>NC_065449.1:51327328-52006818 GCF_917563875.1 Diabrotica virgifera virgifera
ACTAAGGCTATTGTAATCAAAGTGTACGTATATCAAAGTATGTAAGAAGTAATTTATTTCTTTAGCTAAGCGCTTTCGACAAAACCGTCATCATCGGAGCTAATGGTCAATTAGAAAAAAAACACTAGTTGAGGCATATGCGTGAGCATCTTGACAATATTAATCTGTATTACAGTGTATAATCATGTATTCTATTGACTTGTTTTGTCCTCCGTATAACCCCCAAACAGAATAACGGCCACGTAAACGTTCCCAACACATAAAAAAAACCTTTTTCATGGTGTGGGTGTATCACCCAACTATTTTGGCCTAGGAGAGATAACTGACTGAACATAGCTGATCAGTCTTTCAACTATGAAAAACAAAAATGTTGGCAAAACCCAAGATTATACAACATGATTTCAATGTCTACTTACCCTTGTACCTTATTATCCCTAATTATCCCTATTATCAAAATTAACACACGAGAAACGTTTCTTTTCTTCCACAATGTATTTACCAGTATACATTGTGTCCTCGAAAATATTGTGTTCCTTAAAGGTATAGGTAGAAAGCACAATGTAGAGCAAAAAACTCTTATAACATTTTTTTCTAAATTCAGTCGTTTGACCAAAAAAAACGAAAATACATTTTGATATGCAAACTGAAGTCTGGCAACAACGTGTAATTCAAAGACAGTCACAATAGTAAGTTTGTAGGTCAGTAGTTTTATCTGGTGGGTAATATAATGTAAATATCAACCAAACCTTCTGCAGGGGTCTACTGTTTACATTTTTTCACCCTGTCCGTGGTCGTCCCCTCACATTAAACAAACCAAGAATTTGGTTTGTTTGATGTTATTGACATTGAATATTTGGCATAATTGGTCATCTAGTTTTATTCTGTACCAAAAGAACGGGTATTTCTTGTTTCTTAACAAGTAGGTATTTTGGGTATTAAACAAATTTTATATCCATTACTTTGTAAAGAATACAAAATGGGTAAAGTGTGAAATATTTTATGAATTACCCAAAACACTAAAAAGAGAGGCCTATAAATTTCTTGTGAAATGTTTTGCCGGTACTTCCTGAAATACCTTTGCAAACACGACGTGAAATGTTGTTTCGTCACGACGGAGCCCCAGAGCTGTGAAAAATCTTCTGGATACCACGTTTAAAATTATTCCATATTTCAATAGATTTCAGAAAATCATTACGTAGTTATGTACAAACAATTTTTCCTAGGTGAATTTACATTTTAGGAATTAAACCATAGTTACTTAAGTAAAAGTTATAATTTATGTAAAATTTCGAGCCCTAATTATAAAACCTTAATTAATTCAGATAATAGCAGAAATGCCACATTGTTAAAGCAAGAAATAATTATTTGGCAGTTAGGTAACTACCGATGTCAACAACCCCAAAAATCACACCTCAAGTAGTAAATAAACAAGGGGTTCCATTAGGTTAAATTTTCAACAGTCACAACAAGTCCTTCTACGCCACGTTGTCATGTCATTTAAATTCATGGAAATAAAAGTTCACTTATAAGGAGAACAATGTAATTTTTTTCTTGGAAACAGTTAACTTTAGAAAAAAATGTTATAGGATTTTTTTGTTCTAAATAGTGTAATATATCCACACCTTAAAGGAACGCACTATTTTCGGGGACATCCTTTAAGTACATATTATATACCTCAAAGCTTCCTGAAAGTTTTATATCGATATATCCTTTATAACCATAAGCTAAATAATAATAATAATAATAGAACTTACAAACTATAAAAAACGTAAAACAGCCGGTCTTTTAAATCAAACAAAAATATTAATCGGCAACCTGAAACTTATATTCTTCCGATCTTGAGGAGAAATCCGGTGACATTGGCCTGTTTATGCATAGGCCATAGCAAAACTTACCCATGCTCATATGCTTGAAAAGATTCATACACCAAGATGTCAAAACTTTAATACACAATTAACTATTACTCATATTCTAGTTTATTGTCATTGTATGTATAATAGTTTCCCTATAGTATATACTTCGTCATCAGTGATAATATCAGCTATATTATAGCTCTTAATAATTACTATTAGACTGTCCGAGCCCAAAAAACTGATTGTTATAATTTATTTAAAAAAAAATTGTTTAACAAAATTTAGGTTTACTAGAATTTGACCATATTATTTACAGACGTACTTTATAATCTATAATCGTTTCTTTTGGGGATGCAAAAAAACATATTAAATTTAAGATTTGCAATACTCCATTGTATTTAATCATATTCTTTCAAGTTCTAAAAGTGATTAAGGTTGTAACTCATTTTTAGCGATTTTACAGGAGAGGCAAAAAACGAAAACAAGAATTTTTAAAAATTTGTAGCGAAATGAGTAGACCCTTTTACACTAATGGTATATGATATTTGTAACATAATAAATAATAAGGGATTACTGTGCGATGTATGCTTTGTAATTTTATTAGCTATTGAGAATCTTGAGTTTGATTGAGATACAACCTTGAGATTAAACATGAGTATTCGTAGAAAAGGTTGTAACATGCCTAACAACTAGTTTACACTCTCCGTGTTAATTATTTTTACCGTTTAACTAGTAAAAGGTTGTATGTTTTGAGTTATTTGCAATATAGCTAGGAGAAAATTGGTTTTTATGGTATATTTGAACAAAATATCAACTCACAGTTTACACAATTTTAATTGGAAATTATAAATTTTACAATAACAATAATATTCAACACAACTTCTATCACTATGAAAAAATCATGGTATAAAATATCTCAAATTTTTCGAATTTTTATTGCGTATCTGTAAATATTCAATTTTAAACCATTTTAGTTTATTACTTTACTCTTTTACTATTAATATCTACTTCAAAATTAACATGTGTGCCCTTAAATGGGTCAAAATTTAGAATTTGCTTCTGATTTATTTCATTTACGGATTTAGGCTTGCCTGATGCTTTGGCATATCGTATCATGGTTAACCATTGGTGTGGAGCATATACGACTCAATGTTTTTTCTATTTTTCTATAAGGGCATGAATTGAATCACCCTCGTTTTGTGAATGTGCGATTTCTAAAAATACATGTGTAATGTTAATATTAAACTTTATATTCGATACTTATTTTGTCCACCGCAACTACCAAAAAGAAAAAAAAAACTCCGTAAATCCGTTTTTACTTTTATTTCGATAATTTGACTTATGAGATGCACCATATGTTTGAATACGTTATAAATTAAACATACGTGCAACAAAGTTGTAACTCATTTAAAAACCTTGTTGATCGTCAATTATAAAGAAAGTAAATATTTTACATAGGGAGTATCCAGTGTTACTGCCTTCTTCAAGCTAAAATGGAGTAAAATGGCATACGTAACTTAAAATACAACTTCTTATTAGCCAAACTATTGAGAATTAAACTATGTCGTTTATATTGACGTGTGCGCAATTTTTTGCTGAATTCGCCTGTTGAAATCTAAAAAAAGATGTAACTTGAGTTACAACCTTGTTCGATGGGGGTGTCGTTATAATCTTTAATCATTTCTTTTGGGGATGCAAAAAAACATATTAAATATAAGATTTGCAATACTCCATTGTATTTAATCATATTCTTTCAAGTTCTAAAAGTGATTATCTGGCATATGTAATTGTTGGCATGAGTTACATTAAATATACAGTTTACAGAGTACATAGTAATTTACCATAGCAAAGTTTAAAAAAATATTTTACAATATTTATATTTTGTTTACAGTTATACAATATTTATGTTTGTTTAACAGTTGTAAAATATACATACGTAGCAGAAGAAAGAAATGCGAAAAGCATAATTGACTACGTAGTATATCCACGTGACGCTGAACTGACGATACAAAATATACAAACAGAGAACGAAGCCGAACTCGGTACTCGGTACCCAACACAGACTAGTGACAGCAGAGATAAACATGAAACTAATGGAAATATTAGAGTGTCCTCAATATACAAGAATAGCAATACATAAGGTGAATAATATGGAAATGAGGAAGTTATACCAAAGAGAGACAGATAAAATACTGGAACAGCGTGAAAACAATGAGGAAATATGGAATATGGAAGATAGATGGAAAAAATTTAGAGACACGTTATGGAACACTGCAAAACAAGTATGTGGAATAAGAAATAATGGGAACAATAATAAAAGAACTGGATGGTGGAATAAGTAAATAAAGCAAGCAGTAAAAAAGAAAAAAGAAATGTGGAAGCGATACATAAACACAAATGAAGAGCAAGACAGAGACGAATACAGAAGACAGAGAAATATAGTGAAAGAACTAGTAAAAGGTGCGAAGAAGAAGAGCTGAAAGCTGAAGAAGAAAATTGGGTGAAAAATTGAACGATGATTTTGGGAATAATAAACCATTTTGGAATAAAATAAGAAGCATGAAACGAACAAAAAAGAAACAAATAAGTGGAATTAGAAATGAGCGATATGAATTGAAAACAAACATACAAGACGTACTAATCATATGGAATAAGCACTATAAAGAAAAATTCGACTCAAGCAACCCACAAAATGAAGAGAGAGTACAGCAGGAAAGAGAAGAGGATAGGGACAATTGAGTAGACGAAATTCATATCAAAGTTATTGAAGAAGGATTGACAAGAATAAAGATTGGAAAAGCGGGAGGTGCCGATAACATAGATCCGGAGGTAATAAAGTACGTAAGAGAACGAGGCAAACTTTGGCTACTGGAAATAATGAGGAAAGCATGGAGAACAGAAACGATACCGAAAGACTGGGAAGAAAGAAAATTTATTGATATCAATACACAAGAAAGGAGATGAAGCGGAATGTAATAACTATATGCTTATCATCAGTGGCATATAAAGTCTATACCGGGATAATAGAACGGAAGCTCAGGAAAGAACTGGAAGGAAAACTAGAAGAAGAGCAAGCGGCTTTTAAGAAGGAAAGAGGAACAACAGATAATATATTCATACTAAGAATTATAATTGAAAGGAAAAACGAAATGGGAGAAGACTTATATATTACGGTTATAGATATTAAAGCTGCTTTTGATTATATAAATAGAGAAGTAATATGGTCAGTAATGGAAGACCAGCAAATCCCTCACTCAAAAGATAGTAAGCGTGGTAAAAAGTACATATAGAAACGTACTCGCTAAAGTACAAATAAACGGAAACAGATCGCCAATAATAAACCTAAGATGAAGAATAAAACAAGGGGACAGTCTCAGCCCAGTTTTATTTATATTAATAATGGATAGAGTATTGAAGTGCGCAAAAGAAGGTCAAGGCAATTACAGTCAACAATAGGGTATAGGAATTTAGTACCAGTGAGAATGAAGGGATTACTATATGCAGATGACCTAGTAATAATAGCAGACGATAAAGAGAAAATGCAAAAATTAATCGATATCTGGTTGGAAAAAATATAAAATTTGAAAATGGACGTAAATGTAAAGAAAACGAAGACCATGATAGTAACCCAAAAGAAAAGGAAAGAAATAAACCAAACGATATTTAGGTGCAAAAACAAAATAATAGAAACAGTCTCGACGTTTGAATACCTTGGAGTAATAATATCAGAGGACGGAAAGATAGATCAACAAATCTCATACAGAGCGAAAAAAGCAAATAAGTTCTACTATGCACTAAATAAAACAATATCTGGAAAGGAAGAAATAGATAAAGAAATAAAACTGAAGGTATACAACGCAATCTCTGTACCAACTTTAATATATGCAAGTGAGACATGTGTAAACAATGCAAAAATATACAGTACAATAAACGCAGCGGAGATGAAGCAGCTGAGAAAAATAGCAGGAAAAACGAAAATGGACAGAATAAGAAATGAAAATATTAGACAAAAACTGAAACAAGAATCGATAATAACCAAGATCCAAAAAAACAAAATTAAAATGGTATGGACACATTAACAGAAGGGACCAGGGAAGACTACCAAAGCAGGTGATGGAATCAAAAAGATAAGAAAGAAAGGATAGATAGGAAAAGATAGATCGATCAGATTATGGTAATTGGACAGGAAAAAGGAAAAACACATCAACAAATGAAAGAGTTTAGCAAAGGACCCTTGAGGGGCATAAGGAGTTCCGAGAAAGAAGAAGAAGAAGTTTTACAGTTGACTTATTTTCGAAGGACTTGATCGATTTGTTTAGGACATTCGATAAGTAAGGTAGTATATCTGATTCGAATAGTCGTGTTACAATGCCGACATTTTGATTTGAAAATTATGTCATGAGATGGCCATGTATAGAAAGGGAAGGATATGTTCTATACGCAATCTACGTATCATTGCCATTTTTTCCGGAAAAAACTAGGACAGGTGAATAAGTTGATTAAGGGTTTAATTTCATGCACCCCTGAAGTAATTTTATTTCAGAAAATTTGCCAGGTGGATAGAAACCAAGAAATTTCTAGATTTTAAAAAGTTTTTTATAAACGCGTTTGTATTATTTACAATTTTTATTGGGAATAAGTCACAATTTTAATTTAAAATAAATTTAATTCATGTTCCGATTTTCACTTCGGAATTTTGTCAAGAATTGCGTTTCTAGAGATGGTATCAAGTATCAATAAATGCGCCTTCTATATCAAATGCTACTTACCTACTACATTCTGCTTGCTATTAATTGCGTTAGAGGTAAGAGTTTAAAGCAATAAAATATTATTTCTTGTGGATCGCTGTTTCTGACAGCTAGATTGTTTCTTTGTTTTGTGTTATCTTGTGTTTTTCGAAATATCATAAAACACGTTTAGTATTCATTTTATTCATTATTTTACACATTAGTTCTAGTGAAAGAGGTTGGACTTTGATTTTGTAGTAAAATAGTTGGCAGATTTGGCTTGAGTATTAGAATAAGAATTGGCTTGCTCCATTAAAATGAAAATTTATGTGATTTTCAGCTTAGATTGCATAATTTTATAAGTTTATTGAGACCATAGTTAGAATAATGCTTTAGGAATACTTAAGTTATATCATCAAGCCCAGTTGCGGTGTTTTTGATATTAGCTAAGGCAGATATTAACTGCCTTAGCTAATATCTGCTAAGGAGACAAAAAGGGATCTACTAAGGGATCTTTCTTAAAGTTCCATCTCCTAGCGGAGGTTGGATATCATAATGGCTATGGTCACTTTGTTGGCTGCTGCTCTGAACAGTTGTAATGAACTACAGTTAAACCATTCTCTAAGGTTCCTCAGCCAGGAGATGCGTCTTCTTCCTATGCTTCTTTTTCCTTGGATCCTTCCTTGCATAATAACTCTCAGCAGCTCATATTTCTCTCCTCTGGTAATGTGACACAAATATTCTAGTTTTCTTGTTTTTATACTGCTCATAATTTCTAACTCCTTATTTAAACGTCGTAGCACTTCAACATTGGTAATCCTTTGAACCCATTGAATTTTCAACATTCTTCTGCAACACCACATTTCGAACGCTACTATTTTTCTTATATGTTGCCTTTTCAATATAGAATGTTGAATGTTGCCAATATAGAAAATATGTAGCATCTTAGAGCCCTCAATCTGAAAGGCAACTGAAGGTCTTTGTTTGTAAGCAGTGTCTTCATTTTTATAAATGCTTGCCTTGCAGTTTCAATTCGGACATTAATTTCTTTGCTTTGGTCATTTTTGTCATCAACCCAGGTTCCCAGATATTTGTATGTCTTTACTTTTTCTATTTGGGTTTGCTCTAGTATTAACCTTTCATTTCCATGTTGTGTTTTTGAGACAATCATAAATTTAGTTTTTTTCTTGTTTATTTTGAGTCCATATCGAATGCAATAATCGTTAATTCTATTTAACAATTCTTGTAGCGACTCAAGGGTGTCTGCCATTATAACGGTGTCATCAGCGAATCTTATGTTATTTACTGTTCTTCCGTTTATAGAGATTCTATCACTTAGTTCCGCTATCGCTTCCTGAAATATGGCTTCACTGTACACGTTAAACAGTAGCGGCGACGGTACACAACCCTGTATTACCCCTCTCTTTATATCAATATTCTGGGACTCTTGTTCGTCTATCTTTATATTGGCCTTTTGATTCCAATACAGATTGATGATAATTCGTAAGTCTCGTCTGTCTATATCTCTGTTTTTGAATAATTCTATTAGTTTTCTATTAGTATGTCGGACTCTGTCGAACGCTTTTTCGAAGTCGATGAAACAGGAATAAATATCCAGGTTCATATCTAAGCATCTTTGAGAGAGGACATTAAATGCAAACAATGCCTCTCTTGTTCCAAGTCCTTTGCGGAACCCAAATTGGGTATCATCCATATCATTTTCTAGCTTTCTGTATAATCTTCCATGAATTACCTTTAGAAATATTTTGAGGGTATGGCTTATTAGTGATATTGTCCTATAGTCTGAACAATCTTTGCCATATATTGTTTTAGGTATTGTTACAAAGGTGGACACCAACCATTCCTGAGGTATTTTTCCGGTTTTATATACTTCATTAAACAGATCCAGTAGTACAGGTAGAGTTTCATCGTCTAGACATTTCAGTAATTCTGCAGGTATTTCGTCTAGACCTACAGTTTTTCCGTTTTTGGCGTTTCGTATTGCTTGTTCGATTTCCTCCATTATGATCTCTGGTCCCGTTTCGCTATCGATTTCTTCCGGTTCTTGTCTATTATCCTCAAACAGATCTGTTATACTAAGGGATCACTTCAGATAAAATATAAAATGAGTATTTGATAAATCAATTTTTCTTCAGATTTTCCTGTTGTAAAATTGTTACAAAAAAATAATTAATTCATACGAATACACCAGAATTTTCCCAAAGTACTCCCGTCAGAGTCTTAAAACATTCTCAATATTTAAGCTATGGCGAATATGTTTTTATTATCTTATTAAATAGTAAACTATTTTTTTAATTACACTAAATATACATTTTCTTTTGGCAGGTTCAGTGGTTATAAGGATGACTACAACTATAATGCACCAAAGAACGAATACGCCTCTGTTTTGGGATCCGGAAATTTTGGAGTAATTCCCGGAGGAACCTTTTACAATGACAACGACGAAAATTCCAACTATAACAACTATGATTCCTTCTTCCAAAATGGCCACGGTAGACCGGCTTATTATTACGCAGCTCAGTCAAATCCTAAACCATATCAGCAAGAGCAATTTGCTAACTTTAGAGATTTCGCAGATATTAACACACCAAATGATAGATCCTACTCACAGTATGTTGTTGTCTACGCTCCAAAAAAGAATGATACCAATAAAGAAGATAATACTAAAGAAGAAAAGGTAGTTACAAGACCCGTACCTAGAAATATTATCGAGAGTTTGACACTTATCGATTTAGAGCATCCCACTACTGAAACGGTTCTCGAAAGAAAACTGTCAAAATCAAAAAGGAAACTGGCTTTGCTTCAACCAGAGAAGAAGCATATGCAAAAGAGTCTGAAAAAACTGAAAACTAAAGAACTAGAGGAACCTCTAATAGCCTTAAGTTAGTTAGTTTAAGCTTAGTTTTAGGATAAAGATAATGTTGGTTCTGATGTCAGAACGTTGTACATATATTACGAAGAATCAAAGTCGGCATAGAATGAATGTGATTTTGGTATAATTTAGAGTAAGATATTCAGGATCTACCTCTCTTATCAGTAGTGGCTAAAAATGCAACTAAGGCTGATATTAATAGGATGAGATAGATTGGATTGATTCATACCGTTAAATACGTTGATTTATTTTAATGATATATTAGTCTTTATTCGAAACATAAATTTACTCCTATTTAATTTTAAGAGGCACTAAAACTTACTTCAGTCTAAAGCCATTTGTGGTATCATGTTGTATTTTTTTAACCGGATTTTTTTATTTAGATTTACGAGTCTAAACAGCGTAGTTCACTCACACAAATAAAATTAGATTACATTAAATTGTAAGAATATACTGTTACAGTACGAGAATAGACAGATATACTGCAAGAATATGCAGTTACATTACAATTGACAAAGATAAAGTACATCCTCAATGTATCATTATAGTTGTTGGGTTGGGTGTCTTCTTCGGTAATTTGTGTTCGAGTCCTGTGTTAGGTGTCTTAAAGACGTTGTACTTGTTTTGTGCAGCGGTACTGGTTTCAGGATATGTCACCGATGGTGTTAGGTGGCGGTGGATGATGTCATGTGGAGGAAGTCGTGTTCAAAGTTCAGAGGAGAAGATAGGAGAAAACGGTTCATTTCAGAATTTTCTTTTGTTAATGAATTATAGGTGAGTGAATGAATGAGATGGTGTGATACGTATAAATCTATGAAATAAAACTTATTTTACGTTGGGGGTATGTGTAGCTGTATTTATCCTATGGATCAAAAATCAGTATTATATAAAACAGTAATTAGACACAAGCTTATGTCTGTGTGTGAGACGTAAACGATCATAAAAGCAATGAAAACAAAACTCAGATGTTTTGAGCGAAAATTCTTCAAAAGGAACCTTGAACTTTGTCACTACCCGAATACTAACTAATACCGAATGAGAACAAATGCCGGGGCCTAACAGATGTATAGAGCTAGTGATGAAGGCTATACATCTAATTTAAGTTTTATATCAGAAACAAGACACCCTAGAACACCTAGAAAACAAGTAAAAATCCTAGAAACCTTTCTAGAAACTGTAACACCGACATTCTCAATATTTGAGGAATTTTGTACGCCTTAATCCCTTGATCCTGTTTCTAGTCCTCGGCACCAATTTCTTTGGGATATTCTGCGCTTATTGCTTCCAGTTTCCGTTCTATAATTTCTTTGATTATATTAGTATTGTATCGGAACAAGGTGGGAAATGGATGTAGACGACGATCTAAAAAGACTCAAAGTCACAAGTTGTAGGATGAAACCAATGAACAAGAACCGATGGAGCAGAATAGTCAATCAAGCCGTAGGCCTACTAGGCTCGACGCGATTCTCTTTTATTTCATCCACCATTGTATGTAGTGTTGCCCAAAACCAAGACCAAGACCGCTTTATTTTAGCAAGACCAAGACCAATACTGACCGTGCAAGACATGAGCAAGTACAAGACTAAGCCTGCGAGACTCTTGCGTCTTGCAGTTAGGATTGAGTGTCATTTTAGGGAATATAGTAGTTCGGGTATATGCTTAGAGACTATGAGAAAAAAGCGGATTGTGAACAATGCAATAAACATACATAGCGAATTAAACTATTCATTAAAAGAACACTTGACATATTTATTTGACACGTACTCAGAGGCCATAATAACTTATTACAATGTAAAAATAAAATATTTTGTAATACATTCTTTCCTAGCAGACGACGGCGACGGATGCCTTCACTCTGAAATTAATTATAATATGTTAATTGTCTAGATTTTGAGAATAGCTGTCCTTTCATAAAACAATCTGTGATGTGGTTGTGACGCCGACAGTAATATCCTATTGAAACTTTTTAAAGATAATATGTCGCCTAAGTTGATAAAAAATATAATACAACACACTCAATTGTTTTTCCTTATCAGGTAGTAGGATTCTAAATATCACATCGTATAAAGATTAAACATCGTACTTTTAAACTTTCTGCAGAGTGTGCAATTTTATATCAACGGGTCAAACAAATTTCTTTTCCAGACAGAGAATGTTCTTTAATACAGTCAAGTTTATGTCATTTATTTGGTTTTTTTGTGTTTGACCATGTTTTATCACATATGTAATATAAGGTTATTAAATGAAAATGTTTAAAGAAACAGACTGACTCCCATGGGATATGGTAGATAGCTCAGTTAGTGAGAGTACAGGCAGGGATGGTTTAGATCGTCGGTTCAAAACCCACCCGATGTGAGTTGTTACATTTATTAATTTGGTTGGTTTTTACTATGTCTACAGGGTGCGGCAGATAAATGTCCTGTTAGAAATATCTCGAACACTAAAGGTAACAAAATCATAAAAATGGAAACGAAGGGATCACGAAGTGATCTATTTAATGAAAGTATTTTCATCTCTTTCCTACTTCCGATTAAACCGGATGTTGCTTATAACTTCGTTTTTTGAATGGGTCACCCTGTATATTTTTACATTTTTAAATTCTCCTCGATGTTTTTGTTGTTAAAATATAAGGTTTTGTAATGTTATATAGGGTAGTTTAAAAGAGAATTACATTTTTTTTCTTAATTTCATAGCAATATTCACACCCTGTAGAATTGTAGTAGTTTGACATCAAAAACTCTATTTACGTTCATATGATTTTTAATATAGTCTACTATTGTTAAAAATTGTTAGTATAGCTAAACTTTTAATTCTAGAATAAAGGGTTGGTTGAAATTCGGAATGAGTATTCGGAATGAGTTTTCTTAAATGGAACACCCTGTATTTTAGTATTGTAATGAAATGATATATTATGGTACTTTTTATTTCTTAAGCATTCCCTTTACCTAACTACTTTAGTTTGTGGGTTATTGGTGATTCAAGCCAAATATTAAATGAAACAAAACATAAGTGAAATTTTATTAGGTTGGTCGTGAACATTCAATCGCAAATAATTTTTCGAAAATAGATACATATTAATCTAGACTGATCCTAAAAATTGCCAATAATGGTTAAGCTATCAAAATTCCTACGTAGTTAACATTTTTGGCGCGATTAACAATTAATCACAAATTATAGCAGTCCTTTCTTCTTCTTCTTCATCTAGCCATTCACATCCACATCTGAACATAAGCCTCTTCAAGTCTTTCTTTCCATTGTTTTTTGTTGTACGCTACTTGTAGCCACTTTTTCCCGGCAGTTCGTTTCAGATCATCTGTCCATCTCCTAGGAGATCTGCCTCTGGGTCTTTTGTGTTGGTATGGTCACATAATTCTGTGGTATTGTTTCCAGGTTAGAATTGTTCTGTGCCATTTGTTTAGATCGCTCCTAGCTACATGTCCAGCGTATTCCCATTTCAATTTTAATGATTTTTGTACCACATCGGTGACTTTGGTTTTCTGTCTTATCCGTGTGTTTGTTTATCTGTCCTTAAGTGATATGCCAAGCATTGCTCTTTCCATCGCGTGTTGAGTGACTCTGAGTATGTTCATATTCTTTTTTGTGATTGTCCATGTTTGTACCCCATATGTTAATATCGGAATAATGCTTGCATCAAATTGTGCCCCATATGTTAATATCTGAATTGATGCGTGAATTAAAGCAGTTAGGTATAGGGAATGCTTAGGAAATAAAAAAGTACCATAAAATATCATTTCAATACAATACTAAAATACAGGGTGTTCCATTAAAGAAAACTCAGAAAATACTTATTCCGAGTTTTGACCAACCCTGTATATGAAATGCAACATTTAGATATACATACTAATAATTTTTAACAATAGTAGACTATATTAAAAATAATTTGAACATAAATAAATAAAGTTTTTGATGTCAAATAGATACAATTCTACAGGGTGTGAAAGTTGCTACGAAATTAATAAGAAAACATAATTATCCTTTAAACTACCCTATATAACATTACAAAACATACTTTTAGAAAGAAGATATGAAAGAGAATTCAGAAATGTAAAAATATACAGGGTGTCCCATTTTAAAAAACGAAGTTATAAGCAACTTCCGGTATAACTTGAAGTAGGAAATATATAAAAATATTTTAATTAAATAGACCACTCTTAAAAATCCCTTCATTCCAATCTTCATCATTCTGTTGTCTTTAGTTCTCGAGATATTTCTAATAGGAAGGTTTTCTGCCTCACCTTGTATGTTAAGTCAAGCTGAAAATGTACCTATACTGTTACGTTGTTCGAAGATCTAAAGTAACGTTTAATAAATAGCAATTTGCTAGTGGGTAACTGCGAGACTTGCAAGACTCTTGCTGAAGACCAACAGCGGGAGTGCAATACCAAGACCAAGAACAAAACCAGGTGTATTGGTGCAAGACCCAGACCAAGACTCTCTAAGTCTCGTCTTGGTCTTGCATTTGGGCAACACTAATTGTATGTCTTACTAACTTCTTCATTGTTCAATAAAAAAATCTAACTCAGAGTGGGAGATTTTACCTAGGACAATGTTTATTAATGATCTTAGAATACGTATAATCATGTTAGAAATACGGTACCTTGTTAGAAATTTACATTACATGAAAATTTGTTTTTTACGTAAACTACAAAAGAAAACTTTTATTTTTTATGGCATTACAATTCAAAATAAAACTATAAATAAAAAGTGTATTTTACGATCTTTTAAATAAATTTTAAAAAAAGGTAATTTTTATTGTTTCCCATAACTTTTTACTGCTTTAGTCTAAAGTCGTAAATTGTAATGATTATTAACTTTTTGTTTTTTAATACACGGATATCTTTTTGTTCTTATTGCGCATCATTTTTGGATGACTGGCGATCAAAATGGCAATTTTTTTTTTCTAAATTGACCCCGAATGATTCCTGTGGATAGACGGTGAAATCATCATCTCCTCATATTCTTTAGCCATGGCCATAAATATTGGTGTCTTATAATTATATATTCATCTCTTTAATAATGCTTAGCAGTTTTTATTGTTTACTTAGGCGCCCAACTATCACATCGTTAGTAGCATTTTGTATCCATGAACTTATCAGCATCCAACTAAATATTATGTTCATTTCAAAGGCATCTATTCTTTTTTCTGTTTTGGAGTCAATTATCTAACTTTCACAGCCATAGAATAACACAGAGGAAACAAAATATCTGATTAACACATTCTGGACTCCAAACTTCGGTCTGATTTAAAAAAAAATGTTTTTATATTTATGAGTGTCCTCGCTTGTCCGATTTTTGATAGAATTTCTTTTTTTTTTGGTACATGTGTTGTTAATATTTACTCCCAAATTTTTTATTAAAGTTATTTGTTCTGTTTCTGTTTTATCTATTGGCATACAAATGTATATCTATTGGTTTGAAAATATTAGAATTATGGCTTTGGAAACAAAATATGGATTTAAGCCAAACAATTCGCTATGACGAATTACCGAATTACCGAATTTATTATACTTTGCAGTTGTTTTGCTTTGCTTGCTATTAGGACGGTACCACCAATATACCTGATGCTGTTTATGCTAGTTCCGTTAAACTTGATTTACCTTGCACATTGCCTAATGCTGCTCTGAATATAGACTCCGAATACAGATTAAATAATAGCGCTGATAAGACGCAGCCTTGTCGCACTCTTCGTCCGCATTTTTCATCATCTGGTATTTCTCTTTTATCTTGTGACTGTAGTCGTAGTCCTTAATATATACTTGTCACGATTTTTGTCCCATACTTGCATTTTTTGTTCAATATTATTGTTAATAAGTAAGTTTCATCAATTGCGATTCTCTATTGGAAATAGTTGTACTGAAAAATGTACCCTGTAGCTTACCTTTCACTATTATTAACAAATAAACCATACCAACCTAATATTAACAAGCAATAAAAAATTGAAAATAAAATAGGAGTAAAAACTGTGTTTTATTTACAACATTGTAAATAAAAAGTAAATAAAACTAATCTAGTTATCTTGAGACCAAAAACTCAGCAAAACATAATTTATAACATTTAAAAACCAACATGACCTAAATACTGTTAGGTGTAATAATTGAATTTGAATTTACTTCATAAGTAATTTTGAAATTAACTAGTGGGCGCCAGCATTCAAAAACCTTGAATATAAGATCACAATGGTGCGAATCGCAATATTGGGTTGGTCGAATTCTATATTGGAATGGAATTTTGCAACTACTAGTTTATTTTGAGGTGGGATTGAAGTAAAATTATATTCTTTCTAAAATTCAATTCGGAACTAAAATATTTCTTATCGTTCAAAAAATGTGATTTTAGACTATAAAATAATGTTAAAATCTTCTGGTGTGCCCTTAACTTATTATATATTACCTGTTTTTAAGTTCATATAAATAAGTACAAAAGGCAAATTTGGTACATCCCATAAGCTAATAACAGTATGGATAATAATATACTTTTTTGATAGTTGAAGAAAGTAGCTGAATAATTATCAAACAATAGAAAGAATAGAGATATCTAGAAATGAATTTGTAAAAATGAAACAAATCTCTGCATTAAAGACCTTAGATAAGAAATTTTTAAAGAGTGTTAACAAAAATACTGTAGTAGATTCTAGTAAAATATTGTCGAGTAATTTAGCATTGGTTCACTGGAGAACACTGTGAAAAAAATTCTGTTGGGTTTCAATTTTGAGTTGTTTTATAGGTAATCGGGTCGGATATGCTCATTTCAAAACTCTAATTGGTTTTTCTCTATCAAGTCAGGTTCTTTCTCTGTCCCTAAAACCTAGCATGGTTCATAGGAACACTATTGCCCCCCTATAGGTTGGCACCAACCTACTTAAATAGATAGGATTTGATCAGCAAAATTTGAATAATTTATTACGAAATATGAGGCTAGCTAAAAAGATTAAGAAGTCTTAGCATCAAAACTGAGCGAGGGAAGCTTTCTTTAAAAGGAAGCTAAGGTAACTTATTTTCGATCAAGAAAATGTTATATTCTACAATAATTTTGAAGTGATTATGGATATGTACGTTAATGGATATGACGTGGTTTACTGGAAAAGTTGAGAATTTCAGCCTGTAATGCAACTGAATGGCAACTAATTATGGATACCTCAAAGTGGAGCTTAAAGTGTGTTCTCCTTCATAATGCAAATTTATTTGGTTCTATTCCGATAAGCCATTCAGTTCATTTGAGTAACAAAATATGAAGACATAAAGAGAATTATTGATTTGTTGTAATGTCACATGCACAAATAGATCGTTTGTGTCGACTTGATCGGCTTCTTCCGTAGACCACTACATATAAAGATGGGTCGGACAAAACAATTCGTTTAAATTTTGCCAATTGACAGAGACTATTTCAAGTATTTAATTTTGGATTTCAACTTCCTACTCCTACCCTGTCGTTCTAAAAAGTAAATGCCCGTGTTTTTGATCGTCCTGGACAATGGAAGAAATAGGAAAGAATACTTTGTTGGCTTGCAAAAACATTATTACAGATTTTCTTGAAATCATACGAACAAAAAATTACTACGCTAAAATTGTCCAGCAATTCTAGTATTTCAAATTGCTATAGGTTACAACATAAACTTCAAACTGCATTTATTTACATAGCGACTTTACTGATTTCCCGAAAAATCTTGATATAGAAAAGGCGAAAACGGCGGGTTCGTTGGGAAAAATATTCCCATGAGATTTTTTTGCATAATTACATTCGTGAGATATCCCAGAATAAAATTCAAGAAGTCGCCCACGTAGAAAGTGGGCCAATTTTTTTAACAATTTTTTAATCAAATTGCAAAAATCAGTATTTTTGGCCCGCACAATTCTTTATAGATTTTTTGGACCATTCTGGATAAAAAAGGTCTCTTATAATTTTTCTCTAAAGTTGATCGTTTTCGAGTTATAAGCAATTTAAAATTGAAAGAAACGAAAAATGCCGATTTTCAAGGCTTAATAACTCGGTTAAAAGTTATTATTATGAAATTCAGAAAGTGACTAAATCACAGTTTATTGCCCCCCACCCCCCCCCCCCCCTTCAAGATCTCGAATAAATATTGTTATTTTTAAGTAATAATATTGAGCGCCATGCACGTGGTAGGCGGCCGTAAATTGGACTGCCGGAGTGGCATCTCTCTCGCACTCAGCATTTACAGCCGGCTACCACGTGCATGGCGCTCAATATTATTACTTAAAAATAACAGCTTAGTAATAAAATAATGACAAACATTTCTTCGGGATCTTGTAGAGGGGGCATTAAACTTTGATTTAGTCACTTCCTGACTTTCATAATAATAACTTTTAACCGAGTTATTAAGCCTTGAAAATCGCCATTTTTCGTTTTTTTCAATTTTAAATTGCTTATAACTCGAAAACTATCAACTTTAGAGAAAAATTCTAAGAGACCTTTTTTACCCAGAATAATCCAAAAAACCTAACAAAAAAATTGTCCGGGCCAAAAATATTGATTTTTTGCAATTTGATTAAAAAAAAATTGTTAAAAAAAATGTGGCCCACTTTTCACGTGGGCTACTTCTTGAACCTTATTCTGGGATGTCTCACGAATGTTATTATGCAAAAAAATCTTATGCGAATATTTTTCCAACGAACCCGCCATTTTCGCCTTGTCTGATACAGTCAGTGATGAATTGGGTGAACGATTCCATAAAAAATTTGAAGATCATGGGGGCATAGTATCAAGCTAGATGAGATGTACATATATGATTGCTGACTATTATTTCAGCATCAAGCAAGAATGTCATCAGACTCAATACTCCAGAAAAAGCTATAAGCGAAAATGGACAAAATCTGCGGTTATTTTTGATTTTTGGTTTTTGGTTCAGAGGCCAAACGTTAGTTAAATCAAGTCACAGATTTAACACAACGAAATTGCTGTTATTATTGTTGTTGTTTCCCTGTGTTATTATTTTTTCAACATCGTTTAACAGCAAATTGCCAGCGTTTCAATCTTTTATATGAATTCTTTTAGTCCATATAGAAGTAAACTTTCTTACATGTTGAAATCTAGAAATATCGAATTGCTGCAATTTTTACATAAAAACTGGTCGCGTAACAACAAACAATTTTGCATGCAAATTACCCCGAACCTCATACTTTTACTGTTTTTTGCGTAAAAATCTTGCTACGAGCAAGTTGTAAAATTTAATCGTGTTGTTAGTATTACTCATTCAACTTATAAAGCGATCGAAATAAATTTATTCATAGTAAGTCCATTTTTGGCAAAAGAACTTACGAGTTACGCAAGTAGGTAGATTTTTTTTATTAGAAAATTCAACACATTCTATTTGGTTTATCGGTACGATTTTTTTAATCAAATATATACAATTCTGTTTAAACTACATTCTATCTTCTATTCTTTTCTGTTAACATTTTAACCTATTATGCTGTTATAATAATTTTTTTATTCTGAGTTGTTCTGTTCTATTCTGTTCTATTTTGTTCTATGATTTTATATTTTATTCTATTCTATTTTATTCTGTTTAATATTGTTCTGAAGCTATTTATATTCTTGTTTATGAAGCTTAATATTCTGAATGAACTATCTTCCAATAAAGTCGTCCCAGGAACCCAGCTCATAAATCTTCGCAATATCATTTTAAAGCCATCTACTTTAAAATAAATAAAATATATGTCTGAATTGCTAATGTGAATGAGTCAGATAAAATTAAATTGAAAGAATTTTTTACCACGCAACAAAAAAAATTGTTTAATTTATTAACGTTTGTTATAATGTAAATTGTGATTTTATTCGCAAATAAAATACTACTAAGTTCTATTCAATATTCTATTCTATTCTGGTCCATTCTGATGTATTGTGTTCTATTCTCTTAGATTCATTCTCTTCTGTTCTATTAATTTCTATTTCTGTATGTAATACCTATTATGTTTTGTTTTATTCTGTATCAGATTCTATTCTATTCTATTCTATTCTATTCTATTCTATTCTATTCTATTCTATTCTATTCTATTCTATTCTATTCTATTCTATTCTATTCTATTCTATTCTATTCTATTCTATTCGATTCGATTCTATTCTATTCTATTCTATTCTATTCTATTCTATTCTATTCTATTCTATTCTATTCTATTCTATTCTATTCTATTCTATTCTATTCTATTCTATTCTATTCTATTCTATTCTATTCTATTCTATTCTATTCTATTCTATTCTATTCTATTATATTCTATTATATTCTATTATATTCTATTATATTCTATTATATTCTATTCTATTCTATTCTATTCTATTCTATTCTATTCTATTCTATTATATTCTATTCTACTCTATTCTACTCTATTATATTCCATTCTATTCTATTCTTTTCTATTCTATTCTATCCTATTCTATTCTATTCTATTCTATTCTATTCTATTCTATTCTATTCTTTTCTATTCTATTCTATTCTATTCTATTCTATTCTATTCTATTCTATTCTATTCTATTTTATTCTATTCTATTCTATTCTATTCTATTCTATTCTATTCTATTCTATTCTATTCTATTCTATTCTATTCTATTCTATTCTATTCTATTCTATTCTATTCTATTCTATTCCATTCTAATATCTACTCTATTCTATTCTATTCTATTCTATTCTAATCTAATATCTACTCTATTCTATTCTCTTCTATTCTATTCTATTCTATTCTATTCTATTCTATTCTATTCTATTCTATTCTATTCTATTATATTCTATTTTATTCTATTCTATTCTATTCTATTCTATTCTATTCTATTCTATTCTATTCTATTCTATTCTATTCTATTCTATTCTATTCTATTCTATTCTATTCTATTCTATTCTATTCTATTCTATTCTATTCTATTCTATTCTATTCTATTCTATTTTATTCTATTCTATTCTATTCTATTTTATTCTATTCTATTCTATTCTATTCTATTCTATTCTATTCTATTCTATTCTATTCTATTCTATTCTATTCTATTCTATTCTATTCTATTCTATTCTATTCTATTCTATTCTATTCTATTCTATTCTGTTGTATTTCTGTTGTATTATATTCTATTGTAGATGTAATCTAATACTTCGGGTTAAGGCTTTCTTATGATGTGTTGTGCTAACCTCATATAGTCTGTTCGCTAAACTCAGACGCAACTTTCTAGATATTTTAGTCGGTAATTTTGCCAATTTTAGTCAAATTGGCAAAAAATCATTACTAAATAGTTAATAATCACTAAATAGTTAGTAATTTCGCCAATTTTTGCAAAATTGGCAAAAAACAAAAAAATTATCGACTAAAATATGTAGCCAGTTGCGTCTGAGTTTAGCGAACAGACTATATCATTAGCCATCAAAGCCACATTAGCTACCAAGACCGAGCATGAAAAATCTCTCCACAACAAGGTCTCGCGGCTCTTGGAGGTTTTGTGTTGTATTTGAAAGAACTTATTATTATTTTTCTTTGCTACAATGGACACCCGATAATAACTTGCTTTACTTAATATTGTTCACTGATATACAGTAGGGGCATGGCAAGATGGACAGATTGGTGACTGTCTATATCTTAAGTCCACCAGAGAATAATTATAATTATTACGTCTGTTTTTGCTTCGAAAACTTACTATTTGTTAGATCTTCCAGCCCACTTTTAAACTAAATAATGTTATAAGGTATTGTTTCCAAAATTTTCCACAATACAGTAATACCATCAATTATTAATCGTCTACTATTAACCATCAATTATTAATCAATTATTAATCATTTCAATTATTAATTTTTGGTTCAAGTAATAGGAATAAGTTTTTGGTCTCAAGATTTTTATATTTTTCTGATTGTATAAAATGTTTTATTACATTAAGTTAAGAATTATGTATGGACTGAAGTTTGATCAAAAGGGTTGCAAAGATTGGCTTTTTAAACTGTTTGTTTTTAAAAAATAAAAGATAAACCGTTGTCTTGTGTTTTATTTTAAAACTCATTTGTTCGCAAACCAGGAATGAATGAATGGCGAGATACTCAATACATAGAACTTACTTTAAAATAAAATAGGTCATGATATTATAAAAGAAGAAATATTACTCGCATTAAAAACAATGGGAACATACTGGACCTGGAATGCTTTCTATAGAAATACTAACAATTATAGAGAAGAAACATATTGATGGCTCAGTGACATCCTTGAATAAAATTTATAGCTCAGGAAAATTGCCAAGATTGGTTAATGTTGATCTGTATTTGCCTCTCAAAAAGAAAAACTAAAAAGAATGGGGCGATTACCGCTCCATTAGCTTAAAGTCTCATGTGCTAAAGCTACCACTAAAAGTCAGAACTAAACAATTAATGAATTTCCTGAAACCTAAGAAAATAGACTACAATGACCTGTGGACCATATCGAATTTATATTGTAAGCAAAGAGTTCAGCAAAAGCGCGTGTTAAAGAAACAGCTGTCAGATGAAATAAGAAGTGGGGTGAGACAGGAATGCATATTGTCGCCAATTCGTTTTAGTAACTATTTCAAAAATTAGTAGCAATTTTTAAGAGATCATGAAAAGAGCACTTGAAGGCGAAACAGCTGGAATAAAGGTAAATGGAGTTCCCATTAACGAAATCAGATATGAAGATGACACTTCCAGGTTTCCCAAAAATATTGAAGATCTTCAGAGACTGCTGACCAAAAGTGCAGAATAGCGGATTACTGAAAACAATGCCCTCTATCAATGAACGTCAAGAAGACAAAATTTATAAGAATATTGGAAACTCAAATAAATAATGAGAATCTTTTAATAAACGGAACCACTAGCGAACAAGTGGACACAAATATTCATATATCTTCGAACGATGATTAACTCCATAAATTATTAGTTTAAGGATAGAATAGAAAAGGCTAGATCATACAACAAACTGAGTATGAGATTTAATGTTGGAGCTAAGTTAGGTTCGTGAGGTGCCACGTTTCCTCGATTTTGTTTGATGGAATGGAAGCTTGTTGAAAGATGTTGTCAGAAGGATAAATAGAAAAATCCATAACGAGAAAACTGGAGTATTTCAGACATAATCAACGTGGAGAGAGATACAATTTGCTCTAACCGAATACGCAGGGAAAGATCCAAGGAAAGAGAAGCATATCGTCGCTTAAGATGCAAAAGCTCGTAACCAACAAATTAGTTTTTCCACGGAAGAACAGAAAAACATTCTCTGCATGCGAAAATCGGCAAACCTGTATAGAAAATAATTGATTCAATATCAAGGTACAGTGGAACCCCGAAAAGTTGGCCCCCGATAACCCGGAAGTCCGGCTAACCCGGACCGATTTTTATCAGACAAACATTTCAACAATAAAAATGTCTTCTTCTTCTTCTTCTTTTTTTATATAAACATTACTCTGTCTGTTTTTCAATGCGCCTCCAGTAAGTTGTCATTCCATCTTTTTCGTGGTCTTCCCACTGATCGTCTTCCTATTGGGGAACCGTCTCTCGCCGTCCTTACTACTCTATTTGCTGTCATTCGGCTTATGTGGTCGTTCCATTCTACTCTTCTGCTTTTCACCCAGCTATTAATGTTGTCCACCTTGCGTCTCCTTCGTATATCTGCACTTCTAGCTCTATCCCACAGCGTCTTACCATCTATTTTTCGCAATGTTTTTATCTCTGCTGTTTCTAGCACTCTTTTTGTCCTTTCTGTCGTATATCTGCACTTCTAGCTCTATCCCACAGCGTCTTACAATCGATTTTTCGCAATGTTTTCATCTCTGCTGTTTCTAGCATTCTTTTTGTCCTTTCTGTATCAGGTCGTGTTTCTGTCGCGTATGTCATTATTGGTCTGATGACTGTTTTGTAAATTATGCCTTTCACTTCTTTTCCGATGTTTTTATTTCTCCATATTGTTTCATTCAGGCAACCTGCGGCTCTGTTTGCTCTGTAGCTGCATAGTGTGATGCCTAGATATTTAAACTACATGACTTATTCTATTATTTGACCCTCCAGCTCTAATTTACACCTTATTAGAACTGCTGTTATATCCATGCATTTAGTCTTTTTTGGGGGAAATTAACATATTAAATTTTCTAGCGGTTATATTAAATTCGTGAAGCATACGTTGTAAATCATCTTCACCTTGAGAGATTAGTATTGCGTCGTCTGCATAGCAGATTATTGTTGTTTTTCTCCCATTTGGTATCCTTTATTTGTTCTTACTTTTTTTATTATTTCGTCCATGATCAGGTTGAACAACAAATGACTCAGGGAATCTCCCTGTCTTATCCCATTGCCAGCTTCAATTGGATCAGTTAGTTCTTCATCTACTTTTACTTTTGTTGTGTTGTTCTGGTAGATATTTTCGATCGCTTTAATTATTCATAGAGGTACCTCTCTTGCGTACAATAAATGGATAACGTCCTTTAATTTGACCCTGTCAAATGGCTTCTTAAGGTCCACGAAACATAAGTATGTCGGTTTGTTGTATTCTAACGATTTTTCTTGAATCTGCCTCATTATAAATATAGCGTCGGTGCATGATCTTCCCGACCTAAAACCTTGTTGTTCTTCTGCTAATGTTATAATTTTATTCAGTTTGTTTGTTATCACTTTGGTCGTTAATTTTAGTGTTATGTTTAATAAATTAATTTCTCTGTAATTCTCCGGGTCCGATTTTTCTCCCTTTTTGAAGAGAGGTATTAGGATGCTTGATCTCCATTCTTGTGGTATTCTGTTTTGTTCTATTATTTTTTATTATTTGGTCAGGTCTTGTCCTCCATACTTTAGGAGTTCATTTGATATTCTGTCCTCTCCTGGTGATTTTTTATTTTTATTTTCCTTAATGCTTCCGTTACCTCTCCTTCTTCAATATTTACTTCTTCGTTTGTTGTCACTTCAGGTGTTGGTGGTTCGTTATCGTTATCTTTAGCAAACAGAGATCGAAAATAGTCTGCCCAATAAAAATGTATGTAATATAATATTTGAGAGATAATGGGTATTTTTGTAATTTGAACTACATATACGCTAGTAAAAATGACTCATGGCACACGACGTTCATTGTCGTGTTATCGGAAACAACAGACACCTGTAGTATTCCCTTATTTATTTCAAACTGTCTTAGCATTGTTTAAAAAAGACTATTAAAAAATTATTTTTTAAACAATGTTCTTAGTCTTCACTGTTAAAATAACATAACATCGTTGCGATTTATTGAGACCGTATTGTGTGTAGTACAGTGGTATTGTTCGCTTCCGTTCTGTAATCGTTCGTAAATATACTCAGATTTTGTGTTTGCGTGTTTTTTTGTCCACGTAATGGCAACAAAACGTAAAAATATTGTAGTGACAATGGAAAAGAAAATAGAAGCATTAGGTAGAATTGATAAAGGCGAATCTTTAAAAACTATTTCATCATCATATGGTGTCGGTACATCTACAGTATCGGATTGGAAGAAAAATAGAACCAAAATCCAAGAATTTTGTTTCAAAATGATAACAACAATCGGTGCAAAGTTTGGACAATCGGTGCAAAGCTAATAAACCTAAAAATGAGACTCTCGACTCTCGACGACGCTTTGTATGTGTGGTTTTATGCGGAACGCGAACGTGGTTTACCATTGTCTGGACCAATTATTCAAAAATCAGCACTCAAGCTGAATACAATGTTGCCTGATTGTGAACCAAATTTCATTGCGAGTCAAGGTTGGCTGGTAGATGGAAAAAACGTCATGGAATACGCCAACTATCTGTATTTTATTTATATCTTTGTCAAGTATACCGTATTTTATTAATTTTTACCATTTTCTCCGGCTAACCCAAATTTCCGATAATCCGGATCGGCCGCGGTCCCGATTAATCCGAGTTAACGAGGTTCCACTGTATTAATAATACCTTGATATTAAATCAGCAATTCTCCATTTAGGTCTAATGAGTTTCGCATGCAAATAATGTTTTTTTACTTCTTGCACAAAAACTCATTTGTGGGTTACGAGGTTTTGCATCTTAGGCGACGATAAATGGTGACGTAAAATATCATGGCTGCACAACCTAAGAGCATTGTACGGATGTATATAAAAGGAACTCTTCAGAGCAGCCGTCTCTTAAGTCCGAATAGCTATAATGATTGCCGATCTTCATCACTTAGATGGCACGACTTGAAGAAGAAGAAAAGTAGGTATACACTGAGAAAAAATACGCCAGATAGAAAAAAATAATAATACATTGCAGACAATGGAATTACATACAACTAATAGGAAACCAAAACTTATAATGGTTTGATGATAATTACATGCCTACTTAATCGAAATGAATTCAAACAGCCCAGGATAGAGAACTAAAGAAACGAGGGGAAAGTCGGTACTTAATATTTTATTTATTTAGCGTATGGCTTAAGTATATCACAGAATATATTTAGATTTATGCATTATACAATGCATCACAAACAGATGTCCAATTTTTTTATATAATCGATTGACCCTTCGGTTGCCATTACAAAGTCTATAGGGTCGCCTGTGTATGCTCTGCGTGGGCAGTCCTGAACAATGTGACTGATCGTCTGTCTTGCAGCGCCGCAGTCACAAGAAGGCGAGGGGAGTTTACCCCATCTGTGGAGGGAGTCGGCGCTTCTTCCACAGTTTGTTCGAATTCGATTAAGGGCTGCCCAAATCTTACAGGGACGTTCAAATTCGCCAGGTTTCCCTATGATGTCCGGTAGACTATGGTAATGCGGATCTGTCCTACTTTCCCAATCTTCTCTCCATCGGGTATTTAAGTCAAAGTTGGATTGCTGCAGCGCTTGAGCAGATTGTAGAGGGGGTAATCTGGATCGGAGACGGTTTCCAAGAATATCGGGGATGTCGTTGTGGACTAGAAGCTGGCGACTGTCCATTATTTTGTTATATTCTTTAACCAATGCATGTTCGCGGCGTAGGTTGGGTGGTGCTATATCACTAAGGGTAGGTAGCCACATTGTAGGGGTGGGCTTAATTGTGCCTGTTATCATACGCATAGTACGGTTTAGTTGGGTGTCGACCAGGTGGGTATGCCTGCTATTTAGCCACACTGGAGCACAGTATTCTGCCACCGGATATATCAGGCCAAGAGCAGAGGATCTTAATGTTGATGCTGTGGACCCCCATGTAGTGCCGCAGAGTTTCTGTATTATATTGTTGCGTGTTTTCAATTTTGCTGCTGTTTTCGTCAGGTGTTCTCTGAATGTAAGCGTTCTGTCTAGAGTAACCCCAAGGTATTTCGGGTATTTATTGTGTTTTAACAGCTTGTTATTAAAATACACTCGCAATTCTCTGATTTCCAACTTGTTGTTTAGATGAAAAGCTGATACTTCAGTTTTTGTAGTACTTGGCTGTAGTCTCCATTTCTTAAGGTATTCGCTGAGGGTGGATAAGTCATTCGTGAGAGTGATTTCTGTAGTTTCTAAAGATTGGTGGCTTGTTGCAAGGGTCCAGTCGTCAGCATATCCAAACTTCCGAGATTCGGTTTCAGGCATGTCAGCAATATAGAGGCTGAAAAGTAAAGGGGCAAGGACAGAACCCTGTGGAAGACCATTGTTAAGTTTCATCTGTCTACTCGTCTCCTTTCCCATTATAACCTGGAAGGCTCTGTTGGTCAGCATGTTGTCAATGAGGTTAATTATCTTTCTGCAGGGGATAATGCGGGCCAGTTTATATATTAATCCCTGTCTCCAAACAGTATCATATGCTGCTGTTAGATCTATAAATACTGTTGCTGTCTTTTGTTTCTTTTGAAAACTAGCTTCTATAAAAGTTGTTAATGACAGCACTTGGTCCGTACAGCTTCGATGAGGGCGGAAGCCAGCTTGTTCAATGGGGACATTTTCTAGTATCCTGTGACTAATTCTGTTGAGGAGAAGCTTTTCTAATAGTTTATATATCATGCTGAGTAGAGCTATGGGGCGGTAGTTTTCTGGCTTATCGTTTGATTTGCCCGGTTTCGGAATTGCAATTATCTTTGTTCGCTTAAGTGAGAAAGGAATGTTACCTGAGTGAAGTATATCATTAGTTTCGTGTATGCACCACTGTGTATCAAGAACTCTGGATGGATACCATCAAATCCAGGTGCTTTACCTGATTTCATTTCTTTCAGCGCATGTGTGATTTCAGAAATAAGTATTATTGCTGAATATTCGGAGTTCGTTCTGTTCATTTGTTTTAATGCCCTTAAGTCTCTTTTCACGTTGGTAGTATGTGTTCGATCTCGTGGAGCTCTGGATAGAGATACTATATGGGAGGCAACCTTGTTAGGAGACATTTTAGACTCTCTGGATTCCAGCTGGTTAGCTCCTCCAATTTTCCGCAACAAGGACCATGCCTGCCGGCTTGATTTTTTGAAGTCAAGGTTTTCGACAGTCTTTATCCATTTTTGGCGTCTAGCTGTATCGATGTTGTGTAAAAGCTCATCGGCTATTTCTCGGTCACCACTTTCGAGAAACTTCGTGTATAAGTCTTCACATGTTTCAGTCCATCCAGGCACATATTCTTTGCGATACCCCCTAGGGATGGTTTTCTTGGCAGTGCTTATTACTGCGCCCACAAACCTCTCATAATGTTTGCTGGTTGGAGGGACCCAGCCCAAGGTCCGGTCTAGTTGTTCAGAGAACTTCTTCCAGTTTGCTTTTCTAAGATTCCACCTGGGTCGAGGATATGATCTAATTATTGGAATTGATATTCCGATGGTGATAAGCACCGGACGATGTTGAGTATGTGGGAAGTCTGCAAGGACACTTCTCGCAGTTGTTAGTGGTCTGTCATTGGTATCTTTTAAGACAAAACATAGGTCTGGGTTATATTCTTTTCTCCATGCAGCTTATATAAATGTTCCTCTGTCTTTGGCATCAAAAACTAGGTATGTGTTTTGCTCTTCGGACCATTCTACTAGTGCCTCCCCATTTTCATCATTCGTGGTGTACTTCCACATTTCGTGGTGGCTGTTGAAGTCGCCGATGTATATAGTAGGATGTGGATGAGTCTTTAGCACTTCTGGGTTCCATGTAGTGGCTGTAGGTTTGTATATGTTAACTACGGTAATATCTCCAATCTTGGTGACTACTTCATGTATATTATTTTCATTGGAAGCAGAAAGTAGGAAACCATTTTCTATATTGCAGCGAATGTAGGTTGCGACGCCGTAATGTTTATCATAGGTGGCTCCCAGTAAATCGTAGCCAGGTATCTTTCCCCTTAAATCAAGCTGGACTTTGTCTTCAGTATGGGTCTCTTGTATGGCAATCAGGTCAATGTCGTTATCGTGTAGGATTTTTTGCAACACTTGGCATTTTGCCTGGCTTATGCCCTCGATGTTAAGGTGACAGACTCGGATACACGGTCCGTGATCTCTAGTCAGTTGGTTCTGAGAAGAACCTTTATTTGTTCCCATCGTATGTTTACGTATAGATAAGATTTCTGTTTGTGATCTGTGATGTTGGCAGGATATTGTTTTTGTTTTTCGTTCGTCTGCCGCCAAATTTTTGCTAGTTCATTTAGCGTTACCCAGGGTGCACCACATGGAGGCGAACTAGCATTACACCCCGGTACTTAATAAAGTACTTAAGACAAAAATCCTAGTTTACTTCTGTTTTCCGGTGCAGTTGACCCACTACATGGTAAACATCAGCCATTGTTTGTCGAGTACTAATACCTCAAAAATAGTGAATTAGCATCGTTTAAAAATAGTGAAAGTGGTCCAGCAAGAACATTACACTATCCACTAGCTGGGTAATTGTTTGCCAAATTCAAAGTGTCCACATAGACTATTAATTAGAATTAGTATTACACAAAGACTATATAGACTTTTTATCAGCAATTTATTTTCAAATGGTTTTATTTTATTATTCTTGGGTGCGACTCAATTGCACTAGACAAGAAATATTAATCATCCATTTATAAAAATGTTTTTGGCTGGAAATGGGAACGGATCCGGTCCAGTCAACAATATATATAATGCACAAATGAATCAACCCTCAAATACAATGATACCAATGTAACGAAATCATCAATATATACAACAACACAACTCTGTATCAGCAGACATGATGCACTATTATCAAAATCAATTCTTACCTCTTCCAAATATGTACACTCATCCATCTAATTTCCAAAATTTATCCTTACCTCAAATGAGCCAAAACTCAGTTCCTCCGCAGCCAGAGATACACTCAAAAACTTTCGAAGAAGGAATAGATTATTCCCTACCGTCCTCATCAAGTGACGATGAAAACATGGAAAGTGATGCAAATGTTTGTCCGTGGCAACAACTAAAAGAGTCGAGATCAAAAAGAAAACGTAGAAAAATAGCAGAAACTACTGAGCAAGGTGCTTCAGTAAGCACATCGCACATCTAATAGGTTTCAAACTCTCTCAGAAGAAAACGCAGATACAAATCAAATCCATACCAGTAAAAGAAACGATGACAACCCAAATACCCAAACGAAAGATCCCAAGCCGCCCCCTATTTATGTTTACGGAGTAATAGACTACAAAGCAATGACTGACTCTATAGCGCAAGTTACTGAAGATGAAACATATTATACTAACACTCTTCCTGAAAATGTTGTTAAAATAAATGCCAAAACACCTGATTCTTATAGGAAAATAATAAATTACATGAGAGAAGAAAAAATAGTACACCATAGCTATCAACTCAAACAAGAAAGAGCATATAGAGTCGTCCTAAGAGGTTTACACCATTCTATACCCTTAGAGCAAATAAAATCTGAATTATTAAGGCAAGGTCACACAGTCAGAAATGTTTTAAACATCCGGCACAGAGTAACAAAAGAGCCCCTACCATTATTTTTCGTCGATTTGGAACCAAAAAAACAACAATAATAAAGTTTTTAATGTGGAATTTATATACAATACCAGAATTAGAGTAGAAGCTCCGAAACACAAGAACACCATTGTGCAATGCACTCGATGTCAGGCATACGGACACTCTAAGTCATACTGTTATAAACCTTATAAATGTGTTAAATGTGGAGGATCACACGACACCAAAAGTTGCACAAAGCCGAAAGACACACCTGCAACATGTACTCTTTGCAAGGGCAACCACCCAGCGAACTATAAAGGCTGCACTGTTTATCGAGAATTATTAAAAGCAAAGAACAGGAATAATGACACAACTGGACCTAGAAACACACAAGGATACATAAATCCCAATCCAGCACTGCACCAAATGACTCAACAATATGCGCAAAATGGAATCAATTATGCTCAAGTAACCTCAGTAACATCAACAGACCAAATAATGGTGAAGATTTAACACACATGATGACAAGCTTCTTAAAAGAATTCAAAAATCTATTTAATCAACTTCTGAACCAAAATAGCATGATCCTGAACATGCTAACAACAGTCATTAGTAAAATAACGAATTAATGGCTCCATCAATTAGAATAGCCGCCTGGAACGCCAACGGGCTACCAAACCATGTACAGGAAATCACAGCATTTTTAAAAGTAAATAAATTAGATGTTCTTCTCATCTCAGAATCACACTCAACCGAAAGAACAGTAGTAAAAATCCCTTTATACACAACGTACCTTACTCATCATCCTGATGGAACTGCTCACGCAGGAACAGCAATTATTATTAAATCTTCTATCAAACACTATTTCCTACAAAATTACGTCACACCTAAAATACAAGGAACCATGCTAAAAATAGAAACATTTACATGGCCACTTGCCATTGCAGCAATTTACTGTCCTCCTAGACACTCCATATCAATTGAAGAATACGAGACCTTTTTTCAAGAACTAGGACCCCGATTTATAGCAGCTGGAAACTGGAACGCCAAACACACCGTATGGGGATCGAGGCTTATAACACCAAAGGGTCGAAATTTATTGGCGTGTTCGCAGAGAAATAATTTAAACTTCCTTTCGACAGGTCAGCCAACGTATTGGCCGACCGATCAAAATAGGATTCCTGACCTGCTAGACTTTGCCGTTATCAAAGGTATCTCAAATATACATTACAAAATAGAACCCAGTCTTGATTTAAGTTCAGATCACACCGCAATAATCAGAACACTAAGTACAACTGTAATTTGGAAGGAACCTGTGGCAAAACTCTGCAATAAAAGAACCAACTGGGAACAATTTCAAGCTATTATTAACACAAATATAAACTTAAAACATCGAATTAAAGAACCCCATGAAATAGAAAAAGCAGTGCAACATTTAACAGAAGTAATACAAGATGCTGCATGGAAGTCAACTCCAGATGATAAAAAATTACCACCCATGATCATAACATTCCTTTACAAATTAAAGAAATTTTAAATGAAAAAAGAAGAGCTAGAGCCAAATGGCAGCGGTCAAGGAGACCCCGGGATAAAACACAATTAAATCGGTTAACACATCAACTGCGTACAGCTTTAATCCAGGCCCGTAATGAGACTTTTAAATATTACATCTCCAACCTAACACCTAATGACCATTCATTATGGCAAGCGACCAAAAAATTCAAGAGACCAATAGCATCTATTCCACCAATTAGAAAATCGGATCTAAGCTGGGCAAAAACTGATGAAGAAAAATCAAACACATTAGCACAACACCTCGCCCAGGTATTTAGTCTACATACAGAAGTCAATGCTGAAGATGAAGAAGTATATCTGACCATCAATTTGGCTTTCGACAGAACTACTCAACAATACAGCAGTGTCATAGGATTGTAAATTATATAAAAGAAACTTTAGGGGGAAAGAAAATGTGTGCGGCAGTATTCCTTGATGTGGAAAAGGCATTTGATAAGGTGTGGCATAAAGGCCTGTTGTATAAAGTGAAAAAGAATATGCCTAATGAAATATACCTGATATTAAAATCATATCTGAATGAGCGATTTTTCCAAATCAAAGTAAATACCTCACTTTCCAAATATCACCCTATACAATCCGGAGTACCTCAAGGTAGTGTCCTCGGTCCCTTCCTTTATCTCCTTTACACTGCTGATATACCTGCTGATGATGACATTACTATGGCCACATTTGCCGACGATACAGGAATCCTTACATCAGACGATAACCCAGATAGAGCTTCTAACAAACTGCAAAACTATTTAAATTCACTTCAAACATGGTTAACAAAATGGAAGATTAAAGTAAACGGTGAAAAGTCTTCACAAATTACGTTCACAACAAGAAGGATCGACTGTCCACAGGTTCATATTAACAACATTCCTATCCCCTTAAAATCAGATGTCAAGTACCTGGGACTCCATTTGGACCGAAAGCTGACACGGAAGAACCATATCAAAACCAAGAAAGCTCAACTAAATTTAAAAGTCAGACAAATGTATTGGCTGCTAGGTAAACGATCCCAGTTATCATTAGAAAACAAAGTATTATTATACAAAATTATACTAAAGCCGATATGGAGTTATGGTACAGAGTTATGGGGCTGCAGCAAACCGAGCAACACTAAAATACTGCAAACTTTTCAATCAAAGACGCTGCGCATGATAGCGAATGCACCATGGTACGTCTCCAATATAACTATCCATAATGACCTTGGGATACCATTCATCGAAGATGTTATTAAACTACAGGCAACCAAAGCCCAAGAAAGAAATTTTGCCCATGAAAGTCAAACTATTCAACAACTCTACCAGCCGCCACTTGTGGGAAGAAGACTGAAAAGGACATGGCCAGAGGACCTAACTGATTAGGTGTATTGGAGAACCATCGATGGATGGTGCCCAAAGCATGCCAGGACTTAAGACTTTGCTACTATTTGCTAAATACTCTGTGTTGTAATTGGAGTAGATTGTAAATTTGCACTTAATAAAATGAAAAAAAAACTTCTATTTTCCTTCAAGGTAATGCGGTTTAGTTGCAATGCACCTAATTTTTGACTAACCTAGTAAAACAGACAAAAATAAAACTACAACTTAGTAAAATAAATTCGTACCTAACAATTTTATTGTCTGATTACAATAAATTGAATAAAGCCATAAATATTAGATTTTTTTACTAGCAAGTTTTTTTCCGATTTTTTCAAATCTATAGAAAAAGAACCTGGGCTGTTCTTACAGCGACAAGTGACCTCTTTAATTCGCTCTTTTGTCAGTAATCTGTAATTTCATCGGCCTAATAAGCAGAAAACGCTTTTAAATTACCAATATCACAGTTTTCTATACAGAACAAATGAGAATCCTTCCCTCACAAGAAGAAAATCCAATATAAACTGTTGTATTCTACTTGACGATAGATGGCGCTGACCACCCTAAAACGCAATTTTACCAATTATTCAAATTATTTTGGTTTATACTGTAATAATTGCACTAACAATAACACTTCATTTGTTTTAAATTATGTGTTGGTGTGGTTTATTATTTTGGGTGTATGATGTAGAATCTAAAAATGTTTGACTTGTAGTTGATTTGCGTTTACAAAGTTATCCAGGTAAGTAAAAATTTGCATCCATGCTCTACCTTTATTTAAATTTTATGTGTGTGATTTTTTTAAAATTATGTGTGTGATTTTTTTAGTTTGAATACGATAGGTAGTAAATATTTGCAGATTTCGTTTATCTATAACAATAAAAGTTTTTCTTTGTGTTTGGCTGTATTTTCCATAGGTATGCGAATTTCGAGAATGCACTTTCATTGATACCTATTATAGGCGTTTGTGTAGGTATGTACCTAGGTACTTTAACACAAATTCTGTACTGATTCCTTGTAAGACTTCACGTTTTCTTGTTCCAAGGTCATATTTAACTTTTTCATTGCATATCTTTTCAGTTTTCGTGAAAATACTACTAAGCAAGGTCAGGCGAAGATGCAGGCGAGAAAGTAATATATTGTGCGCATATAAATAATATATTATGTGTACATTATTTGTGTCAAATATGCACTTCATAAACTCTTCAAATATGTTAATTTTATTAAATATTATTCGATATTATAAAATTAAAAAACAAATAAAACTTTTAAGCAATTATTTATTTATTCGTGGTTTGGGAGCGTTCAAGTATTATGTAACGCGATTTTTGAAGATTTTTGACCCCCCCCCTCCCCCTACGTAACGCACTCTAATGGGCGTTTAACTATTGCGTAACGCAATTTTTTTGAAGATTTTTAACCCTCCCCCCCCCCCCCCGCCTCGCGTTGCGTAATACTTGAACGGCCTCTTTTACAGATAACAAGTTCTTATCTTTTTTTTTCATATTAGGTTTAAAAGGTATAATAATGTTTTTCTTCAAACGTCAAATAATGATGACATTACTTATCTAACTTGATCCTGTCAAAGTTTGATGTCTCCGCCGGCAGCAGTTTTTTTTCCCATTTCTTTACGGCGGGGGGAAAAATGTTGTCATGGCAACAATATGAAACATGTCACAAAGCAACAATACAAATGTCATTAACAACAATTAAACATCATTTTTATTTATAGTAATATTAAAAGTACAATTAGTTAATGAGGCATTTTCAAAATTGAAACCGTGCAAAAATGTTCCCGACTCTTGATACGCATTGGTAATTGTTGATGATACTGATGGTCGAGCACAACTTTCAGCAATCATTCCCGATGTTGGCGAATCATGAGGGTTTAAAATTTTTTGAGCATTATCGTTCTTATTTCTTATTGATTCCTCTATATATCCTTCGGCAACCGTGCTTGATTTCCAGCCCCCATGTCGTTTGAGGCATTCTAGATTTCCGCCTCCATCAATTAAAAGTGTTGCTGAAGTTCGTCGTAAAGAGTGACCCGTGTATGCGCTTGCATCGTTTAAATTTAATAAACTAGCTACTTTTTGGGCTACTGCGCTGATCGAATGTATTCCCATGACGCTTCGGTAACACTTTCCATTTTGGTACTTGATAAAAAATCATTTTTCTGTGAAATTTTCAGGCCGCAGTGATGCATACTTATTATGAATTGTACTATTTATGGTTGAAAATTGCTACGTTTGAAGAAAAAATAGTATACTTTATTCGGCAAAGAAGCGACTTTTCCTGACTTGCCCTCTATTACGCGCCTCACTTCGTTCGGCGCGTAATATCGGGCGCGTCAAGAAAAGTCATGCTTCTCCGCCTCATAAAGTAATATACTATTTCTTCGATTTTTCTCCTAAATATTTCAACATTTCTGGACTAACTTAACAGAGTTTCCCCGTTCATTTATATTTCCTATCGCTTCCTCTATATTTTCTAGAATATCCTAGAATATAGAAGAATTCTGAAAATATCATGGACAGACCACGTCACAAATAAAGAGGTTCTGAGAAAGATTAATAAAGAAATGAAAGTCTTAAATGAAGGGTATAGAATCAAAACTCGCTTTCTCCATCCATGGCCGAAATTGAGTTGTTTATATTTTCTAAATCTGTTTGTTGAACCCTACACGATTCCAGAACTAGTTTGACTCTAAATTAGCATTATTCCATATAAATTCAATGTTAAAAGTCGGCTTTTGAATCAAACCCGTCTTTCTCCTGTGGCAGTTCTGAATGAAACCCGTCTTTCTCCAACCGACCAATAGCAGGCATGTGTAAAGTGAGTCGAGGAAACTCACACAGATTTTAATCACTCTATTTGTCTGATGCAACATCAGTGTTTGTTTACTACTTTTATCAGCTATCAACTTTTAATACTAACTATTTGCATACATTTTTTCTTTTAAAATAAGTAGTATTACAGGAATATTTTCTTCTATTCCTAATGGGTGTTCGAGGGACTCCTGTAGGGTAGGACCCGGTAAAAAGGCAAGGAAAAGAACACCGATGCAAAATGATGCAAAACCTAAGAAGAAAAAAGATTAAAACTAGATTATAGGCATGATTTTCTAAGAACTCTACCGTCATTGGAACCGATAAGATCTGTTATACCACTATCAATCTAATTATTTTTATTCTAAATGAATTTCGATCGATTCAAGTTCTCAGTTTACACAGGTATAACCATACCAACAGGCACCGTTAGGAAAACATTCCACTTTGCAGTTCAGAGAACTCGTACGAAACGAGTCTGTGTACTCTATACAGAGTATGGCATTAGTAAAATAAGAAAACCTACGGTTTCGTTTTGATTAAAATCTGTCTTCCTCCATCCCCCGATAGTACTATTTCTAGGTCTACCTGTTGTCAAGGAGGCTCTGAGGAAGACAGATTTTTACCATTACGACCGTAGTTTCTCGATATAAATTAAAACAATTTATATCGCAGTATGGTTAGAATGCCTTCTAACGGGGAATAAGTGAAATGAATCGAGTCGAAGTTTGGAATTAAATTATAATTAGATTTTATGTATGAAAGTGATGGTAGGTACTAATTGATTTTGAAATAATTCTTTTCAATGTGAACGCGGTTGGGAAAAATCGTCAGTTAACGTTGCCAATAGGAAACTTGCATAAAATTTTAAATTAAAAAAAATGGTATAAATCACAACAGAACATAATTTTGAACCTGTATCAAAGATAAAAAAGTTTTGTTTGTCTTTCGTTTGACCCCTAAAGACGACTAAAAATTCAACTTATACCAGCCACCCCAAAAGGCCTCGTGACGTCACGGGGTTGTATGTTTACATTCTACACCAATTGTATATATAATTTTAAATTAGACATTATAAACGTCAGTAAAAAATACAGTTATGTGACGTTAAAAGTGTTTTTGATCGTTTGAACTATTCATAGAAAATTTGTACTTTTACAAAATGGTTTTATTTTCAATAGTAAGCCTTCTTTCCTTTTCTTCAAAAACTGTATTAAACTCCAATCTCAACAGACTGGTATATATTATTACAACGACATACGATAAATGTCATTAGAATATAAATATTTTTCCTTTATTCCCTGACGACGAGCTAGGCAAATACCCAAGTAGGTGAAGGCCAATAAACTAAAGAAGAAGAAGAAGAATATATGTAAATATAACCATAAACGGAACCACATACTTAAACTATGTGACGTCACGGGTCGTTTGAACTATTTTAAGATAAAGAAGACTTTAAATTTGTACTTCTAAGTTATTATGAGTTCTTCAAGCGTGAAATTTTGTAAATCTCATTTTTATACAAAACTGAACATTATTATGTAATAAAAAAATGTGCAAGTTCCCTATTTGCATAAAACAATTATTTTTTGAAAGCTGCATAATAGACAATATTTTTTGCGTTAGTTGATTTAATTTTTTGCTCGCCACTGTAGGGGAACACGGGGCGGAATGGCACGTCTAATGTTGATGCCTTGGCTAGTCAACAAGTTTTTATTGAAAATTAAAACAAACTGCAGAAATGAATTAATCAATTATTCTTAAAGATAATAAATAGAATAAAACTTTAGAAAAAATAAAGATAGTTGACAATTTTACTTGATACGAAAAGTAGTTCACTTTTCCCGTTCCGCCCCGTATGCGGGGCAGAACGGGAACGGGGCGGAACGGGATTTAATTTTTTTAATAGGTTTTAATGAATACAGTCATAAGGAAAGCATGGAAAAAAGTATAATTAGTGGGAAATAACTTTTATTAATATTACGCCTAACACAATTTTTAATTTACACATAATTCACACATGAAAACTGATTCATCATCCTCACTATCTACGTCTGCACAAGAATTATGTGCCCAACTGTAGCACGATGAGCATGCTACCCATCCTTCATTGGAAGTTGAATAGAGGTCTTGGCAGTATAAACACTCGGCATCATCTTCAGTGTCACTGGAATCAGAGTCTCTTGTCTTGTCTTTCAGATCTTTATTTAACAACACCCTCTTCTTTTTAACCACTTTCTCTTTAGTGGCTTTACTTCCGTCTTTACTGAAGCTGACTTTTCTTTTTACTCGCTCGACTTTTTTAGCCGCCTTAGTTTTTGTTTCTTCCTTGGCCTTTTTCAACTCTTCGAAATATGGCGATAAAGTCAGAATTGCTGTTTTTCCTTTTTTTCGAGAAGTTCTTTTCTTATTCTGTTCCACTTTCGGTATCGGTAGAACATGTTGAGGAGAAGCAGTCGGAAATGACGTTAGGTTACTTTTACCTGAAGGAATTTGAACAGGATCTGGCAACCATGAACACTGAGGAAGAACGGGTAGGTGTTCACCGTTAGATGCTGGTGTTTTAGAGTTTGTTCCGATGAGTTCAGTGGTGGCATCATTTTGACTAATTTGTTCCTCCTCGGCTACTTCATTTGTCGTTGACAAATCATTGGCATTTCTGGGCTCCAAATTATCATCTATTTCTATTTGAATATCTGTTGGTGCAGATGGAAGTAAATCGTCTTCAGTAAATGCATTAACATCTAGAGGCCAAATTGCTGTTTTCTTGAAGCCGTTCAGTGCTGTTTTCATTGTAGCTGCATTAATAAATGCAGTTCCAAACAACGATGCAATCTGAAATAAAGTCACTACTTTTCCAGGGTTTGATCTTAACCATCTTCGCACTTCCTCTTCATAATAAATACTAATAGGCCTCATCAGTGAAACATCTAAAGGCTGAAGACGGTGCGAACAGTGGGGAGGAAAGCAGAGCAATATTACTCCGTTATCTCGAGCAAGATCAATGAGTTCAATGTTCTTCGTATGTGTCGAATGTCCGTCGAACAGAAGCAAAACAGGAGCATCTTTTGTGGCCTTAGAAAAATATATAAATTTTTTAAACCAACTGACAAACGTTTCGGTTGTAATCCATCCCGAGTCGGAGACTTCTGCCCAACCTCCAGGTGGCAAACCCAACTCGAACTCTTGCTGCTTCCGTTTCCTGGGGAAAATTAACATCGGGGCTATGTAAGATCAACTGGCAGAAAAACACAACTCCACAGTCACAGTTTCACCTCTCTCAGATGATGTTAGCGTGCCTACCTGCCGTTTCCCTTTCGTTGCTATGATTTTAGAATGTCCTTTTGGATTCACGCTAATGCCGGTCTCATCACAATTAAAGATACGATCAGAATTCAGTTTATATTTATCAATGCATTCTTTTAGAAGAGATTGGAATTGTGCTACAGCTACCCGATTAAAGCCCATCGCACGAGCTCCAGAGGTTGCCTCAGGTTTTCTTATACTTAAATCGGGATGTCTCTTCAAAAAGCCATTAATCCAGTCTTGTCCTGCTGTTTGATTAATTTGGTTAAAATTATGAACGATTCCATTGCGGTGTGCCAACTGATGCGCTAGCCTGCTTAAATCTTTCATGGATAATCCAAACAATCTTTTTCCATGTTTTTAACGTAATTAGCAAGTTCTAACTCCTGCTGTGCATTGAAAATACACGTAAATTTTCCTGACTGTTTGTTAATGCGAAATTCCGGACTATCCCGCTTTTTCTTCACATATCGAGCCAATGTTGATTTTGGTACACCATATTGGGACGAGGCTTTGTCTAAACTTGTATTACCGTCAATTACTGCGGATATTGCCTGTTCCATAGAATCTACAGGCCAACTTTGTCTCTCTGTTTTTCTAACATAATCTCGCACCATCTGTAACAAGAAAATTTGAAGGTAGTTTTTTCTTAAGCAACAAAAGATAAAGCGGGGCGGAATGAGACATGTCTCATTCTGCCCCGTACCGTTCTGCCCCGAAGTTCGTTATTTTGAATTTCAAAGTTTTGTGAGGTTATATAGCAGTATTTTAAAGAACTATGGGGGTTTACAGCAAGCTAAAATGTCTATTTCAATAGTACATAATGCTGAATAAGCAATAAGAAAAATTTAACCACCTACCTTCAAATCTTAAATGGACAAAATATGCAACAAAACAACTGAAATTCACAAATACGTTATAAATACCACCTTCGCTTCGCAGTGAACAATGGCGACTACCAGATACAGAACTACTCATCGGAGCGTAGTTTACTACCAAATATCGTAGATGGCAGCATAATACACACTTCAAAAAATACAAATCTCATTCTGCCCCGCCGGTCCATTCCGCCCCGTATTCCCCTATATGGTTGGTTATACAGGATGTTTGGTAAAAAATCGGCCATATCTTAACCTTAGATTCCTAAGCTTAAACTAGGACGATTTAAGCTTACTTTATTACGAAAGTTGAAAACAAACGAAATACAGGGTGTCAAAGTTAAAAATTTATTTTATTTATTCTTGAATATTTCCTGAGAGGCATGCGATAACAATACGGAATTTGGTAAGCCAGGGTTTCTTGGAATGAGAAATCTAAATTCGCGACCAAAAATGATGGATTACGCAGAGGGCGCCACATACGTCTTTCAGCGCTCATTTAATACGTTCAATTTTTTTATCCGCCACTCTATACACTTTTTGAATCAACATTTTTATTCTCTTAATATTTTTCTTAAAAAATGTATACTACAGTCAACTGTTTTCGAGATAAACGCATTTTAAATACAACATTATAGTCCTGTCGCCAGGGGGGGTACAACGGCCTCCTTAATTCAGATGGACTTACCCAAGTTTTTTTTATGTATTTTGACCCGTAGAACACGAATTTTTTGGGTAACATTCGATCCGGATGTCGATAAGATTGTTATAAACAAAGAACTTGAGGAATCACATAACAGCGATTTTTCGCAAAACAAAACAATGTTTTGTATTTTTTGGGTCATTCTAAGTAAAAAACATTTTTACAAGTTTTTTCGTAGGATGCATAGTTTTCGACATAAACGCGGTTGAACTTTCAAAAAATCGAAAAATTGCAATTTTTGAACCCAAATACCTTTGGATTGAAAAATAAAATAGCAATTCTGCTTACCGCATTTGAAAGTTCAAGTCAAATTCTATCGGTTTTGATTACTTTTATTGCAAAAAATTAATTTTTTTATTGTTAAACAAAGCTATAAACAAATAGTGATTGAATGATGTTTTCAATGAATTTCCCATTTGAAATCGAACGAGTAGGCGCGCATACACACAATTTCTACGTAGATTACGTACATTAAAACGCATGCATTGGGCACGGGAAACACTATGTGTTTATGGCTTTGTTGAACAAATAAAAACTTAATTTTTAGCAATTCAAATAATCAAAACCGATAGAATTTGACTTGAACTTTCAAATGCAGTAAGCAGAATTGCTATTTTATTTTTTAATCAAAAGTTATTCGGGTTCAAAAATTGCACTTTTTCGATTTTTTGAAAGTTCAACCGCGCTTATCTCTAAAACTATGCATCCTACGAAAAAACTTGTAAGACTATTTTTTGCTGAGAATCACCCAAAAAATACAAAAAAATGTTTTGTTTTGCGAAAAATCGCTGTTATGTAATTCCTCAAGTTCTTTGTTTATAATAAACTTATCGACATCCGGATCAACTGTTACCCAAAAAATTCGTGTTCTACGGGTCAAAATACATAAAAAAAACTTGGGTAAGTCCATCTGAATTAAGGAGGCCGTTGTACCCCCCCTGGCGACAGGACTATTATTGTTTGCATAATATCATTGTAGTTAGACCCGAAAAATAAACTTAAAACCATAATAAGTGTGCCAGTTCACATATACAGGGTGTCCAGAAACTCTACCGACAAACGAAGACAGGAGATTCTTCAGATAATTTTAAAATTTAGCTCAATTCACCTAGTCCGAAAATGTTTCCTAAAGAAGCTATAGCTCTTTGAAGATGGCTTCTTTTAATTAGTTTTTCTTAAATACCCCCCGAACGCTTCAATTTATAAAATCGAAAATCAGTACGTATATTTATCTTCCAGAGATAAATCGATTCCATCCATTGCCAATTTCTAGTACCGATCATAGGCGTCCGTTTTGGGTAGGGAAAGAGTTATTTTATCACATAACTTTTTTACCTTTACCTTTTAAGCACTTTTGACACTGGATTATTATATTGTGAGGTATTCTAGTACTAAAAGGTACTCTTAATTTAAGTCCGTAGAAGACACCGTTTTCTAGAAAAATCGAATTGAAAATTTTTCGTTTTTTGAATTTGAATAAAAATAGAAATATTTAAAAAAAACGGTGTATTTTATCAACTTAAAGCAAGAGTAACTTTTAGTAGTAGAATACCTCATAACTTAATTATCTAGAGTCAAAAAGGCTTAAAAATGAAAGACCAAAATGTTATGCGATAAAATAACCGTTGACCTACTCAAAACGGACGCATATGACCCGTACTAGAAATTCGCAGTTAATGAAATCGATTCATCTCTGAAATATAAATAAAAGTACCAGTTTTCAGATTTCTAAATAGTTTTTTTTTAATTTTTTTTTTGGAAATTCAAAAAAGAACAATTTTCAAATCGATTTTTCTAGAAAACGGTGTATCCTATCGACCTAAAACAAGAGTACCTTTTAGTTGTAGAATATCTCACAATTTAATAATCCAGAGTCAAAAATGCTTAAAAATTAAAGATAAAAAAGTTATGCGATAAAATAATTGTTGCCCTACCCAAAACGGACGCCTATGACCGGTACTATAAACTCTCTCAATGCATGGAGTCGATTTATCTCTGGAAGATTAATATGTGTACCAATTTTCGTTTTTCTCAATTGAAGCGTTCTGGAGTTATTTAAGAAAACTACTTACAAGACGCCATCTTCAAAGAGCTCTAGCTCCTTTAGGAAGCATTTTCGGACTAGGTGAATTGGGTTAAAATATCTTAAAATTATCTGAGGAATCTCCTGCCTTCGTTTGTCGGTAGAGTTTCTGGACACCCTGTATACAGGGTGAGGCAGATAACTGGCCTATTAGAAATATCTCGAGAGCTAAATGCAACAGAATCATGAAAATTGGAATACAGGGGTTTTGAAGGATTATCTATTAAATGAAAATATTTTCATCTCTTTGCAACTTCCGGTCATACCGGAAGTTGCTTATAACTTCGTTTTTTAAATGGGACACCCTGTATATTTTTACATTTTTGGATTCTCTTCGGTGTCTTCTTTCTTAAAATATGAAGATTTGTAATGTTATACAGGGTATTTTAAAAGATAATTACGTTTTTTATTAATTTCGCAGCAATATTCACACCCTGTAGAATTGTAGTAGTTTGCCAACTAAAACTCTACTTACGTTGAAATGATTTTTAATATAGTCAACTATTGTTAAAAATCATTAGTATAGCTAAATTTTTAATTTTAGTATACAGGGTTGGTCGAAACTCGGAATGAGTATTTGCTGAGTTTTCTTAAATGGAACAGCCTGTATTTTAGTATTGTAATGAAATGATATTTTATGGTACTTTTTTATTTCTTAAGCATTCCCGATACCTAACTGCTTTAATTTGTGCTTAATTGTTAGTCGCACCAACAATGTTAACTACATAGGTATCTTGATAGCTAAACCATTATTGATAATTTTAAGGATCAGTCTGGATTAATATGTATTTATTTCAGAAAAATTATTTGTGATTGAATATTTTCACGGCCAACCTAATAAAATTTTACGTATTTTTGTTTCAATTAATGTTTAGCTTGAATCACAAATAACTCACAAATTAAAGCAGTTAGGTATAGGGAATACTTATAAAATAAAAAAGTATTATGGAATATCATTTCATTACAAAACTAAAATACAGGTTGTTCTATTTAAGAAAACTCAGAAAATATTCATTTTGAGTTTTGACCAACCCTGTATACTAAAATTTCAAAATTGGCTATACTAATGATTCTAAACAATAATAGACTATATTAAAATTCACTTGAACGTAAGCAGAGTTTTTAATGTCAAACTATTACAATTCTACAGGGTGTGAATATTGCTACGAAATTAATAAAAAAACGTAAATATCTTTTAAAATACCCTGTATAATATTACAAAATCTCATATTTTAAGAAAGAAGATATTGAGGAGAATCCAAAAATGTAAAAATATACAGGGTGTCCCATTTAAAAAAACTAAGTTATAAGCAACTTCCGGTATAACCGGAGGTTGCAAAGAGATGAAGATATTTTCATTTAATAGATCATCCCTCAAAACCCCTCTATTCCAATTTTCATGATTCTGTTGCCTTTAGTTCTCGAGATATTTCTAATAGGCCAGTTATCTGCCTCACCATATATATCATTGCATCGCAAATTCCATTTGAAGACATTTTTGCGATACATTTTTGTTTTGTATGGTTTTAAGTTATTTTTCAGGTGTAACTACAATTATATATGATATGAAAAAAATGATGTTGCCTCGCAGACTTAAAATGCGTTTATCACGAAAACTTTTATTTATTCTCTTAATATTTTTAATTAAAAATATTAAGAGAATCATTTTTTTTTATTTATTTATGCCTCAACCTCAAAGGGTCATTGGCGCAATACAATTAAAAGGTTTACAATTTATTTAGTACATTTATGGAATACAAGTATGATGTCAAATTGTTCATATCAGTTCCGTCACTTAATATTGCTTGTAAGGTGTCTTGTAGTTTATATTGAAGTCTCTCCATGCAATAGAGAGGACATTCCAGTAAAATGTGGCGTACACTGAGCACAATATCACATACGTAGCACTGTGGTTTTACTTCACTCTCCAGCAGATGTTTATGCGTGATGGCGGTGTGGCCTATTCTCAGACGAGAGAGAATGGTTTGATGTAATCGCTTATTTGGGGTTGACTTCCAAGGTAGTATTGAATGTTTTACTTCCCGCAGTTTGGATGTTGATTTGGATTCCACTTCGTTTGCCAAACATTGATCACCAAGTTCTTGATTACAGGTTTTACATCTAGATGTGGAATACTTCTGATTTCTACAGCTTCCGTGCTTAATACTGCTAGTTTTGCCAATGAATCTACTTCTTCATTACCAGCAATCAGTGCCGGCGCTAGGGTATAAGGTGCCCGCCTGCAAAACTAGCACAGGCGCCCCCCTCCCACACACATTCTTATGGGCACCCATATAAAAAATTTTAGGGTGGGGCCAGATGTAAAAATGTTGCACATTACATTTTGTATTTTGTATACTTTGGAGGACAATATATAGTTTAAAGCACCCGAAATGCTAGGGGGTGGCACGGCCTCCCTGACAACGTGCCTGCATGGGCGCCCATGCAGATACTCGTACAACCCCAGCCTTGGGGACATTATGTGTGTTTTAATGAAACAGTGAGACCCACATTTCCGAAGATCAAACCGGTCACTGACCTACCTATCTGACCGCCCATAACCTGGAGTGGTATCTATCTGACCCACAAGCTATAACTACCCCACCCCATCGCAGTACATAACGAATGAGGAGGCTTTGTACTGAATGTTTCCTTGGATGCCCTGGGTAATGGGACATCCTCTGTATTACTTTATGTGGTTAAACCACCTGATTTTAGGGGTAGCTAGAAGAGCTTTCCTCCATATTAATGACTTGATTTTGGACTTGTGTCCTAAAAATGTGTGTTCCAGGCAGCGAGGCATAGACTTAGTCGGTGTTCCCCTCTCCGCAAATGTCCCCGGTAAATAAAGTTCGGTTACAGTTTTATTGGATCCATGATCTGACAGAATAACTTCATTTTAATTTTTTTAAGAAATTGGCTAAGAGAACTAAGATTGTTTTTGTAATTTCTTCTTTTTCGGCTCTTCTTCTTCGGTTCGTGCCCCAGATAATTTTTTTTGAATCCATTTTTATTTAACTAAATAAAAATAATAACTTAAAAACCTCAAAATTATGTTTCTGCAGTAATGTGAGACCGTAATTTAATAAAAGTACTGAGTACTTAACAAATATAATTTTATATTAATTGAATGCAACACTAGATTCTTTAACTGCAGAGTACAACTGACCAACTATTTTGTATTAATATAGGTATAATCACATGAAATAATACTAAATCTAAATCTAAAAATCTCTAAACTAAACTTTATGTAAAATGTTTATTTTAAATATTATGTTTTTATGGGATTAATACTCGATACCTATTATTAAGTACATAATACTTAAATTACACTGGCGGCAAGAAAACAGTATCACAATCGTGTTTATTTTACTAGAAATCATTCATTTCCTCTCATAACTGCTGATACAAAACTTAACAACTTGCAAGAAATTTGAAGAAAATAAACAAAGCATTCTCATTTAGAGCAAAGTTGTTTGGTTGAAATATAATATCTTTGACCAATAAATTATATTATTACTACATGGTAAGAATTCTATGCATTGCATATTTTTGTATATTTTACATGTGTGATATGCAAAACTAACAAACACTGATTAGGGTATTATGACGAATTTGAACCACATTAAAAAAAAATGAATTTTTCTATTTTAGTACTTTGCATAACACCAGCAGAAAAAAGCTCATTCTGGCGCCCCCCAAACAGGGGCGCCCGCCTGCAGTGCATCCCTTGCAGGCCCGTTATCGCTGGCGCTGCCAGCAATTCCGATATGTGATGGAATCCATACAAAGTTGACATTGATATTCATAGTTTGCAATTGATGTAATGCTAATTTAATAAGTAGTAGACTTGGATGAAGAGGATATAGGTCATTTAAGGCAGTTACAGAACTTAGGGAATCCGTAATAATGACAAGATTTTTCATATTATTTTCTAACACAAAATTTATTGCGTTGAGGATAGCGGTTAACTCGGCTGTATAAATGGAAGTCAATTTCGGGGGTTTAATTAATATTTTAGTTTTATTGAACATAAATGCTGCTTCCACTCCCTCCAAGGTTTTAGAGGCATCGGTATATATAAGATTATGATTTCTGTATGTCTTGAGTTCTTGGAAGGCATATTGCATAGGTTCCACTGGATAATCGAGAAAGCCAATATTTATCTTTTTCAAATTCATTTTCGAATTCGGTGTTTGTGTCTGGTTGTATGAATTTAAGTATTTTGTTTCGAAGTCTGGTGCATCTAGCTTTTGATTTCTTATTTGGTAAATTTTCGTGTAGTTGACTTAAAGATTCAATAGGCTTTCGAGATCGTTTGTATAAGTTTTTATTAAGCTTATTGGGTCAGGGGTACCATGAACATTTTCCAATATATCTACGAATGTTTCATAAGATATTGAATGTGTTACTGAAGTATCGTCAAACATTAGTCTAGCTGAATTTTTTATATCTTCCATTACTTGAATTGATCTTGTATGTGTGATTAAAGACTTTGGCCTTTTAATTTTGGAGCTGGAAAGGAGCTGTTTTCTGAAATATCATTTGGGGGAGAGCTTATAATTTCAGAAATAGTTCGTTTGTTTGAAGGAGGATCGTGTGGTATTTGTTGGGTGTCAGTACTTTGTGTAGCACGAGTAGCGGGTAAAATATGAATATTAGGTTTAGTCGATAGTGTAGTAGTAAACGAAGGTATGGTTTGCATTCGGGAAATGTATTCATGTTTATTTGATCAATTGAGGTAGTTGGAGCGGTTGAAGCAGTTGGAATGTTTTCCTTGTTTATTTGATCAGTTGAGGTAGTTGGAGCGGTTGAAGCAGTTGGAATGTTTTCATTGTTTATTTGACCAGTTAAGGTAGTTGGAGCGGTTGAAGCAGTTGGAATGTATTAATTGTTTATTGGATCAGTTGAAGTAGTTGGAGCAGCATTTTGTATTTGAGATATTTGGGTTTCCGAAACAGTTGGACAATTTTCAGCCGAATGTCCCGCATGTCTGCAAATAGTACATAAATCTTTCTCCATTACAAGGAATATACGGTATGATATCATGTCGTAATTTATAAGTATTGAGTCAGGTATTGATGAGACAGGGGGAGAAATAAAAGTATGCCTTCTGAAACTGCAAATGTGTTTGTAATCAGGATTTGATGTACCAATTTTTAAAAAATTTATTGGAGTTACCAAATTTAATCCCAAATTGGAAAGTTCATTTTCAATAATTGAATGAGGGGTTGAAGGACAAACATTTGATATCAATAATCTTTCATTTGGTGATATTAATCTACGACCCTAAATTTTTTGGTGGTTTACAGTTATTATTCCCCTATTAATTTGTAGAAAATTGTTAACTAAAATTTCGCTTGCTAGGTAAATACAAATTCGAACATTTGACATTTTAGAGGAGAAAAGAATATTTTTGTGATGCATTAAATCACCATCTGCAAACCAATATTCTTCCAACCTTGTATTTTCCAACGCAGGAAAAACTACTGCTTGTGATTTTGACGGGAATTTGGGTAAATTTTGATTTGTGACAGTGGCAAAAGATTGTTTCATCGTTGTATTTGGTAAATTACGCTCCAGTTCTTGATCAGGAGCCGCAAGAGGTAGAAAACTATCCATTTTTAATTATTATTGTCATCGATATAATTTAAAAGTACGGTCCTGTCCCTTTGATAACAGAACTGATAGCAGGTAGGTATAAAAAGTTGTTGCTTTATATCCAAAATTGATTAGTGTCTACGTGGATTTAGCGTAAATGTTAATTATTTGGATTAAATAATAATTTGTACTCACAGTTTTTGTACTTGCCGTAAGAACAATAACTTAGATTCACTCTTTACGTAAAACTACAATTACTTTGTTGCTTTTTAACACTTAAAAACTAGTTTTATTGTGGAGCTTCTTTTAAGCGTACGACTCGTTCGATTTTTAATTAGGAAGTCCGGAATAAAAATATTGATTCAAACAGTATGTAAAGTGGGGAATAAAAAAAATTGAACGTATTAAATGAGCGCTGAAAGACGTATGTGGTGCCCTCTGGGTAATACGTTATTTTTGGTCGGGAATTTAGATTTTTCATCCCAAAAAACCCCCGCTTACCAAATTTCGTATTGTTATCCCATGGCTGTCAGGAAATATTCAAGAATAAATATAATAAAATTTAACTTTCGTATTAAGGTAAGTTAAATCAACCTATTTTAAACTCAGGAATCTAAGGTTAAGCTATGACCCATTCTTTACCTGTATATCTGACCTAGAAAAGAAAAAGAGAAGAATATGTAATTAAGCAGGAAAAACTCTTGAAATATAAAACCATCGCCTACCTGAGATATAATTTTGGCAGCATCTTATTATTCATAGGCTTTGCACCATAACACAATCATTAAGGGAAAAATAAAAAATATATTGATAAAAAACAGATCGTGTCTCGAAAAACAACTACAGAACTATTTACATACTATTCTTTCTAGTATAATTATTTTAAAAATGACAACTTTAAAAATATACCTTAAAAGTTACGACACTCATTTGCAGTAAAATACTTTGGCGTGGAAAGTATACCTCCATTAAACTCCTTCATTCCTACACTACCTAAAATCTGGAACCGATGCCGTGGACATAAGCCCTTGTCATCACCAAGAGATCCACTGCCGTGGCCGGGACTTTTCTCCCCTTTTGGTCCCTCTTTTCCTCTCTCCTTCTCTTCAGCATCGGCGAAAAGTGATCTAGTGCACTCTGGCTCTCATAACTTCATCCGACCCGATCATGGCTCACTTGGGACTCTATGACAAATGTATCCTTCCGCCAACTTCAAATTAGTTCCGTAGTCCGTGCGTACGGAGTGACACGAATATAGAACGGGAGGTAGACAAAAAATGTAAAAGTTTAAAAATTATACTTACTATTCTGGTATAAAATAAAGTCAACTTTTAAGATTTTAAGAGTTTTTTTCTATGTTATTTATATCTGGATTCAATTGTGGCAAATTGTGCTGTTCGGTTTTTTTTATTTATTCGATACTATGTAACGGCCTTTGCTGTCTCTTAAGGATACTCTCAGCATATGTATTTGGCTTTGTAAACTGGAAGTTGTTACCTATTGAACAAAACAACTGAAACGTATGAAAAATAGAAAGAACAACGAAAAATAGTAAAAAATATAATAAAAGATTAAAAAGAAGAAAGTTATAAAAAATTCGGGGAGAAACTAGAATCAGATAGTAAAAGTAACCAAAAGCTGTTTTATAAGACCATGAAAACCTTAAGAAGGGGAAAAAATACAGTTTAATTGACCATTAGAGACGAAACAGGAAACCTTTTGACACAGGAAGAAGAAATAATGGAAAGATGGAAAAGGTATTTTCAAGAACTATTATCAACCGAAGACGAAACACCACAGTATCCCATTAACGTGACAAATACCGGAGAAAGCTTAGAAGAAACGCAAGACACTGCAATAACATGGGAAGAATTTACACAAGGACTGGCAAAAATGAAAAATGGAAAGTCACCAGGGCATCATAAAATAACAGCGGAGATGCTTAAATATATGGGAGTACAAGGACAACACATATTAATACAATTAATAAACAAGAAATGGAAAGATGAAAGAATGCCAGAAGAAAGGAAGATCTCATTGATACTACCCATATTTAAATCTGGACATAAAAAGAAATGCAAAAATTATAGAGGAATAATGCTCTTGTGCTCGGCGATGAAACTGTACGAACAAATATTACAAGAAAAGCTGACAAAGATAATAATCGATACAACAAAGTCTCAAGCAGAATCTCAAAGTGGCTTTAGAAAAGGAAGAATTGTGCAAGATCACATCTTCACTATTAAACAGATCATTGAGAAAACGAAACTCAGAAGAGGAAAAGCATATTGTGCGTTAGTCCTGTCGCCAGGGGGGGTACAACGGCCTCGTTAATTCAGATGGACTTACTCAAGTTTTTTTTATGTATTTTGACCCGTAGAACACGAATTTTTTGGGTAACAGTTGATCCGAATGTCGATAAGATTGTTATAGACCAAGAACTTGAGGAATCAAATAACAGCGATTTTTGGCAAAACAAAACAATATTTTGTATTTTTTGGGCCATTTTAAGTAAAAAATATTTCTACAAGTTTTTTCGTAGGATGCACAGTTTTCGAGATAAACGCGGTTGAACTTTAAAAAAATCGAAAAATTGCAATTTTTGAACCCGAATAACTTTTGATTAAAAAATAAAATAGCAAGTCTGCTTACCGCATTTGAAAGTTTAAGTCAAATTATATCGGTTTTGATTATTTGCATTGGTAAAAATTTATTTTTTTATTGTTTAACAAAGCTATAAACACGTAGGGTTTCCCGTGCTTTTACATGCGTTTTAACGCATGTAACGTAGAAATAGTCTTGATTGCACTAGTACCTATTCTACCTACTCGTTCGATTTTAAATGAGAAATCATAGAAACATCACTCACGCACTAGTTGTTTGTAGCTTTGTTTAACAATAACACAATAAATTTTTAGCAATGCAAATAATCAAAACCGACATAATTTGACTTGAACTTTCAAAGGCGCTAAGCAGAATTGCTATTTTATTTTTTAATCAAAAGTTATTCGGGTTTAAAAATTGCAGTTTTTCGATTTTTTCAAAGTTCAACCGCGTTTATCTCGAAAACTGTGCATCCTACTAAAAAACTTGTAGAAATATTTTTTGCTTAAAATGACCCAAAAAATACAAAATATTGTTTTGTTTTGCCAAAAATCGCTGTTATTTGATTCCTCAAGTTCTTGGTCTATAACAATCTTATCGACATCCGGATCAACTGTTACCCAAAAAATTCGTGTTCTACGGGTCAAAATACATAAAAAAAACTTGGGTAAGTCCATCTGAATTAACGAGGCCGTTGTACCCCCCCTGGCGACAGGACTACGTTTATCGACTTACTAAAAGCGTTTGATTTTGCTCCTCGGCAAAAAATATGGTCGCTCCTGAAACAAAGAGGAATAACAACCAAACTAAGGAAGAATATTGAACGTCTATATAAAAATACGACGAATTGTGTTATAACTAGAAACCTCAAATCAGAAAATTTTATAACAAAAGATGGTCTAAGATAGGGAGGAGGACTAAGTCCAACATTTTTTACGTTATTTATGGACGAAATAATTAAAAAATGTAGGCAGAGAACACAACACCTATTCGTAAGATAAAAAGATTTGCAACCGATCAAAATATCAGAATGTGCTTTTGCAGATGACATCGTTATAATGGCAGCAAAAGAAATGGACCTACAAGAAAACTTACAAACGTGGAATGAAATATTAGAAGAAAATGGCATGAAACTAAACCTAACAAAAACAAAAGTAATGGTAGTAGCAGAAAATAAAGAAAACGTGAGTATTCAGATCAATGGTATACATATACAACAAGTTGAATGCATCGAATACTTGGGTGTAAAAATTGAAGATTTAGGTCAACAAGGTTTAGAAATCGATAAACGTATAGAGAAAGCAATAAATTCATATTGTGCAATGAACACAACTTTTATAGGGAAAAAGGAAATAGAGCAAAGTACAAAAATGAAAGTATTTAAGGCAATATATAGACCAATACTTACCTTCGGTTGCGAATCGTGGACAATAACAGAGAGGCAGAAGAGCAGAATACAAGCGACAGAAATGAAGTACCTAAGAAGAGCGAGAGAAGTCACAAGACTTGACAGGGTAAGAAATAAGCAGATAAGAGAGGATCTGGAGGTGGAATCAATCTTAGAATTCATAGAAAAAGGACAAATCAGCTGGTGGGGACATTTACAAAGACTAGACGATAGAAGGCCGGTAAAAATGATTTGGGAAGCGAGAGTAAATATTAAGAGGAAGAGAGGAAGACCAAGAGAGACATGACACCAAGCTATGGGAAAAGTTCTACAAAAGAGAGGCAAATCCTGGAAAGAAGCAAAAGTCTTGGCACAAAATAGAAGTCAGTGGCGTAAATTTGAACACAATATCTAAGTTATTATTGTAATCCCGACACCAATATGGTAGAAGGGAATTTGATTACATATATGTATATAAACTGGAAGTTGTTACTGTGAGATATTAGTAAGAAGTTCGGGAGAAGAAAATGAGATGATAATATGTTGGCTTTAAAAGATGGTATCTAAAAAACTTCTACATCACTTGTAAGAAGGCAAATCTGACCGAATATGGTATCTATAAAAAATGGAGAGAAGCTTAGTCATTTAAGATTCGCAGATAACTTCGTCTTTATAGCTGAACGTATGGATGATGCTATAATAATTTTGAAAAAATGATATCACACTTCCCTAGATGTCGGACTAAATATTAACATGAACAAGACACAAATAATGACTAATCTGATGCTAAATCTTAATGTTGATGAAAAAGATATTGAGCAGACTGCATCTTATGCTTAAGTACTCGGAACATAAAATTCGGTTGGGCACAGATTCGTGTGAGACATGTGAGCTCCCACATCACATAGGATTAGCCTGAGCAGCATTTGGAAAATTAAACTATGTAGTTAAATCAGACCATATGCCTCAAAAGGAAAATCATTGACCAGTGTGTGTTACCTGTACTCACTTATGGAGCGGAAATATGAACACTAACAAAAAAGGTAGTGAACAAGATTCGCGTCACTCAGAGGGCTATGGAGCATCAGATGTTAGGTGTCTCCCTGAGAAACCGAAACCAGATGGACCGACGATCTGAAGCATGTTATTACTAACTGGATGCAAGCCGCACAAGACGGAGATAGATGGAAAGAGGTGAGGAAGACCTATGTCCAGCAGTGTACAGATTTAAGTGTTTTCAATGGTAAGTAAGAATAAGGAAGTTGAGAGGGAATACGGACATAACTTCCTTTGACGACGTATACGTTTATTCTGATTTTCCAGTTGATTGTAAAAGTGTATTTTTGCAATCACACACATTGCTTATATCATATCCTACACATTGCTTAGAGTTACATAACAATTATACAATTGTTCGGTACTTTTATAATATTTAATATTGGCAAAAATAAGTATTTACTATATAATAATATTTTACTAGCAATATTAATCTACTTTGATTGATTTTTTTATTATATACAAATCTAAATAATAATACTTCGTATTTTACTGCTAACAATAATCTACTTTTGATTGCTTTTGCTATTATTGAAGTCTAAAAAATTAATCATTCTTATCATATATTCACCTTCCTCTGATAGTTTAATTTTTTTTTATTTTATATATTTTTTATTTACAGAACATTTTATAATGATTATCTATGATTAAGATTACCTTACAAATTTAATAATCCTCCTATTTTTATGGTTGGGTCAAAATTGAGTATCATATTTATAGAATATCACTTAGACCGGACTGTCTCGTCGCCCCCGTTAGCGAAACTATTTCGATTAGATTTTTTTGCACAAACTTACTCAAAAAGAGATCCTTATTATAACACATCCACAGGGTGCCGGGCGGTGCGGTGGTCGAAAAATTGTTTAAACAATTTCTTTAACACAAATTCATAAAAATAATTTTTTCACTTGGAACATTCTGAGCAAAAAAGTATGTGATGATTTTTCTCTAAAATTGATTGTTGTCGAGTTATTCGAGAATTTGTTTAAAAAAAATTGTTTAAACAATTTTTCGACCACCGCACCGCCCGGCACCCTGTGGATGTGTTATAATAAGGATCTCTTTTTAAGTTTGTGCAAAAAAATCTAATCGAAATAGTTTCGCTAACGGGGGCGACGATACAGTTGGACTATAGCTCTAATTGTTAATAATTAATAATAGCAGCTTTGTAATAAAATAATGACAAAAATCTCTTCGGGACCTTGAAGAAGGGATGTGAAAATGGCCTTAAAAATGGACATTTTCGCATTTTTCAAATTTTTAATCGCATATAACTCGACAACAATCAATTTTAGAGAAAAACGACAAGAGACCTTTTTTACTCAGAATGACCCAAATTATTCAAAAAGAATCGTTCGCAATGAAAAAATTATTTTTGTGAATTTATTTAAAAAAAAATGTTTAAACAATTTTTTTTCGACCAGGGTACCGCCCGGCACCCTGTGGATATGTTATAAGGACCTCTTTTTGAGTAAGTTTGTGTAAAAAAATCTAATCGGAATAATTTCGCTAGCGGGGGCGACGATACAGCTCAGTCTAACTAACATTTCATATTATAGTACTAACGTCAATTCAAATACAAAATCCCAGAGAACGGTAGTTCTATGCTAAAGCCTATCTTAAAGTTTCTCGCCAATCCATATGTCAACCATCCATTTTGGTCAAAGGATTATGGTTTTAGGGCACTTCCCATTTATGGTCTGTTTTTCGTTCTCGTTCTTAAAACTCTCAAAAATTTCGAAAATTGTCGGAGGCTCTGCTGCTTTTCATAGTATTGATCATTACCTTTCGAACACATGTCTGATTTTTAAAATCGGTTATAGCATTTATTCCTGTTGGTGTATGGCGGAATTTAATTGAAATGAATGTTATAAATGTACACAAAACGACGGTAAATATTTTATTTATTGGAGTAACAAAAAATCTGTTTCGCTTTGGTCTCGGAAAAAAGGGTGGATGTTAGCGACGACCAGACCCGATGCGTTTGCCTGCCGAGTTGGGACTGAAGAAAAAAACCACAAACGATAATATGTTTGTATTCCTTTTACTACTCTGACCAGCTGTCAATAAATCACTAGGTCTGGCGTACACTTTTGCAGTTTTAAGAAAACAATTTCGAATGCATTAAGTGAGTTGTTGACATAATGGTCTGATATGGCAACTAAATTATGTGGGTGAGAAAACAGATGGTGACAGGATAAAGCCATGTCACTCTTAACATTTTTGTAGGTATTTGAATGTGCATTTCGAATGACTAAGTTGTTTCGCTTTTGAGAAAATATATTAAAATTAAAATCAGCGAAAATAGTAATTAAAGTTATCGCTATACATTTAAATGTTACTGAACTTAGAAATTTTACTCAATTTCTAGTAAAAAAAAGGAAAATGTTTGGGAGTATGTTTGTACATATGTGTGTGGAAAAGTTTGAAAGTGTGACCGATTTGAATTTTTTCTATGTTTCAAGAGGAGGTCGGGGCCGATTCAGAATCGGTGTTGGTTGTGTCTTTTGACTACCCATAATAATAATAATAATAATAATAATAATAGCTTTATTGCCCAGCAGTTTCCCATTTACAGGACAATGATAAAAATATTACATAATTTATAACACCTATAGGTAAGATTTAAGCAGTAGTACCAAAAAAATAACATTAATAATACAAGTTAGACTAAAATTAATATAAATTCAAACCGAAAAAGAAAATAAATTAATAAAAAAATAAAATAAAAAATTAGTGCTTATTTCAGACACTCAATAGCTACTTTTATAAAGTTCCTTTGAGAACATGAAAAAATGTCACAATGCTTACCAATAACATTAAAATTTCTACACATTACATTAATAGGAGCCTTACATAGAATATTTGTACGAGCTCTTGTACACCTAAATAATACATTTGTTCTTAAATTTGACCTTGGAATATTAAAATTAATGTTTTGTAATATTGAAATACAATCAATTGCATTATTAACAAGTTTGTACAAAAAAATTAAAGATGCAACTTTTCTTCTTAATTCTAAACTACACATACTAAAACGATCACACAAGTAATTATTATCTATACCTCTAGCCGGATAAAGACCATTTACTTTAAACATTAAAAATTTTAGAAATTTTCTCTGAACGCTTTCAATTGCAATGTTATGACAATCATAGAAAGGACTCCATACAATACTGGCATATTCAAGTTTAGAGCGGACATAAGTATAATATAGCAATGTTTTTTTTTTTTTTTTTTTTTTTTTTTTTTTTATTTTGGCTTAGACTTACCGTCATACTGCCAGACACATAAGGAATACAAGTTATCAAGTTATACAAAACAGGTTTAAAACAAAGATAACAACTAAAAGGTATTAAGTAACACTAAGCTTAACAGCTAAAACTACTAACTACCAAAGGTATTAATTAAAAATGTTTAAGGGAATTATAATGATAATTTGCTGTCTTTTAAAAAGTTAATTAAAGAGTTGTATACATCTACAGAACCAAGTGATAATAAATATAGTATATTCCAAGGAGTTGCTACTTTACATTTTAATAAATCATTTATTAATTTAGATGAGTAAATTGTATTTTTAGAACAACCAAAAAATATATGATCTAAATCACTTTCCTCTTCACAATGCTCACATTTATCATTATCCAAAACCTGTATTTTAAATAAATGCTTTGGATAACATGCGTGCCCGAATCGTACTCTAATAATAGAAGTTATGTACTTTCTAGAAGCTCTACAAGACTTGTACCAAGGAAATTTGGGAATATCGGGCTGAATTAACGAGTATCTATTTTGATTCACAAAAGAGTATTCCTTCCACTGGTAGCTCCACTCCCGATGCAGTGTTGACTTGAAAGAGATTATACTATCAGTCAGTGTTATTTTATGTAGAATACTGGTATCGGATGAAACGCTTTCTTTGGCTAATAAGTCGACATACTCATTATGTTCAAATCCTGCGTGTGCTTTAATCCAGATAAAATGTACATTGATTCCTTTGGTTAAAAGATTTTGTTTAATATGTTTAATTTTATAAATGTATGGGCAGTCTTGGATGTTTGGGGGTCCATATTTACCAAGAGATTTCAATACTGCTAAGGAGTCAGACAAAATTATAATATGGGCGAAATCAAATTCAGCTACATATAGTAAAGCTTCATATATTGCAATAGCCTCTGCTGTATAAATCGAAGTCTCCGGTTCCAGTTTGAATTTCTTTTCTATATGTCCCGATGGTATAAAAAAGGCGCATCCAGTTCCATCTGCAGATTTAGACGCATCTGTATATAGAGCTATTGACTCATTGTAACTATTCGTTATGGATAAAAGAATATTTTTATTTAAATATATGTTTTCACTATAATTTGGTACAATAATATCTGTAGGAGAAAAGAAAGAAGAGTACGCGTAGTTTTTGAATAAGTCGTTTGTTTTATCTATATTTTTTAAGAGTACTATATTTTGATTATAAGCTTCACACAGTAAGGGAGATTTCTTTTTTTGCCAATATTTATTGGTTAGATCATGGCAACTTAAAGTCACTATTTTTTGGTATAGAAGAGGGTTAATTAAGTATACTTTCATTAAATATTTTTTGGACAAAAAACTTCGTCTTAGATTTAAAGGAGGTTCCAAGGCTTCCAAATATAAAGCTTGTACTGGAGTGGATCTCATAGCTCCTAGACATATTCGTAAGGCTGAATTCTGTAAAACGTTGATTTTGTTTAGTAGTGCATTACTTGCTAATCCATACAAAACACTGCCGTAATCGAAAATAGATCGTATGTAAGCTTTATAAAATAATAAACTTACTTCAACATCCGATCCCCACCAAGTTCTATTAATTGATTTAAGAAAGTTTATTCCCTTATTACACCTGTTCAACATGTCGTCAATATGTAACTTCCAGGTCAATTTTTGGTCGAGTATCATTCCAAGATATTTAATTTTATTTTTAAAAGAAAATTTATGCCCACCTAAGGTGATTGTGCTAATATTAGGAAAGTTATGTCTGGTAAATAAACAAACTTGTGATTTACTGCATGATAATTCAAAGCCATTTTCAATAAACCATTTTTTATGGAGACCATAGACACTATTCAAGTTTTCAATGGATTGCTGATATTTCTTGTGTTCTGTGTACAAACAGAAATCGTCAGCATATTGTACAACATTAAATGCAATATTGTTAATAGTGATGTTGTGTAGATCTGCTGTGTAAATGTTAAATAAAATAGGGCTCAAAACGGAGCCCTGAGGTAATCCTTTATTATTAAGTCTAGGGCCTATAAGAGTATGATTATTTTTTAAATAAATTATTCTATTTTTATACAGGTTTACAATGTTAGAAGCAAACTGTGATGGAATATTAAAAAATGTAATCATTTTTTCTTGGAGAATTGAAAGAGAGACAGAGTCATAAGCACCTTCGATGTCTAAAAATAAAGCGGGCACATAACTGTTCCTGGAAAAACTGTTCTGAATGTCTACAACAAGAGTTGTTAAGGAATCTAAAGTTCCATAACCTTTTTTAAAACCATGTTGGTTAGCGGGTAAAGGATTTTGATCCCTTAGCCACCAATCCAACCTAATCTTAACCATCCGTTCGAGAGTCTTCAATATACATGATAATAATGATATCGGTCGGTAAGCTTCAGCTAATTTAGGGTCTTTCCCCGGTTTGGGAATAGGAACGACTATAATACGCTTAAAATCTATTATGCTGTTGCCTTCAATAATTATCTGGTCAAATATATTTAAAAGTAATTGTTTTGCGTTATCTGGTAAATGTTGTATCATAGGATATTTGATTGCATCGTATCCTGGTGAGGTACTAACGCGATTATCAAGGGCAAATTCTAATTCAGTTCTCGAAAAAGGTGTAAGGAGAAAATGATTCTGATCAGATGGAAGCGTTTTAGAATTAATAACATTTAACTGGTTATTTACGTAAGGTGGAGCTATTTTATCGAAAAAATCGTCTACCCATGAATTACTTAGAGGTAATGAAAAATTAACTTTTTTCCTATTCATTTTTCTTGCTTGATTCCAAATAAGACTAGATGGAGTTTGTTTATTTAATTTTGAACACCATGCAACCCAACTTTGTTTGGCCTTTAATTTCAGGAATTTTTTGACACGAGCATTTACTTCTTTGCATTTACAAAAATTTTCAGGAGAAGAATTGTTTTTATAGTTTATTAATGCCTTCTTTCTTTCTGCAACGGATTGATCACATTCCGAATCCCACCACGGAGGGGGAGTCCGTTTGCATTTAAATGGTTTATATTCAGAAATAGATTGTTTAGAAGCTTCATTAATACAGTCAATAAGGAAATTATATTTTTCTTGGGTATTTAAGGATGTGTGAGGTTTTTCGTTTAATAAGGTATCAACAAGCTGAGAGTATAATGACCAATTTGCTTTTTTAATGTTCCACTTAGTACTGGGATAAATGGTATTAGCATTAGTTCCCAAGACATCGATGACAACCTTTATAACGAAATGATTTGATCCCAAGGTATCAAGATCTACAGACCACGAAGTTTTATCAAAAAGGGATGGTGAGCAAAACGTGACATCAATCATGGAATCTGAGTTTCCTGGACTCGTTTGGCAAGTTGGTTGTCCATTATTCATTACTACATAATCTAAATTCTGAATTGTCTCCACAATTTGATGGCCTATATTATCATTTTTATATGAGCCCCACAAAGAATTATGTGCATTCATATCTCCTCCAATGATACAAGGGTGTTTTAGTTGAGAAAATAACTTATCCCAATCTTCGGTTTTGGTTTTAGTTTTTGGGCACCTATATACAGAGAGTAAACTTAAATAACTTTGTTTATAGTTGATTTTAATACCACAAGCAAGCAAGTCTTGAATATAATTTTTTTTAATTGTTATGCGCTCAAAAGGAATACCAGTTTTAATTAAAATAGCAACTCCAGAATAGCCGTCATCGCGATCTTCGCGTATCACATTATAACCTCTATAAATATATACAACATCCCGTTTAAACCAAGTTTCACTTATTAAAGCTATGTCAATATCTTCGGTTATTAAAAAGTTAATAAGGCTGTTTTTGTTAGCAACAGCTGATCGAGCATTCCATTGTATTATTTTGAGTTTAGATTTGTTCGTCATTAGATGAGTTATTTTTTAAAATATTATCTAGAACATTATTAATACCTTTGGCTAACAAATTCATGTCAAGTGATTTTGCCTCTTCTAAACAATTAATATTTTGAATAAAACTTGAGAAAAGAAGTACTAAGGAATCTACTAACTTATTTTTATCATTGTCTGTATTAGGAAAACTTTCCTTATTTAAGGGAGGTAAAGGTTGAGACGGTCCAAATCTGAAAGGGATGAGATATGGTGTAGGATCTTCGGAAGTTGGAGATGATACTTTTCTTTTTTTATTTGCACTATACTCAGTGCTTGATGTACTACAGCTTGGTTGGCTAAAACTTTTGGGTTTCTGTAGGTGAGGCCTCAATGGCTTGAGATAAAGGGATGTACTAACTTCAGAGGAGTTAGTTAATTTTGGAAATTCTTTGTCTGAATTTGACAATATTTCAAATCTGTTATTAGAAATAAGACCAGAAAATGATGAGTCACTCAAATTTTTTGCCTCCAAATATGAGATTTTATGTTCAATCATGATATTTTTTATTTTTTTTTGATGTTCGAAAAAAGGACAGTTTTTAGAGATCGATATATGCTTATCAGTTTTACAGTGTATGCAATACTTTTTTGTTTCATCACATGTATGTATGTCATTTTTAATTTGTCCACATTGTATACAGTATTCCTGTGTACCTTTACACTGTCTAGAAATATGTCCATATTTGAGGCATTTATAACATTGCGTCACTTTACCCAACAATTTTTCCACTTGGAAAAATACATAATTTATCACAACATAGTTTGGCAAACAATTGCCTTCAAAAGTAATTATAACATTACGTCTAGGGACGTATTCTGTATTTCCATCCTTTTCTACTTTCCTGTGCATTCTTTTAATGTCAATAATTGGTGAACTAGAGCTCATATATTTTTTCAAATAGTCAATATTATATTTGGTATCAACATCGCGTATCAGTCCTTTGATTTCCAAGAGGTGATTTGGAATGTACGCTTTTAAATTATCGTCCTTTAAGTGACTATTATTGACTAAATTGTTTGCATCCAAAATAGATTTGAGGATTACTTTAACACGGTTTCTTCCTATACTTTTAATTTGCTTAATATTATTAATCTTTAATTTTTGATGTAAAATATCTGCAACAACCATTGGATGCAAACGGGAAATATTCTGATCATTGGTCTTCTCAACATAAACACAACAATTTTGAAAGTCGTAACTATTACAATTAATATTAAAAAGTTTTACCTCCCTTGTAGCAGAAGAATTTGTGGTGATAGTTCCTGTATCCATGTCTTGATTACTATCACTAATAACTTCAGCAGTATTTAGTTCGCACACTGGCGTCTTTTTTATATTCTCCCCCATCTGGGGAGAATATTTTCACTTTTGTATCACTATTCTACAATATGTAAATGTTTTTACCCACGATGAAATTTAAATGTTTTAATTGTCACAAAAACTGCGAGCTGAATGTCAATATTTAGGTACGTTTAACCATGGCCAAATTTTAAACTGTTCACACAAAAGTTAAACACCGTGAAAAGAAGCCTAGGCTGTTTAACCCATAGGACTGAAACTTCTTATCAATGATAATTAAAACCACTATAAAATTAATTTAAGTTAAACTACTAAAAAATTAATTTTTTCTGGAGCTATTTTAGATGCAACCGTATTTGACGTTTATTAATGTCAAAGTGATATAGCAATGTTAATGACTTTATATTATTAAATGACTTACAATTGCGAATTAAAAACCCATAAGCCTTCAACGCTTCAGAAACTTTAACACACATATGTTCCACAAAAGTGAGTTTTGTGTCAAAAATTACACCCAAATCCTTAACCGTGTTCTGCCTTTCTAATATTCTATCGTGACAACTATAGTTAAATACAAATAAACTTGATTTCCTAGAAAAAGTGACTACTTTACATTTTTTTGTGTTAAGTTGTAATTTGTTGCTGTTGCACCAATTTTCCAATATTTCTATATTCTGCTGAAGTTGGTTACAATCATCCAGCTCCCTAATAGTAGAAAATATTTTCAAATCGTCAGCAAAGCCCAATCTTTCGCATGAAATATTTTCAAGAAGGTCATTAATAAATAGTAGAAAGAGCAATGGACCGAGATTGGAACCTTGAGGCACACCAGACGCAGCAAGATATTTTTCTGAGACATAACCATTATATGCTACAAACTGCATCCTTCCCTGAAGATACGATTTTAACAATAAAAGAGCACTGTCAGTAAAACCAAATGTTGAAAGCTTGCTAAGTAATACTTCATGATCAATTCTGTCAAAAGCCTTCGAAAAATCGGTATATATAACATCAACTTGGCCATTATCGTCAATAACTTCAGAAAGATATTGGGTAAAATAAACCAAGTTGGTTACAGTTGATCTTTTATTAACAAAACCATGCTGATGAGATGAAATATAAAGTTGAACAGAAGATAAGATCCTATTATATAATACGATTTCGAAAACCTTTGAAAAATTAGATAAAATAGAGACAGCTCTATAGTTTTCTATTTCTGACTTCACCCCAGCCTTAAATATCGGACACACCCTTGCTTCCTTCCATAGTTCTGGATACTTCATTTGTTGTATAGATAAGTTTATAATCTTGGTTAAAGGTATGACAAATGCACCAGCGCAATCTTTAATAAGAAACGAGGGAATCTTGTCAGGGCCTGATGTCATCTTATCTTTTAACTTTCTGATAGCAGCATTTATTTCATCCTCTGTAACCGATTGAAAATTAATTGATATCATATATGGGTTTATTGGATAATTGCAACCACCTTCTTCATCAGAAACTAAATAAACACTACTGAAAAATTCCGCAAAAGCATTCACTATGGCTTGCGGATCTTTGTAATCACTTCCCTCAAAACTCATGTTTCCAGGAATTCGTGATGATTTATTTCTAGAGTGAATGTAAGACCAGAACTTAGTTTTGTCTTGAGAAATATTTGTTTGAATATCCTCCAAGTAATTGTCATATGCCACCTTGACCTGATATTTTATTAGTCGTCGTAATCTTTTAAACTCAATAAAATCGGAATGAATCTTAGATTTTTTATATTTGCGTCGGAATTTAACTTTTAGTTTTATGTTTTTTATAATCGCGGAATCAAACCAAGGTGGATATTTATGAGCATGATTTTTGTAAACCGGAATATGCTTATCAAAAATGTCATAAATTTTATTATAAAAAGTTTGTACAGCAATATCTACTTCGTCGCAGCATTCGATAAAACTCCAATCACTCTGTAGGATACTTGAATATAAGTTAACAAAATCTGCATTCCTAAAATTATAAGCTTTATCAAGTGAATTTGGAATAAACGTTACTTCTTTAGAAAATATGTTATTAAAATTTATTAGTAGAGCCGGATGATGATCATCCTCAGCTACAAGAGGCAAATCATCGTGAGACACAGTACATTTTATATTGGATGCTATCAAATCAAGTATTCGTTCAAGTGTATTTTTTATATTATTATATTGATCCAAGTTATTAGTATTAAATAAATTTAAAATTGCTGCAGTTTTTCTATCCGATATGTCATTCTCAATAAATTTAGGCGCATTAAAATCTCCCAAAATAATCACAAAATTATCATTCAAATAATCAAGTTGCTCTAAAGATTCAAAGAAAAATTCAAAATCTAATAAACTTAACTTATCAGGAATATATAATACCATTACATAAAAAACGATATACCTTATGCTGCATTTAATAACTAACATATCAATTAATGGAAACTGAAGATCAAATGGTGAAGTATCCATTACCTCGGACTTTATAAAATTTTTTATTGCAAGCAAAATGCCACCGCCTTTTGTTTTATCCACTAAATCAAATTTACGATCTTTTCGATGTACATCGTAATCATCAGTAAATAATTCATTACTGGATACTTCCTCATTTAACCAAGTTTCACTTATAGCAATTATATCAAATTCAGAAACACTAACAGCAGCCAAAAAAGTCTTCAATTTACTGTTCAATCCACGCACATTTTGATAGTAGCATAATAAATCTTCTTTACAAGTTGAAAAGCTGTTGGGATTGTTCAGTTTAAATTTTGGACTATTTTTGGCACACCATTAATATACTTTATTCGGAAGTTTTGTTGGCCGTCCGAATTTTTTACAATAAGTTCCTCTTTTAATTTTCTATAATGTGTAATTTGACGCGGAGTGCGATCACTCGCAACAGAAACATTTTTATAATTTCCATTCCTAAGAACTTTTGAATTGCGAATTAATTTTAATACTTGATTTTCATCGCGTAAAACTACTTTGATCGGTCGAGTTCTTCCATCAGAAAATCGACCAACCCTAAATAGCCTCAGATTTGAAATATCAAATTGCGGATCTAAGAGATTAATAATTTTATTAACCTCCAGCTTATCATTAGCGACTTCACCCTGTTGACTGTGATCTGGAACTCCAAAGATGACCAAATTTTTCTTGCGTCTATTTCTGTCGTTAAGTTCCTCGATGACTTCTTCTAAATCCACCTGCTGTGTACTAGGTTGTATTTTCACATTTTCAGCTTTCAACTCTTGAATATCATTTTGAAGTGATATAATTAATTTTTTCAAATCGCTTATTTGATTGCCAATTACTCTACAACTTGAACAAGACCAATTATATCCTTTATCAGGATCACTCAGGACACGGAGTTCCTCAGATGTTATGTTAACACAAGCATGTCGATAATGTCTATTGCAGACCGAACATTGAATCATTAAGTTGGTTTTAAACGATTTATTACAACACATACAAATTTTTGAAGGCATGGTGTAATAAGAATAAAACAATAAATGAAAAAAGAGTAATACACTAGCACGCCACTGGAACCAGCGAAAAAATCCAAGTTGATTCTGTATATAAACAGTAGTTCTTTTTTGGTGATTATGTTTTAATTACACGACCAACGCAAAAAAATGCATTTAATTGTTTCACTAAATTGTCGATTAATAGTCTTTGATGGCAATAATTCAAATAAAACTTAATAAGTAAATACCTTATTTCCAGCAAAAATCAATTAAAAAGCACGGGAGCACCAATTTAACGTGTGTACACTTCTAAAGCTAAACTACTACTATGGACATAAGGCAGCTATAGGACTGGGTACATGCAACAGGGCATAATTTTCGGGTAAATGTATTTCAAGTTTAAAAGAAAGATAAGAAAACCGCAAATACACCAAATTAATAGCGCTTGAGTTCAGATTTCAAATGGTGCCTAAGTGGTCAGGACATACATATACACACGGCTCATTGTAGCCGGAAATCTGAAAAATTTAACTTTGAAAATTTTAGTTTTAGTCTGGGCTGATTATCGGAGAATAGGGTATTTTTGGGAAAAGTTATTTACCAGCAATTTTATTGCTGGAATCGAAGCTTATGATTATATATTAATAATATAGGTATGCAAAGTCCGCATATAGTGTGCTACTTTTTTTATTAACAAAATGGCGCCCCCAAATCGTGTTTTTTTCAATTTTTGCTCCATAACTCCGAACATTTTAACTCTACACCAAAAACACTCTAATAAAAATTCACCGAAATTAAATTCTGCATATAGACATGTTTTCCTCGATCTGCACCGGCGAAAATTTTCCTCGGAAAATGCGGGTTTTCCCAACAAAATGTTTAAATTTCAAATAAAATTTTAGATAAGAAATTATCTACCAATAGTTAAATAACTCGGTGACATAAAAGTTTTCTTGGTTTAGATTATAGTTTCAGAAGTCGGTGATAATTAAACGAATATTTTAGCAACAATTCAATTGTTATATTCAAACTTTGAAATCTTATAAATATAAGATGCCTATTTAATATTTTGTCAACAAAATATAAATTGTTAATTTTTTTGAATAATCTTTAAATGTTTAAAAAAGTAGTTATAAACAAATTAACGTTTCTCAGAAAGTTTTTATTATATTCTAATTTTAAAAAATAGGTAAAACGCGTATTTCAAAGGTCTTGAAAATGAATGCTTTAAAACTTTTTTACAACCATTTTCAAAAAAGTTATGAAATAGCAAAGTAAACATACGATTACTATGTTGTTTATAATTTTTTTTAATTCTTTCAAAGCGTAAAAGTGAGTTAAAGTACAAGCTAATTACTTACAAAAAATATCGATTATTAGTTTAATGGTTACATTTTAATTTAAGATTATAAATATTTTTTTTTGTAATTTACACGCGCGAAAGCAGACTAATACAGTACCGTAGCTAATAACATTTTCACTCGAAGGGACAACCGCCCGCGACGTACGGTAGTTAATAAATAAAATTAAGCTTCGGCTCTGTATCAAGCCTGTTTTCGCGCTAAAAATTACAAAAAAAAAACATTTTTAATCTTTGATTAATATATAACCATTGAACTAATGTTTGATATTTTTTGAGAGTAATTAGTTTGTACCATAAACTCATTTTTAAGCTTTGAAACAATTAAAACAAATTATAAAAAACGGAGTAATCGTATGTTTACTTTGCTGTTTCATAACTTTTTTGCAAATGGTTGGAAAAAAATATTAAAGCATTCGTTTTCAAGACCTTTGAAATACGCATTTTAATCATTTTTTTAAATTATACTATAATAAACAATTTCTGAGAAATGTTAATTTGTTTATAACTATTTTTGTTAAACATTTAAAGATTATGCAAAAAAATGAAAAATTTATATTTTGTCGACAAAATATTAACCCTTAAGTACTAACATCTTAAAGTAATGGCGTAAACACTAACTAACCGCCTGACAGACGGGTTTAATATTTTAGTGGTAATTTTTGTTTTTGTTAAATATTTTAATGCAAAAAAATATCTCAATGACTTACTGAAAGTATTGATTATCTAAAAAACACAGTAATTAATATAGTTTTTATGTACTTATTAAAATAAAACACATTATAACAAGAGTGGAAGGATTGTTTGTGTACCTTTTTACTCCTGAAAAAAAGTGTGATAAAAATGAAACAAATTAAAGAATCTTAATAAAAATTTATAATCAAGTTAAACAAAGAGTAAGAAAAATTAACATAAAAAGGTTTTTAAAAAATGTTAAAACAAAAAAAAACTGACAGGTACTACAGTTAGTACAGTGTAGCAATGGTAGTCAGTGACAACATTTTCATCACAAATTGATTCCACTTCGCTTAGGTCGTCTTCTACCTCATCAAACCATTTCAAAAGAGTTTCCTCAGGGTCTTTATTCCCTTATTTGATGATTTTTGACGAACTGGGGCACATTATGTGTAATGACAAACTGGGCACAAACACTAACACCCCGTCTATTAGACGGAAATCACACTTTGAGCCTAAATATCTTTCGAATAACAACCTGCAGCAAATTGCCGAATTCAATACTACTAAGGAACAATCCAACTTGAAAAGTCATAAACGGGTGACCTTCAAAATTTTCTAGAAAGGGAAATATCCCACTTTCGACAAGCGATGCCGTCTGAGAGACGGGGTGTTAGTACTTAAGGGTTAAATAGGCTTCACATCTTTATAATCTTTCCAAGTTTAATCAATGTTTCATGATTATTTTAGTTGTTATTGCGACTGTAAATTGTTAATTAACAATTTAATTGTTTCTAACATATTTGTTTAATTTTCACCGGCTTCTGCAGTTATAATCTATACCAAGAAAGCTTTTATTTCACCAAGTTATTTAATTATTGATACATAATTACTTGCCCAAAAAATTTGTTTGAAAATTCGAAATTTTGTTGGGAAAACCCACATTTTCCGAGAAAAATTTTCGTCGGAGCAAATCGGGAAAAACATGGCTCTATGTAGAATTAAATTGGGGTGAATTTTTATTTTAGTGTTTTTGGTGTACAGTTAAAATCTTCGGAGTTATAGACCAATAATTGAAAACAACACGATTTGGGGGCGCCATTTTGTTAATTAAAAAAGTAGCACACTATCTGCGGACTTTGCATAGCTATATTATTAATATATAGGATCATAATATTCGATTCCAGCAATAAAATTGCTGGTAAATAACCTTTCTTTGTACTTTACTAATTAGACCAGCATATTATAACTATTTTTTTTTTCAAAATTTAAAGATTATGCAAAAAAACGAAAAATTTATATTTTGTCGATAAAATATTAAATAAGCATCTCATCTTTATAATCTTTATAAGTTTGATCAATGTATCATGATTATTTTGGTTATTATTGGGATCGTAAATTGTTAATTAACAATTGAATTGTTGCTAAAATATTCGTTTAATTTTCACCGTCTTCTGGAATTACAATCTATACCAAGAAAGCTTTGATCTCACTAAGTTATTTAATTATTGATTAATAATTATTACTTACCTAAAACTGTATTTGAAAATTAGAGATTTTGTTGGGAAAACCCGCATTTTCCGAGGAAAATTTTCGTCGGAGCAAATCGGGAAAAACATATCTGTATGCAGAATTTAATTGCGGTGAATTTTTATTTGGGTGTTTTTGGTGTAAAGTTAAAATCTTTGGAGTTATAGAGCAAAAATTGAAAAAAACACGATTTTCGGGCGCCATTTTGTTTATAAAAAAAGTAGCACACTATCTGCGGACTTTGCATACCTATATTATTAATATATAGGATCTTAAAATTCGATTCCAGCAATAAAATTGCTGGTAAATAACTTTTCCATGAATTTTGCTAATTAGCCCAGAGTATTTGTCGACAATAATTATTGTTAAACAATTTTCAGCTATGAATTGCCCCAATAACTAAGCGTAACTAAGGGCCCAAGAGAGATCTGAATGGAAGAACATAGCCATACAGGCAAAGACCCATCCAGGTTTATGATACCTAAAAAAGAAGAAGAATAAAAAACTTTCCCACCACCAAACAATAAAGAAGTGACATGTCATTTGACCTCAATAAAAAAGGCGGTAATTTCAAAATTGATAGCATACCGGGATATCACTATGTATTAGTAATGTCAGTTTACAAAAATATGGATGTACGAAAGATTACTTTCGAACTTACGAACTTTGAGTTACATTTTCTCCAACCTAATTTTTGATTGGAATTTTGCTATTTTTGGCAATTTTCACACGTATTATCGTTAGTTTTTATTGTAATAATATATGTTATGAGTATTTCAAAGATATGAAAATTGGTGTGAAGAAAGAGGACAAAAATAAAAAGGTGATGGTTTAAAAATTATGATCGTATTGTTCATATCTTTGCCGTAAATTCCGGTCAAATTTGACCGGTTGTATCTCAGGAATTACTCGTCATAATTAAACGTTTTTTCTTTTAGAAGAAGTGTACTGCTGCTGTTTTTCGAATACCGTTTTCATAATTTAATTTAGTATAACATTTCCCGAGACATTTTATTTGTTTATAAGCCAAAAAATTGTTTATAATTTTAAAATATTGCTGAGGCCGCTTAAATAGTCCAATTTCAATTCTGTAAATTACATTAGATAGGTATAGTGTATTTTTATGAAAAAATAATAGTTAATCTTATGCACCATAATTATTGTCGTTATTATAGCGACCGTAAACTTTTAATTAACAATTCAATTGTTGCTAAACTGTTTATTCGATTTCCGTCGGCTTCTGGAATTATAGTCTTTACGAAGAGGGCTTTTACATTACTAAGTTATTTAATTATTGATTAACAACTACTTATCTAAAATTTTAGTTGAAAATTAAAGATTTTGTAGGAAAAAACCCGCTTTTTCCGGGGAAAGTTTTCAGTCGAAGTGAATCGAGAAAAACACGTCTCTATGCAGAATTTAATTGCGGTGAATTTTTATTTGAGTGTTTTTGGTGTAAAGTTAAAATCTTTGGAGTTATAGAGCACAAATTGAAAAAAAAATACGATTTTCGGGCGCCACTTTGTTTATAAAAAAAGTAGCACACTATCTGCGGACTTTGCATACCTATATTATTAATATATACAATCGTAAGATTCGATTCCAGCAGTAAAATTGCTGGTAAATAACTTTTCCCAAAAATGGCCTATTCTCCGATAATCAGCCCAGACTAGATGATTATTTACATCACATTAGGTGAAATTCTTTTCGAAAGATTTGTTTTTATTTATTTTAAATTTATTATTTATAGAAACAGGATAGGAAAACAAAAAAAAAGGAAATTTTAAACAAGAATAAGTACTTCTATTTATACTATCAGTAATAATTATTGCATAATTTAGATTTTATATTTGCCATATTATTTCCGTTATATGACTAAATTTTTATTTAGATATATTTCCTAAACAATTTCCTCTGATATAGAATCGATGGATATCCAATCGAAAAGATGGATTTGTTATATCACGTGCTCAATATGGTTTCTTCGTTTATCCCGTCGTCGCCAGTGGCTACCGCCTCTTGTGTTTACCCTGTTGTTGTAGTCCGGGTGATAATATTAAAATGCATAGGTATAATATGTCCATTAAAAACACTTTGAAGTAACATGAAGATTTTTATCTAAAATAACATGCATCAAGGTATATTATTTTTGTGTAACTCTTTCTAGACCTAATAAATGGTGCGCATAATGTACTACATTGGGATTTTTTTAAATAAAATTTAAATTTGAACATATCGGGTTTTGTATGTTATCTGCTTGGACAAATCGTGTTTTCATCACAAACTCTTGATCAAAATGTCAGGGCATGGTTTCTGAGGGAGGAAGAAGCATCTAAGCGAAAGGTCACACAGGCGATAATTTACTGCGCCGTAAGAGCAGTGCAAACGAGGCATCGGTTGACTAACTCCCTATTTCATCTACAATTGGTTAGTCAAATGCCTCGTCAGGTTTACTGCTCTTACGGCGCAGTAAATTATCGCCCGTGTGGCTTTTCGTTAACTTGGTAATTAAGTTCCAACTTACAATGTGTTATTAAACATTTTACAGACTTAGGGCCGGTTGTTCGAACGCTAATCAACAATGATCACTATAAAATATTTAATTACTGTCACCAAAACTGTCAATGTCAAATTTTATTGGGTTGATGAAAACATAATTGATTAAAATTATGAGATTAGTTAATCAATTAACATAACAATTATTAACATAATTGATTAAGTAATTTCATATTAGGTTTTCAGCAACCCAAACAAAGTTGACATGGACAGTTGGTGACAGTAATTAAATATTTGATAATGATCATTGTTGATTAGCTTTCGAACAACCGGCCTTTAACGTATAGTTAGTTCTGTTACTAAAAAAAATTTGTAAAACATTTTGGCATGGCATTAATGAGATTCAAAGTACTTTACAGACTCCATAAAATTTTTGATAGCAGCTCGTTTACTATCATTACTTTCTGTAGCTCTGTCTGCCTGACGACGTTGTCTGCCTGACGACGTTTTTGATTCCATTACATATTATCATTAAATTATTTGAACCATCTTAATTTATTTAAAACTCTGTCTTTTTTATATTTAATTCATTATCTATTAAACCACACCGTATAGAGAGAAAAGCGCATGTTATGACACAACTTTCCTTGTTGGGCGTCAAACCCTTGTGCGACGACCTGTTGAATTTAAGTGTACCTACTTACAGGATTTTGGGTGTAGATTATGGTCTAAGAGCTAGCAATGTTTTCAAGAAAGTATTTCAAGACAGCTGATTCTTTCATATATTGTTCCCTATGCTTCCTCGAACACCGTACCGGCCATCTGGCTGCTGATACAGGTTGCGTTCGTTACTGCGCCGCACACCTGTACAGGTACATACTAAATCAGGGTGATTGATTAGTGTAATAAAGCTTAGTAGATCCGCTATAGTAATAGATAGCAATAAAAGTTAATAACAATAATTGTAGAAAACTTTGAGCTTCACATTACAAAATTAGTTAGAATGTTACAGGGTATTCTATAACATAGTGGCAGATCAAACTTTTGTTTTTTTAAATGAAACACCCTATATTTTATTTTATATTCGAAATCTTCTTAACCTCACCATCACAAAAATATAAAGGTTTGTTATGTGATACAGGGTATTTACAAAGTTATAAGTTACAAAGTTTATTGGTGCCATTATTTTTTGTTGATTGTCAAAATTTATAAAAATAGTCGATGTTGCTAAGTTTCTTTATATCGAATACAGGTTGAGTCAAAACGCAAGTACATTATTTTCCCAGTAATTTTAAATAAAACACCCTAATTAATAACTTACCCTGAAAAATTAAAATATCTCGAAAACTAACAAATTTAGGCATAGGGAACATTATAGTTCAGAGAAATAAGGAAAAAAAATAGCCTGTTGGTGACACAACCCCCTCCAGGCCGAAACCAAATTTTTTGAGTAATATGGACATCTATAATAATAACCTATATATTTCCTGCAGCCGATTTTGATGATATACATAGTTATAAACAAATGAAGATCAAAAAACGGTAAATTTTCGCTTTTTTCGTCTATTACTAAGAAAATAGGCATTTTAAACAAATTTGAGAGTAAGAAACTCATAAACGGTATAAAAAACTTCAATATGGCGTTTGCTTAATATGTCTATCCTTATTGGTTGCTTAGAAAATTGCAAAATAAATCATAAATTTTGAGTTTTTATAAATATTTATAACTTATGTAAAAATTAACTTAGAACCTTCTTATTACACGGAATGCTGAGACTTGTGGTGCTTAATTCATACCCTAAATTTCGAAGAAATTGGTAAAATAGTTTAAAAGTTATTTAATTTGTTTTTCCCAAATTTATTTTTTTTGCAACACTGTAAGTCAGAAAATGATGAAGCTACAGTAATACTTTGGATAGTTTATGGAAGAGGAAAATTTACAGTATTAATTTAATTAAAAAAAAATTACAAAAAATAATTATAAATATTGCAAGATTATTTTGCAAAAACATGTGAATTAAATAAATGGGGGGGCTAACTTTGTCCCTAATTGTCCTAGGACAGTTGTTTTTCTTTCTAAATGTGTATAAAAATTCAGTCTTTCTAAATATGAAAAAATAATTTTTTTACAGGTAACGGTTAAAAAGTTATTCTAATTGTTTATAAGTAAGCAACAAATCGACATGTTTTTTCAAACTAATTTTACACTGTTTAAAATTATTTTTTGTCATTTATTTTTAATAATGGTAATAGTATAAATCTTCTTCTTTCATAAACTGCACGAAGTATGATTGTAGCCTCATAATTTTCTGACTTGTAGTGTTGCAAAAAAAATGAATTTGGGATAAACAAATTAAATAACTTTTAAACTATTTGACCAATTGCTTTGAAATTTAAAATATAATTTAAGTACAAGAAGTATCAGCATTCCGTGTAATAAGAAGGTTCTAAGTTAATTTTTACATAAGTTATGAATATTTTTAAAAACTCAAAATTTATGATTTATTTTGCAATTTTCTAAGCAACCAATAAGGATGGACATATTCAGCGAACGCCATATTGAAGTTTTTTATACGATTTATGAGTTTCTTACACTCAAATTTGTTTAAAGTGCTTAACTTTTTGGTAATAGACGAAAAAAGAGAAAATTTAGCGTTTTTTGATCTTCATTTGTTTATAACTATGTATATCATCAAAATCGGCTGCAGGAAACATATAGGTTAATAATATAGATGTCCATACTACTCAAAAAATTTGGTTTCGGCCTGGAGGGGGATGTGTCACGAGAAAAATCTTATTTCTCTGGACTATTATACAAAAATTAAAATACGGTAATGATACTTTCCGATAATGATATAAAATACAGAGTAATCCATTTAAAATTTCTGAAAATAGAATGTACTTGCATCTTGACTCACCCTGTATTCGATATAAGAAAAATAGCAATGTCAAAAATTCTTTATTCTATTTAAAAAACAGGGTGTTCTATTTAAAAAAACATATGTTTGGTGTGCCACTATGTTATCGAACACCCTGTAACATTCTAACTAATTTCGTAATGTGAAGCTGAAAGTTTTCTACAATTTTTGTTATTAACTTTTATTGCTATCTATTACTATAGCGGATATACTGAGCTTTATCACACTCATCAATCACCCTGTATCATCATCATCATCACTGGCTCGACAACACTTTCTGGGTCTTGGCCTGTTCCAGGATTCTTCCCCATTCTGATCTGTTTCGTGCTTTTTTTCTCCAGTTTTTTATTTTTAAAGTTATTATATCATTTTCTATTTGTTCTAAATATCTCAGCTTCGGTCTTCCTCTTGTTCTTTTTCCTACTGTCATCTGTTTGAATATTTTGTTTGGTATTTTGCCTTCTTCCATTCTTTCTACATGTCCCATCCAACGCAGCCGTCCTATTTTAATGAATGTTATGATATCCGGATCCTGGTATATTTTGTATAGTTCAAAGTTGTACCTTCTTGGCCAAATTCCGTTTCCTTTTGTGCCCTTATATATGTGTCGCAAGGTTTTTCTTTCAAAGGTGGCTAGCCATGTTTCCTCTCTTTTAGTGAGTGTCCAGGTTTCTGAGCAGTATGTGAGTACCGGTGTTATTAAGGTTTTGATATTTGGCAGTTTGTTTTTCTTGCGACGCGACGTTATCTGATCTTAGTTGCCGAATTAAGCCATGGTAACTTTTATCGGCATCCTGTATAATCACCCTGTATATTGAATTTAAATTATTTTAGGACGAAACATTTTTTTGTCATTACTTTTTAAACCACAGAAATGTCTGGAAATTATAGTTCATATTTCTAATAATGTTTAATAAGTAATGACAAAAAGATTTTTCGTCTTACAATAATTTTAAATTCGATATATTTACCTGTACAAGTGTGCTGCACAGTAATGAACGTACCCTGTATCAATAGCCAGATGGTCGGTACGGTGTTCGAGGAATCATAGGGAATAATATATTAAAGAACCAGTTGTCTTAAAATACATTTTTTTCGGACGTTGCAGCTCTTGGTCCATTACTGGTTCTGTTTCTTTTTTTGTAGGCGTGAAATTATACACTGTACTAATGTTTAATGTACCGATTTATTGTTAATCTGACTATAAAAACACTTACTACTTAATTAAAACTTTGCTGTGTTAAAACGTGAGCAGGATAGGATGAAAAATAAACTTTAAAGTCGACATGGTAAATAAAATATTAAGAGCAAGAGTGTCGTGGCGTTAATTTTTTCTGAGATTTTTTGAGACAGTGAAAGTTCTTTGATTGGAAATGTGGCCTCTGACAACATAAACTATTTAGACATTCATAAATTTATAGTCGGTTTTCCAACACTTTCTTTTAATATCATCGTACGAAAATGAATTTTGGTATGCTTTCCCCTTTCTTTCGTTTTCTACGCCTTTGGAACCAGAAAAACTGCAGTATTTAAAAATTAAACAAATTTCCTTAGTATTTCTGTCTGCGGATCTAGAAAATATAGAAAATGGGTGAAAAAAATCTTTGATTCCCTTCATGGTAATCAGTGATGTATAACGAAAAGGCAGTGATTCTGCAACATACCTAATATTGTGTCTATCTCGATGGACTTTCCCACTTCAGTGCAACAGTGGTACTGCCGAAATCACATTAAAAGCACGTAGCAAAAACTTCACACCAGACTTTCTGGAAGACATTTTGGAGTCAAAAGAACACTGGCGATCGAGATATATCTCTGGTCAGTGTGACTTATGTAATGGTACCTAGAAAAGGCCCTAGAACAAGAAGTTGAGGTAAAATGGCCCACTATCCTTCCGAAGGCCCTTTTGAAAGACTTCCAGTAGATAATCTCGGTCCACTTTTGACGACAGAGAGAGAGAGAGAGAGAGGAAACAAGCAGTTAATTGTTGCAATGGATTACTTTTTAAAATAGCCCGAAATTGCACCCTTTCCTAATCAAGCACCCTTTCCTAGCAGAAGCATTCATAACACAATTCGTATCAAGACATGGAGTTCCTTTAGAGTAACATTCTAATGAAGGATGAAATTTGTATCAGTATTATTGTAGAAATTAATGAAAATCTTGGGTATTAAGAAGACTCGCACTACGCCTCTCCATCCACAATTAGAGGGCATGGTCGAAAAACATAATAGACTGTATAATAAACTGTTTGACAATACCTTTCAATGTTTGTTGCTGATAATCAAGAAAATTGGGATACTTTAATTCCCCTATTCCTATTCCTATTAGCCTACAGGAGTACCGAACATGTAGCAACTGGTTATCCTCCATTCACGATGATCACTGGAAGAGAAATGAAGCTTCCCCAAGATCTTATTTTCGGAAGATTGCCTCCGTACGACGAAGACCGTTCATCGCTTACGTATAATGGAAATTTAAGAGAAAAATTTGAATGAGAATAATATATCGTTCCAAATCAGATTATAAAATCTCTAAAGTGAGGTGTCCCATGTTTGGAGGTAACTCGTTTTTGTAATATTTTATTTAGTTATAGTAATTTCCACGTACTTACATATTTTCTCAAACTGGACTCTGTACCACCATTCTTAACTATAAAAATCAACGAGGAAAAAGTTTTCCTCTAGTTGGCTGTATACCATATATTAGAAAAATCCTTTACAAAAGGTATATTTGTTAAAATCCCTAAAAAGGGCTACATCACAGAACTAGTTTTCGATTGGATGACCGGTCATCATCAGTGCTTACGTGATTCTAACATGCTAACCACCAAAATATAAAAATATGTGGGTAAAAACCTTTTACAATTGATCCGTCATGGAGACAGATAAATTATGTGAACTTAAACATGGATGTATAAAATATCCAATGTATTATGCTCTAGGTATCATTATGCTCGTTCACATGTTGACTATATGGTAGCAAGTGGATATAACCCTTTTTAGGGATTTTAACAAATATACCTTTTATCAAGAATTTTATTCGTTTTTCATTCTTTACTATATTACGAATATGTGTGTCAAATATCTCGACGAAATACTCAAAATTGAAGCTGGAATCTTGCAACGCGTTTTCCGCGCTGAGGTAGCCTATTAAGTATTAATAGGTAGCTACAAAAGAGACAATAATTTTTTAGATAATATAGAAAATAATTTTAGAATAAAATACAACAACGATGTTTAATTAAATAACAACCGTTGAAAAATCATGAAGAAACCCCTAATAAAAATCAATAAAAACGAACATTTCTTATAGAGACGACAAAATAGAGTGGTAAAAACTAATATAAAAGTACAAAATCAGGATTCACCTAAGAAATCTCGAAAGACAAAAAAAACCAACACTCTTTTTCTTCCTTATTCTACCAATATTGTGCCCCTTCTACCTCTCGCTCCAACGAACGAGATGATTTTTGCAAGGGAATAGCAACGGAGATGATTTTTGCTGGGTCGAGGCCCATGGGACTCCCACCCCCAGCTGGACCCCTTTCGGACTCCACTAACCCTCGCTTCATCTCGGCCAGTGGCGGATGAAAGAATTAATACTTTTTAATGGGATTTCGCTCGACAAGCCATCTCCCTCTGTTGTTATATTCTGCGGTGAAAGACGGTTAAGGCAGCAGTCGAATCGGAAAAGGATGTAAGCGATTCCTAAAGCAAACTACTGTCATCAGATAGGGTTAAAAATAAATTTCAATTGAAAAGCCACTTGAAATTTAGCCTGATCAAACGGCACTATGACTTAAAAGAAAAATATTTCGTTTTAATATTATATAGGGCTGATATTCGTAAAATAATGAACAATTATTATGATATAATTTATATTATTATGATTTACATTATTGTATAAAACAATTTTTTATACCTTTTGTAGTTTCTTAGATATAGCCTTTTTTTGTAACTGATATTGAATTAGTTGACATTTCTTGTTTTATATATGAAAAATATTTAGAATATGAAAGTGAAGACAAAGTTATATTTGTTAAACGCGGGATTCAATACTTAAATAGTAGTGGTTACCTTGAAACTAGATGTGTGATACTCTAGAAGACATGTTGCCAAACTTAAAAAAAGTAGTTAGAGTTAAAAAAATACCAACATTTTCCTGATTCTAATCAAAACATATTAGTAGGCCAATAACTAGCACATGGCCAACAACTGGTGCATTTCTCCTATTTATTATTTTTAAACAAAATATAAACGTAAAACAAAAAATATCTCGACAGTGTTCCCTCAACGAATGTCTAAAGAAAATATGTACAAAATTCCAGGTGAGTTGGTCAAGTAGTTTTTGAGTTACAATGTCTACAGGTTTTGAAAAAGGCAGTTTTGAGAAAAACGCTTTTAAAGTATTGTCAACTTTTATTTTCAATTTTTTTTGTCTGTCAAATCGTAACTGATGCACACCCGAATATGTTTTTAAATCGCTAAGTAATTTACAAAAGAAAATGAGAACAGATGAGCTGTTGACCGTTGTTCATTACGTTCAAGCGTGCTGATGCGAACCTCCTGCAAAGCCACTCGAAGATTCAAGAGGGATATTCAACACTATCTCCCTACCTTCGACTCGATTTGCAGCATCTTCGTGCCAGCGCGCTTGAGCGTAGTGAGAAACAGTCAACAGATGTTCTTATTTTTTTTTGTAAATTACTCCGCGATTCAAAAACATATTCCAGTGTGCATCAGTTTTCATTTGACAGACATACAAAATTGAAAATAAAAGTTGACAATACTTTAAAAGTGTTTTTCTGAAAACTGCTTTTTTCAAAGCTTGAAGACATTGTAACTCAAAAACTACTTGATTAACTCACCTGGAATTTTGTAAATATTTTCTTTAGACATTCGTTGAAGTAACACTGAAGAGATATTTTTTGTTTTATGCTTATATTTTGTTTAACAATAATAAATATGTTGTTTTTCATCCTTTTTTCTGTAAAAAATTTCGTTGTTTTGACGTCTGAGTGATACTAAAAAGTCAAAGATCATTAAAACTAAAAGAAACTTGACAGCGTTACCGCGATAAACTCATAAGCCAATAAAATCTTTTCGCATTTTTTGTCAACCATGATTCAATAATAAATTTTTAAGTCCACCGCAAAATTCATTGTTTTTTTGAGGTGTCTTTAAAAATTTGCCACCGTTGGCTTATTTTTCAATATTTTTTCTTAAATTTTTGTTTCAATATTCTTTGAATTTATACTTAATATGCTTATTTAATTTAAAAATACACTTATTTTCCCATACTTTCAAAAAAATGTGCTTGAAATATTGATTTCAATCCCTACGCCCCCCCCCCTTAACGATAGCTATTACACGATTTTAATAGGCAATCCATGTTGGTCGTATTTGTCTATTCAATTTAATAAAAAAAAAATGTTTCATCCGGCAAGCACATGGGTACATTTCGGCCTCCTAGTCGGATCCCGTATTATCAGTATATTTTGGTTGATAATTATTGTAGTAAGTTTAGTTTTTATATTAAGTTTTGTTAGTGTAGAAATATTTGTGCGATGCGCGGTCCATGGTATGCAAAACATTAAGAGGTAAACCCACATTTCAAATGATATTATACGATTCGAATCTGTTGTTTTAATGGTCCAAGTCTCTGAAGCGTAGGTGGAGATAGAAAATATTAATGCTCGAACAAGGCATACTATTGTGTTTTTTCTAATGTCAGTGTTCTTCCATCTTTTTGTGAGTTTGGCTGTTGCCGATCTGGCCGTTGCAATACGACTACGATCTTCGCATACGATGATCATTACTTTGGTTTCCTGTATATTTATTTTCACGCCTACAATATATCCTACTCACCGTGCTAAGCCTATTAGGTCTGGATCAGGCATAAGAAAAAAAAAGTTGATTAATAGCAAGCTGAAAATTTGTTAATAGCTTAACGGTGTCTAGTCGGACCAACTTTCATATATGGGAACACTGGAAGAGGGAAAGCTTTAATGGTGGAACAGGTTAAATTTTGGAATGCCAGACTACGAAAACGTCAGATGTATTTTGTCAGACAGAACTTCCAATTGATTTGTTGCCCTTTAATTAAACTCTCATGCAAAAATCAGACTGGTGTCTATCACCAACTAGGCATTTTAATGAGTGGAACACGAAGAACATGTTAAATGACAGAAATCATGGTGGTTAGTAATAGCAGTCTGATTTTTTCATGAGAGTTTAATGAAAGGGTAACACATCAATTGGAAGTTCTGTCGGACAAAATACATCTAACGTTTTCGTAGTCTGACGTTCCAAATTTTTAATCTGTTTCACAATTAAAACTTCCCCTGTTCCAGTTTTCCAATATATCAAAATTTGTCAGACTAGACACCCTTAAGCTATTAACAAATTTTCAGCTTGGTATTAATCAACTTTTTTTTGATACGCGGGATCCAGACCTATATTAATAATTGCTTCCAGTTCTTCTGGTAAAGACACCAATATAACCGTATCATTAGCATAACCTAGGTTCTTATTTTTCGTCCGCCTATAGTTGCTTCTTCTAGCCATTCTTCAAAAACTACAAAAATATAGAGTAAAGAAATCAAAATTTAACGTTATTACTATTAGGTCTGGATCCCGCGTATGACAAAAAACAGTTGATTAATAGCAACCTGAAAATTTGTTATTAGCTTAAGGGTGTCTAGTCGGACAAACATTAATATATGGGAACACTGGAACAGGGGAAGTTTTAACTGTGGAACAGGTTAAAAATTTGGAACGGTCAGACCACGAAAACGACACATGTATTTTGTCCGACAGAACAGATATAGGGCCGGTTGTTCGAACGCTAATCAACAATGATCATTATCAAATAATTAATTACTGTCAATGTCAACTTTGTTTGGGTTGTTAAAGTCTGTGGAGTCTATAATCAATTAATATAACAATAATTATTAACATAATTAATAATAAATCTCATAATTGTAATTAATTATGTTTTCAGCAACCCAAACAAAGTTGACATTGACAGTTTTGGTGACAGTAATTAAATATTTGATAATGATCATTGTTGATTAGCGTTCGAACAACCGGCCCTTAAACTCTCCGAACAGAGATTATACTCTCATGCAAAAATCAGACTGCTATTTATCACCAAATTGGCGTTTTAATGAGTGAAACATGTAGAATATGTCAAATGAGAGGAATTATGACAGGTGATAAATAGCAGTCTGATTTTTGCATAAGAGTTTAATCTCTGTTTGGAGAGTTTAAGTCTGTTCTGTCGGAAAAAATAAATGTGCCATTTTCGTGTTCTGATCGTTCCAAATTTTTAACCTGTTCCACAATTAAAACTGCCCCTGTTACAGTGTTCCTATATATCAAAGTTTATCCGACTGGACACCCTTAAGCTATTAACAAATTTTCAGCTTGCTATTAATCAACTTTTTTTTCATACGCGGGATCCAGACCTATATATTTATTATAAATAAAGTTTCATCATATAGGAGTATTTTATGTTACTTTTGTTCATTTAAAAATACAGCAAAATTTTATTCCCGCAAAATCTGTAGCTTAAAAAAGAAAAGCCTCAAAATTTATTTGACCTAAATCCCGCGCTTAAATTTCCGGAACAATGATGAATATCAAATGCAAACAAGCATTCCAGAGTATATAAAACTGATTTGAATATCTTTGTTAAACACAAGGGTTGCTTCACTCGATTTAGTTTCCGCGAGGAAAGCAATAAAGCTATAAAACGCGATTTATAAGTTTATTGCGGGCTGTCTCTCATTTGAGAGACTACAAAATATGAGAGACTCGCACCTTCTTCTGCCGCTCGTAAAGTTTGTGTTCTGTACGAACACGTCGACTGTATTATGTAATAATTTTTATTGTCCTCATTTTTCTTCGTGTTCCCGTTGATTTCGTATTCATGACTTCAGTTTAGTTTGTCCAAATAATTTATAAGGGGTGTTTGGCAGAAACGAATTAAAGAGTTAATTAAAAAAAAACGAAACTTAACTCCTAAAGAAGATACAATTTAAAACAGCAATTGTAAAAAAATATAGATTAGATAGAAGAATTACATCTAGGATTTTTACAATTTCTTTTACAACAAGACAACTGTTAGCAACAAACGTGAATAGAGAAAGTAAAATTGTTTGTCTTTGCAATGACAGAGAGATGTAAGGTCCAGTGACCAAAGTATCACGACACATATTGGGTGATTCAACGGTGGCATGCGCACATATACTGATACGCGTGCACGAAAACTAAAAACGGCATAGAACATAGTGGCGTACCCCGATTTTTGACCCTTCGCATAGTTATCGATAATTCGCTGTCTGTAAACTTTACAGATACAGATAGCGAATGATCGATAACGAAGCGAAGGGTCAAAAATCGGGGTCCTGGGCGCAGTTGAAGGCGTAGCGTCTCCTGCTGTAGGCTCTGTCAGGATCGGTTAGGTAGGTCCAGAAGATCTTCTTCTTCTTAACGGGTCCTATCAAGTCCCCTTGACGTTGCGATTAACATTACGAAACTGTCTCTGTCTCGAACTATTCTAAATAGTTGCTCTGCTTTCTTTATACCTGTCCTATCCCTGATATTCTTCAACCAAGAGGCCTGTTTTCTACCAATTATATCGGTCTCTCCTTACTACGTGTTTAAAATACGCCATCTTTCTACATTTGATATTATTAAGCAACTCGCGAGTAGCATTTGCTCTCTTAAGGACTGCCACATTTGTCAGCATATCTATATCCTGTCCATGGTATTTTTAATGTACGTCTGTGCAGCCACATTTCAAAGGCCTCCAAACGATTATTGGTGGATATTTTTAATGTTCATGCTTGTCCATCCATTTTTAATGATCCAAGGGATCATGTCGCTTTATTCTCTTTACTTGTTGGTTATTGAGAAGATTCTGTGCCAGGGTGTTAGGATGCACCCGTAACCTGTTTTGATATTGTTCAGAAGATTTTTTGCACTCTTCCGAGACTGTTAGTACCTGAAGATCTCTATGTATTGCGTCATTTTGGATATACCAACGACCATTACCGCTTGTTCTCAGAGTTTTGGATTGAAATCTTTGTATTGTTTTTATTATGTATTATATTTCCATAATATTAGATTTATCAGCTGATCCCCAGAGATAGGAACCCTATGACCAAATGGTTTTTAATATTGTTTTGTATATCAGCAGCTTGTTGTCAATCAATAGGTGAGAGTTTTTTACCCAAGATCCAGTAAAGTTTTCTGTATAAAATTCCCAGTTGAAGTCTTTTCGTCTACATGTTTAGTCCAAGTTAGTCGTTTGTCAAGGGAATGACTAGATATAGGTCTGGATCCCGCGTATGAAAAAAAGTTGATTAATAGCAAGCTGAAAATTTGTTAATAGCTTAAGGGTATCTAGTCGGACAAACTTTGATACATGGGAACACTGGAACAGGGGAAGTTTTAATTGTGGAACAGATTAAACATTTGGAACGGTCAGACTACGAAAACGGCACATGTATTTTGTCCGACAGAACAGATTTAAACTCTCCGAACAGAGATTAAACTCTCATGCAAAAATCAGACTGCTATTTATCACCAAATGGGCGTTTTAATGAGTAGAACATGTAGAATATGTCAAATGACAGGAATTATGACAGGTGATAAATAGCAGTCTGATTTTTGCATGAGAGTTTAATCTCTGTTCGGAGAGTTTAGATCTGTTCTGTCGGACAAAATAAATGTGCCGTTTTCGTGGTCTGACCGTTCCAAGTTTTTAACCTGTTCCACAATTAAAATTGCCTCTGTTACAGTGTTCCCATATAACAAAGTTTATCCGGCTAGATACCCTTAAGCTATTAACAAATTTTCAGCTTGCTATTAATCGACTTTTTTTTCATACGCAGGATCCAGACCTAATATTTTACGTCATGTTTTTGGTGTAAAACATGTAGATCGCGGTTAACTTGTGGGCATGTTCTTCTTCTTAAAGTGAATGTTATGTGTCTGGATTTTGAGGAGTTAACTCTGATTTTTCAGAGTTTATGCCATTTATCGGAAATATGTTGCTCAGGATAGAGACCGATGCAAGGAGTTGGGAGAGGCCTATGTCCAAACGTGGATGATAGAAGGCTAAGAAGAAGCCATTTATTTTCTTTGTTCAAATGTAGTTTCAGTCACTCTGATGCTGTTACTGGATTACCATGAGAGGCCAGAGCAGTATCGTCTGTAAATGTTGCAAGCGTTAGGTTATTGCTTGTTGATAAGTCAGTCCTATATATCAGGTGCAGGATCGGTCTGAGCACACTACCCTGAGGTACACCAGATAGGATGGGTTACAGTTTTGTATCGGCTTCACTATATTTTACTAGATATCTCGTTTCTGTAAGGTGTTATTGAAGCAGTTTGAAGTAAGTATAAAGCTATAAAACGCCATTTATAAGTTTATTGCGGGCTGTCTCTCATTTGACAGACTACAAAATATGAGAGACTCGCACTTTCTTCTGCTCCTCGTAAAATTTGTGTTCTGTACGAACGCGTCGACTGTATTATGTAATAATTTTTATTGTCCTCATTTTTCTTCGTGTTCACGTTGATTTCGTATTCATGACTTCAGTTTAGTTTGTCCAAATAATTTATAAGGGGTGTTTTGCAGAAACGAATTGAAGAGTTAATTAAAAAATGCCGAACTTGACTCCTAAATTTGACGAAAAAATTTAAAATAATAATTTTGAAAAGAATATCGTCCGGTGTAGATTTTTCGCCAAATAAAATTTGGTCGTAGAATTTAGTAAAAGTACCCCGCACAAACCTTATGGAAATTAGGTGCCAGTGGATTTAGTTCATACTTTGGGAAAATACTCTTTGAAGCATCCTGATAAAAAGTTCTCATGGGCACATCTCGGCCATATGTAGTCGAGGCATTGAAGGATTGAAGTATCAATTTTTTTGCAGTAAGACGGATTTTAATGCGGATTGGTGCGTTGGATTAGTGAGAATGTCAGGAAATTTTGTGAACTAATGTAATAAATAAGAAATTTCAAATTGCATTTGTGGATAAGAAAAATGCATGTCAAAAATGCATTTCGGTAAATAGTGGGAAAAATTTACTAAATTTTCTTATTCAGGGGTTTTTGAGGTCGCTGAAAACGAATATAAGGTCGGCGTGATTGTGTAAACTACCTGGTGCCTGCAGCGGGTGTAATAAACGTCTTCCTCTGGAGGATTATGGTAATGTGTTAAATAATTGGCCCAAACTTGTAACTCGGGGGTTTTTGGGGTCGCTGAAAATGAATATGAGGTCGGCGAGAGTGTGCAAAGTACGTGGTGCATACAGCGGGTGTAATAAACGTCTTCCTCTGGAGTATTATGGTAGTTTATCATATAATTAGTTTAAACTCGTTACTAGGGGGTTTTTTGGGGTAATCTATTTTCTTCGATGTAACTATAGTGATCGAAAAGGGTGGCATTTTTATTATAAATAAACATAAATTTTTATTATTATAATATATTTATAGTTAAAAAAGTTCATTATACAAAATTTATCGTAATTTATTTTTAAAATTCATTTTCTTCATCATTATCATCTTCTTCTTCATTATTGCCATCCTCTCTCGAGTCCAATGCAATATTTGTGCAATCAGAGCCTGCACAATTTTTGCAGGCTAAATTACAAACTAACCCATGCATCCTGCACCCGCATGAGTTGCCGCAGTCTGACTTACAACTACAGAATATTAAATTTAAAATGTTTGGAGGACCAGGTGGCTGAGTCATTCTAACTGGAATTAATACATTATTTTGTAATTCTCATCTCCAATCGGTTGGGTTCATGATACTGTCTTCTCCATGCAGCCAAATTTGTGTTTGTAAATATACCCTTTTTAAATGCTGGGTATTGTACCCTCGGAGATTGCTGGAAAAATTTCCACTCAAAATAACAAAATTCAGTTTGGCAACATTGTGTGAATATTGATAGTAACATATCCTTTTTAAGATAAACAGAAGTGTAATTTAGTCCAGACAAATTAATATATTTTTTTGCCAACAAAAATGAGATTTTTCAACCAAATATTGTGTCAAATATGATGTGCAAAATAATTTTTAATTGGGTTCTGCTAATGAGCTTGCTTTTTTTGTCATTAAAGTAGAAAAAACTATAAATTTTACTCATTAAATAATTATCGTCTTAATTATTTTAACTGTACTAATATTCGTCGGCTAATTCTGAATGATTAATGGGCCCTTAATACATTTTATCTGTAGCCGCTTCTGGACTATCTTAAAAATATCGAATTTCATTGATAAAATGCGCATATCCCACCGATCTTCGCTTCGACCATACATGCATCAACAGATGAAATAATTTTTCCAATGACAAACTTTTTATTTTTGGCAATAGCCATTAAGTACATTCTGTATCTAGTAATTTTTTCTCAAGGCAAAACCATATCATCCACTTGCGCCTTAATTCAAACTGCTTTAAATGATATGAAATTAGAATTTATTCGATATTTATTTTTAGTGACCCCAAAGACCCCCCAAGTAACAAATTTGGGCCAATTATTTAACAAATTACCATATTAGTCCAGAGGAATACCTTTATTATACCTGCTGAAGGTACCAGGTAGTTTGCACACTCTCGTCGACCTCATATTTATTTTCAGCGACCCCAAAAACCCCCGAGAAATGAGTTTAAGCCAATTATAAGATAAATTACTAAAATAGTCCAGAGGAAGACCTTTATTACACCCGTTGCAGGCACCAGGTAGTTTGCACACTCTCGCCGATCTCATATTCATTTTCAGCGACCCCAAAAACCCCCCGAGTAATGAGTTTAAACCAATTATATGATAAATTACCACAATACTCCAGAGGAAGACGTTTATTACACCCGCTGCAGGTATTTACCAGGTAGATTGCACACTCTTGCCGACCTCATATTCATTTTCAGCGACCCCAAAAACCCCCGAGTAATGAGTTTAAGCCAATTATATGATAAATTACCACAATACTCCAGAGGAAGACCTTTATTACACCCGTTCTGCGACCGCAAAGAGCCATGAGTAATCCGTTTTTATCAATTTAATGCCGAAAGCCCTCAAAACTCTAGAAGATGACGTGCCGTAGGCACATTGTGATTCGTGGGTCGGATCTGATAGTGTATGCATGTTTAGCAACTCCAGAAACCTATGAGTAATCCATTTGATTTCTTCAAAACTCCAGAAGATAATCTGTCTTAGGCTCCAGGTGCACCTGTGTTTGTGCTGATTACGTATTCGTGTTCAGCAACCTCAAAAACCTATAACTAATCGGTTTGCATTAATGTAATACCGAAAACCCTCGAAACTCCAGGAGCCTTTTTCATTGACCTTGGAAACCAGATGCTCCGGGTGTCAGTTCTGGTGGATATTCGTGTTTGGCGACCTCAAAAAACCCTCCAGTATTTCACTTGCGTCAATTAAATGCCGAACACCATCGAAACTCTAGAAGGTGACGCCCCTTGCAGTGACCCTGGCCACCACGTGCTCCGGAGGTCAATTCTGATGGCATATTCATGTTTAGCGATCCCAAAAACCCATGAGTAATCTGTTTATATCAATTTAATGCTGAAAACCCTCGAAAATCTAGAAGATGACGTCCGATATAGGTTAAGGTCAAAGTAAAGGTCGTCATTGGATAGCCAGGAAAAACTCCTAGACTACTAGTACTTTTCTTTGATCCAAACTTCTACATGTTGCCAGATAATGAACTCAGGGAATTGGAATACCCAGTAAATCTTATAATTTTCCGAGTTTGTGCCTCTATATCTTGAAAATCCTCCATACGATCGAGTTGTGCCCATGAGAACTTTTCATCACAATACAAAGAGTATTTTCCCAAAATATGAACTAAGTCCACTGGGACTTAATTTCTATAAGGTTTGTGCGGGTTACTTTGGTAGGTATACCAAGAAAATATGTAAAATTAGTTTTTTACTACAGTACGTTCTTTAACGATAAATTATTGCAAAACCTCTAAATTTTAGAGACCTGCTTGAAAAGGAGGTCTTTTCAAGCAGGTCATAATTGGATTGACATGAAATTTGGCATACACATAGCTAACAAGTCAAAGAAAAAAAGTGATATTGTGCCGATATGTGCTTTGCCCTGGGGGTGGTTTTCACCCCCTATTGTGGGTGAAAAAATATTCGTCCAAAGTAAGTCCGGAAATGGATAAACTGACTAATTTTAAGTAACTTCTGTTCTATAGAGTTTTTTCACTAAGTCAATACTTTTCGACTTATTTGCCAGTGAATATGTTCTTTTTTTTAACAAAATAACCACGCTTTTAGACGGTTTTTCGCAAATAACTCAAATAGTAAGTATTTTATCGAAAAAATATTCTTAGCAAAAATATAGTCTGTAAATAATTTAAAAAAATGGTGTAATATCACGTCTCTATACCTAGTAGAAGCAGAGTTATAGCTAATGAAGGATATGTTCATATTCGTCAAATTCCAAATGGAATACTTTAACGTGAAATAACCAAAAATGAAGTACATTTCTGGGAAAACTCATTACGACTTATTTAAAGTGTTTAAAAAAAGCTTCATTTTTGTTTTATAAAAAAAATTTCTAGCATCAAAAGTAAACAAGTTACTCTCAAAATAAAGTTAGTCCCTTCTTTTTTCGTAAAAAAATCGGGAAAATCACCCCCTAATTAGTATCTCAAATGAACTTAATCGTTACGAGTTCACAAGTTTCTTGACTCGTGTATGTATTTTTTATATGATCTGTAAGTTTCATCGGTTCAAAGTCCTTATTTCTGAAAGGACTGTAGTTAAAAAGGGTTGAACGATTCACTGATCACGAATGTATGCAAATTTAGAGACACCAAATCTTAATCAATTTTTGTCTAACGGAAAAACAAAAAAAATACATAATATTTCATTCAGAAAAGCAATTCTGACTTTTTTTGTTTTTCGAGATTTTTGGTATCTCTAACAATTTTTAAGTTATTTTGAAAAGAAGCATATATTTTTCAAAATTAAAATTTTTGAAAAATTTTATTTTAAAACCAATTTTTTTCAAAAATAAGCACTTTGAATCAATGAAACTTACAGATTATATAAACACAACATAAGTAAAATAATTTGTGGAGCGGTAATGATTAATTTCATTTAAGTTGCTAATTAGGGGGTGGTTTTCCCCATTTTTTTTTCCAAAACAAAAGGGATCAACTTTATTTTGAGCGTAACTTGCTTAAATTTAATGCTGGAAACTTTCTATAAAAATATAAATAAAGCTTTTTTTAAACACTTTAATAAAGTTAAAATGGGTTTTCACCAAAAGGTGCTTAATTTTTTTAATATTTCACGTCGAATTATTCTATTTGAAAATTGGTGAATATGAATATATTTTTCATTGGCTATAACTCTGGTCCTACGGGTTCCAGAGACCTAAAGCTTACACCATTTTTTTTACTATTTTACAGGCTATATTTTTGCTAAGAACGTTTTTTTCGACAAAAAACTTACTTTTTGAGTTATTTGCGAAAAACCGTCTAAAAATGTGGTTATTTTGTTGAAAAATGAACATATTCACTCACAAATAACTCTAAAAGTGTTGACTTGGCGAAAACGCTCTATAGAACAAAAGTTACTTAAAATTAGTCAGTTTACCCATTTTCAGACTTATTTTAAACATATATTTTTTCACTCCCAAGAGGAGGTGAAAGTCACCCCCAGGGGAAAGCACACGTCGGCACAATATCATTTTTTTTCTTTGACATGTAAGCTATACGTACGCCAAATTTCATGTCAGTCCAAGAGGTTCTTTAAAATTTAGAGCAAAAACCGTGAAAGAATGTACTACTATTAGAAGTGCAAATACGAGTTTAAAATCAATTGGCAGATTCCTTCCAGATACTAACGGAAAAAAAGAGAAATCCGAGTCTCTTTAATAGATGTACATATGTATGGAATTATGCTATAAGAAAAATATTCATAAAGCCAAAAAAAATTATTATTTAATAAGTCTAAGCAGATTTTAATATAGGCAAGTGATGAAAACTTGATGGAACGAACGGCAAAAAACATCACAGAACTTTATGTAAAGATTCAGGAAAATACGAAATAAATAGGGTTAGCTGTGAACATAGATAAAACAATAGTCCTAATACAAGCAAGCAAACAACAAAACGTGCAGAGTTTGATAATAAACGACGCTAATATTAAAGCAGTCACACTGGCGAAGCGTCCATGTAACCATTGTTACCATTGGTAACAGTTAAAATTTGTAAATAAATATTTTATGACTACTATGAAATAATTCCATTTATATTTTTTAAAAATAGAAATATTTGTTAATAGTATCTACCTAATTCAGTAAAATAGCCAACTAGACGCACGAAAATATCAGCGAGTTTATGTAAAATCGGTTGCACGTTATTATAATACGCCCTTACCATAGTATAAAGAGGTTCCATATTTATTATACTGTGCCCTTACCATGCGCCGCGCCGTTTACCACTTCTGTGAGTGGCAACGATAGTAGGATCTTTGACTGGATCGTCTCTGAAAATTTTGCGGGGACGATGGCTCTGAAACCGCGTATTGGTGTTACCAAATTTTAATTTGGTGACGCTAGGTAGGGCCGGTGTCTATCGGGACAGAAAATACCGGCCGTAAGAATATCAGACTTAATAAATGCAATTTTAATTATTATTATAATTATAGGTAATAATTATAGTTCCATTTATGAAGTCTGTTATTCTTAGAGCCGGTATTTTCTCGATTAAACTCCGGTTAGTTAACCGTACCGGCCCTTTGGTTAAACGTACTTTGGCCCTTTTTCCAATCCCAATTTTTTGAATCACAATGTTTACCGAGCCATGACTGAATCTGGTGATACACTCGGATTCTGTGGAAACGGGCTGCATCTTGTGTTGGAAGAAGTGAGAAGAGATCAAATGCATTTTTTGTCACTGTTTTAGCGAATCGTTTGTATCTCAAGGTTTCCGGATAATCGTCTTTCTTTCCGCCTTATAAAGAGACGAAAAACGTTCGCCGACAAAAATGAGTAAAGATAGCTCGACTTTCTTACTGACAAATAATTTTCCCTAGAGGTTTCTTACAAATAAAATAACCATCACTCATGATGCGCTCTTACAAAAAACACAAAATGCTTATCTAATCACAAAAATATAAATTTTACCCACAAGACTCTCAATAGTATTTTCTATAAAACTCAAAATATTGTTCACAATTTTTAATACGACTGCACGTGGCCAAATAGGTACCTATCACAACAACTGTAAGAATAAGTTAAGTAGAAGGGACCGACTGCTGTGCCACCTAGGATAAATTATAATAATAAAAGTAATAGCAGGCAGATATTCAGTCCAATACGGAAGAAAAATGACGTAACTGCAAATTTTGTCAATTCCTGTTTATTGGGCATTTAACTTCTAAAATACTATGTAAAAATGATACAAAAAACCGAACTGTAAAAATGTGCTGAGCCACTATAAGTAGGGCAGTTGTGTCATTACTGAAATACGCGCTATGTTAGACCTTATTTCAGATGCATAAAGACGCAACTGTAGATAGTGTTGAAAATGGGGCGATGAAATTAAGATAATGAAATTCGAACCAATATCGATGAAAATAAAAGTCCGTTGTCAAAAAACAAATGCCATACCGATGCTCCTGGACGATTACTCTTCATTTAATCCCTATTTTAAATATTTAAAAATCGTTTTTTGCTCTTCTGAAGAATTTTGCATTTTGCGGTTGCGTCATTCTTCTTCGGGACCGCCGAATTTGTCATCAAACAACTTCTTGTGCCTTTTCTATATATGCTTAGGGTTCTAAGTTTTATAGTGAGGAGAAAGGTCAATAATAGATTAATAATAGCATAGGAATGTTAATATAATAACAAGTTGTATAAATAAAAAAATATAAAGATAGAAATGTAATCCTAACCTTTTGTTTTTATTGTATCCCTATGAGCATTCGAGAATCTGGTCAAGTTTGGAGCGCTGTAAAACCTTGATAAAAAAATAGGACTAAACACCTTTATAGTGGAAACTGATCGCTAAAAAACCCTCTACAAAATTGCTATAATGTTATTTTATTGTTATATGAACTGAAAAAAAGTTATAACCTCCAAAAGGGAATTTGTTAAAAAAAATTTACTTAATTTTGTTTATATCTTTTCTGTTGGTCACTTGGCGATAAAAAATAATGGAAACAAAATTGTAGAAAATTTAATTGGCTACATTTTATGTTTAATTAAATTTTCCGTAGGGTTGGTAGTTTACGAGATATAGCACGAAACCCCTTTGCACGTCTTTTCCAAGATGGCGGCCGGGGCCCAGGGGTGGCGACCCCAAAAACTTGAACTTAAGCTTCTACTGATCCCCCTACATATTAAAAAAAGAATGTGTGTGTACTTTGTACGCACGTAAGAAGTTACGCTTCTATTATATGATTATATGATTATAAACGAAATTAATATACTTTTTATTTATATTTTATTTAAATATAAAACTAATTTATACTTACTACTTCTCAAACATTTTTATTAAAACAGTGCCAAAAATTATAATAATAAAAGAATAAAACACACACAAACACATTAAAAATGCCACAAATGATTTCTGAACATTAATCGTCGGAAATTTTTTTTAACTAAATACGTATTTTCTGAAAATAAAATTATATAATAAATATACTTACAGCCGGTTTCCGAAACGTTATTCAAATCTCCGATCATCTAATCGGCTGTCAGATTTGATCAACTGTTAACCTGTGATGGGTTTCTCAAACGCCAATTATTGTAAAATTGCATGATCATAGATCATGTAATCGATGATCTGACATACGATTTGGTAGCGATACTGTCACAATTGGCTGTTATCCTTCAAAATTTCAATTATATTAACCTCTAAATCCAAACTTGTATCTTTAGATTCTAAAGGTGCATTCTCTCTTACGTACTGTCACTTTTGTTTGGAGCAAGAATTGAACGAGAGCATTTTAAAAATGAAGCTAGGTATTATGACGAAAGTTGGAGATATAAAACAGTTTATTTATGATCTATAATATTTTATAATCTTATTTTTATTTTTGGTCTATATATTTACTTTTTATATTTATTTTTAATTTATTTACCGGCTGTTTTATTGTCTCCAAAGTTAGCTGCTATAATTTCTCACACGTTTTCCCTCTTATTTATATCGCTGTAATCATTATGTTCTGCTTTTAAGAGCTCTGGCCTCTCAAAAAATAGCTCCATGAGTCTAGCATCCTTGTTACCTTTCATTTTTAAAAGAAAAAAAAATATAAATTATATAATCAAATATAAAAGATATCCATGTTCTGCAAGTTAAATAAATATTCTAAATTATCTCTTCCATAAAAAAATCTTATTTTTATTGAATAATATGATTTATATCATTTATATATGTGTTATTTGACAATTTTTTCCCGGAATTTGTTAATTACAGTAATTAAAAAACTAAAAAAACTCTTAAAAGCCCATTAATCGACGGATAGTCGCAGATTAGGTAACAGTCCATTTTTACCGCCGTTTGACAAGCGAAACTGGTTAATCGACCTTCGCAGACTCAAAACACTCATGATCGGCTGTTAACTAACGATTAATCTTTTGTCAGGTGATCGACTGTGGTTAAAACTAGTTTGTTTGACGTTTCTGACGCATTTAATCTATTGTTAATCGTCGATTACATAATTTTTGAGATGATCATCCTTTCGGAAACCGGGCGTTCCAATCATAAAATGTATAAAAAAAATAAAAGTTTTTATTGGGATTCGAACCAACTTACCAGCGCGGCTGGTATTGGCGTTGTATTGGGGTTCACTCGCATTAAACGCTTCGACACGGAGACAGTGTGTCATTACGTGCGAAGATCGACTAACTAAACGGATTAAACTTTTGACATTTTTGAATTATGTAAATCAAATTATTTTGATTTTGAATTGAAATGATTTAGAATTGAAAAAATACAACAAAACGTAGAGTAAGAAAACAATATATTAGGTGAATATTGATAGAAATTTTGATGGTAATCAAATTATGTAAATAAAAGTATTACATACCTACCATAGGTGTACCTATGATACATTTACAATTATTACGTTTTACGTACCTGTTGCTTTAAAAACTATTTAAAAATCACTACAATTATAAACTGTTTTGTTTCTGTCCTCACAACAATAAAACTAATATATTATACATTTGTTTACCTTCATATTGAACAATTATTTATTATTGACAGATCATTTCAACACCCAATCAGAGCCCGTATAACGACTAATAAATTTCGCAATCACTTGCATCGTGCAAAGTGGCTATGTTCAAATATCATAACAAAATTTGATCAACTATTTTTAAAACACTTACCAGTGTAAGATTCTTTAAGCGAGATCGTAGATCGTCCCGGTTGATTGTTGTTATCCACAGTTCTCTACGCCTTGGCCTCCGAGCTAATAGGTTTTTTATCAGTAATTTTGCGGCACTCATACTAGTCACAGTTTGATGGGCTTTCACATTGGCATGCAACAAGCATCTCTTTTATGTTAATAAGTCCAAAAATATAATATGAAAACTATTTAAAAATGCAGTATAACCATTAACTAACTTTTTGTTTGTTGTTTCTCTTCCTACAAATTTTAAAACGCAACAACCATACATAACCAAACCACAATCCCAGAGCTGCCATATTGGATAATCATGTCATTTGAACATCCAATCAGAACAAAGTTGTAATGCGACTGCGCCGGGATCAAAGGTTTTAATCCTATTAAAATTCACCCTCATATCGCGCGTAAAGAAGTATAACTTCAAAAATAAACTTGACTCCTCTAACAAATGCAAGGTATGGCCTATAAATTGTAACATTTCAATGGACTAATAAGTAAATATTATTATCTATCAAATTGTAATCTTTCTTCTTTAGATTCGTCGCATCGTGGGCAGTTAGAAAACCATATGGCGATTTCAACTTTATTTATGGCGGTTCAAAACAGTTCAATTGTTGTAATCCGTAAGAAAATGAGAACGAAGTAGGGCTAGCCGTCAAAATAAATAAAACTAGAACCCTAATACAAGCAAGGAAATAACAAAACTTGCAGAGTTTGACAATAAACGACGCTTGTATTGAAGTAGTCATACAGTTTATATACCTGGGCGTCGAGATAACTAAAGACGGCACCGAGAGTGAAAGCTATTCCATAAACCAGTTCGACTGTAGTATTTTTTGTACAATCTACTTTTTATAATGGATAATTTGATCTACTATTTAAATAAACATTCGCTTAATTGATTCTGTGAACTAGAAACATTTATCTTAATAAATAATTAACATACTATCCTAATTAGCTTTCTTTGTTTCAGATAAAATTCATCGGAAATGCGGTGATTATCAGCGAACACCTTAACCGCTGAACACAAATGTCTATTTTTTAATAATATAGTGGTAACCATGGTAAGATATAGGTGTGTTTTTTCTTGGTTAATTTTAGGTGCTTGTTCCCAGTTTGGGTACAGTGCTTCCAGAGCAGGTAAATACAATTCATTTTTTTTAATATTACGTTTAATAATTTCTTTTTGCTGAAGATTATTTGTTTTTGCAATGCTGGAAAACATTTTTAACTATGCGGATTTTGTCGATAGAAGTTCTAAGTATTTCTGCGCTACTTTACCTGAATAACTCACCAAAGTTGTTGTCGTATTCTTCTTTTTTCCCATTTATAATTTACTGTTATATTTTTCTGATAATGATTTGTGATACTCTTTAAGGTCTACTCCTCCATCATACTGCTTTTTCTCTCCAATTTCTCACACTTATTTCTAAATAGTCTTGCTTTACTGCTTTCAACCATTTCTTCTTTGGTCATCTTCTTATTTTCCCCATTGCTTCCTCCTGCATTATTCTGGTAAAATGTCGGTTCTCTATCATTTGAATAATGTGATCAAGCCATCTAGTTCTTTGGCCTCGTATTTTCTCTTAATTTTTAAGTATCTCCTCGCTTCTTACTCTGTATCTCAGTATCTGGTTAGATCAAGTAGTGAGCGGTCCATCTTTCTCTGAGTTATTCCTTATTGTCAGACTGTTTCTTTAGTAACGGTAATAGTGTCGTTTCCGTATGTAAGGACTGACAAGACATATTGGTTAAATGTTCTTTGATCATTTCAGGGCGTTTAGCCAAACTTATATTAATGTTTTATATTGGTTCTAGAAATTACGTAATTTTAAGCGTATAAAACAGTGATTGCCAACCTTCGTTAGAAGACGGCATAAGAAGAAGAAGATAAACCTAATTTATAAGAATATTTTATTCTCCATAAGTAGCTGCTTATTTATATTTTATGTTTTATTAGGATGTACCTTTAACGTCTACAACAATGCGAATGAAAAATACATGCCTGTAATGCTAACTAACCACTCATCAAAATATGAATTAATTGTTCCTGAACAGGGTCAAATTCATTTGAGATCCGGCGAAGGTATAACATTTGTGTGCCCGGAAAAGAATTATTTAGTTCTCAGTAAGTACAACAGTATTAAAATTAAAGTAAAAACTATACCTATAAAAAGTGAAATTGTTTAAAATATATTTTTTTTCATTTTGTCTGGAGTCAATGTTCATTCGTCATTTTTTCTTCATGGGATCATTTTTTTATATTTCGTTCGAAAGAGCGTAGGCGCAAAATTTGTGATCAATGCTTTTTAAATGCATTCATATTTTTCGAGTCCTGAGAAAACTAATAAATATTTTTGAAATATTTAAACGAACAATGAATGATTACATCATTACCGAGGGCCGAAAGTATCTTAGAATAAATAAAAAGTTCCTTTTGAATGAGATATTTGAAATTAAAAGTCACATTAATTTTTCTCTTTTTTCACCCCTTTAACTTATTAAAATAAACATTATAGGATTTTTATATTAGGGATTTTCGGACATATAGTCCGTCCGCTTTTCCCATGCGGTACGATTCATTTTCAATCAAATTAAGTCAAAACAAAAATTGAAACGAACGTCGATGTGTATATACTGTTATGCTCTACTTTATCTCTTTATTTAGATTGATTAGCACATTCTTAATTTAATTAATTAATCAATTACTTTAATCACTGCCTATGTAAAACAAAACTAATTTCAAATTAAATATTCCAATAAATTTTATTCTCAGGGCCAATTTTGTATTTGATACAATACCTATGATTTCTGGCTTCTAGTATTTCTAGTTGCTTACTTCTTCCAGGATGGAACAGGGAAATTAAAAACATTCAATATCATATAAATGTAATATATTATTCATTTACCAAATAAGCCGTGTACATATGATTAAAAAAATTACTAAATTTTACTTTGTTGCAACAATTTCTTACTTAATAAATCAAACTTTAATTCTGATATTTCTTTGTTTTAACAAAAAAAAAAAAATTATTTAAATAAATTATTATTTTCTCATACTAAATTTAATAAAATTTACTTTTATTCATTTGAATTGAATTCTTAAATTTTAAATGACTAATTACGTTATAGTAATGTTCAAGGAACAAATAAGCAAATATGGTTCTGATATAAACAAATTCTCTTCATTCCGACAAATGATTTGACTAACTTTTTTGTTTCTTCACTTCCTCTTTTTCCGGATTGCGTGGTCCTCGATTATCCCAACGTACTCTCTGGATGTTGCGAAAAGGTCCCTCTCGTTCCAAACTGCTTCCAAAACAACACACAGGACTTGCTCGAATTCTCTTATTCAATTTTCTCCTTGTTCGATATCTTGTGCAAATAGATATCAATCAGCTACTCGTTCTAGACAAAACAAAAGAATCTCCCTCGGACCAGAAAAATTAACTTTTCAACCGGTCGACAATTTGGTTTCAACTTGATCCTGCTCGCAAAGGGCGATCACACCACTATACACAGATTTCTCACTTTTTGAAAACTCGACTGCTCTATCCATTATACTGCGACCCTCTTTTCTCTCGCAAATTCAGACTCCAACTTTCTTATCCCTTCTACCGATCTTTTCCACCCAATCAAAAACAAACCTCTCTCAAACCTTTCATACCCATTTTTTAAGAACCAAATATTGTTCTATATAACTTTCCAATTTGTCAAATTTTAAGAAATATCCTAATTAGTTTTTCCTACATTCTACTTTTACTTCTAAAAACTAAACAATGTGTTTACCCTCATTAAACCTTCCCGGAAACATTTTAAAAACATTATTGTTCTCGTCAAACGATATGTCCACTTTCTAATCCCGAATTGTTTGTTAGTGTGCCAATTCATTTCGTCTAATCATTATCACTAATCGTTTTCACTTTCCCGAAACACTGTTTAATAACTAAATTAGATTGGGATGAGAATCTATGACCTCATGGTCTTTGATATAAATTTAATTTTTTTTATTAAATGATGAACTATAATTTTTTTAATTTCTTAAAAAAAAACAATTGTACAACAATACATTTTGTATACTGTATACTATATACTACACACATCGGCGTACGTTTCACTTTCTGTTTTGACTTAATTTGATTGAAAATTAATCGTGTACCGCATGGGAAAAGTTACAGCGGACGGACTTTATGTAATAATGTTCTATTTCATTCTGCGTTTAAAAATATGAATTTATTTCAAAAGTATTGGCACGAAATTTTGCGGCTACGCTCTTAGTATAACAATTTGCTGGTTATACAATGAGCACGTGAAAGTTGGATTAAATTCATTTTTCAAGAATGGTAGTTTTTGGAAATAAATCCCAAAACATGTCATTTTTATTTTTAAATTATGATTATTGGCATATATGTCATATTCGCAACGTCATCCATCTGTGCGTGATGATGTAATCGATGATTTTTTTAAATGAGAATAGGGGTCGTGTGCTAGCTCATTTGAAAGGTTGTTCAATTCTGTATATAATAATATAAACAACAATATGATTATTTATACAGGTGCCTAAAATTTGTTTTAATTAAATTAATTAGCACAAGAAGAAGAATGCAGGTAATTTATTTAATTCAAAATACATTTTACTACTGTCAGAAAACAGGAAAAATGTTGATTCACAAAAATAAACAATGCTTTCTAACTGTCAAGAGGGTAGCTATTTGGGACTAAAAAACTTAATAATCAAATAAAAGCATTCAAACAAATTAATAATGGCGCACATATTATTAATAATTACAATTTTGCAAGTACCTACATATTAATAATCACAAGACCCAACATCCGTGTAATACGAATGTTCTAAGTTTTTCTAACATTTTTTTTATATAACCCCTAATGGATTCTGAAATCTGCCGGAAGGGCAATAAGCGTTTGCTTTGACAAATGTGAGATTGACATGTAGAGTATCACTCCAGTGAGTGATCTCCTTTAAAGAACTAGCTAAATTTAAATTTAGTTTTTTTTTGACAATGAGAGTACTTATTGGTGTCTATATGTCCTTAAAAGCTAAAACTTATCTGAGTCCTGTAGACAGGTCGGATGGCAGCAGGCGTCCAAGTCTACGCACTTCGTTGACATCGGGCACGTTTAGGCGTTTGGCCAACACGTTAGGATGCACTGACATTCTTTCACTGTAACGAACACTGAACTGGTAGATCACTTCCTTGATGGATTGTAATATCATTAGGACAATCTGTATAGAATAATATGTTTTAAGTTAATTTTAAATAACCTTATAAGATATGTATTAGTGAAGTGACATTGAACTCAGGTGAACCCATAAGACGTGTTGTTTTGAGTTAAGAATAAAATATAAAATAGACGACAAAACACGAGAGAATGAATTATATTATTGTACGTAGAATTCCGATATGGTTTGGCTGATATAATGTTATTGTTTATAATACACTTCGAAGACTTCTAAATAAAGTATGTTGTAGCAGATGAAGTAGTAATTATTTAAATAAGGACTATACGGGTTAATTGTATACCAACCCTTCAACTTTCCTTACAGGATTCCAACTTGACGTCGTGTAGAATGACCCTGTTAGGGATGTAGAAAGGTGCATCGACGATGGTTCGCAACACTTTGTTTTGGAATCTTTGAAGGATGTCAATGTTGGAATTACTGGCGGTTCCCCAAAGTTGTACACCATATGTCCACACAGGTTTGAGAATGGCCTTATACAACAGTATTTTGTTGTCCAATGATAATTTAGATTTGCGTCCAATCAGCCAATACATTTTGCTAAATTTAAGGCCTAGCTGTTTTCTTTTGGTGAATATATGTTTCTTCCAAATCATCCGTCGGTCCAAATGCATGCCAAGATATTTAGCATCGTCAGCTTGTGGGAACGGGTAGCGGGTAGGAACTCCTTTGGAGTCCCTCGGATTCTATTGGATAGTCCTATCAGGGAAAGTGAATCAATCCCTGCCCCCTGCAGATTCCAGGAGCTTCCTGACCCGGGAAGCTAGCACCTGCTAAGGGTCCCTTGTCCAGGGTCACGGATGAAGTCCAGAACGGCATCCAAGGCGACGAAGAATATTTCCGGTACGGCGAAGATGGCGGAGCTGGCAACCCTTGATTTTAGGGATAGTATAATCTCACAAACCAGTAGCGTCTGTCTCAGAGTGAGCGGCTACAAACAGCGTCTGACCCAGAGTGGGCGGCTGAATAAGAACTCACCAACCCGCATAGCAAGCGTGGTGTTTTAACTGCCATTACCCCCCTCTTTTTATCATGGCGAATAATAAAACAAACGGAAATGGTCCCCAGGTGGGTAAGGAAATTTCTGAATCCCACACCTCAAAGGTCTGCCTCACGGATTCTGGGGGAGGCAATAATTCGCTCTTGATAGATAAAAACAAAAACCCACTAAGACGAACACAACAGAAACCAAGAAAATCTATCAATCTGTCAATATGGACATACAATATTAAATCAATGTCCACGGATGAAAAAGTACATGAACTGGAGGAAGAACTAAAAAATATAAAATGGGATATCATAGGCCTATCGGAAACTCGAAGGAAAGAAGAAAACCGAATACAGCTAAACTCCGGGAATCTACTGTATTATAAAGGAAATGAAAAGAATAGTAATTTTGGAGTAGGATTTATAATAAATAAAACCATAAGTAAGCATGTTCAAATAATCAAAGGTATATCAGATCGTGTCGCCTATGTCATACTCAAAATAAGAAGAACATCAATTAAAATTATCCAGGTATATGCCCCCACGACAGCTTATGATGACGAAGACATCGAACTATTTTATGAAGATATTTCAAAGGCTATGGAAGAACATAAAAATCGTCTCACACTAGTAATAGGAGATTTCAATGCTAAACTGGGTAAGAAACTAAACAAAGAAGAAACTAAAATAGGAAATTTCGGATACGGCCAGAGAAATGATAGAGGTGCTACTTTGATGAACTACCTAGAAGAAAAGCGTCTATACGCAATGAACTCCTTCTACAAAAAAAAGTCCCAAAGAAAATGGACATGGATCAGCCCTAATGGGTCCACAAAAAATGAGATCGACTACATACTGTCCACGGAACGATATATCATTAAAGATGTAACAGTTCTTAACAAATTCACAACAGGTAGCGATCACAGGATGGTCAGAGCAAAAATTAATATCGACGGTAACTATGAGATGAAAAGAAAAATAATAAGAAACTCGGATATAGTAGATAGAAACAAACTAGGGCAATATAAAGAGAAATACAAAGACCTGTTAAAAGAACAATTCACCGAAAAATTAGACAGTGATGATAAAGATATAGACGAAATAAACAACATACTTACAGCAACGATGGTTACATCAGGAAAAGAAATAGCAAAAAAGGATGTTAAAAAGGACAACTATGTATCAGAAGAAACAAAGAAGCTTATGGATAAAAGAAGAAAGCTTGTCGAAGAAGGCAAAAGGAAATCTATAGAATATGTAGAAATCAATAAGACAATAAGCAAAATGATAAAAGAAACTAAGAGAAAAGAACAAGAAATAAAAATAGAAGAAGTAATACAGAACAACAAGAATATGAAATGCTTAAGAACGAAACTCGGCAGATTCGAAATAAACAAAATAAAAGACGTAAACGGAGTAGAAACAAACATTAAAGACGACATCATAAATATAATCCAACATTTCTACTCAGAGTTATATAAAACAAAAAAGGGACCATCAGAAGAAATAAAAACCCAACTTAAGTCGAAAATAAAAAATGTCAATTCAGAATTACAGCCAGAAATAAGCAAATCAGAAATAAAGAAGGCATTGAAAGAAATGAAAAACAACAAATCGCCTGGAAAAGATGGAATAACTACAGAGATGCTGAAATATGGTGGGAAAGTGGTAATTGATACTCTCTATTCCCTTTTTAACAAAATATTAAAAGAAAAAAGAATCCCAAACAACTGGAAGGAATCCGTAACCATTATCTTACACAAGAAAGGGGACAAAGCAGATATAAAAAACTACCGTCCTATAACACTCCTCAATGTAATGTATAAACTCCTAACAAAAATTTTAACCAACAGATTGACGACAAAATTCGACGGATACCAATCGAAAGAACAAGCTGGTTTTAGAAAGGGATTTAGCACAAGTGATCATTTATTAAGTATGAAAATCCTTATAGAACGAGCAAATGAATACAACATCCCTCTATATGTAGCGTTCATAGATTTCGAAAAGGCTTTTGACAGTGTCGAACATTGGGCAGTGAAAAGTTCTTTGATTAACAGCAGAATTGACCACAGATATACAGACCTAATAGCCAATATATATAAAGATGCCACAACAACAATTAAAGTATACGAAGGAACACAATCAATTCAAATAAATAGAGGCGTAAGACAGGGTAACACAATATCACCGAAACTTTTCAATCAGGTTCTGGAAGATATCTTTAAAAGATTAGAATGGGAAGAAAAAGGTATAAAAATTTGTGGACAACGCTTGAACCATCTAAGGTACGCCGATGACATCGTATTGATAACCGATAAAAAAGAAGAATTGTTTGAAATGATGAAAGAACTGGACATAGAAGCCGGAAAGATAGGCCTTAATATGAATTACAGCAAGACCAAAATCATAACAAATACAGATGAGGACATCACAATGAGGATCGGACAAGATGAAATAGAACAAGTTCACGATTATATATATCTGGGTCAAATTATAAAACTTAACAAGGAAAACCAAACAGCAGAGATCAAAAGACGAGTTAGACTGGCATGGGCGGCATTTGGAAAACTAAGCTACATCCTTAAAAACAAAAGATATCCACAACATCTTAAGACCAAGGTATACAATCAATGCGTACTCCCTGTTCTCACTTATGGTTCACAAACGTGGACGTTTACAAAAGCAAACATGGACAAGATCATAAAGACGCAAAGAGCAATGGAAAGGCAAATGTTGCACATAAAACTATTGGATAAAAAGAGAAACGAGTGGATAAGAGAGAAAACCAAAGTTAGGGATGTTAGACAAGAAGTTGCAAAGTTGAAATGGAGATTTGCCGGACACACTATAAGACAAAAGGAAGACCGATGGAACAAAATTCTCATAAATTGGAGACCGTGGCAATATAAACGAAGCAGAGGAAGACCACAAATGAGATGGGCAAATGATGTCAAGAAGCACGTTGGCTCTAGGTGGATAACTGTAGCGACAGACAGAGAAGAATGGAAAAGGATTGGGGAGGCCTATGTCCAAAGATGGACCGAAGAAGGCTAATTAGATAGATAGAGCTTGTGGGAGGTAGCAGTCGTTGATTTTTACTGGTGGACATGTTTCTCTGCGTAAAGTAAATGTCACTTGTGTAGATTTCGTTTCATTAACTCTGATATGCCATCTTTTTAGCCACTTTTGGATTTTATCAAGGTTTGTCTGAAGGTTCTTTGAGGCTGAGGCCGGATTGGTGTGGGATGCCAAGACCGCTGTGTCATCAGCGAATGTTGCTACAGTGGTGGTTCTTGTTCTTGGCAGATCAGCTGTATAAAGGAGAAACAATATAGGTCCCAAGACGCTGCCTTGAGGAACGCCAGAATATATTGGATGTAATGCAGTAAGTTCACTCCCTTGTTTCACGAAGAAATGTCTGTCTGAAAGGTAGGATTGTAGTAGTAGATAGTGGAGATAGGGTAAGAGTTCTTTCAATTTAAATTGTAAGCCGCTATGCCATACTTTGTCAAATGCCTGTGATATATCTAAGAAGGTTGCTGAGCAATATCTTTTACCGTTCAGATCCCTGTAGATTTGGTTAGCTAATCTGTGCACCTGCTCAATTGTTCCGTGCTTTTTTCGAAATCTAAACTGATGATCTGGAATCAATTTTTTTGAATTTATTATTATTTCCTACTGGCGTAGAGCTTTTCGAAAACTTTGGATAACATTGGGAGCAGGCTTATTGGCCTATATGAGAAGACGACTTCTGGTTTTTTTCCGGGCTTGGGGATCATGATGATTTGTGCAACCTTCCAGGTGCAGGGGAAGTAACTCGTCCGTAGCATTGCGTTAAATATGAAGGTTATAAATTTGTAACATTTTTCAGGTAACTCTTGTAGGATTTTTCCAGAAATTAGATCGAATCCAGGTGCCTTTTTTATGTTGATTTCATGCTTTACAATGTGTTTGACTTCTTTTACAGTAAATTTATGTAGAGGCAAGTCCATTTGAAATGGGGCATCTAGGTAGTCTACTATTTCTTTTTCTTCTGCGGTGGATACCTCGGAAGGAAATGGTTTAAATACATTTTTTAGGTGCTCCGCGAAGACTTCAGCTTTTTCTTTATTGCTTTTTTTTATTGTTTTTGATTGGTGGATTTGGAAGTTGTTGCGTTTTGAGTTTTCTTGTTGCTTTCCATAATGAATATTCCGTTGCTGCTGTAGGTGTAAGACTTTCTAGATAGTCTTGAATGCCTTTGTTTAGCTCTTCTTGAATTAGTTGTTTCAATTCTTTGGTTACTTTATTAAGTTTCTTCTTGTTTTCACCAGTCCTTGCCTGTTGCCATTGTTTCCGTAATTGTCTTTTGATAGCAATTTTTTCTTTAATTGTAGGGGATGTTTCACTTTTGCCTAGAGGTGTTTCATAGGTTGTAGTGGCTAACCAAGATGCTTCTTGTTATTTTTTGTTAGTTTTTCGACTGCTGTTTCGATGTCTAGTACAGTTTTTAACGGTAAGTCTAGGAAAATTAAATTATCTAGTTTGTCCCGGAATATGTTCCAGTTCGTCCTACTGTTGTACAGAGAAGGTTGTTTTTCTTTATTTCTTATCTGAGAATTAACCTTTATTATTACTAAAGAGTGATCGGATGATAAATCAAAACAAGATTCTGCTTTACATTTCTTAGTATCAATACCTTTCGTGATACAAAAGTCTATGGCGTCTGGAATTTTATTACTATCTGACGGCCAATATGTTGGATCGCCTGTAGATATTTGTTGTAGATTGTTAGCCTTCATTGTTTTGACTAATTCTCTTCCTTTTGTAGTTGTAATTCGTGAGCCCCAAGTGACATGTTTAGCGTTATAGTCACCTCCTGCAAAGAACCTGGTTCCAAGTGTATTGAAAAAACCTTCAAACTGTATCTGTTTGTTATTATGTTTGGGTGGACAGCATATGGCAGACATTGTTATATGACTATGCTTATCCTCGATTGTAACGCTAGTAGCTTGTAGGTAATTTTTGTCGAATTTCTCTCTTTCGTAATGTTTGATGTTTTCCTTTATGATTATAGCAGTACCTCCATAAGATTTGTTATCTGGATGTTTTGTGAAGTATAATTTGTATTTCGGAATACAAAGATAATTTTTATCTGTAAAATGTAATTCAGAAATCATCATTATGTCGATATCTTGCTCAATGAGGAAGGTTTTTATTTCTAACGCGTGTTGTTGTAAGCCATTGGCATTCCAGATAGCTATTTTATATTTGGGTTGTACTGTGATTAAGCTAATTTACCAACGACTGCGGTAAGTAAATTTAACATTGTCCCCATTTGCTCCATTAGTTTGGTTAACATCTACTCTAGTTTAGCCATGTTGTTGACAGACTGGATATTTTCTGGTATTGTTTGACTGGCTTGTACTTGGTTATTTGTTACTTGAGTATATGTCATTCCAGGTTGTATATATCTGTTAGCAGTTTGTTGATTTTGTGGTAAGGCGTTGCTTTTCTCTCGTAATGCTGGATACAATTGTTGCTGTAATTTTTTGTGTACGTTGCAGCCTCTGTAATTCGCAGGGTGATTCCCTCCGCAGTTGGCGCATTTTACATGTTCATCTCTTGTTTTGCGGGAACAATCTTTTGTTTCATGTTGTCCTGCACATTTGACACATTTGAAAATCTTCCTGCAGTAAGCTTTGGTGTGACCAAAAGCTTGGGATCTAGTACATTGAGGTATTATTCTCTTGGTGTATGGAGGTTCGCATTTAACGATATTGTTTTCGAGGTTCGTAATATTATATACTTCCTTGTTATTTTCATTGGGCTTAATATCAATGTAGAACATAGGCAAGGCTATTTTTGTAATTCTATGTTTTATATTGTGAATATTTGTTGCCTCATGGCCAAGTTTTTGTAATGACTGTTTTATAGTTTCAGTATTTGTTTCGTGATGAAGTCCTCTCATCACAAATCTGAAGGTTTTCTCATTTTTTGGTCTGAAGGTATGATATTGGGTGTTTTTTTTTATCCAGTTCGCTGATTAGTGTATTGAAATGTTCTGCCTCAAAAACCTGAACTTTGGTGGTTTCGTGGCCAATGGTTTTAACTGTGTAGTTTGTAGTTACAGTTTGTTTGGGACGCTTCTCCCTCTTCTGACAGCTCGCTGAATCGGTTGTTGGTTTCGATTGGTTTCTGCAGCCAGTATATCGTTGATTTCTGTTTGTTTTTTGGCATTTATTAGTTCTGGACTTCTGAGACCTCGTTTTTTACTATTTTGTACGGTTTGCCATTAGGAGTGTTTTGTACTGGCTGTTGTGTGGATGTTGAAGGTAGGAATGTTGAGGTATTACAATGAAGTTGTGGAGTAATATTTGGATAGGTAGATGCGACATTCGTTAACTGTTGCACTTGTATTGGGTGTTGTTCGTTAATAATCTGAGGTTGCTGATATTGCTGTAATAATTGAGGCATATAAATACCTGATTGTAGCATTCCATGCTTACTAGCGGGTGTGATGAACTGTGAAGGTTGCATAATTGGTGTGGTAGAAGAGTCCATTTTTAACTTTGTTTGATGTTCACTCAATTTTAAATTTAATTTTTAATATTTTAAAATTTTTACACATTTTTACTAAATTTTTACTAGATATAACGGACTATTTTGTTTATTAATGTATTTCAGCTGTTAGCTGATAAAAGCAACAGCGTATATTTACCTTTAATGATACTATGAAAAACTTGTAAAAGTTTTTAATTTTAACATTTTTAACATTTATATAATAACGAAATTTCGAATTTATTTTTCAATTTTCTAAGCAACATAAAGATAAAAATATTTCAAATAATGTTTTTATGGATATGGCTTGTAAGTTTCTTACTGCCAAAGTTTCAAGTGAATTTTGCTGATAGACGAAAAAATAAAAAATTTACCGTTTTTTGAACTTAATTTGTTAATAACTAATTAAATCAAATATATCAACTATTACACAGTGCGTCCATAAAGTAACTCATAAATTCATTTTTTAGTAAACCGGCGACTTTAAGGAAAAATCCCGAAACATGTCCATTTTTATTTTTAAATTACAATTTTTTGGCATATATATCATAGTAGCGACGTCATCCATCTATGCCTGATGACGTAATCGTTGATTTTTTTAAATGAGAATAGGGGTCATGTGATAGCTCATTTGAAGGGGTATTTAAGTCTCTATTCAATAATATTAACATTAACATAATTATTTACATAGGGTGTCCAAAAACTTTTTTTAAATTAGATTGACACAAAAAGATGAATGACTGTAATTTGTTTATTTGTAAAGACATTTTACTGCTTCCAGAAAACATAAAAATATTTTTTTAAACATTGATTTTTGCTTAAACGGAATGTTCGAATTGCCAAGAGACAGGTGGGTGGCAGATCTAACATTGAATTTAATCGAAAATCAATATTTATTTGTCAAACAAACATGTTTTCCCTGTTTTCTGACAACAGTAAAACGTATTTTGTATTAAATAAATTACATACATTTTTCTTTTTGTCTCAAATAATTTAATTAAAAAAATTATTTTTGAAGACCTTGTATAAATAATTATGTTAATATTTATATTATTGAATAGAGAATTGAATACCCTTTCAAATGAGCTATCACCTGACCCCTATCCTTGTTTAAAAAATCATCGATTACGTCATTAAATCCAGATGGATGACGTCAAGGAATTGTAATTTAAAAATAAAAATCGGCCTGTTTCGGGGTTTTTCCTTCAAGTTCCCGGTTTATGAAATAATGAATTTATGCATTACTTTATGGACGCGCTGTATAATATTATATACGTACGTTATATATGTACGTTTTGCTGATAACAATTTGCAAATAGTCAAGCAGAGCTGATTGATCTTATACCTAGGACTCGTCGAAAACGAAAGTCAATAATTATTTGGTCTGCAATTAAACATATCAAAGACAAAGATTATGATAGTGGATATACTACATAACAATTATCCACACATAACCACGATTGACTGGTTTGAGATTGTGAACTCATACATATATCTGGAATCATTGATCACAACACAGGGTCATTACAGGAAGATATTAATTTTGATGTAATCTAGGAAACGTTGTAGCAGCAAAAATGACCAAAATATGGAAGGACTGTCAAAAATTTAAGAATGTTAAAGATGAGGTTGATCAACTACTTAATAGTCCCAATACTGTCATACGGATATCTTGGACACTGAGACAATCGGAAAGAAGAAATCCACAAACCACTTGAACGCCACTTTACCCTCGGATGACCAAGGGGGGTAAATTTGAACCCCAATGCATGTTTTTATTTAATAAATTCAGAAATATTTTCAATTTTAAACTCATTATTTTTTTATTTGACTTTAATATCATTCTAGATACCCTCATATTTTGTAACAAAAGAAATTCCCTATATTTTACGAAAAAAAAAAAATATTTTCTGAATTTGGGATCAAAGACGAACTCCTTTGGCCTTCCATATTCCAATTTTATATTAAGTAAATACCGTCTATTATGTGGAATTGTATGTAAGAAACATTTTGAATATTGAAAAAAAAAATTGTTTCCTAAACGAGTGGCGACGTAATTAGTGTATATTTGAAAATTTCTTTAGTTCTAAGTTCAGAATGATGATTCCTGTTTTAGTTCAGTTGTAATTAAAAATATGTTTCACTAATGTTTATTTATAATTTATTGATACAATAGTAACATTAAAATTACGAATACATTATTACATTTCTTAAAACAACTTTATTTTTTTGTCAATTTTCATTTTTACCTTGGGGTAATTTTTTACCCCCGTTGGTCATCCGTGTAACAAAAAAAGGTTGGTCATCGGAAGGTTAAATGTTCTGTTGTAGACGAATGTTACGAATTCCTTAGACCGACCTTAGGACAAATAACTAAATTTTAAGAGAGCTAAAAGTTAGCCAACGACTCTTAAGTAAAGTTCATCTCCAACAACTAAAATACTTTGGTCACGGTAACACAGAAAACATGGAAAGATTCATTATAGAGGGAAAGGTGGAAGGCAGAAGATCACAAGGAAGATCCCCAACAAGATGGATTGATCAAATTACAGGAATATGCAAAACACCTAAGCATGAGTTAAAACAAATGACCAGAGAAAGAGATATTTGGAGACGGACAATACACGATATCATGTTAACCACTACACTCCCTCCGGGGGGCCAGGATTGAAACGTAATAACATATTAAAATTTCTTGTTATAAAGGTTTATACTACTCAAAATAACTGTCGTTTGCCTGGTCGTCAGTGTTGCAAACAGTATACTTTTTTGCTTGGATATTTACCAGATAGCATAGTTTTAATGACACAAGATTACAATACACTTATCGGAGTGTTCAAACAAGTATTTTTAAATACTGATGTCTCTTTGACTTAGTTGTGTAAAAAACTGTCATCAAACCATACTATCACTAACTTTCAAACGGAGTATATATTAACAAAAACTGTAAAATTAAAATACTTAACGAGAAAATCCAAAGAAGAGTTTTGCAAATTCCGACAGAAAAAACGAAGGAAATTCGTTGATTTCGCTTTTATAGACTATTGTATTAAAGTTACAAAAAGTATAATTATCCAACACTATATTTTATTTTTTAGCTAACTCTAATTTTACTTATGCTACCTGTATTCAAGGAACAAATTTAAAGCTTTTTCGAAATACATACAATTTTGACAGTTTCCTATGTAGTAAATCTATAAGGGGCCAAGTTCAAAAAACCAAAGAAAAATGTGGAAACCGAAATGGAGAAATAATAAACATCGGGTATAAAGTAACAAAACGATACTTCAAACCCTTAATTTCCGTTTGCTATGACGAGAAAAATGGAAAAGCCTTATACAGCCAGCATGTTATCCATGGAGAAGAGGTCGCATGTAAGTAGATTATATTATAATAATAAGATAAATAATATTTTGCATAATAATATGTGATACCATTTCAATTTAAGTAAACAGAAATATGAAAAATATGAAAAAATATTTTTAAGAAACGCTTTTCTTTAGTTACGAGTGACTAAAATTAAAAATATAAAAAAATCAAATAAAAAGCAAAAAATAAAAAAAAGTTAAAAAATCTAACACATTCGTCAAAGAAAAGCGTGGCGCGTCTTCATCGAATAAACGGTTTTCGCACCACGCTTTTCTTTAAGAGCACACAGTAGCGATCAACAGGTAGCAACAAACGCGTTCCAAGATTGCGGCTGTAATTTTGAATATTTTGTTGAGATATTTGGCACACATATTCGTAATATAATAAAGAATGGCGGTACAGAGCCCAATTTCAGAAATATGTTAGTTTTTGGAAATTACTCTATAACTAAATAAAATATTGCAAAAAGAGGCCTGAACCGCCATTAAGAAAGGCAAAAAGATAAAGTTTCTTCAAATAAACCTTTTTTTATCCCGTGCCTAGATTTTGTGTCACATTGAAACTACTAATAATCGATTTTTTTATAACAAGAAATCGAACGTCACTGACTTGGCAACATTTCGCGCCTATGTGTATAAAAATTATTGTTTTTGATAGTATAAACGTCACTGTCAGTGTCGAATTACCGACGCACTGTTGCCTCACTTTTGAAAGTTCACAGAACTTTCGCACTCTTGGACCGCGTTTGTTGCTACCTTTCTATCGCTACTGTTTGCTCTTAACGAATATGTTAGATTTTTTCAATTTTTTTTATTCTTTGCTTTTTGGTTGATTTTTTTATATTTCTAAATTTAGTCACTCGTAACTAAAGAGAACCGTTTCTTAAAATTTTTTTTTCATATATTTTTATTTTTTACTTTTTAGTCTTACACTTTTCAAACGTTAAAATATATCGTCATGTTAAAATATGTATAAAATATATAATGTACAAACATGAAAAGTAGTCGGAATCGGCTGAAAATTTTAAACTTTATTGTTTATTTATGAAGCATAACGTAAACAATTAACGTAAAAAGTAAAATTATGTAGAGTTCATATAATTAGCTACAATCTGTAAAAGTTTCAAGTTTATTCATTGTAAAAAACATGAGAATTTAAGCATTTTCCGTTAAAATCGTTTTTTTATTTAAACAATTAATAAACAAAAAATTTTTATTGACTATTCGTGTATTGTTCCCGCGAATGCATATGTCTGCAAATTTTTAGTCATTTGCATTGAAGAAAAGGCAGTCAAATTAACGTCCAAAGATTTGACCCAAACGATTGAACTAAAGAAAAGCGTTTAATTAATTAATAAGACAAAACGGATTCTAATCTTAATTGTAGCACAAAACGCCTCTACCAGTGCTTTTTCTAAGACTACGATAAAAACACGAATTTTTTGAATTCGAGTTTTGGTTGAAGTTTTGTTTCGTATCGTATTGAAATTTGACACGAATAAACGCCGATTTGTATATAAACAAATATATAGGGGTTCAAAATTTGAAACTTTATTGTTTATTTATGAAGCACAACCTAAACAATTAACGTAAACAGTGAAATTATGTATAGTTCATATCATTAGCTACAATTCGTAAAAGTTTCAAGTTTCTACATTGTAAAAAACAAGAGAATTTAAGCATTTTCCATTAATATCGTTTTTTTTATTTAAACAATTAATAAACATAAAACAAAAATTTATTGACTATTCGTGTATTGTTCCCGCGAATGCATATGTCTGCAAATTTTCATTCATTTGCATTGATGAAAAGTCAGTCAAATTAACGTCTAAAGATTTGATGCAAACTATTGAAGTAAAGAAAGCGTTTAATAAATGAAAATACTTACTCACAATCAATTTATTCTACCATTGGCGGCCGGTTTCGCTTAATAGGTATAATTTACTAAGCATCTTCAGGTTTCCAGTGTGTCAAAATTAAATGCTGAAATTACAATAACCAGTACACATTAGGTTGCTGTCTGATATAAAATATATAAGAATTGTGCCAATGAAAAGACAGTTTATGTTTCCCTTCGATTCAAAAGCGATGCACAATCTCTAGACAGCTGTTTCTGTTTTACAGACTTCCTCAGTAGAGCTGCGTGCACATCTCTGAGGCAAAACGAAACCAAACTGTCTAAGTGGAATTTTAATGTAGTTTAAATTCCACTTTTGGGACGTTGCCGCGGCATTTCTTATAGAAAAAGCGAAACGTCTCATAAAAAAAATTCGCTATTAAAATAAAAATTAAAATAGCACATAATTATTTAAATCTGAAAACTTTTCTTGTTGGAACTTCTTTCTGGTACTTCCTTAATAATATCTGCCTTTTTCAATTTATCAGAACAAGAGACGACGAATATAGAAAGCGAAAAGCACTCTACAATATTGTAAAAGGCAGAGATTAAGGATGTACCAGAAAATGGTTCTAACAAGAAAGGTTTTCAGATGTAAATAATTTTTTCTATAATAATGAATTTTTTATCTAAGACTTTTCGCTTTTCTAATTTTTCTTTCTCTGATTCTGGCTTTGGTTTAGAATCTAAACCAATTAGAACTAGCCTTTAGCCACGTAATTGTATAACTTATCACTAACTCAGGTGTAATGTGTAGTGTGTGTGTTGAGTAAGTGTCTTGTTACTTTGCAAAGTCGACGTCATTGTCTTTGCAAAGAGACGCTAATTGTATCCGAACGTCTGCGGTCCGTCCGCTTGCTTTTCTAATTATGCCAATATTATACAGGGTGTAACGAAAATACAGGTCATAAATTTAATCACATATTCTGGGACCAAAAATAGTTTGATTGAGCCTAACTTACCTTAGTACAAATGTGCATATAAAAAAAGTCACAACCCTTTGAAGTTACAAAATGAAAATCGATTTTTTCCAATATATCGAAAACTATTAAAGATTTTTTATTGAAAATGGACATATGGTATTTTTCTGACAGTAGCATCTTAAAAAAAAATTATAGTGAAATTTGGACACCCTATAAAAATTTTATGGGGGTTTAGTTCCTTTAAACCCCCCCAAACTTTTGTGTACGTTCCAATTAAATTGTTATTGTAGTACCATTACTTAAACACAATATTTTTAAAACTTTTTTGGCTCTTAGTACTTTTTCAAAAATTCAGTTTTTATCGAGATATTTTGAATATTTGTCAAATCCACCACATATTTGTATATGGTTAAGTACGATTATGGAGACTAGGTAAAAATATGAAAATTTATGTATGATTTACATTTTTAGGTATATTTTAACCGTATTAAAAAAGAAGCCATATCTCGATAAAAGTTGCCTTCTCGAAAAAATACAAAGAGGCAAAAAAGTTTTAAAAACATTTTGTTTAACTAATGGTATCGCATTAATAGTTTAATTGGAGCGTACACAAACATTTGGGGGGTTTAAAGGAACAAAACCCCCATAAAATTTTTATGTAAACATATTAAAAAAGAAGCCGCAACTCGATAAAAACTGCCTTATCGAAAAAATACTGAGAGCCAAAAAAGTTTTAAAAATATTGAATTTAACTAATGGTACCACAATAATAATTTAATTGGAACGTACAGAAAAGTTTGGGGGGTTTAAGGGAACAAAACCCCCATAAAATTTTTATGGGGAGCACAAATTTCACTATAATTTTTCTTTAAGATGCTCCTGCCGTAGGTATGCCACGTATCCATTTTCAATAAAAAATCTCTAATAGTTTTCGATATATCCGAAAAAATCGATTTTCATTTTGTAACTTCAAAGGGCTATAACTTTTTTTATGTGCATATTTATACTAAGGTAAGTTAAGTTCATTCGAACTATTTTTGGTCCCAAAATATGTGATTTAATTTATGACCTGTATTTTTGTTACACCCTGTATATGTGTAAAGTTTTTAATGGAGTATAATTTTGATAAGTTTTTACTTACACGCCCATACAAGAAATATTTTGAAATGTATGTAGTATCATGCTTAAAAAGATATGTTTTTATATGTATGTTATTTATTTATGACAAGCAGCACTGTAACTAGGGCAGTGCTGTGTTAGGGGAGTGCATATAGATTTTCGCTTCGGAAAAAATCAAACAAGATAGAACTTTTTGTAATTTAATTAAGAAATGTTTAATAAACAACAAAGGTTCTACTCGAGAAGTGGGTGCTTCATTTTTTATTAAACAAATGAACTACGAAGTTAGATGTTTTTTAAATAACTCCGAAAATATAAATTTTAGGAAAAAACTGACTTGACCTTTAAAAAATTCAGGAAATTTTACAAAAAAAAACCTTATATAAAGAATTTTCAGAAATTAAATCTGTATCTTCTATAATTTTTTATTTATAACGCTAAAGTCACCCTTCTCACAAACACTGTAAACTAGCGTACGGCGAAGTGCACGGTTGAGTTATTTTAATATAATTCTTTAACTAATGGATCAAATGAAATGTTACAAATTGAACATGAAAGAAGAATAATTAAGATATCTTATGGTTATAATAAAAAGAAATAAAATGTATGGTCATAAGTACGATGTGGGCAGAAAATGAGCCTTACATGCATTTTGTTTAAAAATGATTTAAACATGTGTAACTAATACAATTTTTCTTATAAAACTCAATTTTGCACACCTTACCTTTTAAGCATCTTGATAAATGATGTTTTATTCAAAAAAAATCTTAAAAATTTAATTCAAATGATATGAAGCCTCAAAAAATGTAATTTTTGAAATATTCGTAGTTTTATAGAATTACCACCACTTTAAAACGGTATTACTCAAGTTTGAACAGATCTATTAAAGTTTTATAAGTGCTTTTTTAAAGCTTAGGATGTAATATTTAAACAGCACTAAATTATTTGAAGAGTACAGGGGAAAAACAAGGAATGTACCTTTTTTATGAATTTTGGGTTTTCTCGCCATGTGGTAGCAAAAAATGAGTACTATCGACTAGCGGACTATCCTATCAATTTATGACAATAACCAGAAAGATTAGTCTATATAGATTTTCTAAGAATTTGTATACAGGCGAAGAACCAGGATTGTGCGCACGCCACTGAACAAAAATAAGAAATGTTAGCAGTTTTTTGGTGCATTATTAAATTAATAATTAATAAGTTAATCTATATAAGAACCTTTTAAGTCATTTTTAGGTATCATAAGAATTAAACCTTTATTGGTGTTTATCTCAATATGTACAAAACGTGACATTCCTTGTTGTCCCCTGTACTCTTCATTTTACTTTAGAAATGAAATAAACTATTTCTTTTTGAGAAAATTATGAAGGATAACAAAAATGTAATACAAAAACCGAAAATCACCAGCTAAAAAAATGTTTATACAAAGTGATCAACACTTTTTTCTGTAAAACTTACCTAAAATACATTTAATAGTAAGCTTTAACAATAATAAATGTTCAGCAAAAAAATTTTTTTTGCTCTTATACAGTATGTGCGTAACTTGGAACCTATTGATAACTTTTTTATTATCAGTTTTACGAGAAAAAAGTTATTCTGTATAAAATACTCTGCATAGTATATAATCTCAGATGCAATCATCAACTATCAAATTTAATTAATATTACACGAGGTATGTCAAAAAATATGAATTTCACTCAAGAGTAAAGTACTTTCACATTTCACAATATCGAAAATTGTTAATAAGAAAAGTTGTTTGGAATTAAAATGTTTGTTTTAGTGTTCAATTACATCCTTCTAATTAAAATATTGTGAATAATAAAGGCACTTAACTCTTAAGAAAAATTCATATTTTTTACATACTTCGTATAAAATTAAAAAAGCTTGATATCTGATGGTTGTATCTTAAATTTTAGACCAGGGAGAGCATTTTATGAAGAATAACTTTTTTTCGTAAAAGTGATAATAAAATAGTTATTATAATTATTGTAATAAAATGATGATGAGTAGTATCCGTAATTTAAGAAAAAATTGAAAAATATTTTTGTCGATTAGAATGATGTAATTGTATATTTAAACATTGTTTTTTAATTTCAAACAATTTTTCATAATATCATTGTTTGATATTCTGGAATATAAAGGTACTTTACTCTTTAACTAAATTCATATTTTTGACATAACATAAAATTGATAAAAATTGATATCTGATGGTTGAGTTTTAGATTTTTGACTATCCTGAGCAATTTATCAAGATTAACTTTTTTTCGTAAAATTGATAATAAAAAAGTTTTCCATGTGGTTCCTAGCTACGCAGACATACTGAATAAGAGCTTCTGTATAAGAATTTATAAATTGCAATGCCATATTCGGATTCAGCATAATCAAAAACAAAATAGAAACATATTTCATCAAAGTAAAATGATGAATTTAACGATATTTTTAAAATTATTTATAAAAAAATTGTTACTGTTTAAACAATTAATAAACAATTAGCGGCCAAATGTGCGAGTAGAATTTTTACTTTAACAAGTATATAAACTAACAAAAAAAGTTTTAGAAAATAATAAGCTTGTTTTAATTTTTCCTAAACAATGCATGTTTTCAGTAGTAATTGCACAAGAGCTCTGAAATTATTGAATTTTTCCCGAGTGACACTTTGACAGTTTTAATTTCATGAGCCGAAGGCAAGTGAAATTATGTCAAAGTGTCACGGGAGCAAAAATTCTATATTAATTTCAGAGGCCGAGTGCAATTTGTTGCGATTATTTCATGAATAAAACTGTTCAAAACCAAAATTTTATTATAATTTATTTATGTAAGTACCATTAAACACACAGTTTTTATAAATATTTGACGATTGAAAGTCATCACTTTTATAATTTTTAAAATATTAATTGTCATTAATGTCACTGAATGTATTTTTTCGTAGCAACGAAGGGCATCTGACGTAGTATACTTAACGACGGGAGATTATCAAAAATTATCAATTTAATTCAGATTTCTGTAGCTTTCTATTGGTCAAAATCTACCATGAATGAAATAATCAAAAATTATCGATTTAATTCAGATTTCTGTAGCTTTCTATTGGTCAAAATCTCCTATGAATGAAATAATCGTTTTAATTGCACTCCCCTATATATGCTGCAGCGCACTGTAATGAGAGCAAAATAAAAAAAAAAATCGCCAAGCGAAAAGTTTAACCAAAATCTTCATTAGTTAGTAAAATTTGTATTGTAACCACTCAACTAAGAGCAGTATTACTACTTTCACAAATGATTGCAGAAATCTGATACTATGCTACTTTTTTGTTTTCGTCTTCAGATACTTCGAGGTTCAAAGAGCGTCCAAACTTTTCTACAGATGGTCTAGCCAAAGACGTATCAGCAAATCTAGCATACAAACGAGCTTACCAAAAATCCACGTTTAGCAGTCTATTAGGTAGCTCTAGAGAGGCAGAACAATATATAAACACTAAATCATATTTATCACGTGGCCATCTTTCTCCCGATGCAGATTTTCTTTTTGCAAGTTCTCAATTGACAAGTTATTTTTATATCAACACCTGTCCACAGTGGTAAGTACTATATTTAGGCTATTGATTACGTTCAAAATAAGAGAGTTAAAAGGAACTACAGTTTAACCCACTTATTAGAATCCCTGTTATAAGAATATCCTGGTTTAGGAAATAGAAATTTGAGGTCCCGAAATGTTTCCATTTACTCCTTAATAAATGTAACCGCTTATAGGAATACGTTTTAGTAAAACAGTACCTTTTAATGGAATATTTTTCAGTTAATGCAAAAACTTTTTATGTACAATTTCCTACAAATTTAAATGGTGTCTGGTTTATAGGGTCTGTCATGTAATATTTTATTACTTCGTTATGGGCGCCAATAATTCTAGCATCCGACAAAAATATTCAAAGATCATAAAGTAGGCACTTTTTCATTTTTGTAAAATGTTTTTTGCTAACCCATTGCGTTGTTTGTTAATAGGTTTTAAGAAACAGTTAATTTGGAAGTCATAATCGCTTGTAATATTATAAGAAGTTTTCTTTAAGGCCAATCCGCAATGTAAATTTTTTAATCATTATAATTTAGAGCAACAGGTGAATAATCTTTTATGTAAAAGAAATTCGTCTAAGATTACCGATTTATCTTTCCAGAAAAAATAAGTAATTCAGTTGTGTGTATTTAAATAAGAAAATATGTATATTATCTACATATTGCATACATTTCATACGTATTAGTGTATGCATGCACATATAATGTAAATTAGTTTTCTAATAAAATAAAAGTAATAGTTAGGTACACTACTCTATTATTTTGATACAACAAGAAATAAAACCATAATTACCACATATACGTATGTATGTACATACATACTTAGTGTGTACAAATTACATTATGTACTATTATTAGATACATATATGCGGTACAGTTATTTCTACTATTAGTCACTAGTGATCGGTTATTAGAATATCCCGGTTATAGGAATATTTTTGGTTGGCACGAAAGCTATTCCAATAAGCGAGTTCGACTGTATGTACAACGTTAACAGGGTTTTATTGTTTCATATGGTCAGTGGACCTCTAAGTGAGAAAAAATCTCACATTTTATCCGTTTCCATAATAACTTGATGAAAAATTTTTCTACATTGCTTTACACTCGTAAGTACCTCGAGGAAGATCGTAGTAATGTGTAAAATTTGTTTTTATTTTTTTCTTATTTTTTTGTGTGGAATTTATGGCTTTGGTGAGAACTAATTAGCTTTAAAATTGGTAGCAATAGATATTTTTAACATAAAATAGAAATTTGATTTAAATTCGTATTTAAACCTATATTGTGAGATTTTTTCTCTACGCGCGACTACTTACGTTACAGAAGTGAGCCGACTGCTCCCTGGCTAAATATGAAAAAAACCGTCTACCATTTAAAGGGGTGCGTTTTTATAAAAGGGGTGAATTAGTCCCTAGGCAGAGGGTGCATTAGGGTGAGATCTATGCACTATTGGTACAAACACGTCTACAGAAAAGTTGTTCCAGGGTAAATTTACTATCGAAATATCAACTTTTAAATTAAAAAATATTTTTTTACAAAAACATATTCAAAAAAAGCAAAAAAAATCACGAAAGAAAGCAATTTTGGTTGTTGCCCCATAACTGTTTTCCACCGGAATATAGGTATAGGCATTGCTTCACAGGAAAAAACTTATATCCTTCCTCCTTAAAACTACCTTTAGAAGAAGTCATTAGGATTTATAATTTCCAAAATATGATTTTTCAAATTTCGCCACTCATCGCATTTTTGGGTCATTTTTTTATTATTTCGCAACATTGTTCCGTAACTTGTTTGTACGCAGTTTTAGGTATATTATGCAATGGTACATTTAGTAGGAAGAGAAGTCAATTATTGTTTTTAAAATGGTCTCTTATAGAATGTCGTAGAACTATTTTCAAGCTAGATATGGTTTTTCAAAGTTTTATACTTTTAACGATTTTTGATTTGTTTTACAAATTTCTCTTTAAATTTCTCATGATAACTTTTCTACTTATATTTTTATCTATATGCATTACCGAATACAAAAAAGCTTATTTTCTTTACTTTAAAATGGTGTATTGCAAAAATTTCTATGATTATTTATAATATATGGTTTTTCAAAATGTGACATATACACATGCAATATCTCCCAATAAGATGGAAGCATATGGAAAACTTTTTTATTAATAATTTTATGAAAAAAAAAATTATTATAAAATACTCTACATAGTCTAAAACCTTAGATGCAATCATCAGATATAAAATTTTATTAATAGTGTACGAGGTATGTTGAAAAATATGAATTTCGTGAAAAGTAAAATACCTTTATATTTCACAATATGGAAAAGTGTTATTTAAAAGGTATGTGTAATTAAAAATTACGCTCTAATGTGCAATTATATTCTTCTAATTAAAAAAAAAAATTCAAAATTTTTCTCAAATTATGGATAGCCTTGGATATCCTACGGATATCTTGTTTAAAAATATTCCTAGAATTTTTTACATTATGTACAGTAAAGAAAATAAGCTTTCTTTTTTATGCCACAATGTATATACCTTAACATACAAGATAAAAAGTTTTAATGAGAAATTAAAAAATAATCGTAAAAAATCAAAAATCGTTAAAAGTATGTATAAAACTGAAAATCCATAACTTGCTTATAGTCGTACAACCTTATACTGTAGACCATTTTAATGGTAATTGACTTCTCTTCCTACTAATTGCACCATTGTATATAGCTAGAGATGCGTAGAAAAAAAAAATACATACAGAACAATTTTTGCCAAATAATGGGGAAAATGGTCCCAAAATTCTGTGTCCTAAATGGTCCCAAAATCATATTTCGGAAACTGTAAATCCTAGAGACTTCTAGCAAACGTCATTTTAACGAGGAAACATGAAAGTTTTTTTTCTGTGAAACCTATACCTATATCCCCGTAGAAAACAGTTTTGGGGTAAAAAACAAAATTGCTTTTTTCGTGCCTTTTCTTATTTTTTTAATATATTTTTGTAAAAAAATATATTTTTGACTTTGAAAGGTGATATTTCGATAGTAAAATCCTGGAACAATTTTTCTGTAGACGTGTTTGTACCAAAAGTGCATAGAACTCACCCTAATGCACCATGTGCCTAGGGACTAATTCACCCCTTTCTCAAAAATGCACCCCTTTAAATGGAAGCACTCCGCCTTTTTTCATATTTAAAGGTCCATTGACCATTTAAAACAATAAAACCCCTTTAACGTTGTAGTTCCTTTCTAAAGTACATAATCAGTAGCCTAATAATTTTGTTGCTTCTTATTTTATAAAGTATTATTATTTAAAATTTATTATTTACTAATCATCGAATATACACAGAGTGTCTCATTAATCCTCCAATGGACGGGTGAGGTCTGTCAAGTCTCTCTCATATGAAACTACCTACAACATAAACTTGGTAACATTTTTTTGACAAAATTGAAACGCTATATACCTTTTCTACTAATACAAATATAATAAATCTGCAAAATTTGAATAAGAAAAGATACACGGAACTTGAAAATTCCGATAATGCGCTCCTCATAGACCTCACCTGACTGAACCTGTAATTTTTTTAAAATAACTTTATGCTCCATCTTTTTACACTTCATAGAAAATTACCTCTGTAGTTCCGTTTTTGGTAGCGTTTAAATGTCTTGTTACTTAGTAAAGTCGACTTGAAATGGATTAGTTACGACAGTACGCTTGAATATCTAGAATTCGATCAAAGTTTTGTAAATTTTAATTTTTTTTTTAGAAATGTTGGTCAATAGTAACGCTCAGAGTCTTTAATAATACCCCAATAATAATCTGTTCAATATTTTAATGATCTTTTTCTGTTGTGAACACTATTATTGTGGGCGTACAAATAAATCGTGAACATGGTTTACTGCAACGTGGACGATAATATGGTAGAAAGATAGATACAAAAATGGGTTAATGGGTTGACCGAATTTGTTGATATGCTGTAATTGGGAACTTCATTTCCACTTTTTATTTCCGTATTAGAATATTTGTTAAAAATATTGTTAGCAGACAAATAATATGTTATCGACTCAGCGGTTATTATTAGGAAATATTACTAATTGTGTTATAATGTGTTAATTGTATGAGTATATCTTTCAAAAAATAAGCGCGATAACAGGTTTATGTAATACATTATAAATAAAAGCCTAGCCTTGGTCAATATGTTTATAACTAAATCTTAAATAAAGCAACATATAAAACTTAACATATAAAAATCTTAAATAAAGCAAAAATATTAGTCATTTTTCACAAAATTTAGGTAATATTTGGAACAATAAGGTAATTGGTAAAAGAAATAGGTTATGATGTAATATCTAATATTTCGACTAACTTTTTTACAAACCCTTTTTTTCAAGTTTTTCAATTTTTCGATGTAAAATTTAATTACCATCATATCGAAGAAGCAGGTAACACCATCGCATCTAGATGATGGGACTCTATTCCACCCAACGAAAGATCACCTACCACTGATGAGATTGCCCAGGCCATTAAAACACTTAAACATAACAAATCACCAGAAATTAATTAAATTTGCAGTGAGCTCTAAAAGGATTGTACTAAGCTCTACAGACACACAATAAATTTTTACTTCTAGTGCACCAAATAAAACCATACTTCGTAAAAGGTCTCAAGGATTAATATGCCCGTTACATAAAAAAGGACATACATACTTTATTTAATCCACTTGCTGTGGAATTATCTGCCTCCATTCGATGGGCCACGAAAAAATCTACTTCTTGTATTGTGCTTGTGTGTGGCTGCTCCGGGCGGGGCTGTTCATGTGTTGCGAAATATATGCTTCTGGTGAATTTCTGTTGCTGGGGTTTCTACCTTGCGACCAATTATTATTATTTCTTCCTCGCTAAACATATGTCTTGTTCCTCTGTTTCTTAGAGACTTACCTCTGTTATGATATTGTCTTATTTCGTTTCCATTTGTATTCCTATTATTATATTATGTCTTGTTACCTTCTTTTCTTCTGTGTACATTCCTACAGTTTCCGTTCGAGTTAGCGATTCTTCGTTCTTTGCGCTTGTGATCGCTTCCGCTAAGGTGCTAAAGTTCTTGGCTTTCAAAATTGTTTTTATCTCGTCATTCTTTGAAACGTTAGTAAACACGTTCATTGCGATTTTTTCGTTTACTTTGGCAAGCACTTATTCTGCATCTCTGTTTCCATCTGCTTGTGCTATTGTTGATTTTGCCATGAGGTCCTCTAAACTTCTTTAAAAATTTTCTATTAACCTATTCGCTTGTTTCGCTGAGTTGATCTCCGCTGACACAACAGGGATATATTGTTTTACTAGAAACTTTCCTTTAATATCGGTTATTAGTGCAGCGTTTGAGTTATAACTACTTTTCAGTCGTAATTTTGCTGCTTGCGTTAGTTTCACCTTCAACAGGTACTTTGTTAGTTGTGGTTTTCCCTTATTATCTAAAAATTTATAGGGCCAGGCTGAACGACACAATTCCCAAAATTCCAGAGATTGATAGCTTCTCGTTTTCGCCGGTTTCAGCTGTCACACCTCCACTGTTGCCTGCTTGGTTTATAAAGATCTGTTCCTCTTTTTCTTTGTTCTGGTTGTTTCCCATCTTAACCCATTCATGCCCGGTGGCAACTACAGTTGCCACGCCTATGAATGTCTTCCCCGCCCCTCTCCCACTGTGTAATTCGCAAAGTGCACTTAAGTTAGGTTGAGGGGGTTATCGGCTAACAAATTCAGCAAAGCCACAGTTTGCATGTATGATTCAACCAGTTTGTATCGATAGTTTTCTTAGTGGTGTTATACGTGTTTAGTTATATTCATGGCAGCCGACAGTTCAATGTAAGTATACAAATATGTATATATGTTTTTTCAAACCAAAGATTTATTTTCTTCAATAGCAAGCTTTTGTCGCAATTTTTAACTATAATTGTTATTCGTGAGGGATTTACTTTTTTCAATATACATATATAAAAGTACATGGCAACTTGAGTTGCCACTGGGAATATGGATTATCGTTTGTTATTTTCAGGTATGTACGAGGAAGAGATGGCAAGGGGTTACTTTTACACGAACTTCTGGAGGCTCTCGAAGAAGAAAAGGAAATGCCTGAATATATATCGATTTTTCCTCCCGAAGAACCTCCAGATGCAGATACAGATAAGGATTCTGATTTCTCGGATGAAGAAGTGGCCGGGGCGATACCAATCATCTTCCAGCTCGTATCCTGCGCTCTCAAGTAAGTGTGAAGTACAGTCATGAAATTAAAGCTGCAGATGATACTAACAACGTTTCCCAACCAAGTATCTCTCGACAGAATAATATTTCTCAACCATGTACCTCCAAATGCCCGAAATCTGCCAAACAACCACGTCTAAATCCAACTACATGGAAATCAAATATTTTTGAATTTTCTTCGAAGGTTCCTGAACCCGACAACGAATACCGGCCAAATGTAGAGGATATTTTGAAAGAAACAGTTAAAAGCCCGATTGACGCATTTAGGTGTTACTTTACACAAGATATAATAGAGCACATTGTTCGCGAAACAAACTCTTATGCTGGGCAAAAATTAGTTCATAATCTGAACGCCACTTCGGCAGAAATTTAAACGTTTGTTGGGGTTATGCTCTTATCGGGATATCATCCACTGCCTTGCAGACGGCTTTACTGGACTATAGATGAAGACGTTCATACACCAATAGTCTCAAATGCAAGGAGACGAAATCGTTTTGACGAACTCATGAGTTTCATTCATCTCGCCGATAATCAGTCCAATGACTGTACTGATCGAATGTACAAAATTCGCCCTTTGTTAGATATGCTAAATTCTGCATTCAAGCAAATTACTCCTGGTCCCACTGTTAGCGTCGATGAGAGTATGATTCCGTATTACGGGAGACATAGAAGTAAGCAATTTATAAGGGGTAAACCCATTAGATTTGGGTACAAACTGTGGGTAGCTGCCGATCCTTCAGGTTACATCCATCATGTTGAACCGTATTGTGGCTCTTCCACTCGCCTTCCTCAAACTGGTCTAGGATAAGGTGGTGATGTTGTTATAGGTCTAATTGATCACATGCAATTGAAAAAAGGACACAGACTTTATTTTGACAATCTTTTTACGTCGGTTGCATTGTTGCAAGAATTAAGTTCCAGAGAAATTGGAGGCACAGGAACATTGCGTGAAAATCGCTGTAATGCCTCAATGAAACTGCCAGAAAAAAGTGTGTGGAAAAAGAAAGAAAGAGTTGACGTGGCTACTTCATCGTCTGGAGATCTTTTGCTCGTTCGCTGGAATGATAATAACGTTGTCACAATGGTTACCAATTGTGACAAAGTATATCCTATGAAAAAAGCAAGCAGATATTCTCGTGCAGAAAAAAAAAGATTACAATCGATATTCCAGGTCCCGTTGAACAGTACAACAGCAACATGGGAGGCGTTGATATAATGGATCAATTCGTGGCTTCTTACCGTTGCCGAGTTAGATCAAAGAAATGGTGGTGGCCTTTTTTTTCATGGGCTGTAGATGCCGCATGTGTACAAGGTTGGCTCTTATATCGTCGACTTGGTTATGATATACCATTGTTGAATTTTAGGCGCCAATGCACAGTTTATCTTTTGAAATCATTTGGAACCCTTCCAAAAATACCTGGCGTCAGAACGTCTTTGAATTTTTCACCTGTACTTCAAGAACTCCGAAAAGACCACACTGATCATATTATTCAGAAAGGTGCATCCAAGTATCGCCGTTGTAAGGTCTGTGGCAATCGGACATCCTATCTTTGTATTAAATGTGACATTGCATTACACCCTGACAACTGTTTTAAAGTGTTTCACACATAGAATTTTTGTTGTTAAATGTTATTAACTGAATTTAATAAATCGATATTAATTTTTTCGTTTATTTTTATATTTACACCGCTTGATCCCAGTGGCAACTAGAGTTGCCAGGCTGCCATTTTGGCAGTTAGATGCTGATAAGGTTTTAATTACCATTTTTATATTTAAGGTACCATAGAAGTTCTGTGACTAAAATATTACACAAAAAAAATCACTAGGGAATTCTGGGCATGAATGGGTTAAGTGTAGAGCTGCATACCTCAATCTATATTCGAACCAGAAAACTCCATTCTTTAACTTAAGGCCGGGTCGCCATGTGAAGTTGGGGGTTGCTAGACGAAGACGCTACCCCGAACAAACAAACTTAAACTTTTTACAGAAACTTTATTTTTATATAATTAAATGTACAATTACATTATGTAGACCTGGAGATAGGTCGGGGATAACCCATTTCCCGGTAACTAGATCCCATGACTACGCGCGAGAGTGTGCAACGACAACAACGATGTCTCAGGTACTCGCTGTTATAGTTAAAAACAGTGCCGGGGTTAGACTTATTAATGCCCAACCTATTTGTCGGATAAACATTTTTTCATAAATATATACAATGGGACGTTTGAGTTTGCATAAATTCATTATCTCGGGAATTGGTAAATTTGAAGAAAAATACTCAGAGAGGTCGATTTTTATTTTTAAATTAGGACTATTTGGCATATATATGCTACTAGTGACGTCATCCATCTGGGCGTGTTGACGTAATCGATGATTATTTTAAATGAGAGTAGGGGTGTGTGATAGCTCATTTGAAAGGGTATTCAATTCTCTATTCAGCAATATAAACAATGCCATAATAATCTATACAGGGTGGTCAAAAAAAAATTTTTTGCATTATATTTAATCACAAAAAAAGAAGAATGTATGTAATTTATTTAATTCATAATACATTGTACTGTTGTCCGAAAACAGGAAAAAATGTTTATTTGATAAATAATATTGTTTTTTGCTTAAATTCAATCATGCCATTCACCTGCCTCTTATCAGATTGAACATTTATGTTTATTTTTCAATTTAACATTTTTTTGTGTTTTATGGCAGCAGTAAAATGCATTCTGAAATAAATAAATTACATTAAAAAATTATTTTTTTTGACCACCCTGTATAAATAATTATGGTATTGTTTATATTGCTGAATAGAGAATTAAATTACCTTTCAAATGAGTTATCACAGAACCGCTACTCTCATTTAAAAAAATCATCGATTATCTCATCACGCACAGATGGATGACGTCACTAGTATTATATATGCCAAGAAGTCCTAATTTAAAAATAAAAATGGACCTGTCTAAGGCTTTGACTTCAAATTTGCCCATTCTCGAGATAATATATTGATGCAAACTCACACGTCCTCACGGTATAAAGTTTGCTTTTGAATAAACTTCAAAACAACCTGCTAGTTTTCACAATCATAAACTTGACAGGATGACACGTTCCCTGTTCCAGTGTTTCCATGCATCAAAGTTTGTCCGACTAGACACCGTTAATCTATTAACAAATTTCCAGCTTGCTATTAATAAACTGTTTTTAGTACGCGGGATTCAGGCCTATTTGTGTGATACTACTGGCAGTACTGGCACTAAAGACAAAATGTCGCTTTAAATTATATCACCTACAACTGTCAATATTAAAAATATTTTGTTAAAAATTCTTTTACATCATAACGTAATTTGTTAAAAAATACACAAAGATATATATTTTTCAATGTAGGTAATTTTATAATTTTTGTTAATATATTTTTCAGGCAAAGCATCAATGGAGGTAACTGGGTCAGAGTAGAGTCAGCTGTAAGAAGGGTAGCTGACAAATACCACACTACCTTTTTAATAATAACTGGCACTCATGATGTACTGGACCTTCCCGATGTACATGACAATCCAATAGAAATGTATCTAGTTTCAAAACGCAAACTACCAGTGCCCAAGTTCGTCTGGAAAATCATGCTCGACGAAAATTCTGGAAAAGCAATAGCCTTTGTTAGTTTAAACAATCCGTTTGTCCAAGAAATCACAGAGGATGAACAGTTGTGTTCAGATATTTGTGAGCAATATGGTTGGGGATCAAAATATTATAGTGATTTCTCTAAAGGTTATATTTATTGCTGTGATGTTAATGAATTAAGAGAAACTGTTGACACAATTCCTGTTTTAAATGTTAATGGTATTTTACAAGCTTAGCGTTTTAAGATATTGAACAAATATATTTACATAAATAAATACATATTATAATGAAACATTTTCTTTTTCTAAATCAAACAAGAAGTTTCAACACATAATATGTTTCTGATTGTCATTTGTTACTAATAACACGATTGCAAATTTTTTTGTTCTTCATTATTATTGTCATTTTATTACAGATTTCCCTTTAATTCAAAATTGTCCATTACTTGGTACTTTATCAAAAGCATTAACAAAATATATAAATATTATATATATTTCTTTAGTTAGATACTCCAGGAAGGATTTTATCAGTTCCACTTCAATTTGTTTAATTTTAAATGCTTTTGAAAATCGCGAAATAAACTGGCAAATAACTTCTTCAACAATATCTTAGTAACAGCATCATAAGTTGCTGACTATTATTTATGGAAAGCAGTAAAAAATTAATTTTAGCTGGCTTAATTTAGAAACCCTCCTATACGTACTCCAAATGTTTACTGGGTAAAAAGTAATGAGGACAAAGTCAGGGGCGTAACAGAGGGCCCCGCAGCATGAAACTTGCTGGGGGCCCCATCTTGTCGTCTAATATATCTAAAAATGTGTCATTGTCATATTATTCTGCGCATACATACACATACGCAAGGTTTTTTAAGCAATGCAGTATTGAAAATAAAGTTGCCCATCAGATAGATACAATATATCGTATGTAATGTATTGTATGTGCATATTAATAAAATTGCAGATTTGTAGATATTGTATTCGCTGATAGTAGTGCACGAAGAAAGTTGTTCATCTCATAGAATAATACTATGTAATAATGTAGCCGTTTATTAATTTTCTTTCTATTTCATTATATACCAAAAAAGATGAAAAATGTAAGTTGTCATAAACAGTGCATGAATACACTAATAGAACAGTAAATGACCGTTTTGGAGGGTAATTATCAGCGTCACGACGTATTTGCTTGGCAATTTGGATTTAGATTCTACTTATCCTCCACTTCAAAATTGGAGTTGTGCCGTTGGTTGCTTTTACTTGGGGGTGAAAGTCACCCCTTCTCCGGGGTGAAAAATATACGTTTAAAATAAGTCCGGAAATAGATAAATTGACTAATTATAAGCAACTTTTGTTTTATAAAGCTTCTTTATCTAAGTCAATACTTTTCAAGTGACTTGCTAGTGAAAATGTTTATTTTTCAACAAAAAAAAACACGTATTCAGGCGGTTTTTCGCAAATAACTCAAGTATTTTACCGAATTTAATATTATCGAAAAAATATTTTGAGCAAAAATGTAGCTAATAAAAAACAAAAAAATGGTGTACCTATTCATGAAGTCTATCGACACAGTAAAAGGAAAATTGTAGCTCATGAAAAATTGTTCTTATTCGTTCAATTTCAATTCAATATTTCAACGTGAAATAACCAACAAACGAAGCACTTTTCGGGGAAAACTCATTGAAACTTTTTTTTAAACGAGCTTTATTTTTATTTTTTATAGCATTTTATAGCAAGATTCTAGCATCAAAACTGAGCGAGTTACGCTCAAAATAAAGTTGGCCCCTTTTTTACTAAAAAACGTAAAAATCTCACCCTAAGTTAGATCGGTTCGAAGTTCTTATTTTTGAAAAAAATTGGTTTTGTAGTAAAAAAATTTCTTTATTTTAGAAAAATGCCATTTTTTTCAAAATAACTTAAAAAGTATTAGCAAGGGCGGATCCAGAGAGCCCCTTGAGAATTTAAAATATTACAAATTTATACAGGGTGTCCCGAAATGATTGGTCATAAATTATACCACAGCTTTTGCGGTCAAAAATAGGTTGATTGAACCTGACTTACCTATATACAATAGTGCACACAAAAGAAGTTACAGCCCTTTGAAGTTACAAAATGAAAATGGTTTTATTTTCATATATCGAAAACTTTTAGAGATTTTTTATTGAAAATAAACATGTGGCATTATTATGGTAGCAAAATCTTGAAAAAAAATTAAAGTGAAATTTGTGCACCCCATAAAAATTTTATGGGGGTTTTGTTCCCTTAAACCCCCCCAAACTTTTGTGTACGGTCCAGTTAAATTATTATTGCGGCACCATTAGTTAAACACAATGTTTTTAAAACTTTTTTGCCTCTTAGTACTTTTTCGATAAGCCAGTGTTTATCGATATTTTGGATATTTGTCGAATCCACCACATATTTGTATATGGTAAGTACGATTATAAAAACCTGTTAATAATCTAAAAATGTATTTATTAATCTATAATTTTAGGTATATTTTGAAAAAGAAGCCACATCTCGATAAAAGGTGACATCAAAAAAATACTAAGAGGAAAAAAAGTTTTAAAAACGTTGTGTTTAACTAATGGTACCACAATAATGAATTAATTTGAACGTACACAAAAGTTTGGGGGGTTTAGGGGAACAAAACCCCCATAAAATGTTTATGGGGTGGAAAAATTTCACTATAATTTTGTTTTAAGTTGTCCCTGCCATAAGAATGATGCATGTCCATTTTCAATAAAATATCGCTAATAGTTTTCGATATATTGAAAAAAATCGATTTTCATTTTGTAACTTCAAAGGGCTGTAACTTTTTTTATAAGCATATTTGTACTAAGGTAAGTTAGGTTGAATCGAACTATTTTTGACCCCAGAATGTGTGGTATAATTTATGACCAATCTTTTCGGGACACCCTGTATATTTGCAGTTCAAATGTTTTTAGTTTCAAACATATATCCCGCGTGCTACGAGAAAAATGTTTTTAGCTTTGTGCTGAACGGTAGTAAAGGTTGTGCTGAACGAGGTAAAGTGTGAGATAACCATGCTATGCTTGTATCATAAAAAAAGTAAGTTCATGCCCCCCGCCCTCGAAAATCGGTCTTGGATCCGCCCTTGACTATGAGAAATCTCAAATAGTAAAGAAATGTATGTTTTGTAATGTGTAAAGCGGTAATGGTTAGTTTCATTTGGGGTGCTAATGAGGCGGAGATTTTCACAATTTTTTACCAAAGAAGGCTTTAAATGTATTTTCAGCGTACCTCGCTTAGTTTTAATGAAAGAAATTAAAAAAAAAACGGAAAAATTTCCTAAAACTTTTTTTAAACTCTTTAAAAAAGTGTTAATGAGTTTTCTCCAAAAAGTTCTTCATTTTTTGGTTATTTCATGTTGAAATATTCGATTTGGAATTTGACAAATACGAACATTTTTTCTTGAGCTACAAATTTGCAGTTACTTGGTCGATAGACTTCATTCTTGTATAAGCTACATTTTTGCTAGTTACTTACGAATACTTACTTTTTGACTTATTTGCGAAAAACCGCCTGAAAACGTGGATTTTTTGTTGAATATTGTTGAACCTTTTCACTCATAAATAACTCGTAAACTATTGGCTGGACCACTTCGGTAATAACATTGGAAATTACACGGTATCGCTGTATGTCAAGTTCATTTACTGGGTTCTAACCAGAGATATGTAAAGAAAATAGATCAGGCTAGTCATATGCCACTCAATGCATCGGGTGTAACGCCGATATCAAGTACGGTGGTCTAGCTATCTTTGTCTGTCGTGCGAGTGTGAGCGTATTTACCAAGAGGTGGGAATAACGGAACGACAGTGACACACAGGCGGCGGCCATCATATGCTAGAGAGAGGAAGCTAAGCGCCGGTAGAGAGAGATAGATAGACCACCGACCTGAACTGTTCCGCGTTACGCTATTTTTCGAACTGGCCTAATCTATTCTGTTATATCTATGGTTCTAACACATATAAGTTTTTGATACACATGTCGCATTTTGTAATTTTTTAAAGGGGGCCCCATTTCCAATTCTGCGGAGGGGCCCAGATGGATTTTGTTACGCCACTGGACAAAGTTAATGTTTTTTGTCGAACACCTAGAGAAAGTCTTCCAACCATCTTCAGCTGAAAATAACTTCGACATTAAATATAAAGTGAAAGCATTTGTGCGAACACCATATCAACTGGAATTCTTCTTCTTCACGTGCCATACCAGAATTTTCCGACGTTGGCGATCACCATTGCGAAGTCGATCTTCTGCAATAGGTAATAATTATTGTTCTGCATTTGATATCTAACTCCATTCACGAATGTGTTTTAACCAAGAAACTTGTTTTCCTCCTACACTTATACGGCCTCTGTTTTGCCTTTAAGGATCAATTTTGTAGTATTCTCTATCGATTTTCCCTCACCATATGTCCTAGATAAGACATTTTTCGGTATTTTAGTCTTTATAGTTCTCTATCTTTGAATATCTTTCTTAGTACTTCCTCATTAGTTTTTTCTGTTGCTAAAGTTATCTACAGCATCTGTCGTCTTGAATATGAGTCTAAAAAAAAACTTACCGAACAATATTTTCCTTATCCCCAAATCCTTCCTTCAAATTAACTACTTTTAGTATGGTATAACTATATCCAAACCCAGACATAATGTTCAGAAAAAAGACACACTATTTTGAGCGTCGGGTTTGGGGGCAGAGGGGGGAGAAATCGGTAAATTCGTAGTTTCTTAAGTTTTTCGTCAATATTTCTAAAACTATGCGGTTTAGCATGAACAACCTTCTATATAAAAATGTTCTACATTAAATTTGAAACAAAAAAGGCCCTATGCATATTCCTTCTAAAATAAACGGCTCCAAAGTTACGGAGGTAATATAGTATAATTGGTCCAAAAAAGGCCTAACCCAGACATTAAAAGTAAAAGTTTTTCTCCAACACCAAATTGTTCTATATGGTCCAGATATTGTTCAGTAAAAAGTTACACCATTTTGAGCGTCAGGTTTGGGGGGAAGATGGGGGAGAAATCGGTAAATTAGTAGTTTTTTTATGTTTTTCGTCAATATTTCTAAAAATATGCTTTAGCGTAAACAATGTTCTATACAAAAACGTTCTACATCAAATTTAAGACAAAAAAATTTAATTGTTATAAAATCAACGATTCCAGAGTTACGGAGGGTGAAAAGTGGAGGTTTTCGATACTTCTTATATTTTTTGGGTAATTTATTATATTTTTATTGATTGAAAGAAATTTTCTTTAACAGGATTTGCTATTTCAGTGACCAATGGTATGTTAGTGATAATCCCTTGAAGAAACGTCAACCTCACCCCCTAAAATCATCATCAATTGCCCAAAAAATATAAAAAGTATCGAAAACCTCCACATTTCACCCTCCGTAACTCTGGAACCGTTGATTCTATAAAAATTATGGATAGGACCATTTTTGCTTTAAATTTTATGTAGAACGTTTTTGTATAGAACATTGTTTACGCTTAAACATAGTTTTAGAAATATTGACGAAAAACGTAAAGAAACTACTAATTTACCGATTTCTCCCCCATCTCCCCCCAAATCGGACGCTCAGAATGGTGTAAATTTTTACTGAACAATACGTGTATCCATATAGAACGATTTGGTGTTGGAGGAAAATTTTACTTTGGATATCTGGGTTAGGCCTTTTTTTGGACCAATTATACTCTACTACCTCCGTAACTTTGGAACCGTTAATTTTAGAAGGATTATGTATTGGGTCTTTTTTATTTCAAATTTAATGTAGAACATTTTTGTATAGAAGGTTGTTTATGCTGAACCTCATAGTTTTAGAAATATTGACGAAAAACGTAAAAAACTACGAATTTACCGAATTCTCCCCCCTCTCCCCCCCCCCCAAACCCGACGCTCAAAAAGGTGTGACTTTTTTGTGAACATTATATGGACCATACAGAACAATTTGTTGTTGGAGGATAACTCACTTTGGATGTCTGGGTTATGTCATTTTTTGAATCAACTCGTAAGGTATCAAGACAAAACCAAAACTGTCAATCCAACAAGTTCTGGTGTGCCTCAGTCGACAATGTACTTAATCCGATCCTCTATTATATCATGCACGGTTGATTTTCCTACTAGCAAATATATAACCATCGCAACATAATGGAGATGATACTGCTGTTATGGCCTGTCACAAAAATCCTGTCATTGCTTCTCAAATCTTGCAGACTCACTTTGTATTGGATGTTATTTCATCTTGGCTAAAATCCTGATGAATAAAAGAACATGAAATTAAATCTAACCAAATCACTTACATTTTACGAAGAGGTATCTATTCAACTGTGGAATTAAATGGTCAGTTTTTGCAACAAATAGATACAAAATATCTGTAATTATATCTGCACCTACGGACGGTCAACATGTAGGTTAAGAAGGCATATTTTCTAAATGTTAGTTACCGTCATTAACATTTGTCTATGGTGAAATCTACAGATTACAATTTACAGATTAAATAAGATGTTTATTAACAAACATTTCGCTGATTTCAAATACTGTCCCCTTTTTAATATAATAATAATTATTTTGTCACGTATGCTTTATTATTCATCACTAACATCGCGAGAAGCAAAAAACAAGTACCTACAAGTGTTCAAAATACATTAGATACACCAAATATTTGAATTTTATTTAGAATAATGCGCCGACAACTAATGATCATTAGCATGTTACAGTTAATTTTGCAATCAGATAGTGTAGTGTGTAGTGTGTGTGTTGAGTAAATGTCTAGTTATTTTGAAAAGGTGACTTCATCGTGTATATGACTTTATCATCTTTAATGCCATCCTTGGGTTATAAAATTACATTCGACACCTCATTTGTCATTCTATCTATATTACTATCGCAGAAGCTGTATTCACGGATGGACAGACAGACGGCCAGACAGTCATGAAACAGGAAGTATATATGTGTTCTCGTCTTGCGAGGGCGCGTTGAGTAATATATCACGTGTACTATTCCGGTGACTTTAAAACAGTACTTCTGGTTGCTTTTCGAAAACCGGAAGACCTAGGTCAAATATTTCACCTTTAGTACCATCATTGGATTATAAGCTTTCATTCGACAGCTTATTTGTTATTCTACCTAGTATAGTGACAGAGGAGGTTTATTCGCGGTCAGACTGACAGACTGACAGACAATCTAGGTCAAATTTCTCACCTTTAGTACCATCCTTGGATTATAAGCTTTCATTTGACACTTTATTTGTCATTCTACCTAGTATAATACCGGAGGAGATATATTCGTTGTCGGACAAACAGACATGCAGACAGCCAAGGTCAAATTTTTCACCTTTAGTACCATCCTTGGGTTATAAATTTTCATTTGACACCTCATTTGTCATTATACCTGGTATAATCACGGAGGAGTTATATTCGGGGTCGGAAGAACAGACGAACAGACAGCCTTGGTCAAATTTCTCTCCCTTAGTACCATCCTTGGATTATAAGCTTCCATTTGACACCTAATCAGTGGCGACGCGTGACTTTTTCTTAAGTGTTATCAAACCAGATGTAAAAAAGTCTTATTTAAAAAAATTATTTTGAATCTCCCAAATATAAGTTTTTGTTTTCAATCCTGTGGGATAAAATTAAACAAATCACTATTCCCAAATTATAGGTATGTAATTATGTATATGTAACAGGTATAACAATAAATAATAAACAAACTAAACATATTATTCTACCATAAAATTAACATAAAAAATGAACAAGTAGGAAAAAGCATAGATTTTGAAAACTATTTTTTATTCATATTTTAATTCTTCCACTTTCAATAATATCATTTTTTTTTCAAAATTATATATATATATATATATATATATATATATATATATATATATATATATATATATATATATATATTGTTATATTTCTATTTGATATAAAAATTAAAATTTGATAATTATAAACAAAATTCACTTTAATATAAAATATTTTTAATTTTCTCAACCTCGGGCATATAAATTTAGAACAACCTGTATACAACAAATTGTTATATTTAATTTTAAGAAGTGATTAGAATAAGCGTACGAAACTCGGAACAATGTGCTTAGATAAACAAAGTGAATGACGCGTACCATTATCGTTCTTCTCGGAAGGTCGATCATTAGCCTATGCTAAATAAAACTCAGTGAAATAGATGATAGTTCATTATCGTTTTTCGCGGAAGGTTTCGATCATTAGCCGATGCTAAATAAGACTCATTTGAAAGAGAGAATAGGTCATTAAAATTTGTAAATAGTTAGAAAGTATTTTAGAATGGGAATTAAATATTTTCTTTTGAAATCCATTAAGCATATTTAGAAAGATTAAAAATTGGTTTTGAGGAATACTGCGAATGAGAGTTGGTGGTGGAAGATTGATTTGTGAATCTGGAAGGGATATTTAGAAAGTAGGTGAATGAATGACAAAGTGAGAGCAGAATGTTTTGAGCTGTGGAGAAGTGAAGTCGAGTAGTAGACGGTAGTGTACGGAGAGTGAGAAAGCCGGTAGTTCCGTGAGTGTGGAGTATCTATCGTGGAACGAGAAGTAGGCCAGGTCGAGAGTAAAAGAACCTCCTTGAACCAAGAGTGTCCCGGTAGCTGATAGCAGTTTCGAAAAAGGTAGAACACAGCATCACAACAGAAGCAGGAACGAGAACTATTCGAGCTAGTTTTACAAAGGAGAACATTACTGGAAGCCAGGACGAGGTTTGATCGCAGCCAAGGATAGCAGGAAACGGGTCTTGTGTGAGGACATTTTCAGTTCACCAGGAAAAGGTCAGTCTTATTTGTTTGGACATGAATGTATGGGTTTTTCGTATTAAATTCCACATAAAAAATTGAATAACATAATCAATAATATCAGAAAAGCTTCATCAAACTTAAATAGAGTTGTGCTAATAACTCCTAATAGTTAAATGTTAATAAAAACTTTCAATTGAAAACTAAAAGGAAATAAGATTCCCATTTGTAAATGTTATGTTTAAGAATAATAAGAAATAGCAAATATTAAGCATTGATTGCCTTTTAAATAAAATAAAAAATATTTTGATTATAATTGTAACCCATATATGTGTATTTTTTTTACTCTTTTCTTTTCTATCCCGATTAGGAACCATTAAGAAATATTTGAAGCCACGAAAGTAAGTAATTAATTTATAATTCGCCCTGAGATTGAAAACATATTGATATGTGATCTGGTTAATTAATTAGATTAGTATTAATACATTGATTAAATTAAGTGACATATAAGAATATTATCTCATATCAATAATCAAGATCACATCAACTGTCGTCCAACGTGGAAAGCATTGTAAAGTATTTCTAGTGGCAAATTTGAAGGATAGAAAGAGTAAAGCCGGTATTTGAAAATTTATATGCCTGTGGTAAAAAGTGAGATACTTACATTTGATAACATAAAATTTTAGATCTCTTTAGGTACAAATTTTACATAACTGATTTAATATTTTATTTTTACGATATTTACATTTGATATATTTATTGACAATTTATAATATTTGGGTGAGAAAAAGTCGTCTTGGTAACATACTAGTAAAATTTCATATTTGGCGGGGACAGTATTTCTTGAAAACAAATGTCTCTGACAAGAAGCCAAAGCAAAGACAACAAGAAACAAAAAGAACATTCAGACCAAGAAGATATTTTAGACACGACAATCATGGCATCAGAACAGCAAGAATTATCAGGAATAGAAAAGATATTACAACTTATGCAAATCCAGTCACAAAAAATGGATGAAGCAAAACGAACAATGGATAAAGTGGAGCAAAAAATAGATGACAATCAACAGGAAACAAAACAAGCGATAGAAGAGAACAATAAGAAAATAGAGGAACGCATAGAAAAGTATGAAATGAAAATTAAAGATCACATGCAAAAACAAGAAATGAGAATGAAGGACCACATGAAAGAACAAGAAATGAAAATTCAAAACAAAATAAAGGAGTTAACGAATGGCCAGAAAAAGGAAATAGAAAATTTGGAAAACAAGCTTGAAAACACTATTCAAGCAATCAGAGAAGAAATGGAAAGAAAGATTGCGGAAATCAATATTCAACAAAATGTAGGAGAACGAAGAGAAATGGTTATACATAGCACAGATGACGTGAAGATAAGGTTTGGCGGGGATGTAAGAAGATTACACCCAGTGCCGTTCATAAATAGCCTGAAAAAGAAAATACAACACATCGGAAATTTCGAAACAGCAAAAGAAACTATCAGAAACCATCTAAAATATGAAGCAAGCCTATGGTTCGATTGCAAAGAAGAAGAATTTGACAGTTGGCAACAATTTGAACAAAAATTTTTGAATTATTTCTGGGGAAAAGTCCAACAATTGGAAATTAACAAGGAATTGCAAAATGGGAAATACAATGATAGGATGGGTATATCAGAAAGGACATATGCATTACAAATTTACTATAACGCAAAACATTTACAATATAATTACTCATCGGAACAATTAGTCGAACTGATTGCAAGACATTTCGAAGAAACGCTGGAAGACCATATCACATTGCAAAACTACAAAGACATAGATAGTTTATGCCAATTCCTACAAATAAGAGAATTACGTGTAAGAGAAACAAAATCAAGAAGGTCGCGAGAAGATTACAGGCCCCGAGAAACACAGGATTACAGAGATAGAAATCAAAATAGGAGGGACTATACAAGACGAGATTTTAATCCCAGAAGGGAAAACGAAAATAGAGACAACGGAAGAGGAAATTATGAACAAAGAAATAGGCAATGGAATGAGGACAGAAATCGAGAATACCAGAATAGAAACACCACACGCTCAAATCAAGAAAACAGAAATAATGGTAGACAAAATGAACAGGGATATCAAGAAAACCGAAACAGATCCGACAGGCCAAGAGAAAATAGAAGAGAAGTAAATAATACCCAGACAGATGGATATGACGGAGAGAGACATTATGACGAAAATATAAACAACGATGAGCAACCGGCGTTTTTTCACGACGGCGCTCACTAAAAACCAAAAATCAAACAGGAATCTTTTGTAACCCCAAGGAGTTTATTAAATTGGCAAGAAACAACAAAAAGAAAAATGGAGTTAATTTAAAATTTGTGGATGGATTTATCAACGAGAAACCAATTAAAATTATGATAGACACTGGATCTGAAATAACATTGGTCAACAGAAAACTAATAGAAGAAGTTAACTTAACAAATTTAATTTACAAAATACCTAGGGTAAATTTAGTGGGCGCAAACAAACGGACATTGGCAACTATAAATGAAGGCATACGAGTAATGGTACGACTGGGTAAGAAGATGTATGCACTACAATGTGTAATAATGCCAAACATGTCACATGACATGATAGTAGGAGTTGACGAATTGGCAGAAAAACATGTAGTGATAGATTTTAAAAATAATACGATGAATCTAACAGAAGAAAAAGAAGAAGAACAGGACAAGGAACAGGAGAAACAAAATACGGACGAATCAGGTAAAGAACAAACAGCGGAAATGAATTTGGCAACGAAGCAAGGACAAAGAAGAAAAGGGAGAAAAAGTCAGAAAAAGACAAAAGAAAATGAAACCTGTGGCTCCTCAAAAGAAGAGTTGAGCCCAGAAGAAGAAAATTTGAGAGTATCAGAAACAAAGGAAACCTGGGATTCCTCAAAAGAAGAGACGAGCTCAGGAGAAGAAGAAATAAAGCAAAAAAATGAAAGCGAAAAAGATATGATCGAAACAGTGGCATTTGAAGTGGAGGCATATGAAAACGAGGATGCAGAATACACGATAAAAGTATGTGAAAAATCTGAGGAAAAAGACAGAAGATTAATATGGGAAAAAGGGAAAGACAACATAATAGCCGACACTCTAACACAGGATGAGGACACTGAAAATAAGGAAACAATTACTCTACAGGTGGGACTAATTAGAGTAATACAAGAAGAAGGGGTATAGTAAGGAAATATACAGGGAGTTGGTTTTGCCTCGAGAAAATTTATTTAAAAATGCAGATAAATTTTATCGAATACAAGGCGGGGATTTGTTATATTTCTATTTGATATAAAAATTAAAATTTGATAATTATAAACAAAATTCACTTTAATATAAAATATTTTTAATTTTCTCAACCTCGGGCATATAAATTTAGAACAACCTGTATACAACAAATTGTTATATTTAATTTTAAGAAGTGATTAGAATAAGCGTACGAAACTCGGAACAATGTGCTTAGATAAACAAAGTGAATGACGCGTACCATTATCGTTCTTCTCGGAAGGTCGATCATTAGCCTATGCTAAATAAAACTCAGTGAAATAGATGATAGTTCATTATCGTTTTTCGCGGAAGGTTTCGATCATTAGCCGATGCTAAATAAGACTCATTTGAAAGAGAGAATAGGTCATTAAAATTTGTAAATAGTTAGAAAGTATTTTAGAATGGGAATTAAATATTTTCTTTTGAAATCCTTAAGCATATTTAGAAAGATTAAAAATTGGTTTTGAGGAATACTGCGAATGAGAGTTGGTGGTGGAAGATTGATTTGTGAATCTGGAAGGGATATTTAGAAAGTAGGTGAATGAATGACAAAGTGAGAGCAGAATGTTTTGAGCTGTGGAGAAGTGAAGTCGAGTAGTAGACGGTAGTGTACGGAGAGTGAGAAAGCCGGTAGTTCCGTGAGTGTGGAGTATCTATCGTGGAACGAGAAGTAGGCCAGGTCGAGAGTAAAAGAACCTCCTTGAACCAAGAGTGTCCCGGTAGCTGATAGCAGTTTCGAAAAAGGTAGAACACAGCATCACAACAGAAGCAGGAACGAGAACTATTCGAGCTAGTTTTACAAAGGAGAACATTACTGGAAGCCAGGACGAGGTTTGATCGCAGCCAAGGATAGCAGGAAACGGGTCTTGTGTGAGGACATTTTCAGTTCACCAGGAAAAGGTCAGTCTCATTTGTTTGGACATGAATGTATGGGTTTTTCGTATTAAATTCCACATAAAAAATTGAATAACATAATCAATAATATCAGAAAAGCTTCATCAAACTTAAATAGAGTTGTGCTAATAACTCCTAATAGTTAAATGTTAATAAAAACTTTCAATTGAAAACTAAAAGGAAATAAGATTCCCATTTGTAAATGTTATGTTTAAGAATAATAAGAAATAGCAAATATTAAGCATTGATTGCCTTTTAAATAAAATAAAAAATATTTTGATTATAATTGTAACCCATATATGTGTATTTTTTTTACTCTTTTCTTTTCTATCCCGATTAGGAACCATTAAGAAATATTTGAAGCCACGAAAGTAAGTAATTAATTTATAATTCGCCCTGAGATTGAAAACATATTGATATGTGATCTGGTTAATTAATTAGATTAGTATTAATACATTGATTAAATTAAGTGACATATAAGAATATTATCTCATATCAATAATCAAGATCACATCAACTGTCGTCCAACGTGGAAAGCATTGTAAAGTATTTCTAGTGGCAAATTTGAAGGATAGAAAGAGTAAAGCCGGTATTTGAAAATTTATATGCCTGTGGTAAAAAGTGAGATACTTACATTTGATAACATAAAATTTTAGATCTCTTTAGGTACAAATTTTACATAACTGATTTAATATTTTATTTTTACGATATTTACATTTGATATATTTATTGACAATTTATAATATTTGGGTGAGAAAAAGTCGTCTTGGTAACATACTAGTAAAATTTCATATTTGGCGGGGACAGTATTTCTTGAAAACAAATGTCTCTGACAAGAAGCCAAAGCAAAGACAACAAGAAACAAAAAGAACATTCAGACCAAGAAGATATTTTAGACACGACAATCATGGCATCAGAACAGCAAGAATTATCAGGAATAGAAAAGATATTACAACTTATGCAAATCCAGTCACAAAAAATGGATGAAGCAAAACGAACAATGGATAAAGTGGAGCAAAAAATAGATGACAATCAACAGGAAACAAAACAAGCGATAGAAGAGAACAATAAGAAAATAGAGGAACGCATAGAAAAGTATGAAATGAAAATTAAAGATCACATGCAAAAACAAGAAATGAGAATGAAGGACCACATGAAAGAACAAGAAATGAAAATTCAAAACAAAATAAAGGAGTTAACGAATGGCCAGAAAAAGGAAATAGAAAATTTGGAAAACAAGCTTGAAAACACTATTCAAGCAATCAGAGAAGAAATGGAAAGAAAGATTGCGGAAATCAATATTCAACAAAATGTAGGAGAACGAAGAGAAATGGTTATACATAGCACAGATGACGTGAAGATAAGGTTTGGCGGGGATGTAAGAAGATTACACCCAGTGCCGTTCATAAATAGCCTGAAAAAGAAAATACAACACATCGGAAATTTCGAAACAGCAAAAGAAACTATCAGAAACCATCTAAAATATGAAGCAAGCCTATGGTTCGATTGCAAAGAAGAAGAATTTGACAGTTGGCAACAATTTGAACAAAAATTTTTGAATTATTTCTGGGGAAAAGTCCAACAATTGGAAATTAACAAGGAATTGCAAAATGGGAAATACAATGATAGGATGGGTATATCAGAAAGGACATATGCATTACAAATTTACTATAACGCAAAACATTTACAATATAATTACTCATCGGAACAATTAGTCGAACTGATTGCAAGACATTTCGAAGAAACGCTGGAAGACCATATCACATTGCAAAACTACAAAGACATAGATAGTTTATGCCAATTCCTACAAATAAGAGAATTACGTGTAAGAGAAACAAAATCAAGAAGGTCGCGAGAAGATTACAGGCCCCGAGAAACACAGGATTACAGAGATAGAAATCAAAATAGGAGGGACTATACAAGACGAGATTTTAATCCCAGAAGGGAAAACGAAAATAGAGACAACGGAAGAGGAAATTATGAACAAAGAAATAGGCAATGGAATGAGGACAGAAATCGAGAATACCAGAATAGAAACACCACACGCTCAAATCAAGAAAACAGAAATAATGGTAGACAAAATGAACAGGGATATCAAGAAAACCGAAACAGATCCGACAGGCCAAGAGAAAATAGAAGAGAAGTAAATAATACCCAGACAGATGGATATGACGGAGAGAGACATTATGACGAAAATATAAACAACGATGAGCAACCGGCGTTTTTTCACGACGGCGCTCACTAAAAACCAAAAATCAAACAGGAATCTTTTGTAACCCCAAGGAGTTTATTAAATTGGCAAGAAACAACAAAAAGAAAAATGGAGTTAATTTAAAATTTGTGGATGGATTTATCAACGAGAAACCAATTAAAATTATGATAGACACTGGATCTGAAATAACATTGGTCAACAGAAAACTAATAGAAGAAGTTAACTTAACAAATTTAATTTACAAAATACCTAGGGTAAATTTAGTGGGCGCAAACAAACGGACATTGGCAACTATAAATGAAGGCATACGAGTAATGGTACGACTGGGTAAGAAGATGTATGCACTACAATGTGTAATAATGCCAAACATGTCACATGACATGATAGTAGGAGTTGACGAATTGGCAGAAAAACATGTAGTGATAGATTTTAAAAATAATACGATGAATCTAACAGAAGAAAAAGAAGAAGAACAGGACAAGGAACAGGAGAAACAAAATACGGACGAATCAGGTAAAGAACAAACAGCGGAAATGAATTTGGCAACGAAGCAAGGACAAAGAAGAAAAGGGAGAAAAAGTCAGAAAAAGACAAAAGAAAATGAAACCTGTGGCTCCTCAAAAGAAGAGTTGAGCCCAGAAGAAGAAAATTTGAGAGTATCAGAAACAAAGGAAACCTGGGATTCCTCAAAAGAAGAGACGAGCTCAGGAGAAGAAGAAATAAAGCAAAAAAATGAAAGCGAAAAAGATATGATCGAAACAGTGGCATTTGAAGTGGAGGCATATGAAAACGAGGATGCAGAATACACGATAAAAGTATGTGAAAAATCTGAGGAAAAAGACAGAAGATTAATATGGGAAAAAGGGAAAGACAACATAATAGCCGACACTCTAACACAGGATGAGGACACTGAAAATAAGGAAACAATTACTCTACAGGTGGGACTAATTAGAGTAATACAAGAAGAAGGGGTATAGTAAGGAAATATACAGGGAGTTGGTTTTGCCTCGAGAAAATTTATTTAAAAATGCAGATAAATTTTATCGAATACAAGGCGGGGATTTGTTATATTTCTATTTGATATAAAAATTAAAATTTGATAATTATAAACAAAATTCACTTTAATATAAAATATTTTTAATTTTCTCAACCTCGGGCATATAAATTTAGAACAACCTGTATACAACAAATTGTTATATTTAATTTTAAGAAGTGATTAGAATAAGCGTACGAAACTCGGAACAATGTGCTTAGATAAACAAAGTGAATGACGCGTACCATTATCGTTCTTCTCGGAAGGTCGATCATTAGCCTATGCTAAATAAAACTCAGTGAAATAGATGATAGTTCATTATCGTTTTTCGCGGAAGGTTTCGATCATTAGCCGATGCTAAATAAGACTCATTTGAAAGAGAGAATAGGTCATTAAAATTTGTAAATAGTTAGAAAGTATTTTAGAATGGGAATTAAATATTTTCTTTTGAAATCCTTAAGCATATTTAGAAAGATTAAAAATTGGTTTTGAGGAATACTGCGAATGAGAGTTGGTGGTGGAAGATTGATTTGTGAATCTGGAAGGGATATTTAGAAAGTAGGTGAATGAATGACAAAGTGAGAGCAGAATGTTTTGAGCTGTGGAGAAGTGAAGTCGAGTAGTAGACGGTAGTGTACGGAGAGTGAGAAAGCCGGTAGTTCCGTGAGTGTGGAGTATCTATCGTGGAACGAGAAGTAGGCCAGGTCGAGAGTAAAAGAACCTCCTTGAACCAAGAGTGTCCCGGTAGCTGATAGCAGTTTCGAAAAAGGTAGAACACAGCATCACAACAGAAGCAGGAACGAGAACTATTCGAGCTAGTTTTACAAAGGAGAACATTACTGGAAGCCAGGACGAGGTTTGATCGCAGCCAAGGATAGCAGGAAACGGGTCTTGTGTGAGGACATTTTCAGTTCACCAGGAAAAGGTCAGTCTCATTTGTTTGGACATGAATGTATGGGTTTTTCGTATTAAATTCCACATAAAAAATTGAATAACATAATCAATAATATCAGAAAAGCTTCATCAAACTTAAATAGAGTTGTGCTAATAACTCCTAATAGTTAAATGTTAATAAAAACTTTCAATTGAAAACTAAAAGGAAATAAGATTCCCATTTGTAAATGTTATGTTTAAGAATAATAAGAAATAGCAAATATTAAGCATTGATTGCCTTTTAAATAAAATAAAAAATATTTTGATTATAATTGTAACCCATATATGTGTATTTTTTTTACTCTTTTCTTTTCTATCCCGATTAGGAACCATTAAGAAATATTTGAAGCCACGAAAGTAAGTAATTAATTTATAATTCGCCCTGAGATTGAAAACATATTGATATGTGATCTGGTTAATTAATTAGATTAGTATTAATACATTGATTAAATTAAGTGACATATAAGAATATTATCTCATATCAATAATCAAGATCACATCAATATATATATATATATATATATATATATATATATATATATATATATATATATATATATATATATAAAATATACAAGGAGAATAACTTTTCAAGTAGTTGATCAATGACGCAATACATAGCAACACTCTTGCATATTTAAATGCAAGTGAAGTTTCTAAGTCCAAGAACAACGTTTTTAAAAAGAACTTTATTGACAAGGGACTACTTACTACAGTTAAATGCAAAATAAGAGTGACGCTATACAATGCAAAAGTTTATTTATAAGCTCGGTGACGCCGAGGTGTGGTCGAGGTGAAGCTTGCTGACGCTGTCCTTTTATTATTGGTGATTTAGCAGTTCTGGTTTCTTAACTCCTCCGGGGCTAGATGAGAACTATGGGGTGGCATAGTTCGAAGAAATGGAAAATTTTCTGGTACCTTCTTTTCTTGTTCTGTGGATTCTTTTGGTGATTCTGGATTCGTATTTTTCCTGTATATTTGCCAAATGGTGTAGACAAGGAAAATGATTGCTATGACATATAAAATTATGGTATAAAAACTGACATGTTGAAAATGAATGGGAACTGTGTCTAGATTGTCTATTTTGTTTTCTTGATCTGCTAAAGCACTTTGAACATTATTTAATTCGTCTAATTTTATCGAGTCTATTTTTATTGTTTTAAAGTTTAGATCACTGACCGGGGTTTTTAGTAACACTTCTAAATTTGGCAGTTCCATTTTAACAAAGTTTGGAGTTTTTAGTTCAAATGATTTTAAAACGTAATTGTCTATATAAATTTCGCACGCACTATTGAGTTCGATTAAGTAACTACCGTTTAATGGAATATTGTCCGAATTTTTGTCGCATTTTTGAATACTAATCACTTTGTTTAGAGTTATTACGATCCACTTATTGTTTTCAAGTTTTTGAATTTTTATATTGTTAATTTCTGTTGGCACTGATTGACATTGATTTACAAATTTTGAGTACTGTATTAGTTGAACTTCGCAAGGGGCTGTTGGTGTTACTTCAATGGACTGGACATCGTGGCATAAATATTCTTCTTCTAACAATTTTTGACATTGAACGTTGGCAAGTGCATATTGGTATCGATTGGAAAGTAGGAACTTGGATTTTGGAATAATTGTTCTAAAATGAGTTTGGTATCGGGTCGGAAAGGAATAAAGATGATAATAATCATAGTCATTGATCTCAACAATGGGTAATTCAAGTACAAAAATTATTTTATTTGCTTTACTATAACTTTTTATCTTTATTATTTTTTCGAACAACAAAATATTTTGCAAAGATAATTCAAAAGGGAATTTGTTATTTTTAAGGAATTTACTAACGTTTAAAATTTCTAGAAATAGTTCATCTGGGTCGGCTATCGAATTATGAAATGTATTTAGTTTTGAAAAGCTGATAGCAACTTCGATTTTTTCTAGAAGATCATAAATAATTTGGAAACTAGTGTAAAATTGCGATACAAGTCTTTCTAGTGCAAAATAATGAAATGTCTCAACTTTTTCTATCTTTATATCTTTAATTAAGTTTTGAACTTCTGTTATGCGTGAACTTAAAATTAACTGGTTATGGGCTAAGATTTTTGTATTATTTTCAAAATTCTTTATTGAAGATCTTAATAAAGTGATTTGATTTTTAACTATAGTTTTAATATTATTTTGATTATTTGTTAGAGTTGATATAGCGTCGTCGTAACGTTTTGCATCGTTTTGGTCTAGGTTTCCGGTTATAAATTTTATTGCGGAACCTACACCATCAAATAGAGATCGTTTAGATCTGGTATTCCAAAAGGGATTTAATTGTCTTAATTCGAGATAAATTTTGTTTTCTAAAATTTGGATTAAATGATAGGAGTCTTGAAATTCTTTATTAAAGCTTAGAATTTGGGAAGTATTTGAAAGGGTATTTATCATGGAATCATATTGATTTTGTAGAGTAAGGAAATTTGTAGTAATGTTTGTAATGTCATAGATATGTATAAAAGTCCAAACATCTGTCTGAATTCGGGCTGTGCCTAAATGAAGGGGTAAAAGTCCGGGATTGTCGTTTAAGTTATGGAATTTGGATGTGTCTCGTCTTGCGTCGACGTTTGTTGTCCAGAGGGTGAACCTGCAACGGGAGGTTTCTTTAGTTCTTTAATATGTATAATTTCTGTCTGGTTAATGTCTTTTTTATATTTAAGTCTTTGTCGTACAAGTTCTACTCGGTTTCTGTCAAGAATTTTGGTTATTTTGTAGGGACCTAAGTATGGTTGATGTTTTTTGTTACGTTTTTGGGTATTAACTTTATAAACTACTTGTCCAATTTTAAATTCTGAATTTATTTCTCCTTGATCGTTTCGTTTATCAATTACTTTAGTTTTATTTTTTGTTAGATTTTCATGTACATTTTGGTAAACGTGTTTTAATTTGTCTTTATGATTATTTATATATTCTGAATAGAAATTTTGGGAAAGAAATAGTTCGTTGGGGTTTCTAGAATCTGTATGTCCGAAAGTTAGTTCAAATGGAGTAAATTTTGTGGAACTATGAATAGAATTATTGTAAGCTATAAGAGCATAGTCCATTAGGTCATCTTCGTTAGGATACGTTTGTTTTAGAAGTCTTAAATGTTCGATTAGTGTAGAGTGTATTCGTTCAGCTATTGAATTTGATTCATGGTGACCAGGAGTAGTAAAATGAATTTTGATTTTGTGAATTGCTAATAAATCTTTTATTACTTCATTATTAAATTCTCTACCTTTGTCTGCTACTATTAATTGGGGAATGCCGAAAGAAGTGAAGTATTTTATTAAGGATTTCGTAATGTGAATTGCGTTTTTACCTGGAATAGAATAAGCTTGAGCAAATTTAGTAAATGCGTCTGTGAGGGTCAAATATTTGTTACCGTCATATGTAAAAATATCTATATGAATAATTTGAAAAGGTTTGCTGGCGGTTTCCGTAAGCATTAGTGGGACATAAGGGGTGTGTCTACCATATTTATTTTTTTGGCAAATAGAACATTCGTTAATGTAATTAGTAATAGTTGTCTTCATATTTTTCCAGTAATAATTTTGACGTAATTTTTCAAATGTTTCGTTAATTCCTCTATGGTTAGTTTTTCCTTCGTGGTAGTTTTTTAATAAAATTATTTGTTCCTCTTCGTTTGCTACTGTATTAATTAATCTAGTGCATTTAATTAGTTTCGGACCATTTTCAGAAAAATGTTTTAGGTAATATTTATTAAAATCATTATACAGGTTGTCTTTACTGAAGTACAAATAAAATGTAGTGTTAAGGTCTGTGTATGCCATAAGAAATTCAAAAATATCTTTTTCATTATCAGTTTCAGGAATTTTTACTTTAATTATTTTATGATTTTGATAAGTTTCATGGGTTATATCGGTTTTTGGGTAAACGTTAGGGTATACTAAGATTTGGTGAACTTTGTTATTTATTATTTCGTCTAAAATGGGTATTCCTTGATTCGTTGTTTCGTTTGCGGTTGTATGTTGTGTAGATTCGTCTGAGCTTTCATCTTGTGTATTTATTTTGTCTGGAGGTATTCTTATATCAGAAATAATGTTAATTTTTCTTGAGTCGTTATTGTTACTTGTTGAAGGTTGTTGGTCTAATGGATTCTCTGCAAAATTTTGGAGGTATTTTAAAATATCTTCGTCTACGTCTCCAGGATTATTTACTATTGATTCATCTTCTAATGCGTTAATTGTAATTCGAGATAAACAGTCTGCGTTTGTGTTATGTTTTCCTTTTTTATAAATAATTTTATAATCGTATTCTTCTAGTTTTAGACGCCAACGTATTAATTTTGAGTTTGGCTCCCTTAGACTAAAAAGCCAAGATAATGGTTTGTGATCCGTGTAAATGAAAAATTTTCTTCCGTAAAGGTATGGTCTAAAATGTTTACAGGCCCATACAATTGCTAATAGCTCCTTTTCTATAGTTGAATAATTTGTCTCTGATTTATTTAGTGTTCTTGAGGCGTATGCGATGGGTCGATCATTTGGTACATTTCCTTGTGATAATACGGCTCCAATTGCATAATTGCTAGCATCTGTCGTTAATATAAATGGTTCGCTAAAATTTGGGTATTGTAAAATAGGATCATTTGTTAATATTTGTTTGCAAGTTTCAAAACAGTCAATAAAATCTTTATCGTGGTTTACTTTAGAACCTTTTTTCAAACATTTGGTCATTGGTTTAGTAATTTTTGCAAAATCTTTTATAAATCGTCTATAGTAACCTAGTAATCCTAAAAAGCTTTTTATTTCAGTTTGGGTTTTTGGAATGGGAAATTTTTTATAGCTGCGATTTTATCGGGGTTTGGTTTTACTCCTTGAGGGGTAATTACATGTCCTAAATACATAACTGTTTTTTGTAAAAATTCTGACTTGTCTAATTGTACCTTTAGATTACTTTTTCTAAGTCTTTCGAAAACTATTTTTAATTTTTCAAGGTGCTCTTGTAAAGATGTGCTATAAATTAAAATATCGTCTAAATATACTATACATGTTTCGTCTGTTAGTCCTCTTAAAACATTGTCTATTACTCTCTGAAAAGTTGAGGGTGCATTTTTCAAACCAAAAGGCATTCTTTTAAATTGAAAGTGACCTTGTGGGGTACTAAAGGCTGTTTTTTCAACATCTTGTGGGTCTACTTCTATTTGGTGGAAGCCACTTGCAAGATCTAGTGTCGAAAAATAATTTGCTCTTCCTAATTTATCTAAAATTTCTGTTATGTTTGGTAATGGGTATTTATCATCTACGGTTCTCTCGTTTAACTTTCTGTAATCTATTACTAGACGCCATTTTCTTTTTCCTGTAGCATCTTGTTTTTTCGGGACCACCCAAATGGGACTCGAAAACGCTGAATTGCTATCTTCTATTATACCTTCTGCTAACATCTTATTTATTTGGGATTTAACTTCTTCTCGGTGAACTTCCGGGAAACGATATGATTTTGTATATATTGCAGAATCATCAGTAACTTTAATTTTATGTTTAATACTATTAGTAAAACTTAAGGGTATGCCTTCACAATAAAATATATCTCTATATTGGAAACAAAGATTTCTTAGTAATTCTTTTTCTTCTTTGTTGCAATGATTTATCCTTATATTTTTTAAATTCCTTTTTAACATATTATCATCATTAATAGACGTTTCTTCGTCAGTTTCCATCTTTCTTATAAAATTAGTATTTACTATATCTAATGGTTCTATATCTAAGGGTTCAATATTACTTAACGTTGTCTTATATTCGCTCATATTCGTAATAGTGGTTATAGCAAAATTATTTTTTACGTTAACTACTGCTTTAGGCATTTCGATTCCTTTACCGAAATTTTTATATTCTAGTATACCTAATCCTTCATTTAATTTTACCGGTATTTTGACTATTTGCTTAGTTCTAGGGGGAATAATTATTGTATGATTAAAAGTTGCTTTGGGATATAATATATTCTTTTTACTGTGTTCAAAAATTATGGGTATAGTTACATAAGGCGTTTTCATTTGTCTCGTGTTGACGTTAATTGAAGCTTTTAATTTTTGTAATAAATCTATACCAATTAGTCCATCAAAATTTTCGCTAAATTTAAAAACATAAAACTTATTATATTGGTTTACTTTAAAAATGTTAAAAGCTGGAATATTAATTATTTCATTGTGCATGGAAATTCCGTGAGCCGTCTGTATATTAAAATTTTCATAAGAAATAAAATTTTTATAATATTTATGCGCTAACTGTGGAGAGATTAAACTTTTGGAAGACCCTGTATCTAATAAAAATCTGGCATTGAGTTCTGGTATAATAATATGTGGTAAATCTGCTATCGTCGTATTTAAGTATATTATATCGGATTGTAATTTTCTTGGGTCATGCAAAAATTTACGTTTTCAACATTTTGAGTTGGATTGTGATATGATCTTTCATTTGTGTTGTCTTGAGTTTGATAAGGACTGGATTGAGTTTCATAATTGTTCTCGTAAGGCGGTAATGAATAGGGTAATGAACTTTGAGTTGGGTGTTCGTAATCAGTGGGAATATTATTTTCAAAGGGATTTTCGAATTGTATTTGATCGTTATTAATTTGTTGATTAAATAATTGCGTGGATGTAAAATGTGGTTTAGATCTTAAAGAAGTATTTCGTGAATTTGTATCCATCGGTTCTGGCTGGTATTGATTTTGATTTTGGGGTTGATTATTAACATTTCTTTGTTGATAATTAGAATTATTATTATGGAAGTATCTTGGTCGAAAATTAGAATTATTATTATCGAAATTTCTTGGATTGAAGTTAGAATTATAATTATTGAAATTTCGGAAATGATTTTGGTGTGGTTGAAAAGTATTGTTAGGATTAAAATTATTATTCTGGTATTGCGGTCTGATATTTTGATATTGGTAAGGTGGAAATCTCATATTAGGGCGATTTTGTTGAAAATTATTTCTAGGAATAAAAGTTTGATTAGTATTATTGTTTCTCGTAGGAGTATGTCTCGATGAAGGTCTAAAAGAATTTTGTGAGTTTAAATTATTTCCGCGTTGTAACGAATATAGAAAATTCTCTTCTTCGATAACAAAGCACATAGCTTTCTCTAAACTGTCTGGGTTTCTCAATCTAATATTTGTTTGTAACGATAAGGGTAAGCCTCTAATGTAAGTTTTTAAACATAAGTCATCGTAACTTTGTATTCTAATTAATTTCTCTTGTGCTTTAATATTAAGCGTATTTAATTTTTGTGCTACTAAACTACGTGTTTCTTGGCATCGCATGCCAAAATTATAAGGGGTTTCATTTTTGAAAGGCCTCAACGTTATCAGGTCTTGGATAAGGCAATCGAGATCTCTCTGATCTCCAAAACTAAGATTTAGGGCATCCTTTACAAGTTGCCATGTATTTAATTCTGTCCTAGAGCCTATTAACATTTGAGCTCTCCCATTTAATTTACCTAATATAGCTCGAAGTAAAAATGTATTCAAAGTGCCATCTGTTTGGCTAGCAAAATTAGTTATTAAATTTTCACAATTTTCTATAAATATAGTTAAAGTATGTGGATTACCATCATATGCTGGGATAGAGTCTAAGTATAGTTTTAACAATTGGTAGTTTGTTTGAGCCATTTCGTTATCTTTATTACTATTTGGTTCTAAAATTGAATTTAATTCTGCTACAAGGCTACTTAAATCTAAATTACTATCAGTTTCACTCATTAAATATTTATTCTTTTTGTTCAGATACTATATCAAATTGTAATAAAATATTAAATATGTTTCAACTTCAATATAATCAAATATTTTCAAAAATATAATAATATAATATAATAATAATATTCTTTTTCTTATTTAAAATAAAAATCTTGTAAAATCAAAAAAATCTTAAAAAAGTCATTTACTGTCGTTAGCTCTCTGACTATAAGTATTTTCAAATATGTATAGGAAAAATATAAAATGGAATAATAAAATGGAAAAAATAGGAAACACTTACATTAAAATGTAGAATTTCAACATTTCTGCCTATAGGATTCGACGATTTTGTTCTTCTCCCAGGTCTCGTTGAACTACTGCTTAAAATCTACTGCCTCTAGGGTTCGACGATTCTTGTTCTCTCCCCAGGTCTTGGTGATACCTTGTCTAAAGCTGATCTTGGACACTTTCACAAAAAGTTCGGTTTTCCGGTAAATCGTTAAAACGAAAAACTACTCGCGAAATCGTTCGATTTTTGTAACGTAATTTTGCGACGTAATTCCCGAAAAATCCTACTGACTGCGCCAGTGAAGTTTCTAAGTCCAAGAACAACGTTTTTAAAAAGAACTTTATTGACAAGGGACTACTTACTACAGTTAAATGCAAAATAAGAGTGACGCTATACAATGCAAAAGTTTATTTATAAGCTCGGTGACGCCGAGGTGTGGTCGAGGTGAAGCTTGCTGACGCTGTCCTTTTATTATTGGTGATTTAGCAGTTCTGGTTTCTTAACTTGCACGCACACTGTAATCTGTAATAGGTACTAAACTAATGTTACCAATCCTCAAAATGGTGACAATACTGATATACACAGCCTGCCCGCGCGCGGTTTCTAATAGAGCCGTCGCTCCTTCAAAATTTTCAGAAACGAGCTAGTCCCGAGCGATAGCGAGGTTTCTCCTGCGTTACCACTGCCAGTATTGGTAACGGCATATAATAACGTGCAATGGATTCACATATCTCGCCAATATTTTCGTGCGTCTAATTGGCTATTTACTGAATTAGGTAATATTTTAACAAATAATTCTGTTGGTAAAAAATATAAATGGAATTAGTTCATAACAGTTATAAAATATTTATTTCAAGATTTTTAACTGTTACCAATGGTAACAGTGGTTACATGGACGCTTCGCCAGTGCACCTAATTTGTCCTTTTACCTAATATAATGACGGATGAGTCATATTCGCGGTCGGACGGACAGATAGGCAGACAGCCTAGGTCAAATTTCTCATCTTCAGTAACATCCTTGGATTATTAGCTTTCATTTGACACCTCATCTGTCATTCAACCTGTTAAAATGACGGAGTAGTTGTGTTCACAGACAGACAGACGGGCAGACGGACGTGGATAATTCAGTTTTCACATTTTTTCAAAATTGGGTGAAAACCAAAATTTCGTACCCCTAAAGAGATTCTAACTCGCGACCCCTGAATTCCAAGGTAGGCTCTCTTACAGGCGCGGATCTAGAGATCATAATAGGGGGCCAGACTTCCCGCAAATATTATATTATCCAGATTTAGCCATACGACTCGTACTTACTCTAAGGATAAAATTCACTCATCCCAGGGACCTAGGGTATCAAAAGGACTGATCTCTAGTGTGACTCTTTCCGTGTTATCAAGCCGTAGGTGACCTGCTACGTCGGAGTATCTTCCAAAAAATTTCTTGCGCATCTGAATATTGGGAGTAGCACAGCTGTATTATTCCAGATATAGCGATACGGCTCAGACACCCTCAAAGGGGAAAATTCATTCATCCTAGAGATACAATAAGGCACCACGTATATACAATGTTAAAGGCTGTTGTAACTTTCCATGTAACTTTCCTGACATATTAGCTCCTCCGTCGTAACCTTGCCCACGAAGATTTGAAATATCTAGCCCCAAGTCTATGAGTTCTCGTATTGACGCTTGACAATGTCTCTCCAGTTAAATCCTGTACCACTACTAATCTTAAAAAATCATTTTTTGAACGGTGCTTTTCGTTGTCTACATTACGCACACATAATGTTAATTGTCCATTAGAGCTGATATCAGTTGTTTCATCTACCAAAATACAAAAATATTTGCTTCGCTTAACCGCTTTAACAATTTTTTTCTCAATAGCAGTGCCACAACAATCTATGAAGTCATTTTGCGTTGTTTTACATATCTGCGTTGAATTCTTGGGAGGATTTTTGAGATGGTGTTCCAGAATCTGCTCACCTGCATCAACTCTATATTTAAGATGTTCCCTGAAGTTCCCTTCGTTTGAATTATTGATTGATTCAGACGATTCCATTTCCAAATCAATAGCACCATCATCTCCCTCTTAAAGAAATATTTTATCGATCGCACAAAATAATTATTTTTACAACCGGAACAAGTTTAATTCGATTTTCGTTTGCTGTTCCTGTCACTTTATTATTGAATTGAAAAGTAACGCTTTATACCCAGTTTAATGTATTTGCATTTTAAAATATCATTTTTATCATTCTTTGGATTGAGAAAAATATATCCGTTGTTTATAGTTCCATCGGTACCCAAACAAATGCGCTTGCAGTTTATTTTCAGAGAAGGCTGCTTTTATTCGATTTTATGGCTTCTTTCAATACTTTGGAAGCGGTTGTCGTGTATACTTAGAGTTCTACTGATCGGTTGAAGTTTAGAGTTGACAGAAAAAAATAATAAATACTAAAAATAAATAATAAATACTTATAGACTAAATACAATAGGGGGTCCATGGCCCCGTTGACCCCCCTCTGTATCCGCGCTTGCTATCTTACCATTTAGTCACAGAGGGGGTAAACGTAAATTTAATTGCTGACATAACCTAGGTTTACATATCACTATTTTTAGAAAATTCTATATTAATTTCCACAAATCGCGCAGTTTAAAAATAAATGTATAACGTTCTCCTTTGTATTTTAAAATTACCATCATTTTCTCCCTCACCATAACGTAAGAGAGCAGCTAAATGAAAAACCCACCACGTCACTTGATTTAATAAAGCCATCAAGCCCATAGACAATTCCAATTTGACTGTCTATAGAGCATCCCCCGAGACGGGAAGTTAAAAAGTTTACTTTTGTTGGCGTCTAATAAGACCAAATTAAGTTTCACTAAAATGGCACCGGGGCAGAAGAAAGAAAAAAAGTAAGACCGGATTTCTTGCTCGGGGTGTCAGTGTTGACTTTGGAAGTTGAACAATAAGACCACGGCGATGATGTCCTTGCGGGCCTCAATTACAAAATTCGACGTTGGAAATATTACATTCATTATTCATATTTTCATTTGCAAGTAAAAATGTAAAAATGTCGACGTATCTGAACAACGGTAATATGAATTATTAAGTATAAAAGTTTTGTTTGTCAGCTTTTGTTTTTGTGATTGTGTTTCTTAGAAAACTGTTCATTCTAAAGGTATTAGGTTTCGTCCTTAACGTCCTACATAATTCTCTAATATTTGTGAATGTTTAACTCCAATAATGTACTATTGCCGACATTATTCAATCAGTTTAATTTAAGTCATTCATTTCGCACTTTATCAAAATTAGAAAAGCGTTTATCTCTCTTAGATAATACGAACTTGAGCCACGATTTTGTATATAGAGGTCAGAAGATACTAAGATTGTCTAACCGCCAAATGTGCTAGTCCTCAATATGTGCACCCAGGGCGTGACCCGTCAAAATAGCCCCGTCAAAATAGCCCCGTCAAAAAAGCCCCGTCAAAATAGCCCGAACACAAAATAGCCTCGACAAAATAGCCCGCAAACAAAATAGCCCCGATAAAATAGATCGCACACAAAATAGCCCCGGTCAAAACAGCCCCGGCTAAAATAGCCCCGGCTAAAACAGCCTCTTATAAACAATTACATAATTATTTATACAAGGTGTCCAAAAACTGTTTTTTAATTTAAATTATTTGACAAAAAGGAAGAATGTATTTAATTTATTTAATTTAAAATGCATTTTACTGTTGCCCGAAAACAGAAAAAAATGTTTATATCATAAATTAACATTGATTTTCGCTTAACTTAAATGTTCAAACTTCCAAGAGGCAGGAAAGACAGGACTCGAGTTCTCTGAAAAGACAATTTTTATTTAATGTGGTTAAGATAAACATCTGAATAGAGGATAATTACCATTTCCGAAAAAACGTATTTTTAAGGAATTATTTCATGATGAGTTCTGAAGGGAGCTTTTTTTCAGGGCTATTTTGTCGGGCTATTTGGTCGGGGCTATTTTGTCGGCGGGCTATTATGCCGCGGCTATTTTGTCTGCAGGCTATTTTGTCGGAGCTATTTTGTGTGCGGGATATTATGTCGGGGCTATTTTGTCGGAGCTTTTTTGACGGGGTACCGCACCCAGGGTGCACATGTAGTATTTTACTACCGGCGCGGACCAGTATTACTATCCCCGTGATAAAAAACACATCATCTACATATTCTTCTACATTGTCCATTTGCCCCACGGACCAGACGCATTGAATAAATTTCTGATGGACATCAACAATAAAGACGAATCACTCAAATTCACGATGGAAAAAAAAGAAAAGAACAGCTCACTTTCTTTTCTCGATGTGTATAGTTACAAAAAAGGGTGCATGATACGCTACTACATATATTTAAATTACTACTTAAATCACAACAAAAACATTAAACAGGAATTTATCAAAATTGAAACTATCTAGTTGCGTTAGTTATACATACTCAATACCGGTACTTGCTGGTATAGTGTACTGGCTAATACATAGTGATAATCGTGATCTCTAGTTTACGATTCCTGTGACTACCTGTTACTGTATGTAAAATAATGTTGATCACAGTTACTGTACCTATAAAATCACCGTTATTAAAAAATCACGGTCACCGATCTCGGCGTGATTCAAAACTCAGCATGTATATATAACTAATGTTCGTTAATAATTATTGGTGTATTAAAAACAGTTTTTAAATTGAATTTTGTGATAAATGTGCTAAGATTGTTATAATGTAGATACTTGCTAAAAATTATATATATCTATCTATCTGTATATGGATTTTTACAGCTGTCGCCGCCTTCCTTCTTTCCAAATATATCCATACCAAATTTCCATACCAAATTAAACGTTTTTCTTCGATGTAGCTGAGTATGTCTTGTTATACTGCCATTCTTTATTTTATTTCCTTATCTCTAATGCTATCTATTCTTTTCACTCTGCAGCTTCTTCTCATTGTTATTTTGGACCCGTTTCGTCTGTTTATTACCCAATTCTATGCTCACAGTCTACCTATCTATCTATGTAATCAGCCCTAAAAATCCATCCTTGCATAGAAGCCTCCTCTTCCTTCTTCCATGCCTCTCTCCCACATAATAATGATGTTCGTATCATGTTCTAAGCATATACTACCAACATTCGTCGGAGTATATTCTTTTTAGTATCTGCATAGTACAAGCATAGCATGTACCTTAAAAAATATTCTAAATTTCATGTTCTTTGCATATATTTTATAGTATATTCTCGTACCGAATATACTGAGTACATTCGTGTACGTAGTAACTCGGAATGTTCGTAAAAGTTTATTCTTAGAATATACCTTTATCGAATATGCTTAGCACATACTTATAAGTACATTCTTAACACATACTTATAAGAAGATACTTTTAAAATATCTTAAAAATAATATGTATGTATAGGAAGTATAATATTAGCCTTATAGATTATCAACTTCGTTATATTTTAGAATATTTAATAAAATTTATGTATGTAGGTAGTATTAAACGAATTTAATTTGAAAATTGTTGTATGGTAAAAAATTTTGAACATTAATTGTATTAACGTTTAATATTAAAAATTCGTTTTCATAATTAAAATAACTTTACCATTTCGAGTTTATCACGAGTATTTTTACATCGTTGAAATTTGAATTTAGGTACATTTAATTCAATACGGGAGGCTGTGATACGGGCCATTTCAGAACCAAAGCATGCCAAAACCCACAACCAAAGGCTTTATACCCACTTCCACAATACATATCCCCCTAACCCCGTCTTGTCTTGTTCTGACCATTTCTTACCTGAATGGATCAAGGTAGGAAACAACGGTAAAATATGAAATCGAAAATATGTATCTATCTACGCAGTGTGGCAGTGTTAAGAATGAAGACGAATGATAATAAAATACTAGGACTAAAGAACATACATAATCTCTTTTGTTTGCGGTGCTTCAAAATAGGTATAATCTATTTTGGTAACTCAAGATTATTTAATAAATACATATAAGTAAGTACATATAAGTATATAAATTTTAGTTACTCATACATAGTTTAGTTTAGCTAAATATTATATATAATAGTTTATATAGATAACTCAAATTTTTAAACATGTACTTACTTTTTAAGTAATATTGCAGAATGCAGGTACTAACTACATTCTCCTTTGCCATTAAAATATGTAAATGTAATAGGTATTTGGTAGAACCAGTAGAACCTAAGATGAGATTAGGTGATTCTAAAAATATATTTCTGAGCAATATAGCACTTGATAGCACTTTCTTAGAATATCCTTATAAATATATTCTTCTAATACAAAGATGTGCAGTAGTACGTTCTAAGTATATAAATAAAAGGTTTATAGCACTTCCTTGGAATATTCTAAAAAGTACGTTCTAAGTATATAAACAGAAGGTTTATAGCACGTCCTTGGAATGTTCTAAAAAGTATATTCTTAGTATATACTGAAAAGAAGTGCGGTAGTACATTCTCAGTATATACATAGAACGTTCAAGTACTGTAATGTAGTATATATTCAGTATGTGCTCTGCACATTCGCAATGATAATTACGCATATTCTTAGTATATACTTTTTCTGAAAAGTATGTTCTATAAATCTACTAAGAACATGAAATTGTTATGTGGGCTATTTTGGACAATTTGCATCGATTTTTACCCGGTGTGTTTCTTCAGGTCATCTGAACAGCGTATTTGTGGCCTTCTCCTTTTTAGTTTGTGGTTCCACGGTCTTCAATGTATGATTTATATTTTGCTCTATATTTTTCTCTATCTGCAACTTGCTATACAGTGATGAGCGGGCTAATGACCGGCAAAATAATGTAAAAGATGGAAACTACATTAAGTTTTAAGATAAAAAGAGATGAAACTAGTAGAGGTGCGAAAGTTAGCGATAGAAACCTATAAATTTACATGATATTGATTGTTTCGCAACTACCATTGTGACAGTGACAGATTTAGTTGACATGATACGTCTCTGATACCTCTAAAGGGATTTCTATTGCTAAATTTCACACCTCCACTAGTTTAGTCCCTTTTTTATCTCACTACTTAATATGTTTTCCATATTTTGCCGGCTATTAGCGCGCTTATCACTGAATATATTACCTTAAAAAAAAGGATGTGTGTGTACTTTTTACGCACGTAAGAAGTTATACTTATATTATATGATTTCAGAGAAATACAATTCTTTAAACAGTTTAATTTTATTTTATTAAACTAATAACTTTAATACTTTCCACTTTCTAAAAATCCAAACTTAAAAAAAAAGACAGCAATTTTCCGCATTTGAACCCGGGACCTCTCGATCTCTAGTCAAATGCTGTACCAATGATGCTACGAAGGCACTGTTTTTGCGATTTTTCGGACATATGACAAATCACGGTAAAAAATAGACGAAGTGAAGTATTAAATATAAAAATGTTTTAATAATACGTATTATGTTACTCCCGAGGAAGACATATCCAAAGTATAATAAATATATTTACTAAAAACACTAATATACTATTTCCACACTTTTTTTGGACTGATACATACATAACTTAAAAGATTTAGCAACTAATAACATACAGTCTCTGTGCGCATGCGCACAGAATAATAAAAATTCACTCTCTATCGCGCCCAAAGAAGTATAATTTCAAAAAATCTTAGAAATAAATAAAACTATCTTTATTATAATTTACCGGGTTTAATTATCATTAATAAGGCCCCGTCTTGCCAAGGGTCCAAGTGGAATCATACCGAATTTAGTCATCTGAGTTGGCATTTATAAGCTTTCCCGGCCACCCTTGAGTAATTTTATCTCGAGTTGCAGAATAATATGCAAACACTAATAAATATACATATAAATTAGGAAGAGCACAACGGGCGTGTGTCTCTATATGAATGTTAAAATAAGTTTGGAAATTGTCAACGACGTAAGTTGGTTCCCAAGAGAGCAGCGAGGGGGCCTCGACTAATTCCAGTGCACCAGGCAATCAGGGCCCAGAAGAGACTTAATTCATTAGCATAGCAGTAAAAAATAATTTTTCGGTGAGGACGACCAACAGGAATAACTGCGCTTAACTTGCTGAATTTTTTAGTTAGCCATTTCTGTTGAGAGGCGAAGATGAATTTATGACGAGGTTATTTTCGAAATATTTCACGTCTTGAAAATTGTGTAAAAAATTACGTTGTAAGGCTAAAAAAGTCAGTAGGAATCATGTCCAAACTAAGCTAATATATTATTATATACTGTTGTAGAATTGTTTTTTTTTGTAAAGAAATTGAGAAAAAATTAAATTTATATCAACGACCATAAAATGATAGTTTTTCATAACCCTGTATTTTCATCACCAAAATTGTTTAGAATTTAATTTGCTATTAAGCAATTGTTTCGGGAAAAAGTGAAACGACCCATAAGTGATTCGACGAAATGCATGGGACATGAACAAACATTTCGGTGATTAGAGAGTGGACATCGTTGACAAAAACAAAGACGGCTTTAAGATCCTTTGCGGGAAGGTTTTTAATGTGGTATACAATTGTATGAGGTTGTAGATGTTAAAGTAGAAAGTAGGAAATAACTAATTATGATATCTCTTGAAAAATGACAAATTGGAAAAGTTCTGTGGAAAAATATTTGTTTCAGAAGAAATGGGTATGAATGGTTTTGAGAGAGGCGTATTTTTGATAGAGTGGGAAAGATGAGGTAGAAGGGAGAAGAAATTTGGAGTCAGAATTTGGCGAGAGACGAGAGGTCACTTTGTAATTAACATCGGTGGAAGGCAGTCCAGTTTTTGTTTTAAAAGTTTAGTAATCAGTGTAGAGTGTGTGCAATCGGCCTTTTCGAGCAGAATCAAATGGAAACCAAATTGTCAACCGGTTGAAGAGTCAATTTTCCTAGTCCGAGGGAGCTTCATTTGTTTTGTCTAGAACGAGTAGCTGATTAATATCTATTTGCATAATATATCGAACAAGGAAAAGTGAGTAACAGAATTCGAGCAAATCCTGTATGATTTTTGGAAGCAGTCGTGACGAGAGGGACTTTTTCGCAACATCCAGAGAGTACGTGTGTGGGAGAATCAAGGACGGCGCAATCCAGAGAACGAGGCAGTGAAGAAACAAAAAGGTCAGTCAAATTATTTGTCCGAATGGAGAAAATTTGTTTATATCAAACCTATATTTGTTTATTTGTTTATTGAACTTTTTTTACGCAGTTAGTCATTTAAAATTTAAGAAATCAAGTCAAAGGAAGAAAAGTAAATTTTATTAAATTTAGTATGAGTAAATAATAAATTAACTAAATAATGTTTTTGTCAAAACAAGGAGATATCAGAGTTACAGTTTAATTGATTAAGTAAGAGATTGTTGCAACAAAGTTTAAATTTAATATTTTTTGAATCACATGTACACGGCTTATTTGATAAAAACAATAGATTACATTTATATGATATTGAGTGTTTTCAATTTCCCTGTTTCCACCCTGGAAGAAGTAAGCAATCAGAAATATTAGAAGCCACAGGTCACAGGTAATGTATCCAATACAAAATTAGCCCTGAAAATAAAATTGATTGGAAAATTTAATTTGAATTAAGTTTTTGTTTTACATAGGCAGTAAATAAAATAATTGAATAATTAATTAAAGTAAGAATTTGCTAATCAATCTAATTAAATAGATATAATAGAGCATAACAATACATAACTATAAGTAAAAATGTTGGTATCAAGACTATTTTTATAACTGTCTGTATAAGCTTCCTGAAACCCTAAAATATTTTTTGATTGTTAGAAAATAAACTCATTTATTCCCCAAACGGTAACCTAAGAATTGACGTGTTGCTAATAAGCAGGAGCAATTGGTCCAAAATAAATGATGAAAAACGAGTAAAGTAAATTAAACACTATACAGGGTGTCCCGTATAGAAAAAGAAACAGGCATTATCAGGAACTACGACAATATTTTTGAAAAACCGCAAAAGGTCAATTTTTGAGAGCAGAACATTTTTCCGGAATTTTCAATTATTCTACTTTCACCCCTAAGCTGGGGTGAGAATTGCCTCAAAACTTATTAATAGCGATGGAGTTCAAATAATATATCGACTGAAAGCCCTTGAAATTTGCTGTACAACAGTCTAAGCTTTGGAAGAATCGGGTGATAAGAAACCTAAAACCAAAGAAAGCAGCAGGCCCAGATGAAATCCCAAATGAGCTAATAAAACGAGGCGGAGAAGGACCAAAACGGAAAATATACAAGCTAATACTAAGGATTTGGGAAGAAGAAAGAATGCCCGAAGAATGGAAAACTGGATGGATATTTCCGATTCTAAAGAAAGGGGACACTACAAAATGCAACAACTATAGAGGAGTAACACTGTTAAACAGCTGCTACAAGATAGTGACAGCACTAATCAGACAAAAACTCTGAAAATACATTAAAACTAAAATAGAAGACTACCAGCACGGATTTAGAGAGGGAAGGTCAACAATAGACGCAGTTCACATAATCACACAGTCAATTGAGAATTGCTACGAACATGATATCGACTTACACATCCTTTTCATAAATTTCAAGCAAGCCTTTGACAGCTTAACAAGACCCAACCTAATAGAAGACATAAAAAACGTAGATATACCAATGAAACTTATATAACTTACGAAAATGACAATGGAAGGATTGACTGCAGCAATAATTACAGATAACGGTATCACCAAAAATATAGAAATAGCAAGTGAAGTACGACAAGGTGACTCTCTATAAACGTCATTATTTAATGTCGCGATAGAAGGAACAATAAGAGCTACAGAAATAAAAGGTACAATTATAACATTGATGTCGCAACTTGTGGCATATGCTGACGACATAGCATTAATTAGCAGAAACCTGAACAGTTTAAAGGAAGAATTTACGAAGGGATGCAAGGAAGCATCCAAAAGGGGTTTAGAAATAAATCAAAACAAAACAAAATACCTAATATGCTCAAGAAAAAATCCAGATAATGTGACAAGTTTAAATATCGGTGAATATAAGTTCGAAAAGGTAGAACACTTTAAATATCTGGGAGTCTCAGTTAATGAAACTAACGATAGAAGCATCGTAATCAGTGAAAGAATCCAGGCAGGAAACAGAGCCTACTGGAAATACAATAACTTCCTAAAAGATAAGAAGCTTACTCAGAATACCAAACTGAAGATTTACAAAGCAGCAATTAGACCAGTAATCACATATGGGGCTGAGGTAATGTGTCTGACCCAGAAATAGGAAGAAAGATTGAGGATCCTAGAGAGGAAAATAATTCGGAGGATAGCAGGCCCACTAGATTTAGGTAATAATGAATTTAAAAAACTTATGAACCACGAAGTAAGAGGACTTCTGAAAGGACAAGACATCATCAGATTTATCAAGACACAGAGACTCAGATGGATGGGATATATAGAAAGGAGAAATCCAGAAGCCGCCATCAAAAAAATTTCCAAATGGAGACCTGTATCAAGCAGACCACGAGGAAGACCCAAAACTAGATGGGAGAACCAGATAGTCGAGGACCTTAAGAAGATGAGAGTCAGAGAATGGGCAACGGGCAACCATAAGCCAAAACAGGAACGAATGGAGAAAAATTGTAGAAGATGCCAAGTCACACAACCAATTGTAAAACCAAAATGTTAATGCGGATTGATTCACCGCGACAAACGAATCAGAAGAGCCCAAAGAGGGCGGCAATCACTCCGCTAGGAGTGTGGATGCCATGATGATGATGATGGAGTTCAAATAATATATCGACTGAAAGCCCTTGAAATTTCCTGTACAACAGTCTAAGCTTTTAAAGTCGTGTGAATATTTTATTTGATTTATTTAAAAAGACTTAACTTTAAATGTAGTAATGAAACACAGACTTACTCACAATCATGTAATTATACTTTGACGACCGGTTTCGATCTCTACATTATTCAGATCATCTTCAGGTCGGCGTTACAAGTAGTTAAATGCTACAATTAAAGAAAACCAGAGATAAAACATTGTCTGGTTGCAAAAATGTTAATAGAAAGCTAACTTCGAAAACATTTTTTGAAATAGAGGTTTGCAACTGTTGACATTTCAGAAAAGCGATACATACAAATGCACACTTATGAGCAACAGATACTCACAAGCATGCATAAGTAAATGGATGCATGCAGTTTATGAATATTTGTTGAAAAAGTTAAAAAATAATAATAAAAAATAAAAACATTTAGATATGTGATGTAAATTGATTTAAAAGTGATTTAGGATTGATTTAGGATTATTTAGTGTTGTGAATGTTGTTTGTGTACAAAGGACACAGAAGGATTTTGATTTAACATTTTGCGAGCGGTAAGTGATTTTTTAATTAGTAATGGTTTTATAAATTTGACCTAGTTGAAATCGGTGTCAAATTCCTCGTGCATAAACAATTTGAATTAAACCTTTACTGTAAATAGCAAATTGATTGCAAAACATAAATTTATTTTATAAATAAAAACAAACAACATTCAGATAGAAATAGGAATACCAGTAAAATACAGTCAAACAATTAATTATAATAGTAATTGAAATTAAGATGACTGACAGCGGCAGCGACACTTATTTATCAGAGGATGGTAAAAGGAAAGGAAATGAATTTGACGGAATCTTTAGTAAGAGCAGAAAAGTATATCGATCTCCCGATACAAAGAATGCTGGAGGTAGAGAGAATGAAATTACGGAACTGATGAAAACGTTAATAACTGATAATAAAAAGAAAGATAAGGAACTAGAGGATATAAAAAACATGGTAGGTGAGTTGGTAGGAGAAATGAAAGAACTCAGAAAAGAGAATAGCGAGTACAAAGAAAAGATTAAACAAATAATTCAAGAAAATGAAAATTTAAAAAAAAGAAATGATGAGTATGAAACAAAAAATGGATAAATTAGAGCTAACTTTAGAAATCTGCCAAAAAGAAAGAAAGAAAAATAATTTAATAATGAAGGGTTTGCCAATAAGTACGTCTGATATGGAACAGCTTAAGAATGAAATAGGAAACTTTTTAAATAAAGAGCTACGAATAATGGCAGAGTTAAATAAGGTACAAAAGATCAACGACAATATGTGCATTATTGAGTTTAGTAAGTTTGAAGACAAACTAAGAGTACTAAAAGCAAAAAGTAATCTTAGAAGTTATAGACAACACCGCGTATACATTGAATGCGATTTAACACTTAAAGAGATTGATATGCAGAAAAATCTTAGACATATAGCAGCAAAAGAAAAGGCAAATGGCAAAAGAATAAAAATGGGTTATGGTTTTATCGTTATTGAAGACACCAAATGGAGATGGAACCATAGTACGAATAATATAGAAATAGTCAAAGATAATGTAGCAGCAACTGGTTTAAAAAACTACTAGTTAATGCAAATTCGAGGATGGATATGGATACGAACATGGCACAGATTATGGACATGAGAGAATATAACAAAATCGATGCGAGTCTTGACAAAAATATGCAAAAACTAAACCGTAAAAATACAGACAATGAAAGAACTATGAATGCAAAAAATGAAAAACAAAATAAGTATTGGAAAATTGGGTTGTGGAATATACAAAGTCTAAATGGTAAAGAAGAGGAACTTATTGATGAGTTTGAAAACACAAAAATGGATTTTTTAGCATTAATTGAAACAAAGAGAAAAGGTAGTGGATGTATTAAAATGAGAAATGAGCACTACATGATTTTTGGAGGTGTTAATGAGTCAGAACGTGCGAGGGCAGGAGTTGCCCTAATGGTTCACAGAAATAAGCATAAAAATATCACTAGATGGAAAAATATTTCGGAAAGACTCCTTAGAATAGATATGAGTAAAAACGAGAAGACAACAATTATTGTTGGGTATGGACCATCGGAAAATGAAGCCAAGGAACTCAAAGATAGCTTCTGGGAACAATTGCAGGACGAAATGGACCAAATAAATCATAAGGTCATAATAGTAGGCGATTTTAATGGGCGAGTGGGGTCAAGCAATGAATATGACTACCCTATAGGACCATATGGAGAAATGGTCAGGAATAATAATGGACAAAGAGTCATCGAGTTTTGCATCATGAATGATATGCAAGTTAGTAACACATTTTTTCAACACAAGGAGATTCATAAATACACACGAGTGATGGATTCGCGGAACGAAAAATCCGTTATTGACCTAGTATTAGTACAGAACAGATACAAAAATGAAATAGCGGACGTGCGTGTTAAAAGAGGCTATGAGATCAGTTCGGATCATTTTCTCGTTGAAACTAAAGTAAAGACAAGGAGAGAACAGGCATTTAATATTAAAAATGAAGAAAATCGCTACGAACAACCAAGTATTAAAGTATACAAACTTCAGTCTGAAAATATTAGGAAAGAATACTGTCGTAAATTAAATGAAGAAATACGAAAAACAAATTGGAAAAATGAGGAGGATATAGAAATATTATGGAACATTTTTAAGGAGCTGGTGTACGCAACTGGGAGTAAAGTATGTGGGGTAACGAAAGGAAGATATCTGAAAGGTACAGCTTGGTGGAATAATGACATAAAATTGGAAGTTTCGAAGAAGAAAAAATTGTGGAAAAAGTATATAAGCAATAAAAGTGAAAGTAATTATCAAGAATATAAGGAACAGAGAATACTGGTTAAAAATAAAATTAAAGAAGCTAAGAATCGACAATGGGAAGAATTTGGAAATAAAATGGAAAGTGATAGTAAGGGGAATGCGAAGTTGCTTTATAGGACTTTAAAAAATCTAAGACAAAAAAAATCAAACGGATTAACAGGTTTAGAGGACAAAAATGGTAACATATTATTAAAAAATGAAGAGATTACCGAAAGATGGCGAGAACATTTTATGGAGTTATTAATGGGAGACAACAACGAAATAGAGAATGACAGGGAGGAGTACAATTTAAATGAACAACAAGATGATGATGACATAACATACGAAGAATACAGGGAAGCAATTTTAAAATTAAAAAATGGCAAGGCTGCAGGACACGATAATATTAAGGCTGAGCTAATTAAATATATGGAAGGAGAAGGATTACAATTACTATGGAAGATCATAAGAAGCTGTTGGCGTACCGGATGCATACCTAGAGATTGGACGCTTGCAACTATTCTACCATTACACACAAAAGGCGATAAACATAAGTGTTCTAACTATAGAGGAATATCATTGTTGGTAGTTGCTAGTAAAATCTACGAAATAATACTAGAGAAAAAGCTGCGAGAAAAGATCGAGGCCACACTGGATGACAGCCAATGCGGCTTTAGGCCAGGGCGAGGTACAACCGATCTCATATTCACGGTGAGACAGTTATCAGGAAAAGCCCTAGAGCATAACAGTAAGTTGTATCTCTGTTTTGTGGACTTGGAAAAAGCATTTGATCGGGCGCCACGTAACAAGATCTGGGAAATATTAAACCGTAGAAATGTGAAACCGAAGTTAATCCAAGCAATAAAGAGTATATATAAATGTACACGTAATAATGTAAGAACGAACAATTGCTCATCTCTTGAATTCTACACAAGGACAGGTGTAAGACAAGGTGGTGTTCTGAGTCCTTTGTTATTTATCACTCTAATGGACGAAATTGCAAAAGAATGCAGGGGTAAGGTAAAAAGAACTAGGGTTGGGGTGTATAAACTTCAACAAGTTTGCGTGTCAGAGTTGATATATGCCGATGACCTGGTTATTGTGGCAAAATCAGAAAAAGACTTGCAAGTAAATGTGAATGTTTGGAATGAAGCCTTTAAGAAATTTGGGATGAGAATAAATATTGAAAAAACAGAAGCTTTAGTAATATCGAAAACACAAGAAAATATAAATGTTAAGTTGAATAATGAGACCATTACACAAGTTGAGGACTTCAAGTATCTAGGATCAACAATGAATGGGCAAGGAAATATAGAACCAGAAATAAACAGCAGGGTAATGAGTGCAACAAAATTATACTATGCACTAAATAAAAATTTTATTAGGAAGAAAGAAGTAAGCCTGAAAACAAAAATGAAAGTATTTCAAACCGTATACGAGCCGGTGCTACTCTACGGTAGTGAAACGTGGACAGTGAACGACAACATCCGTAGTAAAATCCAAGCATGCGAAATGCGATATTTACGTGCGGTATTCGGGGTGACCAGACGTGATCGTATAAGAAATGAAGACATACGTGAAAGGTGCGGTGTTGGAAGGACCTTAGACAGACTTGAAACGAAACAGTTATCGTGGTTCGGACATATGGCGAGAATGAGTGAAGGTAGAACTGTAAAGAGGGTATGGAAAGCGGCATCTGACAACAAATGAAGAAGAGGCAGGCCAGCAAGAACGTGGAATGCAAATATTGGAAAGGCTTGCGGAAAAAGAAATATTGGGTGGAGAGAAGCAGAAAGACTAGCTACCGACCGAAAGGCATGGAGACGTCTCATTTCTCCACTTACCTCGACACCGTAAGGTACAAGAGGACGGCTTAAGTAAAAAAAAAAAAATAAATAAAAAATAAAAAAATTTTAATTTTTTTTTTAAGTTAAATAATTAATTAAAACATTAATCAAATAAATATGCTTCCAAAATTCAAAAAAATATAATAATAGATAGTAATATTGCTCTGATCTACTTACATGCCGTTACAAGGGATGCGCTGCCACTTAGTTGTTAACATGTTAATACGTCCAAATTATGCTAATAGGTTAGCTGGGAGAGGTATAGGGGAAACAGACATGTTACGTAGGTCAAAACACAGAATTTTTTTTTGTAAAATTCAAAAAAATTCAAAAAAATTTACTGTGTTTTGACCTACGTAACATGTGTGTTTGCCCTATACTTCTCCCAGCTAACCTATTAGCATAAGTTGGACGTATTAACATGTTAACAACTAAGTGGAAGCGCATCCCTTGTAACGGCATGTAAGTAGATCAGAGCAATATTACTATCTATTATTATATTTTTTTTTGAATTTTGGAAGCATATTTATTAGATTAATGTTTTAATTAGTTATTCAATTAAAAAAAAAAAAAAATTATTTTTATTTTTTATTATTATTTTTAAACTTTTTCAACAAATATTCATAAACTGCATGCATCCATTTACTTATGCATGCTTTTGAGTATCTGTTGCTCATAAGTGTGCATTTGTATGTATCGCTTTTCTGAAATGTCAACAGTTGCAAACCTCTATTTCAAAAAATGTTTTCGAAGTTAGCTCTCTATTAACATTTGTGCAACCAGACAATGTTCTAACTCTGGTTTTCTTTAATTGTAGCATTTAACTACTTGTAACGCCGACCTGAAGATGATCTGAATAATGTAGAGATCGAAACCGGTCGTCAAAGTATAATTAAATGATTGTGAGTAAGTCTGTGTTTCATTACTACATTTAATATGGACTCACATATGCAACCCATTCAATACTTAAATTTAAATTTATATAAAATACATAACTTTATTTACAATTAATGATGTAACTTGTAAGCCAGTGGTTTCGATTTTAATGTCTTTTTTCGCACAGCTTTTGTTTTTTGTCACATTTGTCACACTAGTAAATGATATGATACAAACACATAAATAACATGAAATTAGAGGATCTCATTAAGAATATCTGTTCTAAACATTAATTTGAATTTTTTTAAGTTTTTTAACCATGGTTTACTCCAATCCGGAAATTGTAGATACCGTTTCGTTGTATTTCTTGAACAATAATTGTGAAAATCTAGAAGCTGGTGATGTACTTAATAAAAAACGAGAAACTGAAGCACCTGTCGTTAGCGAACCTAGAGAAGATACTCTATTAGAACATGTTGACCTAGATTCCATATTAAGTATGGTATGAGGCCAGTAGCAGCTTTAGCTACTGGCCTGAGTGAAATGAACTACTGTTCCAGCCATTTTGAAGAACAAATTTCATATATAAAATAAACTTAATAGAGGAACTTAATCATGAGGATGATTATGACGGCCATTTACAGTTTTGTGAACTCAGCAGTGTGCGAGCAGTGAGCGATCCACAGTTTCGCTTTCATATTTTTTTCCGATGAATACACTTTTTTCATAATAAGTCTGGATCCCACGTACCAAAAAAGTTGATTAATAGCGAGCTGAATATTTGTTAATAGATTAACGGTATCTCGTCGAACAAACTTTGATGTATGTTGGGAACACTGGAACAGGGAAGTTTTAATTGTGGAACAGATTAAAAATTTGGAACGCCAGACTACGAAAACGCCCCATATATTTTGTCGGACAGAACTTCCAATTGACTTGTTGCCCTTTTATTAAATTCTCATGCAAAAATTAGACTGGTATTTATCACCAACAGGGCATTTTAATAAGTCCGACACAACCCCCTCCGTAGCTCAGTGGTAAGAGCACCTACCTTTGGATCGAAAAATCCGAAAGGTCGTTAGTTCAAATCTCACCAGGGTCATAAATTTTTCGTTTATTATAAATTAATAAATAAAAATAGTTTCTCTCTTTGCGGGATCGGTACTCACCGGAGGGACCGCAGACGTTCGGATACAATTAGCGTCTCTTTGCAAAGACAATGATGTCGACTTTGTAAAGTAACAAGACACTTACTCAACACACACACTACACATGACACTAGGTACCTAACTGTAAAAATTTACTTTACCTATCATACCATGCCAATGGCCATTAGTTGTCGAGGCATTAGCTAAATAAAAACAAATAAGTCCGACACGTAGAATATGTCAAATGCAGGAATTATGACAGGTGATAAATAGCAGTCTAATTTTTGCATGAGAATTTAATGAAAAGGTAACAAACCAATTGGAAGTTCTGTCTGACAAAATACATGGGCCGTTTTCGTAGTCTGACGTTCCAAATTTTTAACCTGTTCCACAATTAAAACTTTCCCTGTTCCAGTGTTCCAGTACATCAAAGTTTGTCTGACCAGACACTGTTAAGCTATTAACAAATTTTCAGGTTGTTATTAATCAACCTTTTTTTGGTACACGGGTCCCAGGCTTATAAATGGAACTCTAAATCGTCACAGTTGCCGTTATTGGTTTGATTAAAACTCCAAGATTTTCTACAAGATGCATACAAAGCACCCGCAAAAATGTATATGCTGGTATTTTTGGTGATAGATTGGTGTGACTAATCGGCATGGTTGAGTCTGCTTTGACTGATATATTTGAAAATGATCAACGATATGATGAAGATCGTTTAATTTGGCAACAGATTATTTTTAACAGGATAATACAGCATTATGCTCTCTGCATTCTGTTTTACTTGTTTTTTGACCCCAATTCTCTAACTAAAGTATTGGATTTATTAGGAAGAGAGGCAGTATGGAATGGACTACTTGGTCACCAGGTTGGACTCTACTGTGTTTTATGTAGAAATCTCTCAAAAGAAAAATCTGCCGAATACCACCCGTCCACCCGTAATTTTAGAAGATGTATAAACCACAAAATTGGTTTATTCCCATCTAATATACTATAAGTAATATGAAAAAGTATTAGTTTGTAAAATTAAAATAGTAATTCTTCTGATTTATGCCTTTTATTAATTTTGTAAAGATTTTTTAGTCGGCATGCTAATATAATACTGGTTATACACCTAATCCCTCGGTAGGCCGCAACCTAGAGGAGAAGCGCGACGGTAGACCACATACTATAGCATATTTACCTTGTAAATTCTCTTTTTTAGTTAGTATGGCTGGTTATTTGATGATAGAGCTTTTTTGATGATAATGAGCTTTCTTGCGTGATGATATATGATGGTGAGCTTTTTTTCGATTGCTTAAGTTATATAGACTAACTTACTCTCATTTACTTAGGTTCTCTACTCTTTTAGTCAAAATAGACCTAAATTTACATTCTGTCATCACAGTTAGTCTGAATTAGTTTAGAATTTAGAAGCGTGAGTTGCTATAGTGATCTTTTTGTAAGTGAGGTGATCAACATAAAATATCTAGTTCATTCACAAATCGATATAATTATTGCCATCTAGACAATTTTCTAGTTTATATAATTTTAGTTTACCTTACTTTATATGTAATAGCCCTGGAACCCGCTTACCAAAAAAAAGTTTATTAATAGCAAGCTGAAAATTTGTTTATAGCTTAACGGTGCCTAGTCGGAAAAACTTTGATGTATGGGAACACTGGAACACGAGGACGTATAAAATGTGGAACGTGATTTTAATTGTGGAACATGACGAATTTTTTGATTGTGAAAACTAGTTGGTTGTTTATAAGTTTATTCAATAGCAAACTTTATATTATATAATATACAAAACATGTTTGTCCGACGAATATTTTGGGCATTCTAATAAGTTCGACACGTAGAACATGTCAAACGACAGGATTTATATTGGTGGTAAATGGCAGTCTGATTTTTGCATGAAAGTTTAATGAAAGGGTAACAAATTAATTGGAAGTTCTGTCTAGTGTTGCCCAAATGCAAGACCAAGACGAGACTTAGACAGTCTTGGTCTTGGTCTTGCGCCAGTACACCTGGTCTTGGTCTTGGTCTTGGTATTGCGCTCCCGGTCTTGGTCTTGGTCTTGGTCTTGCAGCAAGAGTCTTGCAAGTCTCGCAGTTGCCTATTAGCCTATTGCATATATTTGAACAACGTGACAGAGATGTACATTTTAAGCTAGAATATCATAGCCATAGTAAAGATCAGCCAAATTAATAAATATCTAGACCAGCGGTTCTCAATTTGGGGTGCATGTACCACTGGTGGTACATATCATTATTTGCGGTGGTACACAAAACGCAAACACAGCTAAAATCAGCACCACAATTATTATTATACTTAATTAGATTACCTAGCTAGATACCTATTTCAGTTAGTTGGTAACAAAAATAATAAAAAGTATTTTGTGGTTCATGACTCAAAAAGATTGAGAATTACTGATCTAGACAACTGATGCCGGGTGGAGTTTGAACCCATGATCTAAGTGATCCGTGCCTATGTTCTAACTAACTAAAGTTTATTAGAAACTTATATATTTTATTATATTAATACAGTGTAGAAAAGCCATGTTCATGATGAACGGCATTCTGTGGGACCAGACAATATCTAAAGCGAACAAACAGCTCATATAGGTACAATAGCATACTGAAAAGTATAATCACATATGGCAGTGAAGTTTGGCCACTGAAACAAAGAACGGAGAAAATGCTACTAGTAACAGAAATGGACTTCTGGAGAAGAGCAGCAGGCAAATCAAGAAGAGATCGGATACCAAATGAGAGAATACGAGAAATGATGGGAGTCACACATACAATAATTGATGACATAAAAACAAAACAACTAGTATGGTACGGCCATGTACAGAGAATGCCAGATGACAGGATCCCTAAGCAGATTTTGGCATGGACACCACAAGGGAGAAGAAAAAGAGGAAGGCCGAGAAGAAGCTGGAGGGAGGGAATTGAAGAAGAACTAGAGGAAAGAGAAATTCCTCCAGGTCTATGGTTAAACAGAGAAGAATGGAGGTTAGGAGTCGGAAGGCGTCGAAGAACGCTGTAAACCGATAGTAATAGTAGTAGTAGTGTATTTTATTATCCATTATAAGCGAATGTAATGTCCAATATAAGCGAAAATAGGAGGTTATCGTTGTAATTTCAGTATTTTATAAATGCTAGAATATTCTACAGAGTGATGCTAGCTCTGTGAAAAAACACACTTTTATTGGTACACCCGGTCTACAGTGACAATAATAATTGACCTGTCTAGCAACAATAATATTACAGCGATATTTATAAAAATAAGAAAATACATATTAAAAAAATCACAAATCGAACAACAGGATTAAAAAATTCAAGACATTAACAATGACCTGTTTTTACGGTGGTGAGTAAATTTTTTGGAGACGTGTATATCGTTAATTTCGGTATTTTATTTACACTGTTCCTTTGTCTCGTTATCATACTTTTCAATAATAGTCGCACTGTTTCGGCAAATTTTATGTAACCCAGTGATCTCATATCATAGGTCATAGCACATTCAGCAAAAACAATACATAATAGTCTTACTATTCTATATACCGATAAGATTAAATTTGTGGTGTTTAAATTCCTAGAAAAGTAATAATGACAAAAATTAATTACTTATTAGGTATATTTTTTATCAGCAAGGTGACATATTTTTAAAAAGTTTGGATACGATATTTGATATTACTATCGGCGTCGCAAAGCAAGAATGTTATGTTATGATTAGAAGGCGACTATTCTCATAATAGGCCTGGATCCCGCTTATGAAAAAAAAGTTGATTAATAGCAAGCCGAAAATTTGTTAATAGCTTAAGGCTGTCTATTCGGACAAACTTTGATATATGGGAACACTGGAACAGGGGAAGTTTTAATTGTGGAACAGGTTAAAATTTGGAACGGTCAGACCACGAAAACGTCACATGTATTTTGTCCGACAGAACTTTCAATTGATTTGTTACCCTTTCATTAAACTTTCATGCAAAAATTAGACTGCTATTTATCACCTGTCATAATTCCTGTCATTTGACATGTTCTACGTGTTCCACTCATTATCATACCCATTTGGTGATAAATAGCAGCCTGATTTTTGCATGAGAGTTTAATGAAAGGGTAACAAATCAATTTTAAGTTCTGTCGGACAAAATACATGTAACGTTTTCGTGGTCTGACTGTTCCAAATTTTTAAACTGTTCCACAATTAAAACTTTCTCTGTTCCAGTGTTCCCATATATCAAAGTTTGTCTGATTAGACACCCTTAAGCTATTAACAAATTTTCAGCTTGCTATTAATCAACTTTTTTTTCATACGCGGGATCCAGACCTATAACCCGGACAACTTATTTCAGAGAAGTCGTCTGATGGGAAGGAAAGTACAAAATATTTTAATTTTACGTTGTAATAATTACCTGACTACGTGTCAAATGTGTCAAGTGTTCTTTAAATGGATATTTTGAATCGCTATGTATGTTTATGGTATTGTTCGTAGTGAACATAAGTCCAATTTTCAAAATTTTTGTTACAAATTTTTTTGTTTCTCATAAAGTATGTAAGAATATAGCCGAACTAATATACATACTCCCTAAAACGACCCTCAGTTCTAACTGCAAGACGCAAGAGTCTCGTAGGCTAAGTCTTGTTCTTGCTCAAGTCTTGCACGGTAAGTCTTGGTCTTGGTCTTGCTAAAATTAGGCGGTCTTGTTCTTGGTCGTGGTCTTGCGAAAACGCAAGAACAAGACCAAGACTGCAAGACCAAGACCGATTTTGGGCAACACTAGTTCTGTCCGATAAAATACATACAACATACGACGTTTTCGCAGTCTGACGTTCAAAACCTGTAACCTGTTCCACAATTAAAACTTCCCCTGTTCCAGTGTTTCCATACATCAAAGTTTGTTCGAATAGACACCGTTAAGCTATTAACTTTTCAGCTTGCTATTAATATACTTTTTTTGGTACTCAGGATCCAGGCCTATGAGGCATTCAGTAATCATCAATCGCAGTGTAATCCGGTATATTGATCGAGATAATAGAAATATAATATTCTGTAATAAACTAACATTGTATTGCTTAGTAAATAAAATTTTCTTATGAGCTGATTAATCTTCGGTAAGGCCTGTTCTTTTGACCTCAACCGGTACGGACCAATTTACCTAAGAAAGTAACAATAAAGTGGCCATAAAACTCAATTATTTAGGGAGCAGCCTCGGATAAAAAAAGCGTAGATTTAGCCGTAACATAGTTATGATACATTACGTTTTAATTTCAGCCGCTTCTCGACGTAAGAACCCATGAAAATTAAATGATACGACCTCCCTCGCGGCGTAATTCTAAACACTTCTGTTGTCATAAAAGATGCGAAAAAGAACCATTCTGTGTCTTTGAAAAAGAGGTGACAAGGGACGCTGTTTTCAGACTTGAATAAAATAATATTTCTATGAGAGTTGAGACGGGAGGTGGTTATGATACCGATGGGAGCGGAACACATCCGTAAGGGACACACAAATAATAAATATTATAATACAAATGGAGGGCAGAACTCTGGTAGTAACTGCGCTACATTGCAACACATTGTCAGACAAGGCGTCCTGATGACAGTTTTGTGTCTTGGAAAAAGTTTTATCGGCGAGCGGGGCCTCTGTGCACGGCTTCCAGCATCAGCGTAATGTGCATATTTAGGGTAATATCCACGGACACAGATAAGGCCTCGACTTGCCCTCAATTTTAGTTTCATTAGAATGTTGATGTTAATGCGCTAGTTTGGCCAACTTTACCAAACTATTGTAAGTATGTATCATTTTAAAACTTACAAAATAGTTTTGTATATGTAGAAATACTATGAGGACTATGTTATAATTATTTTATAAATAATTTTATTAATTCACTTTTATTATTTTCATAGATCAAATTAGTTTAATGGTTTACTTAGTCTAATTTCATACACAGAGTAACAATTTAAACGTTTGCATCATTAATATCATTATACAAGTCAACCAATTTAAGGTGTTATATCAATAGCAGCCTAAATCCTGATCTAGAAATAAGATCGAGAATAAGCCCCGTATTTATAGTCAGTACTCAAGACCGATCCCGAGATCGGTCTCAGCCAAGACGATCTTACATCGACGTCGTGCTCAGGACCACGTTCTGTTTTATAAACAAGTCTTCGGCTATTCTCGGCCAAGATTGATCTCAAGGCTGGAAAATTAGGGCTTTTAACCGGTTTTGACATAGAATACCAACTAAAATTGATATTCTGTCAATCGTCAAGTCAGATATATTTGCAATGTTTTTATAGATGTAAGTTGTTTTTTGAAAATAAATTATTACAATGTTTTGAGTTAAATAAAGTTTATGTTATTGGTGGAAAGTTTACATTTTTATTTTTCTAAATCAATAACATGCTATTTTTTCAAAGGTTAATGACCTCTCATAATTTCTTTTCATTATGAGGTAAAGGATTTCTTTTCTTTGTGGTAAAGGATTGGATATTAAAGGAAAGTATAAATATATTCTTTAATATTACCCCAGTATAACAGAATACTGTGATATTATTACTTTATTCTTGGTTGGGAGTAATGGGTTTTAATGAAATATTCAAAGTACCTACTAAGAGAAAACACTGGGAAATATCCTTTATTTCTTACTCAGAGAAAGCAAATAAAACTCTGGTACTACCTAGTAATACCTACCTTTTTATTAATGGTGTAAGCTTTCTTCTATGTTTATAGACTTCATCTGACTTAATATAAAGAAGAAACCATGACAGGTGGAACTTATGTAAAGTGCAATTTACTATTTTGATCGGAATAAGCCGTAATTTAAGTTTGAAATTAAATTTATTTAATGTTTAAATTCTTAAACTCAAATTCTTGAGTTAAAGTTGATTTTACGTAATTGAATTAACAATCTTTCAATAAAATCGTCCCATGAATGCAACTCATAAATATTAGCGATATTGTTTTAAAGTCATCTACTCTAAAATGTATAAATATATGTCTGAATTGTCAATATGATTGAGTTAGATAAAATTAAATTATTAGAAGAAGTTTCTATCAAGCAACAACAATATTGATATAAAATATTCGCAATATTACCCAAATAACAGCATAAAAGTAAATATATCCTACCCATTTCTACTGGACATTAACGCTCCCCCTTAAATTCTACACTTCAATATCATCCAAATCTCCTTACTGCTTCGAACAACTTTTTTCATGGTCTTTCTCTTTTTTTTTCTCCAAAAATAATGTCTTACATGTCGCTTTTACATTCAAGTAATGTTGGCCTAGCCACCTGACTTTCCATATCTATTATTTTTTGCCAGTCCTAACTCTAGAACTAGATGTCTACCAGAACTGCCAGCCCCTACCAGAACTAGATGTCTATTTTCATTTCATCTTTCTTATTTATTGTTTCAAGTGTCACAAGCATACAGTGCCACTAGTCAAATAACTGCTTCATATACATATTTGCATTATAGCTGTCCTACATACATTTTTGACTTCAATCATATACCATCGATCTGCTTTCTCTTAGTAGTATATTTTCTATTTCTTTTTCTTCTTCCCATTTATCAATTATTGCCACTCCTAAATACTTGAATTGGCTGACATTTTCAATTTTGTATGCCTTTGTTTCTGTTTTTAGTGTGAAAAATTTATTCTATTTTATCTCTCCACACATTTCAATACACTTTATATTTTGATTTTGTTTCATTTATAGGCATGTAATTTTCTTGCGTCACCTCTCAAGTTTCTAAACAACTTCAGTTTTTTTTCTTGTTAAGAGGACTATGTCATCTGCATAAATAATAGTATACAGTGATGAGTGTGCTAATAACTGGCAAAATGACGAAAGATGGGAAACGTCATATGTTGTGAAATAAAAGGAGATGAAACCAGTAGTGGTATACAATTATCAATAGGAACCTATAAATTTACATTACATTACATAATTTCCCACCTTTACACGTCTGTGACAGTTGTCATACTCCTCCTATACGTCTAAAAGTGGAAAACTATGTAATGTTTCCTATCAATAATTTTACATCTCTTTTTATTTCACAACATATGTTTTCCATTTTTTGCGCTATTTTGCTGGTTATTAGAATGCTCATCACAGTATTGCTGTTTACATGCCTGGACCTCGGAGGTAATCTACACTATGTCGACATGGTGTTTTTTTGAATAAGTTTCTTTAATCCACTTATTTTATTAGTTGTGTGTGTGTGTGTGTGTGTGTGTGTGTGTGTGTGTGTGTGTGTGTGTGTGTGTGTGTGTGTGTGTGTGTGTGTGTGTGTGTGTGTGTGTGTGTGTGTGTGTGTGTGTGTGTGTGTGTGTGTGTGTGTGTGTGTGTGTGTGTGTGTGTGTGTGTGTGTGTGTGTGTGTGTGTGTGTGTGTGTGTGTGTGTGTGTGTGTGTGTGTGTGTGTGTGTGTGTGTGTGTGTGTGTGTGTGTGTGTGTGTGTGTGTGTGTGTGTGTGTGTGTGTGTGTGTGTGTGTGTGTGTGTGTGTGTGTGTGTGTGTGTGTGTGTGTGTGTGTGTGTGTGTGTGTGTGTGTGTGTGTGTGTGTGTGTGTGTGTGTGTGTGTGTGTGTGTGTGTGTGTGTGTGTGTGTGTGTGTGTGTGTGTGTGTGTGTGTGTGTGTGTGTGTGTGTGTGTGTGTGTGTGTGTGTGTGTGTGTGTGTGTGTGTGTGTGTGTGTGTGTGTGTGTGTGTGTGTGTGTGTGTGTGTGTGTGTGTGTGTGTGTGTGTGTGTGTGTGTGTGTGTGTGTGTGTGTGTGTGTGTGTGTGTGTGTGTGTGTGTGTGTGTGTGTGTGTGTGTGTGTGTGTGTGTGTGTGTGTGTGTGTGTGTGTGTGTGTGTGTGTGTGTGTGTGTGTGTGTGTGTGTGTGTGTGTGTGTGTGTGTGTGTGTGTGTGTGTGTGTGTGTGTGTGTGTGTGTGTGTGTGTGTGTGTGTGTGTGTGTGTGTGTGTGTGTGTGTGTGTGTGTGTGTGTGTGTGTGTGTGTGTGTGTGTGTGTGTGTGTGTGTGTGTGTGTGTGTGTGTGTGTGTGTGTGTGTGTGTGTGTGTGTGTGTGTGTGTGTGTGTGTGTGTGTGTGTGTGTGTGTGTGTGTGTGTGTGTGTGTGTGTGTGTGTGTGTGTGTGTGTGTGTGTGTGTGTGTGTGTGTGTGTGTGTGTGTGTGTGTGTGTGTGTGTGTGTGTGTGTGTGTGTGTGTGTGTGTGTGTGTGTGTGTGTGTGTGTGTGTGTGTGTGTGTGTGTGTGTGTGTGTGTGTGTGTGTGTGTGTGTGTGTGTGTGTGTGTGTGTGTGTGTGTGTGTGTGTGTGTGTGTGTGTGTGTGTGTGTGTGTGTGTGTGTGTGTGTGTGTGTGTGTGTGTGTGTGTGTGTGTGTGTGTGTGTGTGTGTGTGTGTGTGTGTGTGTGTGTGTGTGTGTGTGTGTGTGTGTGTGTGTGTGTGTGTGTGTGTGTGTGTGTGTGTGTGTGTGTGTGTGTGTGTGTGTTTGTGTGTGTGTGTGTGTGTGTGTGTGTGTGTGTGTGTTTGTGTGTGTGTGTGTGTGTGTGTGTGTGTGTTTGTGTGTGTGTGTGTGTGTGTGTGTGTGTGTGTGTGTGTGTGTGTGTGTGTTTGTGTGTGTGTGTGTGTGTGTGTGTGTGTGTGTGTGTGTGTGTGTGTGTGTGTGTGTGTGTGTGTGTGTGTGTGTGTGTGTGTGTGTGTGTGTGTGTGTGTGTTGTGTGTGTGTGTGTGTGTGTGTGTGTTTGTGTGTGTGTGTGTGTGTGTTGTGTGTGTGTGTGTGTGTGTGTTTGTGTGTGTGTGTGTGTGTGTGTGTGTGTGTGTGTGTGTGTGTGTTTGTGTGTGTGTGTGTGTGTGTGTGTGTGTGTGTGTGTGTGTGTGTGTGTGTGTGTGTGTGTGTGTGTGTGTGTGTGTGTGTGTGTGTGTGTGTGTGTGTGTGTGTGTGTGTGTGTGTTTGGCATCAGACAAAGATCGTTTGCGTCTGTTTCATAGATAATATTTTCTAAATGGCACGCGTCCTTAGCTGCTATATCTACATGCTCATTGCCAATAATACCAGCGTGTCCTTTCACCCAAATGAAACTAACTTTTCTGACAAGCTTTCCCAGATATTGAATAATTTTCCTTATGTCATATATTATAATGTTCTTATAATGTTTTGTTGGGTGAGAAAGTAATGCCAATAGTACTGACTGAGAATCTGTCAAAATAGCAATTTTCTGAACCTGATTTTCTAAGCACCATTGCAGCGCTCTTTTAATTGCTAATGCCTCGGCTGTAAAAATAGAAGTAAAGTCCGCCACACGATGCAGCTGTGTATGACCAGTGGATGGTACATAAAAGGCAAAACCCGAGCTGTCCCTAGTCTTTGATCCGTCTGTGTATACTGCAACTTCATTATTCTGTGCTCCCAAAATGGATTTCAAGATCACATTATTTAAGGATGATAGATTTGAATACTCAGGGAATATGACCCTCGGTTTAACAATTAAGGTGTCATATTTGCATTCGTAAAGTGGGTATTTACTGTGGTTATGAATCCACTTTTCATAGGGGTAGGTATCAATACAAGCATCAGCCAAAGGAGGGGAACGTTTTTTTGACCAGTAACGATTGGTGAGATTTTCAATATTAACCAAGTTAAGTTTATTAGACAAATACATATTACATGACCTATATTTAACCATACGTTTTGCAGATAAATACTGTCTACGAAAATATAAAGGAGGTTCTTGTGCTTCAGCAAGAATTGCATGATTTGGTGATGACAACATCGCGCCCAAGCATAACTTAAGTGCTTTAGCTTGGATGCGATCCAAAATGTTTAAGTTACTGGTAGAAGCTGATCCGTATAGTGTACACCCATAATCCACAATCGATCTTATGTAAGCTCTATAGAACATGACAGACGTATTAGGGTGAGCTCCCCAACTTTTTCTGCATATAACTTTGAGTAAATTTAGACCTTTCTCACATCTTTGCTTAATATAGCTAATATGATTGGTCCATAGCAATTTACTATCCAGGACAATGCCTAAATACTTATAACTAGTAACTAAAGGTATAGTATAATCATCGATAGTAATAAAATCTTGTGTCCGTAATCTGTGCCTAGTAAAGCACAGTTGGACCGATTTATCAGACGATATACTAAAACCAGAATAGGAAAGCCACCTCTTTAAACAACTCACAGCATGGTTCATTTTTTGCAAACAGAGATCATACGTCTTATGGGTGACATATAGACAAATATCGTCCGCGTACTGTATTATTTTAATATTGTCATCCAACAGATCATGCAAATCAGCTGTATATATATTAAAAAGTAAAGGACTTAGAATAGATCCTTGAGGCAGACCATTGTATATAACGCGTGATGTAATATGTTATTGTGGTCTCGAATATATATTTTTCTATCCTTGAACATATACAAGATATTGGTTGATACTTTGGCATTAATACCCATTTGAATCATTTTCTTCAACAAAATATTCAAATCTACCACATCATATGCTCCTTTTAAATCAATAAATAAGCAGAGCAAGTATTCATTTTTTGAAAAACAAATTTGAATATCCGTCACTAAATTTGTTACAGCGTCTATAGTTCCATGACCCCTCCGAAATCCATATTGCGCACTCGGTAATAAAGCGTTACTTTCAACAAAATGTTCTAACCTAAGTTTGATCAATCGTTCAAACGTTTTTGTAAAGCATGACATTAAAGAAATTGGACGGTAAGATGAGGGTAAACTTAAGTCTTTTTGTGGTTTAGGAATGAGAAATATGATAATATCTTTAATTTGATCTGAATAGTCTTGCTTCATCCACCAATCATTAAATATATTTAGTAAGTATAGCTTTGCTACCTGTGGAAGACTACATAAAATTTTGTAAGTGAAACCATCTAATCCGGGAGCCGTACTGCGAGAAGTTTTAAGTGCTAAATCAAGCTCAGAAATATTAAAAGATTTTGACATGTAATCAGACTTTTCATAATATAAAGGTTTTTTATCTTTATTTTCCAAAAGAAAATTAGAAACAGATGCCGGAGCTAAATTATCTAATATTTTACTTATTAAGTCTTCAGACAGAGGAAGCGTTTTTTTGGAAAAGGATTTATTGCTAATAGATCTAACAACATCCCATATTTTTTTAATTGGTGTACTTTTATTCAGTTGATTTACGTATGAAATGAAACTATTCTTGCGTTTTTGTGTAAAGAGTTGTTTAGTTTTAGCAGCTATATTTTGATAAGCTATGTAATTTTCAAAATTGGACAGTTTTTTGTATTTTTGTAAATATTCTTTGCGCTTCGATATCATATTTTTACATTCCTCATCCCACCAATAAGGCAGATTGGTACGTGGTGTAAATGGTTTTTTTTCTGGCATGGAACCGGAAGCTGCCGATGCAATTGAATTAAAAAGGAATGCTATTTTTTCCGTGTTGTTTTTAAAATTATTAAGTGAGGCTTTAGCAAAATTTGCTTCTATATTATTCTGAAAGAGTTGCCAATTTGCCCGTAAATCATTCCACTTAGTCGTGGGATTAATTAGAGTTGACGAATAATTTGTCTGAATTTCAATAGTAATTTGGAAATGATCTGAACCCAGAGTATCCAATGTTACTTCCCATGATATTTTATCAGCTAGATGAGGATATATGATTGTTAAGTCTACTGCAGATTTACGACCGTTAGGAGACATTCGGGTAGGCGTACCATCATTTAGAGTTACTAAATCAAAATTGTCCATGGCTTCTACTAAAATTTTCCCATTCTTATCATCTAGAATTGGATCCCATGAGCTGTGGTGAGCATTGAAATCACCACAGAAAATGGTAGAGACAGCAAATTGTTCAAACAGATTAGACCAATCCTCTTTGCTTACTTTTATGTCTGGCGGTTTATAAATTGATGCAATATTTACTTCTAATTTAGGAATATTAACTGCGCATACTTCTATACGAGAATTAAAGTTGTAATATGCCAACACCTCCATAACCATCATTCCTCAATTTTTGTATAGAGTTATAGCCTTTTAGACGGAAATCGTAACCCGGTTTTAGCCATATTTCTGATAAGACTAAGATATCACAGCACGTCGTATTTAAAAAATGTAATAAACTCGCTTGATTCGACAAAAGAGGTCTACAATTCCATTGTAGGATTCGAACTTACTTTATCAAATATTGAATTAATAAAACTAATAATATTATTATCATTTACCGATTTTGGATTTTTTATTGTGTCTATGACGAAAGTAGATATTTGGCTAATTATTTTCTCTTTGAATGTCATAAATTCGTCATGGTAAGGGTTTGGTAGAATTGAAGTGTGAGGACGATCTATTCTTTGCTTTGGCACCGGCAAAATGGTAGGAGTCAAAGTTGGAGAAACTGGAGGAGAACTGTATTTTCGTCGTTTCTTACTCTGTGTGGAATCTTGTGCATATGAACTGTTTCGATTAGTTTTAGGATTAGATAATAAATAACTGGATTCATTGTTTGTAGAAGTGGGAAGTTCAGGGAAATTTTCTAAGTTATTAAATATGGCGAATCTATTGTTGGTAGCTATTTTAGCGTACGAAGGATTAAGATAAATAAATTCAGCTTCTTTGAAAGATATATTTTCGAAGGCCATTATTTTTTTAATCTCAAACTGCTTTTTATACACAGGACACTCTCTAGAAATAGAAGGATGCCCACTGTTTTGACAGTGAACACAGAATACCTCATCTGTATCACAACTTAAATCTTTTGAATGATCTTTAGAACATTGTTTACAACGCGGTTTACCCCTGCACTGCGACTGAACGTGGCCAAAGCGCAATCACTGAAGACACTGAACTACTGGGTGTATATACGGCTCGACCGGAAAATTTACCATGTTAATTTTGACACAATCAGGGATTTTATTACCTGCAAAAGTTAAAACAACAAGCTGTCTCTTTACATATTCGATTTTATTTGTATTATTATCAACTACTTTCCGTGTTAAACGTTTAACCTCTGTGACTGGACTATTAGATTCTATCGCCTTTAAAATAAAATCTTCCGTAAAAAAGCTATCAACCTCTCTAATTATGCCTTTTTTATGGTTGAAAAATTTAGGAATATATGCAATTAGTTCATTAGAAGTAATAATTTTATGATTAATTAGCGAATTTGCAATATTAAATGTTTTAAAAATAACTTTGACACGTTTTAAACCGACCGGTTTTATATCAAGAATGTCCCTTTTAAATTCATCTACCTGCTGAAGATAAAAACCTATTCTAACCGGAAAAAGCTTGCCTATGTTTTTATTTGTACTCTCCAAAAAAACACAATAAGGCCCTACATCTCTAGCAGAAAATTTATTACTCAAATCATACGTCCTTTCAACTGTTGTTTCCATATCCGTTGTTTGTTTAGATTCCAAAGCGGGCGGTCCTTCTGGACCGCCCGAATCGTTGCTCATATTAAATAGTAATAAGTTACCTTACCTTATTTGTGAATTTCTACAAAATAAACAAAGAAACTACTAAAAATGATATCAATTATAAAATAATTAGCCTAATCGCTTGATCGCACCAAAACACTACCTTCTCGAAACAATGTTGATACGAGACTGATTTTATTAGTTGGATTATACAAATTGGTTATATGTTATCATTAAAATATAGTTATATGGTCTTTCAACTAATTATGGGATATATCAGATTTTTTTAAACATTCTAAGTGCTCTAAACTTTGTTGCAAACACACGCTAAACACAGTTGCATGAAATGACATAGTATAGTTTACCTCCGAGGTCCAGATGTGTAATTAATTTTATATTTGGTAAGCGAAGGTTTTTCAAATAAATACTTATTTAAAGAGGGAAACTCATATTCATTTATTTTAAAATAAAATATAAAAAATACATATTAAGAAATAAAATAAAAAAATAATATATCTAACATAATACAGATTCAATTATGTATTATCAGAATAAATAAACAAATTCCAGTTGAATGTAGAACAAGAGAAAGGCAGAAGATAATTATATATTTATATTCCAAAAATATATGGTGAAAGTACAATAGTAGAGTACCTTTGACTTACATCACTTTTGCTCTCAGGGGCTCATTTATATCTATTGAATAACCGACTATTTATTTAGCAATTATCAATAAATGCCTGGCTGTAATAGTGGGGTAAGTAGATAGTGTCTGCATGCTTACCCACTGTCATATATTCCTATTAATAATCCTGGATTCCAAGAGCTAAAATTCCATTTTAGCTCTTAATGCTCTTAGATCAAATATTGAATGACTTGATAAAATTGTTTAACAACAATATACATAATCTCTCTTCTAGTATTTACAATTATTCATTTACATAATAAGGGCCTAAATAACAAATATGTTTTTACAGTACCTGTACATTTGAAAAATGGGCAACCTCATAAAAACTGGTTATATTCCTATAAGTAGCATAAAATCTTTGTTGTTTATGTTATTGCCCTGACGAACTTCAATATTGTAATACTCCATTGGATTTTAGATATAATTTTTATCACGAATTTGTATACTTTCCGGGCGATTTTCTTCTTCAATATAATCAATAAACTCTAAAAATTCTTCATACATTTTTTATTGTAATTAGAAAAACCAAAAATATAAATTAGAACTGAATTGCAAAAAATTATTATTCAAAATTCAAACCAAAACAAACAAAGTTAGGTTAGAAACGCAGTCTCGAGGTAGGTCGATCGAGGACTTGCGATTCGGCTGTCATTTTACACTTCCCAAGACAGCGTCGGGTCTCGAGATCGGTTTATAAAACACAAATTGGGTTCAAGGTCGGTCTTGAGCATCGACGCTGTCTTGAGACTCGACTATAAATACGGGCCTAAAACAGACCAGAACATTTGTCGAAGATATCAAAAGACTGCTATGTGATTCTCGAAAAAGCTCGAAAATCGACTACGTTTATCAAAATGCTACATCTGGTCGACTCTTGTCTATGCAGTTGAAACGTGGACCCTCAAAACAGCAATCGTAAATAAATTGGAGACATTTGAAATGTAGATCTACCGAAGAGCCCTCAAACGAAAAGGTGTCGCATGAATTAGGCAAAAAATAAAAAATTTCCAAAACACTGAACGTTAGAAAAAGATCATACCTAGGCCACATACTGAGAAACAATAAGTACCGATATGCTCAACTAATAGTGAAAGGAAAGATCGAGGAAAAAAGGATTAGGAAAGAAAAAACTACCGTTGCTAAGAAACATTAGACAATGGACAGGGCTAAATTTTGGACAGCTAATAAGAGCTAGGGATGGCGGTTTTTGTCAAAACATCGGTTTTCGGTTATACCTGTTTTTTTACTTACTGTATAACCTGGCGGTTATAACCGGTCAAAAAACCGGTTATTCCAAAAACCGGTTTTTGGTTTTTTGAATCAATACTCAATACCCAAGAGGTTAAAACCTTAAATTTATATCGTACTTTAGTTTGTGATACTCCACATGTCCATTTTTAATATAAAATCCCTAACAGTTTTTGATATATTGCAAAAAATGAATTTTCATTTTGGAACTTCTAAGGGCAGCAATTTTTTTATGTGCACTTTTGTACTAAGGTAAGTTAGGTTCAATCGATCTAATTTTGGTCCCAGAATATGCGATTTAATTTCTTACCTACCTTTTTGTTACACCCTTTATAATTAACTAACGCAATGAAAATTTCGGCTCCAAATAATATCAAATAATTGCAAAATACAAATGGTGGTGAAATTAGGTATAAGGCTATAAACGTAATAAATTATGAAGCAAATTATACTATCACGTGTAGAGGTATATATGTTACAGTTCAAGTTGATTCTCAGTTAGAGTTGACTCCAACTAGTTGGAGTCAACTCCAACTGAAACGAGCAGTAAAAGTTGATTTTAAAAATTTAAATCAACTTTTACTAGTTGGAGTTGACTCTTCCTGGATCGATTCAGTAAATGTTGATTATACGAGAATCTCAAGTGCATTTTTGATGAGTGTGCGTTTCTTTGTTTTGATCGTTTCAACTACTTATTAGTATAGTCTGTAACGTCGCCCCCGTTAGGTAAATTATTCTGATTCGATTTTTTGCACAAACTTACTCAAAGAAATACATCCGTATAACAATCCTTATAACAAATACACAGGGTGTCACGCGGTACCGCGGTCGAAAAATTGTTTAACCAATTTCAGTAAAGTCAGTCAGTAAAGTGACTCTTTATCGAACGAGTCTCATATTACGAGCAGAGAAACAGACGCGTTCGATAAAGAGTATTGAGGTGGTGCGTACAAAATTGTATCGTCAATCATAAAAAGCATTAACACTTACTTACAACTTTGAGGAAATTTTTTTAATTTTAGACGAAATTAAAATATCGTATGACAGTAATGACAGTAATGACAGTAATGACAGATGACTTTTGCATGATGGCCGGTTTTGATGTTTAATCGATAGTTATATCAATATTGTATACCTACCTAATTACTAAATCTGTAAAGTTTTGATTTATTTTGTATGAATATAATTGCGAAACACTACAGAATTTTACTTTTTGACATAAATTTTATTAATAATAAGATAAATTTTGTACAATATTTTTAATAATTAAAGTAAATAAATTTTAATTTCACTCAAATAAATAATCGATTGCTGCCATTGACCACTTACATTCAATCTCGGTTAATTTGATTAATTATCGCGGCAGGTAAAGTAACATTCTTCTTTCAATACAACAAAGTGTTACTTTACTGCCGAAAATGAGGGCAAATGAGTAAAATAATGAATGATTTTAGTGAAGTTTGGCGATAAACAATGATTTTAAACAAATTCGCAAAAATACATAATTTTTTCACTTCGTACAAATCTTTTTTTTTTGATCCGTTGGGCCTTTTTTTCTCTAAAATTGACTGTTATCGAGTTATTAGTGACTTAAAATTTGAAAAACGCCAAAATAACCATTTTCAAGGTTTAATAACTCGGTTAAAGATAATTATTGTGAAAGTCGAGCGAGCGGCCGTGGAGTAACGGCATAATCGCTGGCCTCATACGCCAGTGCACGTGGGTTCGAGCCCTGCTAAAGACAAACCATTTTCATTTTCAATAATGACACGAGCCGTCTCACCGTGCCTCGGAGAGCACGTTAAGCAGTCGATCCCCCTGGGCTAGTGTACATCGACACTAGTTACTTGAAACAGGGTTAAAGATGTAATTGGCGCCGGAACTGTCCGAAAGGCAAAAATGCCATACGATATTATATATTATGAAAGTCAGAAACTAAAAAAAATCAAAGATTAAAACTACCTCTAAGATCCTGAAGAAATTTTTGTCATTATTTCATTAATAAGATATTATTTTTAATTATCAACAATGAGCGCTAACCGTGTATTGAGGCGGCCGTCAATGTAAGTGCGAGTGAGATTCACCATTGGACGGCTGGAATGGTGCATCTCTTTAGCACTCACCATTGACGGCCGCCTAATACGCACTTAGCGCTCATTGTTAATAATTAAAGATAAAGCTTAGTAATAAAATAGTGACAAAAATTTCTGCTGGATCTTGTAGAGGGGGCTATAAGCTTTGATTTGGTCACTTTCTGACTTTCATAATGATGGATTTTAACCGAGTTATTAAGCCTTGAAAATGGCTATTTTCGCATTTTTCAAATTTTAAATCGCGTATAACTCGACAACAATCAATTTTAGAGAAAAATCACAAAATACCTTGTTTTGCTCAGAATAACCCAAATGATCTAAAAAAAATTGTTCGAAGTGAAAAAATTATTTTTGTGAATTTGTCTAAAAAAAATTGTTTAAACAATTTATTGATCAAGGTACTGCCTGACACTCAGTAGATTTGTTATAAGGACCTCTTTTTGAGTAAGTTTGTGCAAAAAATTGGAATCGGAGTAATTTACCTAACGGGGGCGACGATACAGCCTAGACTAATTTGAACATATTCAGTAACATTTAATTGCTAGAATCGGCTGTTTGTGTGAATCAGAATCAACTTTTACTAAATGGCATTAGGAAGAGTATACTTTTCCTAGTTGGAGTCTACTTTTACTAGTACATGTTGAATCTAAATCTTCATTTTATATTTATAATCAACTTTTACTGAAACCAGCCGTTAGAGTTGAGTCCAACTAGTTGGAGTCAACTTCAACTGGATAATCAACTTGAACTGTAACATATACATATGAATTCTAAAAACAAAAATGTAACATCAAAAATGGTAAAACTTATAAAATCAATCTTAAAATTCTGAACTGGATGTATTATTGTCTTCAATTTGTATGTGTATTGTATTTCCGAAAAAAAAATCCTTTTTGCACAACATACACAAAACAATTTTAGTATTTTCATTTTTTTTAAGTGACTCCAGAGTAATGTTTTTTCCCCTGGATTTATAAATATAAGTTTATTTCCGTTTTTGTAGGTATACAAGCAAGACATGCTTATTCTCAAGTTCATCAAAATAGCCAGTTCAGCTTATCACATTTCTTAAACATATTTCAGTGACTGCGAGGGTCATTAACGAATATGTATAAACATTAAACAAATCAAGAATTATTGATGAATTTAAACAAACAATATGTTTTCTTCCAATTCCTTATTTTTTCAGAAGTAGCTTATCCGGTTTTTCACCGGTTATTACTGTAAAAAAAAACGGTTATAACCGGGAGAAAAAAACAACCGCTAAAACCGGTTATTGCGAACTAAAAAAAAACGGCATTATCCGGTTTAAAATCCAAGCTCCATTGAAGAGAAGAAGAATATATCTCAAAGGATAGTAAACAATGTTTTATACTTTATCAAATATAAACCTTAATGGGCAAGTGCTTCTTTGGAAGTGATTTTTCAAGCTCTTGGTAAAATGCGCAGATACTTTTACAACACAAGAAAGGAGACAAACACAAACTCGAAAATTACAGACCAATAAGTGTGTTACCGCATCCGTACAAACGGCTTACCAAAGTAATTAGCAACAGATTATCAAATAAGTTCGATAGTTACCAACCTGCTGAACAAGCGGTGTTTTGCAAAGGTTATAGTATCATAGCACTCCTACCTACAGACAATACGGACATTTATCTAAAAGTGTAACGAATACATTGAACCTCTTAATTTGTCATTTGTGGACTAGAATAAGTCATTCTGTTCCATAAAACTTTGGGCCGTTTTAAAAGGAACCCTGTAAGGATAATCAATTTATCCTGTAAGGAAAAAGATTTCAATATATCTAAAGAAAAGTGTATTTGACAGATGTGTTAGAGTTATCTGCCAGTAGATTGAAAATAACACAGAGGGCCATCGAACGAGCTATGTTAGGAGTCTCACAAGACGATCAGTGGGAAGACCACGAAAACGATGGAACGAAAACTTACTAGAGGCACATTGAAAAAATAGACAGAGTCATGTATATACAAAAAGAAGAAGAAGAAGAATAAGATCAAATATCTACCAATATAATAATTTAGTAAATACAAATACCAATATAATAAATATTATAATCAAGAAGTTAATAAAAGAGACGCATTCATATTTTGATCAGACATGGGAGGTAAGATGCTGGTACAAATCGGTCAGTCGATTACTGTTTTTAGATTTTGTGTGTAAACTAACAAAATATAAAAAAAAATATTGCTAACTGTTCTAAGATACTACATATATACAATTCATAAAGTTTATATGGTAATTTACTCTATTTTATGCAAACGAAAGCTACAAACAGAAGGCATTAATGACTTTTTCGAGTTGGAGCTCTCCTCTCGGAAAACGGCAAAAATAAGCCGAAATTGGGTTATATCCCGAAACGTCAAGGAGTTTGATTTATGCCACCTCACGAGACCATCCATAACAGAAAGCTACCTTTCAATAAAGGAAAAAGTCAGCGAATACCAACCTATCCGAACCCTCTGAAATGAATTCAAATTCGAACTTAATGAAGCGATACATTTTAGTTAGTTGTATAAATTCCGATGTTTCGATGAAAATACAGGGATATACATTTGACCAGTATTTTATTCGTATATAATTTCATAAGAGAAAAAAATTTGCCGGCAATATTAAACTTTTATGAAAGTTTGTTGCCTGGCAATTTTCGCGAAATAAATTTTGACAGTTAAGTCACGAGACGTCAGTCGAGTGATTTTGTCAAAATTATATAAGCCAAATTTGTCAAAAGGCAACAAACTTGAATAAAACCAGAAGAAAATGTTGCCGGTAAATAATTTTCTCTCGAATGATATTCGACAAGACTATTTCACGAGACAATTAATGCACCATATCAACAAACATAATCTTTATTTATTTGTTAACAATATTAAATTTACAATTATTATAAGCTAGAGTAGTTTGCCCATTCTTTTCCACCAAAGCATGATTTTGTGTATTATTGACCTGTAGCATTTGGGAACTCGAAGGTCCAGCTTCATTTGTTGATCAGAGATTTTCGATCAACTTCTGGCGGTAATTGGAATCCAGCTGCACTATATGGTTTTAGAGAGCTTGCATTGGAGTGACCCGTTAATTGAATTAGCTCCTGTTCAGAAACACCTTGCTTGAACAAGGCTGACGATCAATGAGAATCGTTTGTTATTTTATGTTTTTTTTTATCTATTCCAATTTTTTCAGCTGACATTTTTGTCCACTTTGATACGGTGTTGATTCCAAGTGGACAGTTTTTGAACCAAGGACCGTCCTTCCAGTTGGGGTGAACAGTAAGATAGAGTCTGTCTAATAAAATCTTTGGTCCCTTTTTTTCTATTAATTTCAGAAATAATCTAACTTGGCATAAATTTTCGTTTGACGGATTTCTTACGAACTATTTGCTGCTTGCCAAACTTTTCGAACTGCCTTGATTTGTTTTGGAAAAAATGCTGTTGTATTCAATTCGGCCCGTAAATTCTCCTACAACATCAAATTCCTTTTGGGAAAAATGAATCTTGCAGTTTAGGGCCTCATTGCCTCTCCAAGCAAGTTCAAGTGAGCAAAGATGAAAAAACTTTTTTTGTGCTCCATCGGGGTTTCCTCGTGGTAGCTTTGGATGATTTTTAATAGTTATATCGTTGATTGATGAATATGCCCTCTATATTTATCAATCAACGGTTATACGGTGGATATTGCTTTTGAACTGGGTTTTCTTTTTTATTGAACACTTTGAAGCTGCCTCCGCTTGGTATATCTGGCCAATCTTGCACATTTGAAAGATATATCTGTGAAAGGGTCGATTTTTATGCCATACTTCAGCGGTTCTCTACCTTTTAGCACTGGCGCCCCCTTTGAACAGTGGAAATAGCTCACGTCTCCCCTCCAGTCAATAATTGGTTGGTTCAAGTTAGAACAGTGAAATTGTGAAACTGACGATGCTAACTCTACGTTAGCAAAAGCTGGGATGCAAAATAAAAATCCAGATATATTTAAATACGCAAGTTTATTTGGTGTCTCATTAAACTTAACATTGTTTATTTATTTGAGAAAAAGAATAATCAAAAAATCAAATACGTATATAAAGTTGAAAGTCTTATATGAATGTTTTTGCACTTTCAATGAGAGGGTTCTCATTGTCTGTTCTTGACAAGTTTTTCGATATTGAGTTGAAACTGTGTCAGAGCACACCCCAAATCACTTTCAATGTCCAGCCTTGAACAGTATTTTGATTTTATATACGCCAATGCAAAAAAAAACAGATTCGCAAAGATATGTGGATGAAAACTGGACTAATAACTTGGCAAATACTAAAGCCACTTCTGGGTAAACAGGAAAGTAGGTTAACCAAAATTCTTCCAAGTTCATGTTTGCAAAATCTGCTTTTGCTTGTGAATTACATTTTAGGTCATTTGCCTGCTCTTGAAGGTTAGCTGGAAGAATGTCAACTTCGATATGAAAAGGATCTCTTGTCAACTTAAATTCCCAATTTTCCGAGCTAACATCTTTCGAAGTACTTTCGAATTTGATTTTTCAGTTCTTTCAAATGCCGTGAAATGACGTCATTCAAATCCGAAACTAGATGTAGCGGAAGGGTTTGAATATCATCGAGGAGGTCGTTCAGTTTAGGAAAGAGGAAAAGTTTGTCTTGGAACTGTGAAGGCGGCGTTGCCAAAGCGATATTGTTTCTGTAATCCCTTTAATTGCAGCATAAGTGTTTAAGAGGTTTTTACGGCCTTGAAGCTTCAGATTCAGGACATTAAGTGTCTCAAAAAAGTTAGACAAATAAGCCAAGTAAAAGATATTTTCATCATCTGTAAATCTTCTGTGAAGATCTTCTTGTTTTGAAGTCATTAACAAAATTTTAACTTCTCACTTAAAATTGAATAATCTTGCAAGCATATCTCCTTTGGATAACCATCGGACTTTTGTGTGAAACAGGGGGGTTTCCTGATCACTATACAGTTCTTGACATAGTGCCTGAAAGAGCCTAGTGTTTAATGCGCTGGATTTGATGTGGTTAACTATTTTAATTGCCAAGTTTAATGTGACGTTGAGAGGTTCAAGTGAAGACTGACTAGCTAAAGCTTGTCTGTAAATAATGCAGTGAGAACCAATTATCCTAGGGTTCTTCTTTTTTGCCAATTCCATAAATCCACATCGACATCCGGTTCCATGGAAGTTCATTGATTACTAAAAAATCTTCAAGAGCAGAAAATATGTCAATGGCTTTAGTTGTTGTTTCAAGAGATGTCGAAAACAATATTTCCTCCAGGAACCGTCTTCTGTCAATAAATCGACAGTAAAACAATAACTGTGCATGCTTTGAAATTAGAGTTGCACAAGTTTGACTTGAATGTTTGAACTTGACTTGAGTTTGACTTAATTTCAAATCAAACTCAAGTCAATCCTTCTGACAAATAATTCAAGTCAAGTCAAACTGGTCAATCGTACAGGTTTGAAAATTCAAACTGTTTGTCAAACTAGTTTGAAAGAGTTTGAAAAATAATTTATTTCGTAGATACACTTTTTTAACAATCCACGACGAAAATAAAATCCCTGTAGCTGCTGTATACCGTAAATCACAAAAAATACAGGATCCTTCGTAAAATGTATATTTAAAAGACCCTAATAAGGGTTGCATCACAAAACAAAACGCTTTCGGATTAACAAGTATTCCATCATCAGTGTTAAGCCAATAACATGCATGCGTGAGCCACCAAAAAGTTATGGGTAAAAACCCTTTAAAAGGTATAAGACCTTATATTATACTACATATTATGTTTAAAATAGTTAGATGTTGCAAATATTCCTGGATATTACCCAGGGCAACACAGACTCTAACCCACGTGGATGTGATATGAAAGGGATGAACCTCACATATTGAAAATTGAGTCTCAACAATATATCTTTTAAAGGGTTTTTACCCATAACTTTTTGGTGGCTCACGCATGCATGTTATTGGCTTAACACTGATGATGGATTACTTGTTAATCCGAAAACGTTTTGTTTTGTGATGTAAGCATTATTAGGGTCTTTTAAATATAACTTTTACAAAGGATCCTGTATTTTATTTTTTTTTTCATTTTTTTATGTACTTTTTTGTTGAGATAGACATGTCAGTTGCCAATTAAGATAAGAAATTTAATAATACATTGAGTGCCATATAAATCATCCTTTAGTTCCAATAATATTATTATTTGTTTCCTTCTACTCATTTTTAAAAATCATGTACAATAGAACACTGACACTTTCACAGTAAACTATTTTTTAGCACGCACAACAAAATTAAATAAAAAAATACTAAATGAACAGTTTTTGGTTTAAATGGGATCTAGCTATTTTTATAATTTTCTGCTTTTATAACCGATAACAATAAACACCGGCTCCGTCTTCAACGACAGAACGAAAGTCATAAAAAAAGTGAAAGTTAAAAAGGAAGAAAACAAAGAACCTCAAAAATCTGTTTCCGTACCAACCCCTTTTCAAGGATGTTAAGGCCTAGTTCCTTGAAATTTTATGGTCAAATTTGGATTATCTACATTTTTTCAATACAAATGCCCCAGAATCTCATAACATATGGTGTGTACTTAAAGTAAGTACATAAGTCAAACTGCGTTTAGCAGAAGGTACTAATAAAACAGTAGAAGTTGACCTGTACCTTACAAAGCAGACTTTTGAAATTAAAAGTTGTACGGTTAGAATAAAATCAATATTTATACATGAAAAACAAGCTATTGATTTATACTCTTAGTACAGAAATGATTAATAAATATTCAAAATTCAAAATATAGAAGAATCCCGAAAGGTTCATTTTATGACTTATACTATATTCTTAGTACATAGCACGTTAGACATAATATAAAGATTTTATATAGATTATTTGTATTTTTCAATTTAATGACATATATATAAACACAACATTTTCACTTTAAAAAAATTCCATCATTTTTTCACGGAAACTTCAAAATTAATGTGTACATTAATGGGGACAAGACTGTTATTCTGGCCAAACGCTTAGTTTAGCATAAACAGACCAAAGTCGGCGCTTAGTCTACAATTGCGAAACTGTTATGAATGGCAGTTATGTATATATGGCAGTTAAGGGCCGGCGTAGCGCAGGTGGTAGTGTGCTTGCCTCGCATGCCGGTGGTCCGGAGTTCAAATCCTACCGCCGGCAAGAACAACTAGACATTTTTAAATGTCTATAGGCCCCAGGTCGACTCAGCCTGAATAAAATGAGTACCTTGGGTAAAACCAGGAGTAATAATAGGCGGTTGAAGCGTAGCACTGGCCCTGTTACCTTCCTTTGTATACCGTAGGCGGCGTAGGCCCTAGATATAGCAGATTACCCTGCTATACTCCCAAAGCCGCTTGCGGTATAAAACGGGAGACTATTGTTATTATTATGAATAAACTAAAAACCCTTAATAGACAGAATGTCGCTTGGTTTATTTTTGTTTTTCTTAGTAACCATTAACGTGACAATAACAGGGATTTTTCCAAGATAGTCTTAGCTATGTGTCACCAGAATCCGCTGTTATCTCGATTTTAAAGAAATGGCGCTTGGTCGAGTTATGCATAACGCTGTCCTTTTAAAGAATTAGTTCACTGTTTGTGATTTTATAACGCTGTTCTTTATTTTTACATAATAGAAGTATGTATGCACTTTGCAATTTCCATTGTTTTGAAATCACCTCCGCAACATCAAATAAATCAGTATATTTATTTTTCTTAATTAATGCTGCTTCGACTACAGATTGTCTCTGTTAATTTTTGCAGTGAGAATACCTTCAATATCAGACTCAATTTGTTCTGGTACTTATTCTGAACCGAAAAATATCCACATTCAGATATTAGGTTTGTTCTAGCAAACAGTCAAACTAGTCAGAAACCGTCAGCAAACAGTTGGTCAGTGAGAGAACATAATACAGTCACCAGTGATATCCCCTCTACTCGCGCTGGTCCACTATTCGCTGATGGTTTCAAACCGTTTGAAACTGATGCTAGAACAAACCTATTATCTCCCAAAGCCACACACTTCAAAACGAACGTAATAAACAAGCCAAACATGGACGACTAAATATGAACTACAAACTAATTTGCGGAGTAGCAGAATACAGATTCAGACCTATCCAAATAAGTCACAACAAAATCCATACGCTCTTAATTAGAATTGGAAATAAACACGTTGCCAATATGACATTCAAACTTCAAACTGTTTGAAGAAGTTTGATTTCAAGTCAAACCTAAAGATATCGAAATCAAGTCACACTTTTTTACAAAAAAAGTTTGATTTTCAAGTCAAGTCAAGTTTGTTGAATAAAATCAAACTAGTTTGACTTGATGCATCTCTATTTGAAATATCACTTGTTTCGTCACACTGTGAACGTTTTAATTTTTGCAATAGTTGATTTTTCAAATCCAGAGCCATGCCATCAATTCTACATTTTACTCTGTCGTTTGAGAGAGAAATTTTTTCTACTTTCTACTGTCTACTTCTACTTTTTCTACTGTCACTTTATAACCCGGTCAGTCCACGAAATTTTAGGAATTTTACGGTATAGCCACATCTCAAAGTTTCAAATTTTCTGCATACATCTTTGTTCAAGGTCCACGATTCAACATCATAAAAAAGGACAGAGACGACGTAGCGTCGGAGCATTCTTACTTTTATACCAAAAGAAAGGTTGAGATTCTTGAAAAAGGCCCCCATACGGTTGAAGATGGATTTAGCTTTTCCAATGCGCGCTCCTATATGTGATTTTGTTCATAAGGACTTGTAGGTCTTCTAGGTTGTCCGCAAATATTATGGTGTCATCTGCATTCTTTTTCTTAACGTGCCCTATCAAGTTCCCTTGTATTGACGTTGGCGATTAACATGGCGAAACTGTCTCTGTCTCGAGCTACCTCTAGCTACTCTGCATACCTGATGATATTTTTTAGCAGGTACCCGTTTAGTAGAATTCCTTTTTCAGTTTCGTTCAAAGCTTCGATAAATATTCTTTCAGAATTCAGATAAGAGATTGAAAATTAGAGTGTACAAAATACAGCCTTGCTTACCTCTACGCATGATATACACGTGTTCGGTGTGTTCACCTTCACCTCTGGGGTTTGCAGTCTGATTCCAGTAACTGCTGGAAGGCGCGAAAAATGATTTTTTTCTGAAATAGATATTTATTTTCAAGTTTACCCGTATCTTTAGTTATTTATGTTGTTTATAATTAAGATTTATTTTTGCTTAATTATTTTAACTTAGTTTATTTTCCTGTTGCATATATGAGAAGTTTTGTTATTTTGGTTTGCTTACAATAAATAATTGTTTATTTTCCCACTATTCCATTTAACGAGACGATTTAAAAAAATGCGTATTTTTGCCATTAAATGTTTTGCACACAGGCGCTAACACGTGGTAGCCCGGCACTGGTGTAAAGAATCGTCCCGAAAATAGTTTCTTTTGGTACGATTTGTGTAAAGTGGAACTTTTGATTTAATAAATTATACCGAAAGTTTTAGTTTTCGGTACGGCTGCAAAAAATTATATTTTACGTGGGAATGATGCGGATATCATCCTGTAATTGTATCGAATATGTACGGAGTCATAACCTCGCGTCTTTCTGCCTAGGGATAGCGTTAATTATGAGAAACAAGTCCAGTTCTGATGGAAATCCCAGTGCGGACAACATGGAGCCGCGAATTGTTAGCCATATCTCTTCGGAAACAGAAGTAGTCAGCGCACGGGGATCCGTCCTCGTCCTCTCCGTCCTTCATCCTCCCGTTCTGCATTTTCCGTCTGACATGATGAATGTTACCGCACTAAAGATATTACGTCCTCCGGAAGGTGCTAGTTGCATCGTGACTGATAACATAACGTTGGATCTCCGTCTATTGTTTGTAGATTCTAGTAACTTCAACATTGTAAGGCCATTTCAAATAATATGAAAACTTACGCTTCTGAATATCTAGTATAATTACTGGTAAAGTGCGTAATATTCTATAATAGTACGTTCTTTGCAGGTAAAATATTGCAAAGCCTCTAAATTTTAAAGAACTGCTTGGATTGACATGAAATTTGGCATACACATAGCTAATAAGTCAAAGAAAAAAAATGATGTTGCGCCGATGTGTGCTTTTGCCCTAGGGGTGAGGGGTGCCCCCAAAAGGGGGTGAAAAATATATGTTCGAAATATATGTTCGAAATAAGTCCGGAAATGGATAGAATGCCTAATTCTAAGCAACTTTTATTCTATAAAGTTTTTTCACCAAGTTAATACTTTTCAAACGGATTTTCGCAAATCACTCAAAAAGTATTTGGTGGAAAAAAATTCTTATGAAAAATATAGCACGTAAAAAAGTGAAAAACTTGGTGTATATATTAGGTTACCATTAACGTGCCATAACCAAAAAACGGAAGCACTTTTTTGGGAAAAACTCATTTTAACTTTTTTAAAGTGTTTAAAAGAAAAATTTGCATCAAAAGTAAAGAAGTTACGCTCAAAATAAAGTTGGTCCCTTTTTTTGGTAAGAAATCGGGAGAATCACCCCCTAATTAGCATTTCAAATGAACTTAATTGTTATCACTTCACAAGTTTTTTACTCGCGTATGTATTAATCATACGATCTGTAAGTTTCATCGGTTCAAAGTCCTTATTTTTGAAAGAGCTGTAGTTAAAGGGTCTTGAACGAGTCACTTATCAAGAGTGTATGCAAATTTAGAAACTTTTCAGAAAAGTAAAGCCGACTTTTTTATTGTTTAAGACTTTTGGTATCTGTAACATATTTTAAGTTATTTTGAAAAAAAAAAGCATTTTTTCAAAATTAAAATTTTTAAAAATTTTACTTTAAAACCAATTTACAGAACATATAAACACAACATACCTAAGTAAAGTAACTTGTGAAGCGGTAACGATTAATTTCATTTAAGTTGCTAATTGGAGGGTGATCTTCCTGATTTTTTTTGCCAAAACAAAAGGGACCAACTTTGTTTTGAGCGTAACTTGCTTATATTTGATGCTAGAAATTTTTTTTATAAAAACAGAAATAAAGATTTTTTTAAACACTTTAAAAAAGTTGTTATGTGTTTTCCCCAAGAATGCTTCAATATTTGGATATTTCACATTGAATTATTATTCTATTTGGAATTTTTCGAATATGAACCTCATTAGCTATAACTCTGCTTTTGCTAGGTATAGGGACCTAATATATCACCATTTTTTTCACTTTTTTATAGGCTATAGTTTTGCTAAGAATATTTTTTTCGACGAAATGCTTACGTTCTAAGTTATTTGCGAAAAACCGTCTAAAAACGTGTTTATTTTGTTGAAAAATGAACATATTCACTTGCAAATAACTCGAAAAGTATTAATTTGGTGAAAAAACTCTATAGAACAAAAGTTGCTTAAAATTAGTCAGTTTATCCATTTCGGAGCTTATCTTGAACATATATTTTTTCACCCCCGAGATGGGGTGAAAGTCACCCTTAGGACAAAAGCACGCATCGGCACCATATCACTTTTTTTCTATGACATGTTAGCTATGCGTATGCCAAATTTCATGTCAATCCAAGCGGTTCTTTAAAATTTACAGCAAAAACCGTGAAAGAATGGACATAAACAACAACTTTTAGTCTGATCGTATAAAATTTTGATTATAAAAAAGGTTTACAATTACTAAACTATTAATTAGAATATTTTTATTATTATAAAGATATGTCTTTGACCATATTCGTATAAGTTTTTAATAGTTTCTGCAATGTACTTTTTCGTCGTTTTTTGAGTAAAGTTTTCGTTACAAAATTCATTCGGCTGATAGCTACCGAAATTTTGGAAAAAATAGTTAAATTTTATTTTGGGTTTGAAGATCATCTCACGTTTGCATAAAAAACTAAAAGTTAAACAATTACGCATGCACGTCATAGATTTTATGACATCATAGCCTACCCGTACAAACTTAACAGCAAAAAAATTCAACAAATTTTTCATTATACAGGGTGTTTCATTAACAATTGTCCATATAGAAACTGGAGAAACCTCAGCACAAAATACGAAGATTCACTTTCCCCCGTCGTACGCCTCGGGTAATAGACAGAAACGTATGTTTAACATAATTTAGTAGTTTGTGTAGTACTTATACTTCCTGCCAAGTATAAAAAGGATACGTCGAATAGTTTTAAAATGCTGGGAAAAAATAATGTTTAAATTTTTAGATAAAACACCCTGTAACTCAGTAAGGAAACACATTGTATTTAAGTGTTTTAGGTTACATCTTCGTATTTTCTGCTAAGGTTTCTCCAGTTACTATATGGACAATTATTAATGAAACACACTGTATATTAGTTTTTTCGCTACCGTTAAATTTAGCAGGAAAGCGCTGTTGCCAAATAAAAAACAAATATGTATTTACCAAAGCAACTACCGGCTACACTGTTTCTCTTTGTCTTTAATCTTTGTAGGACCATCCTTTTATAAGAAACAACGAGGACCAAGGGGGGTCAATAAAGTATCCATACATAAATTAATCAAAAACATGCTTCTTTATTTAAACTAATTTAAAAATAATACTTTTATAAATAAAAAAAAATATTCCTAGACGTTAATGGAACAGTTAAAAGATAAGAATTTATAATATACCCGGAGCCATCGGCTTCAGTATAATTGAATCATTTATTTCAGAAAGGGGACAAGTCACAAAAACCTGCTTTAGAGAAAAACAAAAAAAAACGTGTTTACATTCAACAAAAATTTTATTTATAAAAATAAAAATTCTCACTAATAACCTGTAGTGTTTGTCAAAAAGTATTGTATTTTTCAAAAATTTATCTTGTTAATTTGTTTAAGAAAAAAATAAATAATTTTTTGCACTTGGCCCCTTTCTGAAATAAAGTTGGTGTTTACATTCAACAAAAATTTTATTTATATAAAATAAAAATTCTCACTAAAAACCTGTAGTGTTTGTCAAAAAGTATTGTATTTTTCAAAAATTTATCTTGTTAATTTGTTTAAGAAAAAAATAAATAATTTTTTGCACTTGGCCCCTTTCTGAAATAAAGTTGGTGTTTACATTCAACAAAAATTTTATTTATATAAAATAAAAATTCTCACTAATAACCTGTAGTGTTTGTCAAAAAGTATTGTATTTTTCAAAAATTTATCTTGTTAATTTGTTTAAGAAAAAAATAAATAATTTTTTGCACTTGGTCCCTTTCTGAAATAAAGTTGGTGGTTACACAATTTTAATCAAGGAGTCATGCGTTGCATGGCCCCTTTCTGCACTAAACGCTAATTTCTCTGCGCTCCCAAAGCAACACTATGGCAGCAATTGATTCCTTTCTGCAACAAAAGCTGTATTTACGTTTAAATTAAAAAATTTCACCAAAAACTCATTTTGTCAAAATTAGTCACTTGACCCCTTTCTGAAATAAACGATTCAATTGACATCATCGTAGACGTAGGACACCAAAACATACTTCTGGCATTTTGAAAAAACTATGGTTGTTTTTGCCCACTTATAGTCGAAGCAATAAAGCACTGAATCTCAGAAAAAACGACAAGACGGATCTTAATAATTCTTTTTGCATTCGATTCGTGAATGCACCAGGAAACTTTGTGATCCCGAGCCATGATGTAATATTGAAAAACTGCATACAAAAAATGCATTCATGAACTCCATCTCAAACAGCCATTAAAAAATTTTTCAGAACTCGTCAATTATCGGCGGAAATGAGTTCAATTTTGTAACTCGGGGGCTTCTGGGGTATTTGAAAACGAATATAACGTCGAAAGTGACCTACGGAGTACCTGCTGCCCAGGGTACCTACTGTTTACCTCGTCTTGTGGAGTTTTCGGCAAATTCATTAAAAAATTAGTCAAAATTCATTATTTGGGGGTTTTCGGGTAAGTTTTCTGTATCCTGTATCCATCAATATCTTGCTGAAGTTATGGGAATCCACCAATCTAGCGTTTCAAGAGCTTTAAGGAGGTATAGAGAAAATGGAGAATACACAAAAAGACCAGTCCCAGAACTTTTCAGGTGCACGAACCCAGCAGATCAACGTTATTTACATCTGAAGACTTTACGTACCCATCATGTTACAGCTAAACAACTGCAAAATTATCTTTCCACAGCCCGTAGCACATAATGTTCGGTTCGTAAAGTGACAATCGGTTAGAAACAGATTAAGGAAATTTGGAATCGGAGTCAGAATGACTGCTACTAATCCACTGTTAACAAGGGTACACCGTATGTCACGTTTAAGTTTTGCACCGGCACATGTCGATTGGAATATTAACGGCTGGACTAATATTCTTTTTACTGAGGGCCCAAGATGTGCACTTTGTGGATCCAACCGTGCAAAGTGTCTCTCGTATCCAAAAAGTGCAAATTTTGACTCATCAATAAAAATAATATTAGTCCAAACGTTAATATCCCAATCAACATGTTCTGATGCAAAACTTAAACGTGACATACGGAGTACCCTCGTTAACAGTGGAGCAGTAGCAGTCATTCTGACTCCGATTCCAAATTCCTTAATCTGTTTCTAACCGAATTGGCACTTTACGAACCGAACATTACGGGCCACGGGCTGTGGAAAGATCATTTTGCAGTTGTCTAGCTGTAACATGATGTGTACGCAAAGTCTGCTCTGCAGATGTAAATAACGTTTATCTGCTGGGTTTATGCACCTGGAAAGTCCTGGAACTGGTCTTTTTGTGTATCCTCAACTTTCTCTATACCTTCTTAAAGCTCGTGAAATGCTGGATTGGTAGATTCCCATAACTTCAGCAAGATCGGCCATCTTCAATTATACCTACAGTTTGGGCTGCTTGTTCGGACGTTATATTACTCATTTTTTGAAAGAACGCACCTCCTCATTAAAAACTCAAGCAGACATAGTGCACAGATCAAATTCTCGGACACAAATGTCCAAAATAAATATTCTGCTTTAACAACGTTTTGTTTCTTGTTTTTTTTTCGGCAAAAACACGCTTCCACTTGAAATGTTATGGGATTGTAGACACACAAAGAAGACGGTAGACGGGTATTATAACATTCTGCTAAAAATTATTTTTAAAAAGTTATTTTTAAATTTTTTTCCGTTTCAAAAATTATGGGATACTTTTTGTTATATTATGCGATATTTTATTCTCGTCTTATTAAGGCGCTTCAAGAAATATATCGCTTGTACTAGTTCTTCTTCTTCTTCTTCTTAGCCTTCTATCGTCCATGTTTGGACATAGGCCTCTCCCAATTCCTTCCATCGGTCTCTATCCTGAGCAACATATTTCCAATTTGTTCCGGCGACTCTTTTAATATCATCAACCCATCTCATCTGTGGTCTTCCTCTCGGTCGTTTACTTTGGTAAGGTCTCCAATGTTGTATACTTTTGTTGTTATGTCCTCGATTTTGTGTTTGATCTTACCTAGTCTTTCCTCTTTTTATCTGACAGTCTTATACCTAACATTGCTCTTTCCATTGCCCATTCTGTTGTGGCTAGTTTATTCATATTTGCCTTGGTTAGGGTCCAGATTTGACACCCATATGTCATGATAGGAAGGATGCACTGGTTGAACACTTTGGTCCTCAAATATTGAGGTATTTTGCGGTTCTTAAGTATCCAACCAAGTTTTTTAAATCCTGCCCATGCTAGTCTTGCTCTCCTATTAATTTCCGCACTTTGGTTTTCTTTGACTAGTTTCAGAATTTGGCCGAGGTAGATATATTCCTGGACTTTTTCTATCTCACTGCCATTTATAGTTATGCGTCTGGGGTCATCTGTGTTTGTCATTATTTTTGTTTTCTTCAAGTTTATTTTCAGGCCGACGTATTGGGAGCTGCCTGCGAGTTCCTCCATCATAATTTGCAGTTCCTCGAATGAGCTCGCTATAATCACAATGTCGTCAGCGAATCTGAGGTGGTTTAGCTTCTTGACATTAACGTTAATGCCATAGGTTGACCAATTTGTCGTTTTGAAGACGTCTTCTAGTGCTAGGTTGAAAGCTTTGGCGATATTACGTCTCCTTGTCTCACGCCTCTCTTATTAGGGATGGGATTTGTATTTTCGTCTAGTTGTACTATCATAGTTGCATTTTCATATATATTATGTATTAGTTGTCTATATTTTGAATCTATTCTACAATTATTAATAGCTTGTTCTATGGCCCACATCTCGATACTATTAAACGCCTTTTCATAGTCTACGAAGGCAAGAAATACGGGTAGTTGGTATTCATTTGCCTTCTCTATCAATGTTCTCATTGTCAGCAGATGGTCTGATGTACTATATCCTTTGCGGAAGCCAGCCTGTTCCACTGGTTGGTAATAATTGTCCATTTTGTAGGTCAACCAGTTGTTAGTAATTCTCATGAATAGTTTGTATACTTGACTGAGCAACGACATCGGTCGATAATTCTGTAGGTCACATTTGTCCCCTTTTTTGTGTAAAAGTATTACTAGACTTTCGTTCCAGTCTTTAGGTATCTTGCTATTATGGAGATATTTATCAAATAGCTGTTAGTATAGGGATTGTTACTGTTTTGCTTGTTTTCAAGAGCTCGGCAATTATACCGTCATGTCCTGGAGCTTTATTAATTTTTAGTTCTTTTAAAGCTCTTTCTATTTCGAATCCCTTTATATTTGGTAGTACTTCTGATCCCACGTTTTTTATTTTTCTTTTGACGTTCTCCTTTGTTGATTCATTAGGCTGGCTTTGCGAGCTGTACAAGCTTTTGTAGAAGTCTTCGACTATTTTTGTAATTTTATATTTGTCCTTCTCTTCCTTACTATTGGCGTCTTTAATTTTGATGATTTTTTGAACACCCAGTGCCGGTCTTAGACATTTTAAGCCTCTGTTGTTTTCAATGACTCGCTCTATTAAGTTCTCGTTCCATTTTTGTAAGTCGCGTTTTAGTTCTTTTCTAATTGTTTTATTAAGTTCTATGTATTCTTGAGTATGGCGTTTATTTTGCGTTAGTAGTTCTCGTCTTTCCGTCATTAGTTGTTTAGTTTCGTTGCTTATTTTGTCTTCTTTAGTACTTGTTTTCTTTGCGACCTTTAGTCCGGCTTCGAGAAGGTTCTTATTGATGTTTTTGTTAATTTCGTCAATTTCATCTTGATTATGTGAAGGATCATATTTGAACTTATCCGCTAAGACCTCTCGGAATTGCTCTTCATTTGTTTTACTTTAAAGGCATCTATTCGCGTTGTTTTTTTTAAATATTCTTTTTCTCTCTTCTTTCATGTTAATATTTATTTTTGCTCTAACTATACGATGGTCACTACCCGTTGTTACGTTGTTGATTGTTTTTACGCCTTCAAATATCGACTTTAAAAACAGTTGCGATTTTAAAACACTTCTAGTTGCAACTCTGCAGCCCGAAGTTCAAGGTTAAATTTCTCACCTTTAATACCATCTTTGGGTTATAAGATTTCATTCGACACCTCATTTGTTATTCTATCTGTTTTAATAACGAAGGAGTTGCGTTTAGAACATCTCTGGGACAGACATACATGGATAATTTAATGTTTTCACATTGTTTCAAAAAATCCAACAACAGTGAATAGCTTATATTTAGAGGAAATAAAATGAAAGAATGTAAATCAATTAAAAACAACTCAAATTGCTGTTATTTTGTACATTTTACAATCACTACTCCTTAACATGACTATGAATCCATGATAAGAATCTTGAAACTTTTGTATAGATTCCCGGCAAACCTGCCAGACAATCTGATACTCCACCTATGATGATGCCTTCTTGGTACCACTGCTTCCCATTATCGGTCAACCTAAGCAAAGGACCTCCACCATCACCTGTAAAGGAAAGAAGGATAAATTAAAAATAGTAGGTACATTTTAGTCCATTGAAATGTTACATTTAGGGTTGCATTTTTTAGAGGAGTCAATTTTATTTTTTTAATGTGTAGGGGGTTCAGTAGATTCTACTAATTCTGATGCTTCTGAAGCTTAAGTTTACGTTTTTGGGGTCGCCAGCCTTGTCCCCCGGCCGCCATCTTGGAAAAAGAGGTGCAAAGGGCTTTCGCACTGTATCTCCTAAACTAGTAAACCTACAGAAAATTTAATTTTACACACAATGTAGCAAATTAAATTTTCTACAATTCTATATTTATTACTTTTTATCGTCAAGTGATCAACAAAAAAGTTATAAACAAAAATAAGAGAAAATTTTGAAAGAAGCTTCCTTTTGGAGGTTGTACCTTTTTTTCGTTCATTTCACAGTAAAATAACATCGTAGCAATTTTGTAAAGCAGTAGGAGCAATTTCCACTATAAAGTTGTTTAATTTTATTTATTTATCTAGGTTTTACAGCGCTCCAAACTTGACCAGATTCTCGAATTCTCATATGATTCAATAAAATTGTGTTTTGACTAGGAAAGTTTTGGGGTAGTTCTGATTTCTTTCATTGTATATGGATTTTAGGCTGCTAAATTCAAATATGAGATTTGCGGACAAAATTTTTTGCCGGAAGATTGAAAAAATCGCGAAAAAAGCAAAAAATTTCAGCTTTTTTCCGCTTTTTTGCTCAAATCTCGAAAACTATTAACTTTTAGTAAATGGTCTGTTAACAGAAATTAAGGTACTTAACATTATCTACAAATATCACTATTTACTTTTTTTTTCAGACGAACCGTTCGATCTAAAGTGCAAGTTGAAAATTGCCAATTTTTAACGGTCTCGGCAAAACCCACTTTTTACTTTTACATTCCAAAACTTTATTTTTTATTAGAATGCTGTCATTTGATAAATTTTTCCTAGTTTTCTGTACAAATAATAAATGTTAGTTCATAGGTATGGTATTTCTCTTGTGACAGCTTTCATGAGTCCATTCCGTCCTAAGAGGCCGGAAATGTTTCTGCTTTTCCCTTAGAGCCACAGAAGATCAGGCACAGATGGAGTCACAATTTCAGTTGGTGTGAACATTTCCTTCGGATCTGTTATCTTAATTTCTAAAAAACCTTAAGGTTTTGTCCTTTTAAAATGAATTCTTTGAACAGCTCTCTGACTTCCATAAACCTCAGGCGCGGGTTTCTTTTTTATCCGAGGAATGGATTGCTTAGGAGCTACTGCATGTTTTGGTGCAATACAGGAAAAGCCACATATGACGTGAAAAGTGTGGTATTCGTTGATTTTATGTATGTTAAAATCAGTGTTATCGTACACCTACTGTGTAAAGCACGGCAGGTCAATTTTCTGCCGATCGCCTGAGAATGCTGACACTTTCAGGCGAACAGCTTCTGTGTAGGATGAACAAAACTCCAAAGAGGAAACTACATCAACCTATTTTCTTGAGCCCTACTTTTTGTAGAGAAAACGGCCAACCCTGCAAGGAATGGTGAGACCAACTATCTGGGCCTTACTGCCGCTACAAGACTTTGAGCAAGCGCGTTGCTTATCTGGAAGTGTCAGCAATCGCAAGTGATCCGCAGAAAATTGACCAGCCGTGATTTACACAACAGGTGTACGAAAACGCTGATTTTAACCCTTTCTATGCCAGGCCTCAATTTGCATGTTGGTTCCTCAATCCCAAAGTCCCGGTATTTTCTGTTGCTACAAACGCTTTACCTTCTAGCAGCTACCTATAAGCGTTGCCACCAGTGCTACAATCTAGCATACATCTAAAATATGTGAACAAATATATACGGCAATGGCTCCGCATGACCTGTCTTAGGTGCCAACATTTTGAGGCTTTGGGAACAATAATCTAACATTTTCGGACATATTTCTACGGCATTGGGACACCAATGCGTCTAAAATTTTATAAGCAACGCATATTTTCGGCTTTGGTAAATTGAGACCATAACACCTTGAACGTATATATACGGCGGCTGGGAATACAGACCCACTTTTTCAAAAATATATATATGCAGCGTTGGGACAGAAAGGGTTAACGTACATACAATCGACGGATACCACACTTTTTACGTCATGGGTGGCATTTCTTGTATTGCACCAAAACATGCAATAGCTCCTAACCAATCCATTCCTCGGCTAAAAACTAAATCCGCACCTGAGGTTTATGGAAGTCATCAGCGAGCTGTTTAACTAATACATTTTGAAAGGACAAAACCTCAAGGGTTATCAGAAATCAAGATCCGAAGGGAATGTTCACACCAACCAAAACTGTGACTCCATCTGTGGCTCTAAAGGGAAAAGCAGAGACATTCTCGGTATTTTAGGATGGAATGGATTCATAGAAGCTGTGAGAAGAGACCTACCATATTCATATTATGAACTAACATCTATTATTTGTACAGAAAACTAGGAGAAATTTATCAAATGACAGCATTGTAATAAAAAATAAAGTTTTGGAATGTAAAAAGTGGGTTTTTTCGAGACCGTTAAAAATTGGCAATTTTCAACTTGCACTTTAGACCAAACGGTTCGTCTGAAAAAAAAAGTAAATAGTGATATTTGTAGATAATTTAAAGTACTTTAATTTCTGTTTACAGAGCATTTGGTAAAAGTTAATAGTTTTCGAGATTTGAGCAAACAAGCGGAAAAAGCTTAGATTTTTCGATTTTCTCGCGATTTTTTCAATGTTCCGGCAAGAAATTTTGTCCGCAAACCTTATAATTGGATTCAGCAGCCCAAAATCCATATATAATGAAAGAAATCAGAACTACCCCAAAACTTTCCCAATAGGGAGCTCGTAGAGTACAAATTCACTGAATCAATTGGAATACAATAAAAACAAAACCTTAGGCCTACTTTTCTATCTACATATTTATTTATTATGATTTTACCATTCCTATGCTATTATTAAGCTATTTTTGACCCTTTTCACCGCGACCTATAAGGGAGAGTCTGGAGAAGCGTTTTTTGTGTGGTATCTTCAACAAGCCTAATCCACGGACAATTTCTAGACAAAATAATATTATTTATTATTATATGTTGAAAAAGATCTATCGTAGTTATTATCTTTTCATTTTTTTCTATGGTCCAGGCTGCGAGTTAAGGTCTGAATCAGTATCCGAGGTGAATTTTTGTGGTATAATGAGAGTTAGAGTTTGTGTCACTGTCGGTAATTCATCTTCCAATTCATGTTCTTCAATAATTAATGTTGATATGTCCACGATGTTGTTGAAACTTTTACCACCACAATGGAGGCACACTGCTGAACATTTGATGTCTGCTTTTCGGCAACCCCACATGCACTTCCAGTTTCCATTGCATCTGAAAAATATGAATATAATAAGCTCGGGGTCACTGGCGGTTTGGAAGTTTGGATTGATATCCACAATTTTCAATGTTTTTTCCAGCCCCAATCTTCTGGATGACAATGTTTACCGAGCCATGACTAAATCTGGTGATACACTCGGACTCTGTGGAAACGGGCTGCATCTTGTTTTGGAGGAAGTGAGAAAATATTAAATGCATTTTTTGTCACTGTTTTAGCGAATCGTTTGTATCTCAGAGTTTCCAGAGAATGGTCTTTATTTCCGCCATATAAAGAGACGAAAAACGTTCGCCGATAACAGTGAGTAAAGATGGCTCGACTTTCCATCTGTCAAATAATTTTCTCCAAAGGTTTCTTACAAATAAAATAACCACCACTCATGATGCGTGCTTAAAAAAACACAAATTTGCTTATTTAATCACAAAAATACAGTTGAGTCCGCGAGTCTTTACCCGTGCGTCATCATTTAAAGCATACGAAATAAGTCGGAAATCTATTTCACGCAACAACAACTGACAGAAAGTGGCTACTGTTCCGATTACGGGTGTTATTATAAAAATTTACGTTATCAAATATATAGAATGTCAAATGTAAGTTTTGCTTCAAAATTTTTGTGCAAAATTACAGCTACATTTGAAGTAGCTTAATAAATTCTTTTATTATTATTGATTAATAAATAAACAATTTATAAAAAAAATTCAATAACATATTTTATTTTTGTTATTTTATTCACTTTGACGGAAATCTAAACACAATCATTTCTTTACTGTGTGAATGACGTTAGCTTTGAATGTTTTAAATATTAATTGCCAAAATATAATTATTTACCTTAAAATTTCAAAGCCCAATATAAAATTAGTTGTGAAAACAACTGTTTGTGTAATATAAAGTAACTTCAAAACGCAAAAATTCGACAAATAATTCAACTGACTGACAGCGACAAAAGTAAACAAAGCAGTAACGTCAAACAAATTGTGCTTAAAATATGAAAACATACCGAATCGTCTTTTTTGTACCTATCTCTTTTCAATGCACTGAGTCTAGATGGTTCATAAAAATAACATGTGTTTTTACCTAATAACAAACGGCAGCTGGTTTATCATGAGTTTCATGCGTGGAAGAGAATGATGCTAGATAAAAAGTATGTGTTTTATCTCGCCAGGTATTAATGACGCACGGGTAAAGACTCGCGGACTCAACTGTATAAATTTTACCCACAAGACTCCCAATAGTATTATTAGTCTAGGGCCCATCTGTTTTGAGATGGACGTTGAGAGGTGACTCAAATTTTCTTGCAGAAATTGCTTAAAAATAACTCAAATAATAATATTTGAGTTATCCTCCCTCTCAAAAAGGTCCGGAACATTGTTTAAATAATTAAAATGTCAAAAAATGAAGGAAAAATTCGACTTTTTTCTTCGTTTTTTGATTATAACTTTAAAAGTATTCATTTCCCAGAAAAGATGTACTTACATAAAAGTTGTGTAATTAAATTTTCTACAATATAAAATTAGTTAAAAGTTGAAAAAATAATCACCCTTGTTGCAAAATAGCAATAATTGCGAAAAAAAACATACAAAAACAAGTATTCGCATTTTACGTTTACGTTTTTCAACCATTTATACTAGACTTATGACCTTCATATTTCACCCAGAAAAACTTTATAATACAGTAAAACAATACTGTAAATTTTATTAAGATCAGTTCAATAGATTTTGCAAAATAAATTTTGCAATCCAGCTTTCGCAAAAACAATTCATTTTTTCAAAATGTTACAGGACTGAAAATAAAGTAGATAGCAAGTTGAAATTTTTTTTACGTATAGAAATGTGCTATACCTTTCATTTGCAATTTGCAAAATTAAAATCGATTAACTACCGCGGCGGCAGGAATTTTTTTAAATAAACATTAATTATTGGTACTACGCGCAGGACAGCGGTGTTCGATTCACATGAAGTTGATTTCCACCAAAATTTCTTCCAATCTTCATCTAATATATTATTTTCTTACTCTATATTTGGTTGTATTTTAATATTTTAATTCCACGAAAATCAAACTAATTTTATTATTGTCTGTGAAATATTGTTTAAACAATTGGATATGTTTAAAAATAATAAACTTTTATTCTCAAGTTAAAATATATGAACAAAGAAAGTTTTTGCTAAAAAAAGTGTTATTTCAAAAGATAGAGTATGTGTTTTTATTTTGCAATAAACAAATTTATTTATTTATATCGAAATGTAATAAAAATTAAAATGTATCAATAATTATCAAAGGTCATTGGAATGCCCAATCAGAGCAAACTATCCGGTGTCCTGCGCGCAACACCAATAATTAATGTTTATTTAAAAAAATTCCTGACGCCGTGGTGGTTAATCTATTTTAGTTTTGCAAATTGTAAATCAAAGGTACAGTACACTACTATAAGCAAAAAAAATTTCAACTTGCTATCTGCTTTATTTTCAGTCCTGTAACAGTTCGAAAAAATGAATTTTTTTTTTGCGAATGCTGGATTGCAAAATTTATTTTGCAAAATCTATTGAACCGATCTTAATGAAATTTACAGTATTGTTTAACTGTATCATATAGTTTTTCTGGGTGAAACTTGAAGGTCCTAAGTTTAGCATAAATGGTTGAAAAACGTAAAATGCGAATACTTGTTTTTGTATAGTTTTTTCCCAATTATTGCTATTTTCCAACAAGGGTGACTATTTTTTAAATTTTCAACCAACTCTATATTGTAGGAAATTTAATTATACAACTTTTATGTCAATACAACTTTTCTCGGAAATGAATACTCTTAAAGTTATAATCAAAAAACAAAGAAAAAATCGAATTTTTCCTTTATTTTTTGACATTTTGATTATTTAAACAATGTTCCGAACCTTTTTGAGAGGGAGGATAACTCAAATATTATTATTTGAGTTATTTTCAAGCAATTTCTGCAAAAAAATTTGAGTCACCTCTCAACGTCCAAATGTACTAATATTTTTACAGATGCGCCCTGGTCGATATCTATAAAACTCAAAATACTTTTCACAATTTTTAATACGATTGCACGTGGCCAAATAGGTAGCACAACTGTAAGAATTAGTAAATTAATTAGAGGGGAACGTACTGTTGTGCCATCTAGGATAAATTATAATAAAAAAAGTAATAGCAGGCAGATATTCAGTCCCGTACGGAAGAAGAATGACGTACCTGCAAATTTTGTCATTTCCTGTTTATTGCGTAATTTACTTCTAAAATACTATGTACAGATGATACAAAAACGACCGAACTCTAAAAATTTGCTGAGCCACTGTAAGTTAGTTGCGTCGTTACTGAAATACGCGCTATGTTAGACCTTGTTTCAGATGCATAATTATGCAACTGTAGATAGGGTTGAAATTGGTTAAGAATTTTGCATTTTGCGGTTTGGTTCAATTCTTCTTCTGGACCGGCGAACTTGTCCTCAAACAACTTCTTGGGGCTTTTTTATATATGCTTATGGTTATAAGTTTTATAGTGGAGGGAAAGGTCAAAAATAGATTAATAATAGCATAGGAATGTTAAAATTATAATAAATTATATGAATAAAAGAATTTATGGATATAAAAGTGAGCCTAACGTTTTGTTTTTATTGTATCCCTATGAGCATTGGGGAATCCGGTCAAGTTTGGAGTGCTGTAAAACCTAGATAAATAAATAGAATTAAACAACTTTATAGTGGATATTGTTCGCTGAAAAACCCTTTACAAAATTTGCTAAAATGTTATTTTATTGTAAAATAAACTGAAACATAACTTTTCTTCAAAAAAGGACTTTCAAAAGGAAACTTGTTAAAAATTTTTTACTTGTTTTTGCTTATATCTTTTTTGTTGGTCACTTGACGATAAAAAGTGATAGAAACAAAATTGTAGAACATTTAATTTGATACATTTGATGTTTAATTAGATTTTCCGTAGGGTTGATATTTTACGAGATATATCGCGAAACCCCTTTGCACCCCTTTTGCAAGATGACGGCCGGGGGACAAGGGAGCGACCCCAAAACTTGAACTTAAGCTTCTACTGATCCCCCATATACATTAAAAAAATAAAATTGACTCCTCTAACAAATGCAAGCTATGGCCTAAAAAATGTAACATTTCAATGTACTATTTGATTTTTTCAGCATACGTTTTCTCATGTAAAGTAAAAAATATATAGGGTGAGGCAGATAAAGGGCCTATTAGAAATATTTCGAGAACTAAAGGTAACTGAATTATGAAAATTGGAATAATGGGGTTTTGAAGACTGATCTATTTAATGAAAATATTTTCATCTACTTGTTACTTCCGGTTATACTGGAAGTTGCTTATAACTTCGTTTTTTTAAATGGGACACCCTGTATATTTTGACATTTTTGGATTCTCCTCGATTTCTTCTTTCTTAAAATATAATGTTTTGTAACATTGTACAGGGTAGGTTAAAAGATAATTACGTTTTATTATTAATTTCGTAGCAATATTCGCACCCTGTAGGATTGTAGTAGTTTGACATAGTAAACTCTATTTATGTTCAAATGATTTTCAATATAGTCTACTATTGTTAGCAATTATTAGTATAGCTAAATTTTTAATTTTAGTATACAGGGTGGGTCTAAACTCGGAATGAGTATTTTCTGAGTTTTCTTAAATGGAACACCCTATATTTTAGTATTGTAGTGAAATGATATTTCAAGGTACTTTTTTATTTCTTAAGCATTCCCTATACCTAACTGCTTTAATTTGTGCTTAATTGTTAATCGCACCAACAATCTTAACTTCGATGGTATTTTGACAGTTCAACCATTATTGGCAATTTTAAGTATCAGTCTAGATTAACATGTATTTATTTCCAAAAATTATTTGTGATTGAATATTTTCACGGCCAACCTAATACAATTTCACATATTTTGTGTTGCAATTAATGTTTTGCTTGAATCACCAATAACTCACAAATTAAATCAGTTAGGTATAGGGAGTGCTTAAGTAATTAAAATGTACCATAAAACAACATTTCATTACAATACTAAAATACAGGGTGTTCCATTTAACAAAACTCAGAAAATACTCATTCCGTGTTTCGACCAACCCTGTACACTAAAACGAAAAATTTAGCTATACTAATAATTGCTAACAATAGAAGACTATATTAAAAATTATTTGAAGATAAATAGAGTTTATTATGTCAAACTACTACAAGCCTACAGGGTGTGAATTTTGCTACGAAATTAATAAGAAAACGTAATTATCTTTTATCCTACCCTGTATAATATTACAAAACCTTATATTTAAAGAAAGAAGAAATCGAGGAGAATCCAAAAATGTAAAAATATACAGGGTGTCCCATTTAAAAAAACGAAGTTACAATCAACTTCCGGTATAAACGGAAGTAGCAAAGAGACCAAAATATTTTCATTAAATAGCTCACACCTCAAAACCCCTGTATAACAATTTTAATGATTTTCTTAACTTTAGTTCTCGAGATATTTCTAATAGGCCCTTTATCTGCCTCACCCTGTATACATATAGTGCAGTCAGTGAGGGTATTTGGCTCCGAATTCCATCTTACTGCATGGATTTAATGAAATTTTGGGAATAGCCTCTAATTATCTGCTAATTCAAAGTATACCCTATGCCAATGTGCGCTTTTATCTTAGGGGTGGTTCCCACTCCTTTTTGGGGATGGAAAATTTTTTGGTCAAAATAACTATGGAAGTAGCTAGAGAACCTAATTCTAAGCAAAAACTGTTCTAAAATCTTTTTTAAAACAATAGTTGAGATATTCGTGGTTGAAAATTTGCCATTTTAAGTAAAAGGTGTCACCATTTTGGTGACAATACAAAAACAGATATTGTAGGTGATAAGAGATTTTTTTATTGCATGCTCAAATCGGTGTGTTTAACTTAAAAAATCAGAAAAAGAGTAGATTTTAGGGGTATAATGTTACTACTACTTTTGTAGTGTTTGCAAAGATCTTTAAAACGAGCACTGTAAAATGTCTATTACATTCAAGCTAAGCGAGGTATAGGTGATATGGTGCAAAAAAATTGATGACTAATGTATTTTAAGGAAAAATGAGAAGTATATTTAATCCCTTATCTACCAGAATTTCTATTTCCTTGGGTCTTTCATTTCTGGATTAATGTTACAGCTTGATTATCTGGTATTCTCTCTAAGTGACATCAAAGGTTGACTCTTAGATATTAAGTAGTTAGTAAGATAAGATAGATAAAAAATTACTCATTGGTCAATGACCAATTGTAGCACTTAGCACTTGATTGTAGCACTTAGCAAATAATAAAAGAAAAAATAAGTTTTCATTCGATATCTCACTTGTCTTTTTTTGGTCTAATGACGGAGAGTTATGCCTCTTCGGTCAAAAACTTTTCTAACTATGGCATCCTCCTCTCGTCTGATTACATGACCTATTCATCTAAGGCGTGCTATCACTAAAAACAAAACCCAAAAAAAAGGATAGAATCTAAACAATCAACCCATAATTATCTCAAAATATTGGCTTTACCATCACAAGTGTCTCTTCCCTGTTCACCTCCAGCGCATATTTGGGAGTCGCTAAGAATAATTATTAATAATTTTTTTATATACTGCTCTGTACAATACTGGTTTGTACGTAAAGGTACATCAACTTTGAGTTTGACTTGGGAACATTCGCCATTTTCTGTTTTACCCCAGCCAACTGTTGTAAGTCGATCGTTAATTTTTGATTCTTCGTATGGCTCAGCGAGACATATAGGTCTAATATAGGCTAGAAATAAAAATAGAAAGTGATTTTAATTATTGTAAACACTATTTTTAATATACGTATAATAGGCGGGTGCATTTAGGACAAAATAAATCGATTTTTAAATAAAGCACCTAGAGACTTGCAGTTTTTACTTTATCGTACTGCATACGTAGTATAGTATAATAGTATGTATACGTAGTATAGTATAATAATATAGATAAAGTTTTAGGATCGTGCACAAAACAGTTTTTCAGATTTCACTTTTTTTCGACGTTTTGAGTCTCCCTGAGTCTAAAAGGCAAATAAAAAAACATGTCGGAAGTATGTACGTACGTATGTACGTACGTATGTCGCCACCGCCCGCGAAAACTACCGGACCGATTTCGATGAAATTCAGTATGAGTAAGTTTAAGAGAATTTTGTCGAGAAACTAAGCTTTTAAAAAAAACCTCTCAAAGGAGGCCGAAGTAGGGGGGTTATTTAGGGCCCATTTTTGCAAATTTTGACCGAAACGAATGAAATTTAACTCAAAGTTAGCTCATCGATAGGTAAAGAGAAATACGAGATTTGACATTTCCAAATTCAAAATGGCGGCCAACATGGCTGACCGCCCATCCGACACATTTCCCTACCTATCTAAAAACTTGTTTAAGATAAGTTTAATTTGAAAAAGTCGTTATATAGTCTAGAGATGGGGCTATAAGAAAAATATTATCGTTTTTCAAAAAAAGTTATGGGTTGGCTATATTTAAGGGGTCAAAATTTGACATAACTTTGAACTAGATTTTCCCAAAAATGGCTCCAAGGAATTTGTTTCTGTTTTGATATATTTTTGATATCCTATCGGTAAATTGAATGGCATTAATCAGATTTCTTAACTCCCCATAAGAGGGGAGTTATGAATTTTCTATAAAAAAATATTCGAGTGCCCGCAACTTCCTTTGTAATAGAAACTAAAATTTGAAATTTTGCAGACATATATGGTACTTTATTCTCTATTATCACAGTAAATTTTACCCAAAATGTGGCTTCCGGTTGAACCGGAAATGAAAAAAAATCTAAATTTTTTCAGTATATGTGTATATTTTTACACATTTTGAAATAATGAAAAATTACCTTTCCAATGACAAACAACTCGTTGCTGGAAAGTTTAAAAACTCGAAAAGTTACAGTAAATATAAATTTTGCTATATTCTTGTGTGTGTCCTCTCTCACGTGATCATAGCAGAGCATTATTATAGGGCAGTCAGTGAGGGTATTTGGCTCCGCTCCGAATTTCATCCTACTACATCGATGTACTTGATATTTTCACAGTAAGTAGGGAATAGCTCAAGAAACAAAATCTACCCTATATACTATGGGGCTTTTATCTTGGGGCGGTTCCCCCCTTTAAGGGGGGTGGAAAAGTTGTTGGTCAAAATAAACACGGAAGTAACTAGAGAACCTATTTCTTTGCAAAAACTGGTCTATGCTTTTTTTTGAGAACTCAATACTTTTTGAGTTATGCGCAGTTGAAAATTGGCCATTTTCATTGAAAAATGACACCTTTTCGGACGGTTTTTTGTGAATACCTTAAAAACTATGCATCGAACTACAAACACTATATAAAACATTTTTTAGATTATAAATAACACAGAGATTCGTTCCTTCGTAAATGTTCTATTTATAATACAAAAAGAGATATGGTAGGTGAAAAGAGTTTGTTTTTTGGTGTATGCTCAAATTGGTGTATTCAGCTTGAAATAACAGAGGAACGGTAGGTTTTAAGTGTATAAAATGCCACCAACGCCTTTTGTAGTGTTTCAAAAGGCCTTTAAAACGAGTACCATTAAATGCCGGTTACATTCAAACTAAGCGAGATATGGTGCCAAAAAAATAAATGACTAATTTACTTTAAGGAAAAATGAAAAGTAGATACATTTAACCCCTCATCCACCAGAATTTAAATGTATTGTTTTTCTTCTGCAATACCTTTTAATGTGTTATTTCTACTTTCAAAAGTTGAACGGGTTTGAAATGAATGGTTTTTGTAAAAAATGTGATCAAATTAATTATAGAATGCATTTTTAAATTTTTTTAAAAATCTTCCTTTTTCTCCGTGTAATTCGAAAATAAAAATGTTCCACCCCGGAGAAGTGGTGGGAACCGCCCCCATGATAAAAGCGCCATAGTATATAGGATAGACTTTGAATCAGGAAATTGGGCAACTCCCAAAATTTCATTAAAATCCATGCAGTAGGATAGAATTCGGAGGTAATATCTTGTTCTTAATCTCGCGCATTGACTGGCGTAATAGAAATAAAATGAAATACAAATATTGTAAACAATTAATTTCTCAGAAAAATGAACTAATTTGAAATGAAAATATGACTATAATGATTTATGCAATAATCTATACATCTATAGTGTGTCCCCGAAATATGGCATCGAACATTTTCTCAAATGCAGGAATTAATGATGCGTACCATAAAATATTTTCAAGTATACAAGGTGTTTCTAAAATATCAAAATAACGAGTAACTTTGCTATTTTTATAGAATGCCAGTATCTAGTACGATAGCGATAATAGATCGGTACGATAAAGTTCTCGGGCAGCCCTTCCGTCCAGTGTTTTTGCTTTGTACTCAGGATGACATCAGGTAAAATATTTACTATCCAAAAATGGGTGAAAATGCATAATTGCACTTTAAAGTGCATAAAATGCATCCAAAGTGCATAAACATGTCAAAAACAGTATACTAAGGATCAAGTATTGTTGTTCGGGGGAATTTGGGGTCACTGAACACGAATACGCCATCAGAACCGACCCTCCGAATCACCTGGTGCCCAAGGTCACTGCAAGGAACGTCATCTTCTGGAGTTTCGAGGGTTTTTGGCATTAAATTGATGCAAATGGATTACTCGGGGGTATTGTGAACACGCAATCAGAACCGACCTCTAAAGCACCTGGTGCGCAGATGCAATGCATGGGACGTCATCTTCTGGAGTTTAGAGGGTTTTCGGCATTTAATTGATGCAAATGGCTTACTGAAGGGCTTTTGATGTCGCTTAACACGGACACGCAATCAGAACCGACCTTCGGAGCACCTGGTGCCCAGGGTTATTTCAAGGTTTTTGACATTTAATTCATGCAAATGGATTACTAAAAGGTAATGTTTTAAGGTCGTTAACATGAATATGCCATCAGAACCGGCGCCCCGGTGTACATGGTGCCGGGGTTACTGCACGGGACGTCATCTTCTGGAGTTTCTGGAGTTTGATTTGGTACTACTTTGATGAAAACGGATTACTCAAAGGTTTTTGGGGGTGCTGAACACGAATGCCCTATCAGAACATACATCGGAGTACATGGTCCCGATGGCACGTCATCTTATGGAGATTCGAGAATTTTCGGTACTAAATTATTGCAAACGGATTACTTATGGGTTTTTGGGGTTTCTGAACGCCAATAAGCCATCAAATTCGACCCACGGAGCACCTGGTGCCTTCTGGAATTTCAAAAGTTTTCGGCATTATATTGATGCAGACGGATTACACATGGATTTTTGAGGTTGTTGAACACAAATACGCCATCAGAACAGACACTGGGGCACCTGGTGCCTAAAGCACGCTATCTTCTGGAATTTCAAGAGTTTTCGGTACTAAATTGATGCAAAAGGCTTACTCTTGTATTTTTGGGGTTGCTGAACATGAATTAGCCATAAGAATCGACCCGCCGATACACCTGGTGCCAGGATCACTGCAAGGGGCGTCATTTTCTGGAGTTTCTATAGTTTGGTTTTCGGTACTACATTGATGCAAACGGATTACTCAAAGGTTTTTGGGGTTGCTGGACACGAATACCCCATCAGAAGGGACACCGGAGTACATGGTGCCGAAGGCACCTCATCTTATAGAGTTTCGAGAATTTTCCGTAATAAATTAATGCAAACCGTAATGCTCATTGGTTTTTGGGGTTGCTGAACGCGAATACGCCATCAAATCCGACCCACGGAGCACCGGGTGCTTTCTAAAATTTCGAAATTTTTTGGCATTAAATTGATGCAGATGCAATACACATCGGTTTTGGGGTTTTTTTTATCACAAATACGCCATCAGAACAGACACCAAGGCACCTGGTGCCTGAGGCACGTCATCTTCTTGAGTTTCAATAGTTTTCGGTACTAAATTGATGCAAACAAATTACTCTTGTATTTTTGGGGTTGCTGAACACGTTGCTTAGATGAAACACTCTGGAGTATTTAGTGACCACTATGAATAACACTATCAAAATAGAATATAGGTAATCAATCCAAAAAAAACGAAGGAAAAACATTTATGACCCTTGTTGCAAAATAGCAATAATTGCGAAAAAACCATAAAAAAACAAGTAGGTATTCGCATTTTACGTTTTTCAACCATTGATGCTAAAAGAGTCTTTATATTTTACCCAGAAAATCTGTATGATAGAATAAAACAATACTGTATATTTCATTAAGATCGGTTTAATAGATTTTGCAAAATAAATTTTGCACTCCAGCTTTCGCAAAAAAATTCATTTTTTCAAAATGTTGCAGGACTGAAAATAAAGCAGATAGTAAGTTGAAATTGTTTATACATATGAACCTTTCATTTGCAATTCGGAAAATTAAAATCGGTTAACTACCACGGCGTCAGGATTTTTTTTAAATAAACAATAATGTTTGGTGCTACGCGCAGGACAGCGGTGTTCGATTCACACAAGTTGATTTCCACCAAAATTTCTTCCTATCTTCATCTAATATATTATTTTCTTACTCTATAGTTTGTTGTATTTTAATATTTTAATTCCACAAAAATCAAACTGATTTGATTATGGTTTGTGAAATAGTGTTTAAACAATTGCATATGTTTAAAAATAATAAACTTTTATTCTCCAAGTTAAAATATATGCACAAAGCAAGCTTTGGTTTAAAATACTATTATTACAAAAGACAGAGTATGTTTTTATTTTTCAATAAACCCATTTATTTATTTATTTCGTAATGTACAAAAAATTAAAATTTATCAATCATTATCAAAGGTCATTGGAATGCCCAATCAGAGCAAACGTATCCGCTGTCCTGCGAGTATCACCAACAATTATTAATGTTTATTTAAAAAAATTCCTGACGTCGCGGTAGTTAACCGATTTTAATTTTGCAAATTTGAAATGTAAGGTACAGTATTCTTCTACAGGGTTTTTGGTAAAGAATGGGCCATAGCTAAACCTAAGATTCCTGAGGTTAAAATAGGTCGATTTAAGCTAACTTACCTTAGTACAAAAGTTGATAATAACCGAAATACAGGGTGTCAAAGTGAAACTTTTATTTTATTTATTTTTGAACATTTCCTGACAGGCATGGGACAACAACACGAAATTTGGTAAATGGTGCTGGTACTGTACATCCTACTAAATTATGTTAAGCAAACGTTTCTGGCTACTACCAGAGGCGTACGACGGGGAAACGTGAATGTTTGACCCTTCACAAATTCTACGCCACTGGCGAAATTGCTATTTAGTGCAATTTTTTGATTTTCCAATACTTTCTATGTAAATAACATCCTCTTTATTTGTAACGATAAAGCCATTAGTTTTCGAGATAATTGAAGCTAAAAACGAAGGAGCATAATACATTAATGAGAATAAGTGTGCCTTTTCATTTTTAACCTCAAATATCTCAAAAACTAATGACTTTATCGTTACGAATGAAAAGTATATTATTTGCATATAAAGTATTGGAGAATCTAAAAATTATGCTAAATTAACAGTTTCATCAGTGTTCAATCATTCACCTTCCCCTGTCGTAGGCCTCTGGTAGTAGCCAGAAACGATTAACACAATTTAGTAGGGTGTACAGTGCCTACACTTTCTGCCAAGTATGACACAGATAGGTCAAATTATTTTAAAGTATTATTTTTTTAAAATATTTAATTCTTTATTTAAAACTTTAAGAAATCTGTGTGGCCGGTACTATAAAACTATTTGACATATCCTTATGATACTTGGCAGAAAGTGTAGGTACTGTACCCCTAATAGTCGTTTCTGGTTAATACCAGAGGCGTACGACAGGGGAAAGTGAATGGTTGACCCTTCCCAGATTCTACGCCACTGATGAACTGCTATTTTAGCATAATTTTTAGATTGTCCAATACTTTCTACGCAGATAATATACTCTTCATTCGTAACGATGAAGTCATTAGTTTTCGAAATATTTGAAGTTAAAAATGAAAAGGCACACTTATTTTGATTAATGTATTATGCTCCTTCGTTTTTATCTTCAAATATCTCGAAAACTGATGGCTTTATCGTTACGAAAAAGTATGTTATTTACATAGAAAGTATTGGCGAATCAAAAAATTGTACAACAATAGAAATTCCGCCAGTGGCGTAGAAATTGGGAAGGGTCAACCATTCACATTCCCCCGTCGTACGCCTCTGGTAGTAGCCAGAAACGTTTGTTAACATTATCTAGTAGGGTGTACAGTACCAGCACCACTTATCAAATTTCGTGTTGTTGTCCCATGCCTGTCAGGAAATATTCAAAAATAAATAAAATAAAAGTTTAACTTTGACACCCTGTATTTCGGTTATTATCAACTTTTGCACTAAGGTAAGCTAGCTTAAATCGACCTATTTTAACCTCAGGAATCTAATGTTAAGCTATGGCCCATTCTTTACCAAACACTCTGTATATGCAGAAAAAAAACTTACTGCCGCCTGCTTTACTTTCAGTCCTGCAACATTTTGAATAAATGATTTTTTTGCGAAAGCTGGATTGCAAACTTTCTTTTGCATCTATTAAACCGATTTCAATAAAATTTACAGTGTCATTTTTTTACATCATATAGTTTTTCTGGGTGAAATATGAAGGTCCTAAGTATAGCACAAATGGTTGAAAAACGTAAAATGCGGATACTTGTTTTTTTATAGTTTTTTCGCAATTATTGTTATTTTGCAACAAGGCTGACAATTTTTAAAAATTTTTACGGATCCTATATTGTAAGAAATTTAATTGCGCAACTTTTATGTCAGTACAGTTTTTCTCGAAATTAAATACTTTTAAAATTACAATCAAAAAACGAAGAAAAAAATCGAATTTTTGCTCCATTTTTTGACATTTTGAATATTTAAACAATGTCCTGGACCATTTTGAGTGGGAGGATACCTTAAATATTATTATATGAGTTATTTTCAAGCAATTTCTGCAAAAAATATGAGTCACCTCTTAACATCCAAATGTAATAATATTTTTAGATGTGCCGTGGTATATAATATCTTATAAAAATTAGACTGTAACCTTAAAATGGACAAACTACCTACATATTATGAGCACAAAATAAAGTTGGTAACAAAGAGAATATAAACTGTGTAAAAAAACATTGCACTTACTTGAGTATTCAACTGTTTGATTAAGCCTTATAACTGCTATGTCATTAGGAGTAGCTGCCTTAGTTTTATCATAATTTTTATGAAACGAGAAACTTTCAATTCCTCTTATGACAGTCTTTTCATTACAATCTCTGTGTATATCGCAACTTATTAGTGTAGTGCTGTTATGCACACCTAATTTGACATATGTACTAAAAAGAACGTATTTTTTTAATATAACTACTTTTTCTGTCGTTACACGGCAAATTACGTGTAGTAAAATTCACACTGGTATGGTAAACATTACTTGAATGTCATTCTACTTGACAACAGTAGCAGCTCGTACCACTTTAAGAAGGTAGTGCCACAACTCGGGCAGCCGCCAAAATTTTTAGTGACGGATTCACGATATTGTCAAAGAAAGGTATACTGACAACAAAAACTAAAAAAAAAAAAAAATGCGCGGATACTTTTATCTTATGTACATATCTTAAGTTTATTGATCTGAGGTGCCAAGCAATTGTCCAACATTGACCAAAACAGTTCCGTAAATTAATTAATAATAAAATCCTCTTAACCTACCACCAGCATTTACTGCTGATAGTGCTTGAAAATTGTTATTACGATTTAGTCTCTATTTATCAATTTATAAAAATAATACTATTTCATTATTCACACACATGCACAAATTTTTGTAATGTCACTTTTAAAGTTTACGATATATTATGAAGTTCATTCTTCTATCTTTTGGTTGCAAAGTTTTCAATGACTTTATAATTAAAATTATCAATACAATTTACAAAATTCTTTTCTGCAGATAGCATACCTAAAGCACTATTTTTCGATGTAAACATCGAAAAACAGCGTTCTGCTTCAGATGTTGATATAGGAATGGTAACTAAAATACTTAAAAGTTTAATAGTTTCTTCAAATGTGCTTTTTAAACCTTCCCTCTACAATAAAACCGATAGCGAACAGCCCCAGAGGTAGTACTTAATTCGTCTCGCTAATACAGTACCTACTTCTAATTCAGTTTTAAACCGAGTTTTGCTTAAAAATTAAAATTGTCTCCATGTTTCATTAAGAAATGATTCGGAGAACTGATGCTTATAAGCAGAAAACTTCTCCGACATAAATAAATTAGAAGCAACTAAATGTCCGGAGAAGGTAGACCTTTGAAAGATCTGGTACTTTGAATAATATGAACCTTTAAATCGTTGTCTAATTCGGCGCTAAAATTGACCAGCTCCTTAAATATGCCTCTATTTTCTGAATTTTCTTCTTCGTCGTGACCTCTTAAAGCTAACTCGAAAGCTCCACAACACCTTATAACATTTGTAGTTTTTTTTCTAGCGAAAAACCACCAAAAAAATTTTTAAAATACTAATCTTTATTGTCAATTAATAAATTAAACTTAAGAAATAATCAAAATATTATCAAAATACCCACGATCATGATGCACTAAAAGTTTAATTATAAATACAAAAACTTTTTAACAGAAAATATACATAATAAAAGCGACAAACCAGCACGTAAAGAAACTCAAAATAAATTGACCTGGCTTCATACCCTCGTGACTGGCACAGAGATTCTAATGTTAAGGTATACTAATAGTCCAATATAGCTCTTTCTCTGTCACTTACATAGAATGCTCGTAAAATCTTTCTCTCTTTACTCGTGCCAGTACTGACTTCGGCGCGAAGGAGATTCTCCTGTCGAGTACTCTCCGCTGTCGGCAGGGATTGTATTGCGCCCATAGTTGCCATATTTTATATAATTTATGAAGATCAAAAGAAATACACACAAAAAAATTAACAAGAATTAAAAAGTTTTGAAGATAAAAAATATGTTTATGGATAGTTAGCAAGGTAATGCCATGGCTCTATGGCACTACCTCACGGGCCGCCACTGCTTGACAATGTCATATTTAACTTTAAAGAGATGGCTTTTAAATGTTCTTGGAAAACTGTTATTTGTATAATTGCAAATTAATAATTTAGTTAATAAATGTGATAATTTTTTCACTAACTATGTATTCAGTGATTGTAATAATTTATATGTACAACAAAAACTAATACTCAATAGAGAACAGAGGAAAAGTGTTAAAGTGATTTTTTAATAATATATTGTTACTATAAAACGCTTACAATTTTGAACATATTTAACAACAAAATACTAGGATCACAGAATATAATATTATCCTGATGTATTCTCTACTTGGAGCTTCCACAACTTTGTATTAAGTTCACGTCTTAAATCAATTATTTATCAAATACATTATATATCAATATTATTTAATCAACAACTCAAAATATTCCCGATGCCATGTCAAATATTTAAAATTGTCACTGATTGTCACTGTCTAACTGACAATATGATTATATTGAAACTTTCCATGAAACTCATGAAGTCGTTTTGATTGGAGATTTTAATTTAACATATCTTGCGGCATATTATGTTAATAATAGTCAATTAACTACCTTAATTAATAGATTTGTTCCACTGTTAAACTATACAGATTCTGTACAATGTAACAAAATAAAAAATATACATGGAAAGATATTAGATTTGATTGTAACACCGTCAGTTTTTAGTTGCGAAGTTACACCTGAAGTCAATGCCTTAGTTCTTATTGATAATCATCATCCTGCTTTAACTTGTTATTTTCCGTATGAAGTCAAAGAAGATGAATAAATATTTTCTTAATTTTAGAAAATATAACGTAAATAAATTTAACAAACTTTTAACCGAAATGGTCTGGAATCATTGATTATAAACCACCACATAGAATCATTTAAAACATTTTTCAGATGTAGATCCTGCTGTAGATTCGTTTAGTTTGTCTCTTCAAGAAATTATAGATAAATGTGTTTCACTTAGTTCAACTAGATCTTAAAAATATCCAGCATGGTTTACATCTGAAATAATCGCCAAAGTTAAACGAAAACATCAATATCTGAGAATGTATAGACGAAGTAAATATTGTTTTTACCTACAACGAGCTAAATATCTCAGAAGAACTATTAAATTAGAAATACATATAGAATATAAAAAAATTGTCGAAAGATCCCAAAATTCTTTTAAGTCAGATGCGAAACAATTTTGAAACTTTGTTAATGCCAAAAATAATAAATCACGGATACCTGGTCTAATGAAATACGGTAGTGATAAGTTTACCACGAGTCTCAAGATATAGTAAACGCATTTGCAAACTTCTTTAAAAGTGTTTATATTTCTGATAGTAATAGCTCTCCTTCTGTTATATCTATTTTAATTATAATCCAAGTTCTTACTTTAATATCGGTAAAATTACCAGTAACGATATTATAGAAGGTGAAAAGAAATTAAAAAAAATCTGCTGCGTTCCTTATAATTTTCCTGTTTCGATACTTAAATGTCAGGTCGAGTCATTCATAGAAGCACTTGTAATTTTAACCTCATTCTTAAGACAACAACATTTCCAACTGCGTGGAAAAATACAAGAGTTTGTCCTATTTTTAAATCAGGTTCAAACTCTGATATATCTAACTATCGACCTATCGCTTATCAGCATTCTCTAAATTGTTCGAAATTATCTTGACATATTACTTGTAAGCTCATGTGCGTTGTTTGTTTACCAGCAGTCAACATGGTTTTGTGAAAGCTCGGAGTACGGCAACAAATCTTTGTATATTTACAGAATATGTTCCGTCAGCTTTAGATTCAAGACAACAGTTGGACGTCATATACACTGATTTCAGTAAAGCACTTGACCGAGTCTCACACAATAAATTGCTAACAAAATTAGATCAGTTTGGGATTTTCAATAACTTTCAAATATTACTGAAATCATATTTAACTGATAGGAGTTTGTTCGTAGAATATCAAGGCTTTCGATCTTTTCGTTTTGTTGCCACGTCTATAGTATCACAGGGATCAAATCGGGGTCCCTTATTATTTCTCCTTTTTGTTAATGATATCTGCTCCATCGTAGACTCTGAAACACTGTTGTATGCGGACGATATGAAAATATTTCGCAAAATTAACCATATTTCCGACTGCGTTAAACTTCAACAGGATATCTCTGCCATTAAAATGGTGTTTCAATAATCAACTATCCTTAAATATAAAGAAATGTAAAGTAATGTCTTATACCCGAAAGATCAATAACATACATTTCGATTATAAGGTCAAAAACATTTTACTGTCTTCTACCTCAGAGTTTAAGGATCTTGGTGTTATATTTGACAGTAAATTAACATTCTTAACTCATATTAATACCGTGGTCTCTAAAGCAACCAAATCTTTAGGCTATATTATTAGAAGCTGCAGAGATGTAACATCTGTTGAAGCTTTGCGTAGTTTATATTTTGGACTAGTTATTGGTAAACTTAACTACTGCAGCGTGGTCTGGAATGCTAATCATGCAGAACTTGTCTCTAATCTTGAATCTGTTCCAAAAAGATTCTTAAGATATTGTTACCTCAAAAAATATTAGATATCCTGTTAGAGGCTACAACTATAATTTACTTCTTTCTGAGTTTGGATTCCATTCACTGCGTAAGCAGCGTGAAATAAACGACCTAATATTCATCTTCAAAATTGTCAATTGCCTAATTAATAGCGATGTTTTGCTTAGTCTTATAGACTTTAATGTACCACGAGCTGTGTCACGTTCAGGTGTAACTTTTCATATTATGGTGCCTAATTCGCAACATAATCTCTATTCTCCGATAAAAAGTATGCGCAGAAGTGTAAATAACTTAAGATTTGTGGACATTTTTTTTCTTAGTTTTAACATCTTTAAACGCGAAATACGCAATAGCTTATCGAATTGACGTCAACGCAAAAAAATTTAAACGTAGAATGAAAGACTAAATTATTACCGAGGGCCGAAAGTCCCTTAGAATAAATAAAAAGTTTATTTTGAATGAGATATATGAAATTAAAAATCACACTTAATTTTCTCTTAGTTTTTTACCCCTGTAACTTATTAAAATAAATATTATAGAAGTTCTCAGGGACTTTCGGCCCTCGCTAATAACGTAATATTTTATTCTGCGTTTAGATTTTTCAAAAATATTTATTAGGTTTCTCAAGATTCGAAAAAAATTAATTCCCATTTGAATAGCATTTCAGCCGAAAATACGTAACCATCCCCTTAACATTCATACAGTTTCTCAACCGTATGATTCCTGAAACGTTAACAGTCGTAACATTACCAAAAAAATCCAATTCCATACAATGCGATGATTATCGAATATTTAGCTTGATGTTTCATGTCCTTTTTTCGATTTGATTACAAAATCATCATCATTGTTATAAAAAACATGTTGAATGCTATCTGAGCCACCAAGGAAATACCAGGGTGGAAACCCTTTAAATGTTAAGTAGATATATTTATAAATGCATAAGTATTTGTTTAAAATTCGATGGGATAGATATAATTATTATAAAATTATGCCCTTATGCCTTAGGTAAGGTATGAACATTCCCATCACCTGGGATGTAAATTGAGTTGTTGTCTTTACATTACGACAACAACTTCAGTTGCCATCAAATTGTCGTAATGTAAAGACAACTCAATTTACATCCCAGGTAATGCGAAGGTTCATACCTTACCTAAGGGCATATTTCTTTATTAATTATATCCATCCCATGGAATTTTAAACAAATATATGCATTTTTAATATATCTACATGCCATTTAAAGGGCTCTCACCCTGGTATTTCCTTGGTGGCTCAGCTAGCATTCAATCTGTTTATTATAACACTGATGATGATTTTGTAAGAAAATCGAAAACGTTTTGTTGTGACGTAGCCCTTAAAGATATTTTAATAAAAGTTTTTATATATTTTACAAAGGATTTTTTTAATACAATTTTTGTGATTGATGGTATACAGCATACAGCCAACTGCGGGAAAATTATTTCCTTTTCTTGTGGGTTTTGAAATAGAAATGAAAATTAAAACAAATTTAGGAAAAAGCTCTCTGACGAAATATACGTAAAATTCTTAAAAATAAAAGTTGTTCTTTGTAAAATCTGGGAAATATTCTACTTACAGTTTTCCATAAACATCTTCAATGCTGCCAGTTACACAGTGCGCAGCTGTCAATACATATCTTTGACTAATTAGTGTGCCTCCACATTTCCAGTTGAATGCCCCAGAACGATTTTTATAACCCAGTAATGCCATCCAAGGGTGTTCTTCCAAAGAAGTTTCTATCCCTCCAACAACTCTTAGTCGAGGCATTTTACCAATAGGTAACCGTGACTCCGTCGGGTCTCCAACAGCGTATTGGAAATGGGGATCCTTTTAAAAAATAATTAATGCGACTTGTGTAACAAAAACTTATAAATATGTGTTACCACCCAGTAAATGAAGGTGAAATACGGCTATACCGTGTAATTTTCAGTGTACTCACCCAAGAGGTCAAGTCAATACTTTTCGAGTTATTTTCGAATGAAAATGTTTATTGTCCAACAAAAAAAACACGATTTTAGGCGGTTTTACGCAAATAACTCAAAAAGTAAGCATTTGATCGAAAAAGGTACATATTCTTAGAAAAATTGTAGCTCATAAAAAAATGAAACAAATAAAATCTATCGACCCAGTAATAGCAAAATTGTAGTTCATGAAAAATTGTTTTTTTTCGTCAAATTCCAAATCGAATATTTCAACGTGAAATAACCAAAGCATGAAGCACTTTCTGGGGAATACTCATTAAGACTTTTTTAAAGTGTTTAAAAAAGCTTCATTTTTATCATGTATAAAAGTTTCTAGCATCAAAACTTAGCGAGATACGCTCAAAACAATGTTGACACTTTTTTTTTGGTAAAAAAATTCGTGACAACCTCCCCCTATTTAGCACCCCAAATGAAACCTTACCGAATCTGAACCATTATCGCTTTACAAATTACTTAACTTTTTTTATACATGAACTGTAAGTTTCGCTGGTTGAAAGTGCTTATTTTTTAAAGGATTTTAGTTGGAAGGGCTTGAACGAGTCACTATTCATGAGTGTATGCAAATTTTGAACAGCCACAGCTTAACCAATATTTGTCTTGCAGAAAAACCAAAAATCCAACATATTCAAAAAAGCAAAACCTACATTTTTTACTGTTTGTAATTTTTGGTATCACTAATAAATTTTAAGGTATTTTGAAAAAGGGCATTTTCGCAAAATAAAGAAACTTTTTAATAAAAAACTAAATTTTTTCAAAAATAAGAGCTTTTAACGGTTAAACTTATCGGATCATATAAACAACACATCAAGCAAATGGTAAAATGCTAATAATTAATTTCATTTGGGGGTGCTAAATAGGGGCAGATTTTCATGACTTTTCTTATCAAAAAAGGGGCCAATTTTATTTTGAGCGTAACTCGCTTAGTTTTGATGCTAGAGGCTCTTATATACAAAAAAATAAAAATAAGTAAAGCTTGTTTTTAACATTTTAAACAGTTTTAATGTGCTTTCCCAGAAAAGTGCTTTATTTTTTGGTTATTTTAAGTTGAAATATTCGATTCGGAATTCGACGAATAAAAACAATTTTTCATGAGCTACAACTTTGCTTTTCTGTGTCGATATAATTTATGAATACACCATTATTTTTTGTTTTTTTATAGCTACATTTTTGCTAGAAATATTTTTTCGATACTTAATTCGATAAAATACCTACTTATTTTTTGAGTTATTAGCGAGAAAACGCCTGAAAAAGTGATTTTTTTTTGTTGAAAAATAAATTATTTGACTCGCAAATAACGCAAAAAGTATTGACTTAGATAAAAAACTCTATAAAACAAAAGTTGGCTATAATTAGTTAAGTTATCCATTTCCGGGTTTATTTTAAACGTATGTTTTTCACCCACAGCAACGGACGGCACAAATCCAACTTCGAATTGAAGCGTCTTCTTCGTGATGTGCCTATCCTTGACGAATGTTGGCGATCATCATGGCAATCTTCACTTTATCTGCAGCAACGCGGAAAAGCTGCACATCTGTTGTGTTGAACCAGGTTCTGAGGTTCTTTAACCAGGATGTTCTTCTTCTTCCTGGACCCCGCTTTCCAAATTTTTCCTTGCAGGATGGCTTGTAGGAGGGCATATCTGGATTCAATTCGCATAATATGTCCAAAATATTCCAACTTTCGAGATTTGATGGTGGTTAGAGTACTTCTCGGTTCTTCCCCATTCTTCTAAGAACCTCCTCATTTGTGACCCGATCAGTCCATGGGATTTTAAGAATTCTCCGATATAGCCATATCTCAAATGCTTCCAATTGAAGGGTAAGTAGAACCTAAATCCACATTGTCAAGCAAATCCGTCCTGACGCTGATAATAACTAGACTCCAAAACGGTCATGTATTGGGCTATTAGTGTATTCATGCACTGTTTATGACAACTTACATACATTTTTTATCTTTATTGGTATACAATAAAATAGAATAAAAATTAATAAATCAATATCTACATTTTTACATAATATACAGGGTGTCCGAAAAGATTGGTCATAAATTATAACACACATTCTGGGGTCAAAAATAGTTCGATTGAACCTAACTTACTTTAGTACAAATGTGCTCATAAAAAAAGTTACAGCCCTTTGAAGTTACAAAATGAAAATCGATTTTTTTCAATATATCGAAAACTATTAGAGATTTTTTATTGAAAATGGACATGTAACATTATTATGGCAGGAACATCTTAAAATAAAATTATAGTGAAATTTGTCCACCCCATAAATATTTTATGGGGGTTTTGTTCCCTTAAACCCCCCCAAACTTTTGTGTACGCTCCAATTAATTCATTATTGTGGTACCATTAGTTAAACATAACGATTCTAAAACTTTTTTGCCTCTTGCCATTTTTCAGATAAGCCAGTTTTTATCGGGATGCGGCTTCTTTTTTAATATGTTTACATAAATAATTTTATGCGGGTTTTGTTCCTTTACACCCCCCAAATGTTTGTGTACGTTCCAATTAAACTCTTATTGTGATACCATTAGGCAAACACAGTGTTTTTGAAACTTTTTTGCCTCTTAGTCTTTTTTTGATAAGTCACCTTTTATCGAGATGTGACTTCTTTTTCAAAATATACCTAATAATGTAAATAATAAATAAATTTTCAGATTATTAACAGCTTTCTATAAGCGTACTTAACCATATACAAATATGTGGTGGATTCGACAAATATTCAAAATATCTCGATAAACACTGGTTTATCGAAAAAGTTCTAAGACACAAAAAAGTTTTAAAAATATTGTGTTTACCTAATCGTACAACAATAGTAATTTAATTGGAACGTACACAAAAGTTTGGGGGGTTTAAGGGAACAAAACCCCCATAAAATGTTTATGGGGTGCACAAATTTTACTTAATTTTTTTTTCAGTTGTTCCTACTATAAAAATGCCACATGTTCATTTTCAATAAAAAATCTCTAAGAGTTTTCGATATATGAAAAAAAATCGATTTTCAGTTTGTAATTTCAAAGGGCTGTAACTTTTTTTGTGTGCACTATTGTATATAGGTAAGTGCAGTTCAATCAACCTATTTTTGACCCCAGAATCTGTGGTATAATTTATGACCAATCTTTTCGGGACACCCTGTATATTATGTAAAAGTATATAAAGTATGTATTAGTATATTATTTACATAGAAAGTATTGGAGAATTGAAAAATTGCGCTAAAATAGTGATTACCCCAGGGGCGTAGAATTTGTGAAGGGTCACTATCCCTGTCCTTCGCCTTTGGTAATAGCTAGAAACGTTTTTTATCATAACTTAGCAGGGTATACTGTAGTCACACTTTCTGTCAAGTGTGATAAATAAACGTCAAATAGTTCAAAAAGTACTGAGCACAAATAGTTTTCTAATTTTTAAATACAACACCCTGTAACTCAGTAAGTAGCCATATATTATTTAAGTGATTTGGGTTAAATCTTAATATTTTGAGGTCTAGAATCTACAACTCAGAGATTGGACATTCTTAGTGAAGTACCGCGTATAATGTAAAAATATTTCCAGTCATAAATTATTATAACCGTTGCTAATATACCTGAAAACCACAAGTCTTTCTGTCGGGAATAGCAGGACTTCTGGTAAAACTGGTAGTACTAATATGTGGATTTCTTGCGCGTTTGATGGGCTGCCCATGTTCTGTTAACAAAAACAAGAAAAAAATTTGAATTATCAATTATTTTAATTGAAGTCAAATAAAAAATAATAATTTCAGCCAATATATGAGAAAATACATTATATTTTAAGCCAAAATGCAATAGCTACAAATTTACCATTCTGAATTACAAGAAATTCACTGGGAAATATTGAATTGAAGACAATGTAACTAACATATAGAGTATATAAACATAAATATAGATACGAAATAGAATAATAGTTCAACACAATTATAAAGACATACACGCAGAATGGACGGATTTGACTACCATATTCGCTATCGTGCCTTTACTGATAGCAGCTTTAAATAATGATGTAGTCTGGCAACTAAATGCTACTTGTCAATAGTTACACTTTTGTGTTACTCTTATTATTTTAAACCAAAATAATAAACACAAAATATGTTCAAAGAGTAGGGATGAAACTTAAATATTACCAGAGAACGGCAGTTCTCGCCAGTGGCGCACACCCAAACCCCCCTACATACGACACTAGATATACACGAAATTTTCGATTTTCTAAATCTGACTGAAATAAAAATTGGGTCAACTCCCATCTTAAAGTTCAGGAAAAGACTCACTCATTCATATGTCAACCATCCATTTTGGTCCAAGGGTGTGGATTTTACGGCCCTTCTTATTTAGGGTCTGTTTTTCGTTCTCGCCCCCAAAACCCAAAACTCCCAAAAAATTCAATAATTTAAGTCCGGCGTTTGCGGCTTCTGATAGTACTGATCATTACCTTTCCAGCGCATGTTAAATTTTGAAAATCGGTTATATCATTCGAAAGTTACCGATCTCAGAAGTATGGCTCAATTTTTATTTAAAAAACGGAAAATGTTTGTGGATATATGTAGGTGTGTTTAAAAGTTAAACCGATCTGATTTTTTTTCTGTGTTTGAAGAGGGGGTGAGGGCCGATTCAGAACCGGTGTAGTTTGTGAGTTTTGATTACCCATAAGCCAGGTATAGGACTTGGTAGGTACAAAACGGCATATTTTTTGGTGGTATATATCTTCGGATTAAGAAGAGACAGGTGAACCGCAAATACATCAAATCAATAGTGTTGAGTTAAGTTTTCAAATGGTGTTTAAGCCGTCAGGATCAGACATACACACGGCTCAGGATAGCCGAAAAACTGAAAAACTAAACTTTGAAAATTTTGGTTTTTCGACAATTACTCAAAATTTCAACGTACGAATTGCGCCAATAACTGAACGTTTGTAGAAGAACTCTAGACGAATCTAACGGTGTATACCTCATACCCGGGAAAATTCGAATTTTCAAGTTATAGGCTTCAAAATATGATCAAATCTATTTCCTATGGGAAAAGCGAGCTCTATAAAAAGCTATATAATTCCTGTAATAGCTTCAGTTTTCATACTTGACCTTAGATCCATCAGATACTAATGGGCCATACGTTTTAAACTCATGTTTACTGATCAAAATCGGTGAAGGCGTTTAGAAGTTATTAAGCTACAAAAGTATAATCCAATTAACGATAATTCCCGAAATGGTTCAGGTAATTGTAGTGGTTACAACGCTAAATTTGATCTGGCAAATAGAAAAAAATCGAATGTACATTCGATGGACACCAGATCATTTGGGAGATAATGCAACAAAAGTAACCATTTATAAAGCTTAACGTGTAATAGAGGAACATTGCCTTTAACTTCATACATTTAATTTATAAATAACTTTGAAAAACTCCTGATACAAGAATAAAAAACCGCTAAACGCCGTAAAAATGAGTGGCGCATACAATATTCCAGCTACAAAAGATCTGATATGAATATTACGTGGCGCGAAAATGTATTTTCATTTTGATGCAAAACAAAATTCTAGTTTTATTTTAAAAGATTTTTCCATAATATTTGCTAAATTTGAAGAAAACGCGCCATAAAAGAATTTCAAAGTTCAAACTGTATCAAAGTTCCTCTTTTGTGACGCGTTTACTTCAAATTTAGCAAATAATATGGAAAAATCTTTTAAAATAAAACTAGAATTTTGTATTGTATCAAAATTAAAATACATTTTCGCGCCACGTAATATTCATATTAGATCTTTTGTAGCTGGAATATTGTATGCGCCACTCATTTTTACGGCGTTTAGCGGTTTTTTATTCTTGTAATATAAATATAATTGAAATTAATTTCGACTCAATTCAAGCTTTCTGCTTAACCCAGGTATAACATACCAAAAGGCACCGCCAGGAAAACATTCCACTTTGCGGTTCAGAGAGCCCATATGAAACGAGTCTTTGTACTCTATGCAGAGTATGGCATTAACAAAATGAGAAAATCTACGGTTTCGTTTTGGTTAAAATCTGTCTTCCTCCATCCCCCGATAGCACTATTTCTAGGTCTACCTGTTGTCAAGGAGGCTCTAAGGAAGACAGATTTTACCATTCCGACCGTAGATTGTCGATATAAATTAAAATAATTTATATCGCAGTATGGATAGAACGCCCTCTAACGGGGAATAAGCAAAATGAATTTCGACTCAATTCAAGCTTTCTGCTTAACCCAGGTATAACATACCAAAAGGCACCGCCAGGAAAACATTCCACTTTGCGGTTCAGAGAGCCCATATGAAACGAGTCTTTGTACTCTATGCAGAGTATGGCATTAACAAAATAAGAAAATCTACGGTTTCATTTTGATTAAAATCTATCTTCCTCCATCCCCGATAGCACTATTTCTAGGTCTACCTGTTGTCAAGGAGGCTCTAAGGAAGACAGATTTTTACCATTCCGACCGTAGATTGTCGATATAAATTAAAATAATTTATATCGCAATATGGATAGAACGCCCTCTAACGGGGAATAAGCGAAATGAATTTCGACTCAATTCAAGCTTTCTGCTTAACCCAGGTATAACATACCAAAAGGCACCGCCAGGAAAACATTCCACTTTGCGGTTCAAAGAGCCCATATGGAATGAGTCTTTGTACTCTATGCAGAGTATGGCATTAACAAAATAAGAAAATCTACGGTTTCGTTTTGATTAAAATCTGTCTTCCTTCATCTCCCGATAGCACTATTTCTAGGTCTACCTATTGTCAAGAAATAGTGCTATCGGGGGATGGAGGAAGACAGATTTTAATCAAAACAAAACCGTAGATTTTCTTATTTGGTTAATGCCATACTCTGCATAGAGTACAAAGACTCGTTTCATATGGGCTCTCTGAACCGCAAAGTGGAATGTTTTCCTGGCGGTGCCTTTTGGTATATTATACCTGGATTAAGCAGAAAGCTTGAATTGAGCCGAAATTCATTTCGCTTATTCCTCGTTAGAGGAATATGGATTCTATCCATACTGCGATATAAATTATTTTAATTTATATCGACAATCTACGGTCGGAATGGTAAAAATCTGTCTTCCTTAGAGCCTCCTTGACAACAGGTAGACCTAGAAATAGTGCTATCGGGGGATGGAGGAAGACAGATTTTAATCGAAACAAAACCGTAGATTTTCTTATTTTATAAATATAATTAAACAGAACAAAACCAAACTTAATAGTAAAACAACGAAAATACATTTAAAATTGAAGAAATTCGTCTACTGAATAAAAAATGTGTTTCATCAGAAATTCCTTTAAATTTAGTTTAAATCTTGTCAGGCTCTTACATAATTTTATATGCGTTGGTAATCTATTATAGAGTCTTTGTCCCATTATACTCGGGGACCTGCAATATATATTTCCTCTACAGATTTGGGCACGTAAGGTATCTTTATATCTAGTATTCATGTTATGTATTTGCCCATTGGCGTTCCTTATACTTAGCCGTTGCTACTAAATAGAGAATTGAAGAACCTTTCAAATGAGCTAGCACACGACCCCTATTCTCATTTAAAAAAATTATCGATCACGTCATCACGCCCAGATGGATGACGTCACTAGTATACCATATATACAGTACACAATATCATAACTTAAAAATAAAAATCGACCTGTTTCGGGTTTTTTCCTTAAAGTCGCCGGTTTACGAAATAACGAATTTATTGCTTCCATTTGCACCATACTGTATACACATGAAACGGTGGAAAATAGTGTCGCGCACGCTTGATTATCAATTAAAAAACAAAGGAGTTTTGAATATTGTATTGCAAAAAACTCTTCGGAATTTCATCAATCGATGTTTAAAGAATATCTACCTACCTTGGCAACATTTAAATTTTTAGCTTTCACCTAGTTTTTGAGGGTTAAAAATAGCCGATTTCACAATTTTTAATAGCTTATATGTCAAAAACAATCAACTTTAGAGAAAAGTCACTAAAGACCTTTTCTGTTTGGAATGATACAAACAAACCTAAAAAAACTTAGTTCCATGCAAAAAAATAAATTTAGGAAAAAAACAAAAAAAAAACGTTTAAAAAATTTTTGACCCACTTTTGGTCCTGGCAACATGCAAATTTGTTAAAAGGGGTCCTTTTTGATTAAGATTGTGCAAAATATCCGAATCGGAATATTTTTCCTAGCAGATGCGCAGTGGCTTTCTGGACTGATTTGAAAATGTTAACATGATTACCTTAATATAATTTAAATGTTCGATTTTCGAAAAAATAGGATGTACACCCTGTGGGAAAAGCCACATTCCCGGACTCTGTATTGCCTTGTCTAGGCTTGAGCCTCGAAGGCAATCTTTACATCAATCGTCCGGGAATGTTAAGGTTTTCCTACTAGGTACACAATATACTATTATCTCAAAAATAACCAAAATAGTCATATAAATATATCAACCAAAATAGTCATATAATATAGAAAATCTAAAATTTTAGAAGCCTTAAAGGGTTTTTTTAATCATTATTATATTTCAAAAACAACGTTTAACGGTTAATAGGTATTTTGAGAAGTTGTGGGGTAAATTTCAGACCTCTTGACTTTGTAGCTTATGTACATCCCCCCTAATCGATTTTCTGTATCTGCCCCTGCATAATATAGGCGTATTAAAACTTTATATTCATCATACTGAGTTTTAAATAAAAAGGCATTTGTTGAACACTTGTAGACGTCTCTATTTACAATTTTTTCAATCGTCATTTACCATCGTAAAAACTATTTTTCTTTTTATTTTAATTTTGCATATTTTATACATATTAAATTCAAAGTACCTAATGAAAATATTTTGTCATTTCATGAAGTTTGGTACTTACGGGCATCTACTATTTTAAATACTCCAACATATAAGACATACGCGAACAATATAAAGCACTTTCCGCTCATGTTTACTGTAAGTTTTTCTATTGTACATTAAATCTTATCTGGAACATTAATGCCCGGTTGCACCAACAGATCTTAAGCTTAAGTCGAGAATATCATAAGAGTTAATATAATATAATTATAATATATTACAATAAGAATACCATAATATAATAATAGATATAATTGATAATAAGGTAAGAATCTAAAATTATGGTGCAACGTAAGTGATACTCAAGGAGGCCCTGTCTATAAGTAGAGCTTAGCTAAGCTGGAGCTTAAGATCTGTTGGTGCAACCAGGCATAGATCTTATAAAGTGTCTGGAACCGTGTCGTGGGATTACCAATCAGTTGATACACACTGCTCGCCAAAATTAAAGCATAATTTTAAAATCATAATTTCAGTCGTAATGAATTTGTTTTTGTCATTTATTTCTTTCAAGTTTTTTTTGTAACTGCTTCAACCATAAAGGATATTAGTAACCGTCGATTGAAATCTACAAATAGCATAAATATAAAAAACAGAGAATACAATAATTAGAATTTGTTAATTAGTCCTGATGAAACCAAAAAAGTATGGTACGATTATGGTTACTATGTTCACTTGGAATGTCTTTTGTTGTTGTAGGTAAGTGTTCATATTGTCTTTCTATTGCGTATAACAGGCACTCACCTAATAAGTGATTGTTAGGTCACTATCACACGCTTAACGCAAAAGTTTGCTTCTGCAGTAGGAAATCATGTGTGATCTTGGTGTGTCCTAATCGTAGTCTGGAGTTGATTACCTGATCTCTTCTTTTCATAGGTAGCCTTTAGAATCTGCTCATAATTTCCGTTTTAAAATATTGTTTGACATTAAGGTGGTAACAAGTATACATCGACGATGAAATTTTTTTCTCAATTGCTTGATTTGTAATTTTGTCGGCTCTTTCATTTCCTTTTATTCCACTTCCCACAATGTAAAGGGGTTTAAAAAAACTGAACAGTTCGATTATTGGTTTGGCACATCATGGGTTCCAACTTAATTAAAAGATATAGGTCTGGATCCCGCGTATGAAAAAAAAGTTGATTAATAGCAAGCTGAAAATTTGTTAATAGCTTAAGAGTGTCTAATCGGACAGACTTTGATATATAAGAACAATGGAACAGGGGAAGTTTTAATTGTGGAACAGGTTAAATATTTGGAACGGTCAGACCACGAAAACGTCACATGTATTTTGTTGGACAGAACTTCCAATTGATTTGTTACCCTTTCATTAAACTCTCATGCAAAAAGCAGACTGCTATTTATCACCTGTCATAATTCCTGTCATTTAACATATTCTACGTGTTCCACTCATTATAATTCCCATTTGGTGATAAATATCAGCCTGATTTTTGCATGAGAGTTTAATGAAACAAATCAATTGGAAGTTCTGTCGAACAAAATACATGTGACGTTTTCGTGGTCTGACCGTTCCAAATTTTAACCCTGTTCCACAATTAAAACTTCCCCTGTTACACAATTAAAACTTCCCCTGTTTCAGTGTCCCTATATATCAAAGTTTGTCCGACTAGACACCCTTAAGCTATTAACAAATTTTCAGCTTGCTATTAATCAATGTTTTTTTCATACGCGGGATCCAGTCCAATAGGGTGTTTAGTAAAAAGTTTGTTTAAAAAGGATAATGGACTCAATGAATCACTAATTATGAGACCATTAAAAATGCTGTTTCCATTGACGAATTTTATTGCCTGAAGAATGGTAAATAGTTCAGCAGAGAATATAGAGAATTGCTTAGGCAGTTGAAATGACCGTTCTTCGCTGGTTGTTACAAATGCAGCACCCAGTCCATTTTCCGATTTTGACGCATCAGTATAAATATGGATGAACTTATGATGACTAGTTAACTTCTACAAAGCTTTGGTTTTAAAGAAGTATGATGATATATCAGATTTTTTAAATGACGTAAGATTGATATGGGATTTTGATAGAGATATTGTCCATGTTGGAGGATTATCAGTATTTATGAGTGTGTATATAGGAGGTACAGTGATGTCTAGATTATTTAAAATTGTGCTGATACGATGATAGAATGGTGGCTATAGTCTTCTTCTAGACTGATACGTCGAAAAAACTCTGTCAGCAAAAGTGTTTCTGAAATCAAAACGATTGGATCTGCCGCCACCATTATAGCCCATGAAAGACTTAAATATTCCCTTATAAGCTGAACGGAAGGTTCACCAGGAATGCTATTCTAATTAGGGAATTATGAACTGGATCGACAATTTTTAGAATGGAAGTTTTTGCCTGGTTGTACAAAACTGCCCCATAATAAAGGTTTGAGTTAAATACTAATGACTTAAATATTTCCTTATAAGCTGAAGGGAAGGTTCACCAGATTCACAGTACATGTTCTTCATAGGCCTTGTGTAATGTGCCCCCAATGCTATCCAAATTGGGGAATCATGAACTGGATCGACAAATTTTAGAATGAAAGTTATTGCCTGGTTGTACAAAACTGCCCCATAATAAAGGTTTGAGCGAATTATCAGTAGTAATTGCACAAGAGCTCTGAAATTATTGAATTTTTCCCGAGTGACACTTTGACAGTTTAAATTTCACTATCCGAAGGGGAGTGAAGTTATGTCAAATTGTCACTAGGGCAACAATTCGATAATAATTTTAGAGATCGAGTGCAATTTGCTGCGATTATTTCATGAATAAAACTGTTCAAAACCAAAATTGTATTGTAAATTATTTATGTAAGTACAAATTAGTACAATTAAACACACAGTTGTTATAAATATTTTTGACGGTTGAAAGTCATCACTTTCATAACTTTTAAAACATTAATTGTCATTAATGGCACTGAATGTATTTTTTCGTAGCAACGAAGGGCATCTGACGTAATATACTTGACGACGGGATATTATCAAAAATTATCACTTAAATTTTTATTTCTGTAGTTTTCTAATGGTCAGAATCTCCAAGAATGAAATAATCAGTAAAACGTCATTAATGTTGGAAACTCCGCACCCCATTGCTTGTGAGCTATAGTTCTTAACAAATTAAACCCATTTTGTGTAGATTGTCGAAGAAAGTACATAATGTTCTTTTCAGGTTAAACGATCATCTAATTTTATGCCAAGAAAATATATAGATTTTACATATTTAATAAAACTGTTGTTAAGCACTAGGTGTGGATGGATCAAACTAGCTCTAAAGCATTTGCTGAAAACCATTTCTTTTGTTTTATTGAAAGAGAAACGCAGACCAGTAGTATTAGACCAGTTATCTACTTTCCTAATGGCGATGTGATATTTATGATAAATTTTTTTCTTTTGAGTAGATCACCAGGACGTCCACCAACAGAGAGGCTTTAACTAGAGGTGAAAGTGGGTTACCAATATTATCGATGGCGATAAGAAATAATATTGGTCAATAAATATAAATACTTAGGGCGTGAAATCCAAATTTCCAGGGAAAATCAACCTGCCGAATTACAAAGGAGGATCACCTTATCATGGGGCGCATATGGAGCTATATCAGACATCTTCAAGAGCAACATGCCAAATTATTTGAAAAAGAAGACGTTTGACCAACGTGTACTTCCAGTTATGACTTACGGCGCCGAAACATTATCGTTAACCCAGACCACAGCAACTAAACTTTGGCCCAAAGAAGAATGGAACGGTCACTACTGGGACTGACTCTCAGAGACAGGGCCAGAAACGAAGAAAGCAGAAGGACAGGCGCCACAGATGTTATAGAGCGAGTAGCATGGCTGAAGTAGAATTGGGCAGGACATGTAGCCAGAATAAAGAGCGGGAGGTGTACCCAAAAAATTAGTGTGGAGTCCAAGTGCAGACAGAATAAGTAGAAGTAGACTACCTACACGATGGACACACGATGTCAAAAGGACTGCTGGGAATTGGTTGCGGAAAGTCCAAGATCTACAAAACTGGAAGAAATTAGGGGAGGCCTTTATTTAAATTGGGATGCAGAAGGATGGATTATGATGATGGATAAGAAATAAAGTAATACTACAGTTGATCCTTGAGGAATACCGTTTGATTATGTTTTAATATGAGAATAAGTGCTATCTATTCGAACTTGGAAATGTCGCGTCATGATAAAATTGCAGATGAAATGCAAGATATTTTCTTGAATTGACCAGTTTGACAAGGTATTTCCATATATATCTTGTCTCTAAATTGTGTCATATGCGTGAGTTATATCGAAGAAAACAGCCAAATAGTCTTGCCCGCAGCCAGATGATTCATGTACTACAGACTAAAACTTCTAAAGCCGGTTTGAATTGAGCTAAGAAGTATAGTTTGCTCTAGGTGCCATAGTAATCTATTACTTACCATTTTACTTTACATATATAACATATCAAAGAGATGGGTCTGTAAAATTCTGGACTCGATTTTCTATTACCGGAATTGTGGTAGGTTAATACCAATCAACAGGAAAGACCGTTTTTGTTTAAATAAAATTGTAGAGGTGTAGGACATACTACTTACCTTCAATAGGGAAATATGGGTGGGATGCTATCAGGTCCGAGACTTGAATTCTTTGATTGGTTAAGAGATTCATGGAGCTCGTCCATTATAAATTTCACATTATTTAAAGGTGAGCTTGTGTTGTTGGTAATCAATGTTAGGCCCATCAAAGTTCTTTTTATGATTTCAAACATTTATTGGTAAGGTTTCGTCAGTCGAGTGTTTTTGGTGTGTATTTGCTAGAACTACATATATCTCCTATTTTGATGAATATGTGTTAGTATGTTTTTCTAGGTAGCGAATGGCATTAAAGATTTATTTCCATACATTCTGTTGGCCATTTTCCAAATATCGGTAGTAGTAGTTGATGAGTTTATGGAAGATATATTATATTTTTTCAGGCTTCTTTTTAACTCTTCTTTAGGCCATATCTGCAGTAAGCCCGTAGTTTATTAATTTCCAAAAGATAAAAGTGAACGACAGTTCATATTTCCTTTCGATTCAGAGGATATCCACCATCCTTAGACAGCTGTTTCTGTTTCTGGCTTCCTTAGTATTGCTACGTGAACACCTCTGAACCAAATCGAAAATAAAGTGACTATTTAAGTGGAATTATAAAAATGGTACCCCGTCAAAATAGCCCCGTCAAAAAAGCTCCGACAAAATAGCCCCGACATAATATCCTGCACACAAAATAGCTCCGACAAAATAGCCTGCAGACAAAATAGCCGCGGAATAATAGCCCGCCGACAAAATAGCCCCGACAAAATAGCCCCGACAAAAAAGCTCCCTTCAGAATTCATCATGAAATAATTCCTTAAAAATACATTTATTCGGAAATGGTAATTATCCTTTATTCAGATGTTTATCTTAACCACATTAAATAAGAATGGTCTTTTCAGAGAACTCGAGTCCTGTCTTCCCTGCCTCTTGGAAGTTTGAACATTTAAGTTAAGCAAAAATCAATGACTATTTATGATATAAACATTTTTTTCTGTTTTCGGGCACCAGTAAAATGCATTTTAAATTAAATAAATTAACTACATTCTTCCTTTTTGTCAAATAATTTAAATTAAAAAAAGTTTTTGTACACCTTATATAAATAATTACGTAACTGTTTATAAGAAGCTGTTTTAGCCGGGGCTATTTTAGCTGGGGCTGTTTTGACCGGGGCTATTTTGTGTGCGATCTATTTTGTCGGGGCTATTTTGTTTGCGGGCTATTCTGTCGAGGCTATTTTGTGTTCGGGCTATTTTGACGGGGCTTTTTTGACGGGGCTGTTTTGACCGGGCCATTTTGACGGGTCACGTATAAAAATAATATTAAAATCCACGTTTAAGACGCTGTAGTGGCATCTCTTAGAGAAAAGAAGAACGGCCCCAGATACAAAATTCAGTACTAAAATAAACATAAAATCATGAAGAGAAGTATCCATATTTCACAAATGTGGTCTCGAGATAACAAAGTACAAAAAACTCAAAGAAGTACCACAAAGTTTACCTTAAAGTAGTACCACTTTGTGGTATTTCTTCGAGTTTTAAAATTAAAATAGTAAATAATGATTTTAATCTGAAACCTTTCTTGGAACCATTTTCTGGTAGCATCCTTTATATCTGGCTTCAGTGGCGTAGCGTGAGTGTCGGCCGCCCGGGGCGGAAGACAACTTTGCCGCCCTCTTATTTAGGTATTTTAATTTATTGTGTACTATACATTACATACATTAATTATAATAGAGAACATTTCGGCGAGAATAGTCATCATTATTTTGCATTATACAGGTTGGATTTTAAATAAAAAAGTTTATCTAAGTTTTACAATCACGTTTATTAATACAAAAATTCTTTTAATTTAACCAATTAGAAACATTGATATAACTTAGGTACCTATCACTTGAGATTAGGTACACATTAACGATCGACAAAATTAAATAAAATCAATTTTTAATTAGAACTAGAACGATACTATAATGTTATATTTTTATCTTTATTGAAAAGTAATACGAGTATTTGTTAGAATTAAAAAATTTAAAAAAATTCCGTCTTCAATTAAAAATGTGTACGTCTACTTTTTAAGAGCAAAGTCTTTTATTGCACCGTCAATGTCTATCGCATCACACACTTCTTGCTCAATAGACAAAATAGCCAAATTAGTTAGTCTTAGAGTACTCATTGCCGATCTTAAATAATTTGTAATCAATTTCAATTTTGAAAAACCCCTCTCACAGCTGGCATTGCTTATAGCAACTGTGAAAAATATTCGGAATATTATTAAAATATTGGGCAGAGTATCTTCCAGCTTGGATCTAACAATAAATTTAAATAATTCAAGTGAATCTGCATTAATAAATTTCGTTGCCTGTAGCAGCAACGAAAGTCCGCAGTCGAAGATTTATAGCTTGAAACCCTGCTCGTCAATTTCGTCAGATGCGTAGTCTACATTTCTACATTCAGTGTTGTCTGGATCTAATAATATAGCCGGTGTTAGATAAAGAAACTTATCCGTTAAATTATTTAGCTGCTGATAACGCTCACGAATTTCTACAATAACTCTATCTAGCGAAGAAAACAGATTTCGTCTTAACTCATTTTCATAAGACAAGTTAGCACCTCTAGTTCCGTAATCAAAAATATGCTTTCTTGTTATGCGCCTCCATAGTATGAGCTTTTATGGAAATTCCAAGTTCTTCACACATATTTTTGCATATCCTACAGCGCCATTTGCCTATTCCTCTCTTTTCTCTGTCAATATCATCTGCAAGGCATTTACTTTCTGATCGCAAAATCTTATGTTAAGTCCCCTTGTTTGTAAATATTTTTGTGCATCATTCACTTCATGTAGCACCGGTTGCCATAGGCCCAAAAAACAAAGAAAGGAAAATGATTGCATCGAAACTAGTAAAACCCCTGCATCTGTCCTAGTGTTTAAGCTTTCACCTGCCTCTGTAAGTTTTTCCAAAGTGACGAAAATGTCTTTGTAATGATCACATGTCACATTTACGGCATCTTCTCTTGCACTGCACCGCGTGTTTTGAATCCTTCTTTTGCCTGTAGCTGCTATCAGAACTGCCCGATGATGTGTCGATGAGAAAAAAAAAAGAATAGCAACATTCTAAATTGCCGAAAAAAGTTGTGCTGATTGTTAGTCATAAACGGGGAATTCCCACAAGTCAGTATAGACGTTGTTGCCAATCGCTACAAAATATGATTCAAACAAAAGGAATTCTCCGAATTCCTCACAAAATAAGTGATGAAAAATTCCGTGCACCTTTCAATCGGTCCGAATTTGTAGTTGCGATAAAAATATAAAATAGTTCAAATATTTACAAAATATTTTTATTATTCATTGTTAAATTTTGCCGCCCCCTAAAAAGTGCCGCCCAGGGCGGGCGGCCCCCACTACGCTACGCCACTGTCTGGCTTTTACAATTTATAAGCTAAGAGGCGACGAATAAAGCAAGCGAAAATGATTCCACCATATGTAATCATATTTCCACTTACTCGACTGGAAAAAGGTCCAAAAGACAGTTCCAAGTATTCAAAATCTGAGTAAAGGTAAAAATAGAAGATAAAAGTGAACGACAGTTTATGTTTTCTTTCGATTTAGAGGATATCCACTATCCCTAGACAGCTGTTTCTGTCTCTAGACGTCTTAAGTGTGCTACGTGAACACCTCTGAACCAAGACGAAAATAAACTGCGTATTTATAATTCCATTTAAAGACGTGTAGATACAGAAAAAGCTGTCTAAGAATGGTGGATATCCTCTGAATCGAAAGGAAACATAAACTGTCGTTCACTTTATCTTTTATTTTTACCTTTACTTAGATTTTGAGTAACTACTTGGAAATGTCATTTGGACGTTTTTCCAAGCGAGTAAGTGGAAATATGATTACATATGGTAGAATCCTTTTCGCTTGCTTTATTCGTCGCCTCTTGGCTTATAAATTGTAAAAGCCAGATATAATGGACGCTACCAGAAAACGGTTCCAAGAAATGTTTCAGATTTAAATCATTATTTTTATTATTTTAATTTTATTTTAATAGCGAATTTTGTATCTGGGACCTTTCTTCTTTGTTTTTTATTAAATTCCAATTTATTGCTTAAGGTTGGGTATCTCATAATATGTTCGCCACATGTCATGTTTTGATTCTATAGGCCTCTAAGCACGCCTATGAGAATCCCCATAAAATTGCTAAATGAAAGAATGCAAGGAAAAATACCAGTTAGAAGACCAAAAAAGAGATGGGAAGGCGATGTGGATGAGGATGCCGAAACCCTCCTAAAAAAGCATTCATGGAAAACAACAGCAGTAAATCGAAATGATTAGAGAAGCTTGCTGAAAGAGACCAAGAGGCGATTTGGGCTGTAGTTCCATCGGATGGATGGATTGAAAAGGGAAAGTGGTAGAGTCATAAATATCGTAAAATACTCCCGTTTAATAAAACATTGTATTTATTTAAATATTTAAATATTTTATGTATTATTCTAAAATTTTGACCGAATTTTTAAAAATCATTATGTTTTATTTTCGTTTGGTCACCCTATACAGGGAAAAATTTATATTTTTAAATATTAATCTGAATCCAAAAACGGTCGATCCTACCACCATGAAAATGATTTCACTGATAACTATTTTAATTATTGAATTACCTAATAATTTAAATAAAACCTGTGTTTATAAAAAATTCAATCAATAATTAAATTATTATTGTTGAAACAATAACGCCTTTTCAAATTACAAAATCGAGAATGATTTATTTTAATTATTATAGTGTAGGCGCCAGATACTTCACCGCGGCTTTTTTAATTCTGATGGGCAAACTCAACGGTTTCTTATAGATTTTTGCCTGCTGATTACGAATTTCAAAGGTTGATTTCAATCCGAGTTGTCAAAAATTGTTTATAAACAATTTAATTGTTTAGAAGGTTCTAGCTCATAGACTGAAAAATTTCAAATAAAATTAATTTCTCAGTAAGATTTAATTTCACTTTAATACAAGAGCCCTGGATATCCCATAGCCCCTAAATTCTAACCTATCTTAGCGGACAGCTTATTTACATAATATATCAGATCAACATAAATTCCAAACAGAGCCGCAGGTTGCCTGAATGACACAATATGGAAAAATAAAAATATCGGAAAAGAAATGAAAGGCAGAATTTACAAAACAATCATCAGACCAATAATGACATATGCGGCAGAAACAAGACCCGACACACAAAGGATAAAAAGATTGCTCAAAACAGCGGAGATGAAAACCCTTCGAAAAATCGATGGTAAGACTCCATGGGACAGAGCTAGAAGTACAGATATACGACGGATATGCAAGGTGGACAACATTAATAACTGGGTAAGAAACAGAATAATAGAATGGAATGGCCACATAAGCCGAATGACAACAAAGAGGGTAGTAATGACGGCGAGAGACGGTTCCCCAATAGGAAGACGATCAGTGGGAATACCACGAAAACCATGGAACGACAACTTACTAGAGGCACATTGAAAAAACAGACAGAGTCATGTCTATACAAAAAGAAGAAGAAGAAGAGAAGAGGAAGAAGAAGAACATAAATTCCGAGGATTAGGTATTATCCTAGTTAATGGAGAAGTTCAATAAGTCAATGGCAACTGTACGAACAGTGTAGACCAGACAGCTTTGACCAACCCACAAATATGGGTATTCTATCTTTCCAAATTTTGTCTTCCATTTTGAACCTAAACCGAATCTACTCGAAAAATTTCCAGGACTTATCCTGGAAATTTCGAATGTATTTCTGTCTTTTAATATTTTTAACGTCGTCTCTACAAAACGATGTTCTTTCTTTTCACACATTTTGTATATTTTTAATATCGCGTGTTTCAACTTACAACCCTCAGGAAGATCTTTAGTTTTAAGGGTGTCTGGTTGTAAATTGTGCGGTCTGTAGTTTACCATTGACACTCTTTTTGTTTTTTAAAACTAACTTGATTTTTGTCTCACTAATAGACAATGCATCACATCATACATATGTTTATGAATCAATTGAACTGGTCACAATGGACTTTCATTGGCATTTTAGAAGTAGAAGAAGCGTGCGAATTAAATATTAGTTGTTTTACATGTCTAGCCATTTTCGTTGTTAATACACAAACATATTAAGGTGCCATTGCTTTGCAACCTGTTTGGGAGTATCAGATTCAATAAATATCTAGGCTTATGTCAACCTTGCAGAGGTTACTGAGGTATATATACTATGTACATATATGTACGGGGTTTAAATCGGCCTCCTTGCATCCCCACACCTAACCGCCATCTAGTCCTCTTCATCCCAATCTGATGTTCCATGGCTTTTCTTATATTTTCATTCCAGGATAGCCTTGGTCTTCCCCTCTTCCTCTGAGCTGGGGGTTTCCACTTTATTTATTTTTTGGCCAACGCTGTTCATTCATCCAAATCACGTGACCAAACGACTTCACTGAGGTCACTGAGGTCACCACATTAAATTCTGGATAATAACGTATCTAGTTGTAACAGGTATTTTGCAATTTTTTGTTTATGTAAATATAAAATAAAGATATGTTTCAAAAATCGAAATATTTTCATAACTGTGTTGCCATGGAATTGTCTTTAATTTTGAGCAAAAAAGGTAAAACTGCTAAGCAAACAAATGTGCATTGCACATGAATTATATCAAAAGGATTTACTATAAATTACTACTTGCTAAAAACCATTATAAAAGGATTTTTTCAGTCCAATTTAAAAATTTCCTGTTTCATATTTTCAGTACTAGAGCAATAATTTACTTTCGTAATTCTTATGATATACACTAGAGTGGACCATTGGCTGTTGAGTGTCTACAGATAATCCAAAACAGTTGCAAATTGGTGAAATATATCTACCTACTATAAGTACTTAGTGTGAAAGGCTATATCGTAAAAGTAATACAAAATATATTAATCCACACAACGAATATGTAGGCGAAGTTATAATACCAGGTGTCCATTTATATTTTCCCCCATTTTAACTGCTCAAGATAAAAATATGCAGTTTTCGCTAAAATGATTTATTTTAGTAAAAGTTTTGTTTGAAAGGATTGAATTTTTTATATCGCTTTCAATTACGAAAAGAAAAATAGCGGATTTTTGAAAAAAAAGTTGTTGATTTTTTTAATTGAACACCCAGTATATTTTTTTTGTAAATTAAAATAACGGTCATTCACCTATCCAGCGATATAAAGTTTTTTAAAATCGGTTATAAAAAAATGGCTGAATAATTAATTTTTAAAATGAGAGGTGCAACGTGGAAATCACATAACTAAATAACATCATAATAAATGTATGGTATGTTAAACAGTAAATGGTTAAGTTCAATTAGTTACCACTATAAACAGCCCGGATTAACCGATAATAGTATAAAAGGCCCGGTTTCAGGTAAAATTTATTTTAGGCTTTATTATGGGAGTACCGTCTAGTCAGTGTTAATTGCAAAAGACCAACTCTGTCTACCTCGGTGGCTTATCGCTCTGGGTGGGTCTTAACAATGGGCCAGGTCAGATAACTTTAATAATATTTACGACCGCACTAATTGAATTCAAACCATTTACTGTTGAAAAAACCATACATATTATGATTAAAATAACTAAGCAAATTGATATAAATGTACGTTTTGATTTCCACATTGCATCTCCCATTTTAAAAATTAATTACTCAGTCATTTTACAACCGATCTTAAAAAACATTACATCACTGGATAGGTGAATGACCGTTCTTTAAATTTACAAAAAAATATACTGGGTGTTTCATAAACCTTTTCACTGCGGCTAGTTATAAAAGTAGTATGGTCTCTGGTACGGCTGGTTCATGCCTGTGCTGATCAATCCGGTTACCGCAGTCAGTCGATGTAGTACTATGGCGAATCAATACGGTTCGCGCAGTTTATCAATACAGTGTATTCAGGACTGTAATTGTAATTTTGTAGAAGTAAATGTTGTTGTTGTCATTTGTTGCTGTTAGATTCTTGAAAATTAATAATTTGCCGACGTAACAGACCTTGTTCAACTGTTTGTAATTTTGTTTTTGAAGATTTTTCCGACTTTTATTAGGAGTGGCAAAACCGGATACATGTTTTGCAATTTTCGGCCCTCATTTGCAATCATTTGGATGCTAAATGCTACAAACACAAATTCTTGAAAATGCAACCCAAAAATCTCAGATTATTTACTATTATTTTTATTAGATTATTTATCAAATTACCGGTCATAACGCTCTTGCACTTTTTTCAAAGTCAATAACCGGGGTAATTAGCAGCTGTAATTCACACAATTAAATTCTTAAACTAAAATGAAATAAGCTGATAAACACTATACTGTATAAATACGGCGAAGAGAAATCCTAAGATTTTACAAGTAAATTCTACAGAGTGCGTGCCTGTATAAAAAGGTGCGGATTTGTACGGCTCCCGCAGTAAAGTATAAAAATTTTAAATGTATTGTAAATTTGGATATACATAATATGCCTAACTCTCTTCTATAGGCAACATACAATACGCAAACAATATCTGATTCATACGGTTGCCGCAGCGAATGCCAAAAAAGATTACGCGTATTTATCCGGTTCCCGTTGTACGGGCACGAAATTATTTTACGTATATGTCCGGTTCCCGCAGTGAAAAGGTTAAAAAAAGTCAACAAAGTTGACTCCATTTTTTATTTAAAAGCGATATGAAAAATTCAATCCATTCAAATAAAACTTTTACTAAAATAAAACATTTCAGCAAAAACCGCATATTTCTATCTTAAGCTGTTCAGAAGTTATAGACAGTTAAAATGGGGGAAAATATAGTGGACACCCGGTATATGAAAGAGAAAAGGCTTAATAATTTACAATGCAACTAATACAACTACACTTGAGAGCAAAATATTCGACTCACTTGCTGAATAATTGAACACGTGGAGTTTCCTAAACCTGTTGTCCGATTTGACTGATTTTTTTAGTATGTTATAGCCTTATTATTTAAGAAAATCGATGTAATATTATTGTTGCTATACAGGTAAAGGTCATTTTATACCTGGTGTAACAATCATACTGTGCTTTTTCTTAAAGTTCGAAACACCCTGTGGAATATTCTAACATATAAAAAATATTTAAATTAAAATTCAATTGTAAGCTTAGGCTTTATTAACATTTTCTTTTTTGACTCATTTGCTTATGTTGGATAATAAAAAAGTTAGGTATGTTTAAGAAAAAAAACACCCTATGATTGTTACACCCGGTTTTAAATGACCTTTACCTGTCTATCAATAATAATATTACATCCATTTTCTTAAATGATAAGGCTGTAACTTACTAACAAAAAATCACTCGAATCGGACAACAGGTTTAGGAGATTCGAGACTTCTAACGTATACAATTCAGCAAGTGAGTCGATTATTTTGCTCTCAATTGTAGTTAATTTTACAATAATTATTAAATTTTTTTTTTTTGCTTTTTTTTGTAAAATCACCCTGGTGTAAAATTTAGAATGGGTGATTGACGTGTTAAAAAGCTTTATTTTCTGTAGTTTGACGAAAAATATTTGCTAGTGTTTCTGCCGTGAACGTGTCAGAACGAGTGCTGGTGAAATATGAGAAAAATAAGAAATGCCGTCGTTGAGAGCAGCGGGGCGGCTCCCCAGGGATCGGGGGCAGGTTAACTGGATACATGATTAATGATTGTTGTATTACAAATTCTCATCATTTATGCATGTACGGGTATAGCGAATCGAATCAATTCGGTCGATTGAAATCTGGTTATGCGAAATGAACGAGACAGCTCTCTCTACGTTTACCCTAAACCGTATACATGTTCAAAACGGAATACGTCATGTCACCAATATGATACACATCATGTTTGATTGGACGAAATTGACGAAATTGAGTTACACGGAGTCCTTCCAAGGGGTAATTCGCATAGTAGTGATTGTGCTGAATACCGATTTTTCACAGGTCTTTGGTTTTATAGTAAAGTCAAGCTTATATAAAAGGTATTTGTATTGCCTAATTATCTTCAAGTAGAAATACTTTTTTATTACAATTAAATCTCGAATTACACATTTACAAATGTACACTGTTTACAACAGTTGAAACATCAGTGAAACTATAACTATTTAACCTTCCGATGACCAACCTTTTTTTGTTACACGGATGACCAAGGGAGGGAAAATGACCCCAGGTCAAAAATGTCAAAAATGACCATTAACAAAAAAATGAAGTTTTTTTTTAATTTTTAATTTTTTTTATGGCATGGTAGACCGGGCAGTACCGTCGCCCCCGCTAGCGAAATTATTCCGATTCGATTTTTTTGCAGAAACTTACTCAAAAAGAGGTCCTTATAACATATCCACAGGGTGCCGGGCGGTGCCGTGGTCTAAAAATTGTTTAAACAATTTTTTTTAAACAAATTCACAAAAACAATTTTTTCATTTCGAACAAAATTTTTTTAGATAAATTGGCTTATTATGAGCAAAAAAGGTCTCGCCAGTGTAACAAAAATGAATATTTATTAAAAATAACTACTAGATTTTTGACAATCTCTGAGTTACACAAAACATATACCGTGACTCTAACATGACAAAAGTTATACAGAAGTTATATCTAAGATAACAACATTATTTTCTGTTATCTGTTACAAAATTACAGGTATAAGCACCTCTCACTAACATAGAGGGTACAACTCACATGAGTCTTCTACCAAATGGTTATAGTACGCTTGCTACGTACAACTAAATGAAACTGACAAAGATGAAAATACTACAAATAAATAGGCCCAAGCCTCACTAAGAGAAAATACCATAATGAATAAATAAAGTTAAATATACAAATGAATAAAGTTATAGTAATGAAGTAATTAATACCGAAACGATGACCTAAATTAACCAAGAAAATGCAATGAACTAAAGTAACGACGAATTAACCGAACAATCGAAATAAAGCGAATAACAAGAAAATATTTGGGAAACAAGCAAGTAATATTACAAAATAAATTTACCCGAATTACATAAACCAGTATCAAAGCAATAATAAAGTATTAAAAACCTAATTTTCTCTAGGCTTATTCCTGTGCACAAGAAGTTACCGTAGATACAAAGTTTGGGAACCAAATACAATAATATACAAATATGTCATATTAAAAAAAAACCAGAGGGAAACTAAATCTGAAAAAAAATTTAATTAACATGGTGCATTAAATCCAATGTCTAAAATATAAAAACCAAAAGTTACTTAATGCACACCACTAAATGTTCCCAAACGACTCCTAAAGAGGCTGCTGCTGCATCCTCAGAAATGAGCATCAGGATGATGCGCCTCATGCCCTCCGTAGGCCCAGGTGGCAGGAAGAAAAGGAGCTGGAATGCTCCCAAAAAGCTTGTTCCCAAAACCCCAATAGTGACTTGGCTGTGGTCGTGGCTGGAATCGACGCCTTCCAGATGGAGCAGAAACTTACTCAAAACGAGGTCCTTATAACATATCCACAGGGTGCCGGGCGGTGCCGTGGTCGAAAAATTGTTTAAACAATTTTTTTAAACAAATTCAAAAAAATATTTTTTTTTAGTGCGAACGATTTTTTTTAGATAATTTGGGTTATTCTGACCAAAAGATATCTCTTGTGATTTTTCTATAAAATTGATTGTTGTCGAGTTGTGTGGCTATTTTCGCATTTTTCAAATTATAAATCGCGTATAATTCGACAACAATCAATTTTAGGAAAAAATCACAAGAGACATTTTGTGCTCAGAATGTCCCAAGTTATCTAAAAAAAATTTGTTGGAAGTAAAAAAATTATTTTTAAAAATTTGTTTAAAAAAAATTGTTTAAACAATTTTTCGACCACGTCACCGCCCGGCATGCGGTACCCTGTGGATATGTTATAAGGACCTGGTTTTGAGTAAGTTTCTGCAAAAAAATCGAATCCGAATAATTTCACTAACGGGAGCGACGATAAATCCTGGACTATAGCGTTAATTGTTAATAATTAAAAATAACAACTTTCTAATAAAATAATGACAAAAATCTCTTCAGGACCTTGAAGAAGGGATTTTAAACTTGATTTGGTGACTTTTTGAATTTTATAATAATATTGTTTAATCGAGTTATTAAGCCTTGAATATAGCCAATTTCGCATTTTTCAAATATTTAATCGCATATAACTCGACAACAATCAATTTTATAAAAAAATGAAAAGAGACCTTTTTTACTCAGAATAAGCCAATTTATCTAAAAAAAATTTGTTCAAAATGAAAAAATTATTTTTGTGAATTTGTTTCAAAAAAATTTTTTAAACAATTTTTCGACCACGGCACCGCCCGGCACCCTATGGATGTGTTATAAGGACTCCTTTTGAGTAAGTTTGTGCAAAAAAATCGAATCGGAATAAGACTTTATGTCATTCGGCCAGTCTCAGCATGAGTATTAGTGTCATGTGTAGTGTGTATGTTGAGTAAGTGTCTTGTTACTTTGCAAAGTCGACGTCATTAGCGTAAACTACTTGGAATTACACATAATAGACGCTATTTTACTAAACATCAACTTCAGAATATATTTTTTATTACTAAAATATAGGGAATTTTTTTTATTTCAAAATATGAGGATATCTAGAAGGATATTAAAATCAAATAAAAAAATAATGAGGTAAAAATTGAAAATACTTTTGAAGTTATTAAAGAAAAACCTACGCTGGGGTCACAATTTCCCCCGCTTGGTCATCCGAAGGTTAAAAAAGGGAACAGAAAAGCATTATAGAACTACAAACTCATAACGTGGAGGATAAGATAGACTAGGGCATTTAACACCAAATAAATCGATTTTTAAATACAGCACCTAGTGACTTGCAACTTTCTGCGTTGCATTCAGGATGACGTCAGGAAAAAAGTCTAGTTTAAAAAAAATGGATGGAAATGCACAATTACACCATAAAGTGTATAAAATACCTCTAAAGGTGCATAAACATCTCAAAATAAATATATTAAAGGCAAGATTTTGTTATTAAGGAGGTTCTTGGGGTCACTGAACACGAATACGTCATCAGAACCGATCCTTGGAGTACCTGGTGCTCAAAATTAAAGGAAGTCAGAGTTTCGAGGATTTTCGGCATTTATTTGATGCAAACAAGTTACTCGGAGGTTTATGGAGTTGCTGAACACGAAAACACCATCAGAACCGACCTCTAAAACTGAAAATCCTAGAAATTTCTGAAAACTACGTGCATATCAGTCACCCTGGGCACTAGGTGCTCTGAGTGTCGATGTTTATGTCATATTTATGTTCAGCAGTCCCAAAACTCTCCGAATAATCTGTTTGTGTCAATTTAGTACCAAAAACCAACGAAAATCCAGAAGATGCCGTGTCTCAGCAATAACCCTGGATTCCTGGTGCTCCGAGGGTTGGTTCTGATGGCGTGTTTGTGTTCAGCCATCCAAAAATTCCCCAAGTAATCTGTTTGCATTAATTTAGGGCCGAAATCTCTCGAAACTCCAGATATCGTACCTTAGCAGTATCACTGGGGACCAGATGCATCGGAGATCTCTTTTGATTACGTATTCGTATTCAGTGACCCCAAAAACTTCCCGAATAACAAAATCTGGCCTGTAATATACTTATTCTGACGTGTTTTACATAATGCCCTGCTTTAACAATTCAAACTGTCACGTCGTACCATGGTGAATATGCAGATTTTGACTACTTTCTAGACAAAGAAAGTATATATGGAAATGCAAATCATTAAAGACAAAAAAATGCACAAAAAAATGGAATTTAAGGAAACTAGAGTTGCATATTATTACGAAAGATCATTCTAAAGAGATGGAAACAAAGTTAAAACTGTAAAGCCCTAAAAGTATAGAAGAAACGTGGAAAGAAATAAAAGGTCACATTTCGATAGCAGCAGAAAGAGTAATAAGATATAAGGAAATAAAAATAAAAAAAGAATACCTACGACGAATACTGCGAAACAGTAACCACGGAAAACATATCTAGCATGAAAGAAATGGCTGAAGACAAGTACAAAAGGAGACCCGAAAGAGAACAGGAGAAGAAAAAAGAATTAGACAATTGAGGTTTCCGAGATAATTAAGGCTTTCCATACATAAAACTCACTCTTTATAATATACTCCATTTAATAATACAACGCAAGGTAGACGGAAGAAGAAAGGTCAGGTCGAAGAAGGGCCAGGTCGAAGAAGAAAGGCCAGGTCGAAGAAGAAAGGTCAGGTCGAAGAAGAAAGGCCAGTTAGACACCTGTGAGAATTGTTTAACAGACCTTTACCGAGTTGCCATAAAAAAATTAGTATAGGCAATTTGATAGCCAACGAGCACGGCACATGAAGAAGAAATTGTGTTCAATTACATAAATTTTTGTAAAACTGATTATAGAGTATTATTTACACATACCCCCTTCATCCATTCAGATAAAGGATAGTTATACAAATAGCCCAGTAAATGAACGGGAAATTCGGCGATACCGTTTAATTTTCAGGGGCAACTCCGAATTGCCTGAAAATTTGGATTTAGGTTCTACTTACCCTCCACTTCAAAGTTGAAATTGTGCCGTTGGTTGCTTTTACTTGGGGGGTGACTGTCACCCCTTCTCGGGGGTGAAAAAACATATGTTCAAGATAAGAACGGAAATGGATAAATTGACTAATTTTAAGCAACTTTTGTTCTATAAAGTTTTTTACTTAAGTCAATACTTTTCGAATTTTTTTGCCATTGAAAATGTTGATTTTTCGACAAAAAAACTACGTTTTCAGACGGGTTTTCGCAAATAACTCAAAAAGTAAATATTTTGTCGAAAAAAATGTTCTCAGTAAAAGTGTAGCTTATAAAAAACCAAAAAAATGGTGTATCAGTAAAGTCTATCAATCAAATAGAAACAAAGTTGTAGCTCATGAAAATACGTTCTTATTCGTCTAATTCCAAATCAAATATTTCAAGGTGAAATCACCGAAAAATTAAGCACTTTTCGGGAAAAACCCATTTAAATTATTTTAAAGTGTTTATAAAAATCTTTGTTTTAATTGTTAGCAAAAGTTTTAGCATTAAAAGTAAGCGAGTTACTCTCAAAATAAAGTTGGTCCTCCTTTTTTTTTGTAAAAAATCATGAAAATCTCGCCGTGTTTAGCTCCCCAAATGAAATTAATCGCTACCGCTTTACAAACAATTTACTTACCTATCTATTTTTTCTATGATCTGTCAGTCTCGCCGGTTTAAAGTGTTTATTTTTGAAAGGGTTACAATTGAGAAAGCTTGAATGGGTCACTATTCACGAGTGTATGCAAATTTTGAACAGCCATATCTTAACCAATTTTTGTCTTTCGGAGAAACAAAATGGAACTAGCATATTTATAATAGCAAAACCTACACTTTTTTACTCTTTAAGATTTTTCTTATCGCTAATACTTTTTAAGTTATTTTGAAAAAATGAAATATTTCGAAAATTTTTAGAAAATTTTTTTTAATATAAAACCAAATGTTTTTAAAAGTAAGCACTTCAAACCAATCAAACTTACAGATCATATAAACAATACACATACAGTTAAAATAGATGGTAAATCCAAACGATTAATTTTATTTAGGGTACTAAATAGAGGGAGGTTTTCACGATTTTTTTTTACCAAAAAAAGGGGCCAACTTTTTTTTCAGTGTAACTCGTTTATTTTTGATGCTGTAAACTTTTGTAAAAAACAAATAATAAACTTTTTTTCGATACTTTAACAATCTTAATAAGGTTTTCCCAAAAAACGCTTCTTTCTTTGGTGATTTCGCGTTGAATTATTCGATTTGGAATTAGACGAATAAGAACGTATTTTTCATGAGCTGCAACTTTGCTTCTACTCAATTTGTAGACTTTACTGGTACACCATTTTTTTCGTTTTTTATAGGCTACACTTTTGCTAAATATATTTTTTTCGATAAAATATTTACTTTTTAAGTTATTTGGGAAAAACAGTCTGAAAACATAGTTTTTTTTTATCACAAATTCAACATTTTAAATCGCGAATAACTCAAAAAGTATTGACTTACATAAAAAATTTTATAGAACAAAAAGTGCTTAAAATAAGTCAATTTATCTATTTCCGGCCTTATTTTAAACACGTGTTTTTCAGCCCCCGAGAAGGGGTAAATGTCACCCCCCAAGTAAAAGCAACCAACGGCACAAATTCAATTTTGAAGTGGAGGGTAAGTAGAACCTAAATCCAAATTTTCATGCAATTCGGAGTTGCCCCTGGAAATTATACTTCAAAATGGTCATTTATTGGGCTAAAACTAAAATTAATGGAAGAAAGCGATATGTACAGTTTTTATTTATTTTTAGAAATAATACTAAAAATAAATACAAATTATCAGTAGTAATTGCACAAGAGCTCTAAAATTCTATATTACTTTTAGTGATCGAGTGCAATTTGTTGCGATTATTTCATGAATAAAACTGTTCAAAACCAAAATTTTATTGTAATTTATTTATGTAAGTACAAATTAGTATAATTAAACACATAGTTGTTATAAATATTTTACTGTTGGAAGTCATCCCTTTTATAAGTTTTAAAACATTAATTGTCATTAATGTCACTTAATGTATTTTTTCATCGCAACGAAAGGCATCTGACGTAATATACTTGACGACGGGAAATTATCAAAAATTATCAGTCTAATTTAGATTTCCGTAGTTTTCTATTGGTCAGAATCTCCTATGAATGAAATAATCAACATTATATATACCCAAGTCTATGCCATAAAAAAAACATTATATATAGGAATGCTTATAGCAATTTAAATAAAACCAAATAATACAAAACAAACAATATTTTTATGATAAAAGTAGACGAATAAAAACTTTAACTGCCCATATCTCAAAAGGTAGGCTTTGTAACATACCTCCTTCTTCCACTTAGATCTTCAAGTGTTGCCTTATAAGAAATATGAACATTAATTTACAGTAGTAGGTACAAATAAATTGAACAATTAATTACATTAATAAATAAACATAACATTCACAACGTTCATATTGAATATAAGGGATAATCCTTTAACTATTGTGTCGAATCATTACCTCAAGATAATTTAAGTCGCAATATAAACTTAATCCGGCTAGATTTTCCATTATAAAGCTGTCAAGGGTAGTTAGATCGACAGGTCCTCGAACACTCGAGCACCAGCCTAGACATATGGTGTTGCAACATATATTAGAGCGCTGCAGTTCGCCCCTCTGGAGCCTGAGGGAGAGGTGCACATGAAAAATGTACGATATCGAGGGGTTGAATTACGCCCTCTCAATGTAGGTTATGTGTGTACAATCTAAATCCATTTTGGATAATATATCATCTTCAAGTAGATGCTGTACAGGGGAGGTGCATGACTAATTTTTTTTTCAATAAACATTTACATTTTGAATACTTGCTTACTTTTTAATTTTCCAGCTTTTTAAAGCGGAAAGTCATATAGAAGGAGAAACGATGGTGAAAGGGGAAAACTACTAAATAATAATAATTTGAAAATTGTGTAATGATTAAATTCAATGATAGGAGTTAAGAACCTTACTAAAAGGTTATCTTAAAACAAATCAAAAAAAGCAATTATAAAAGACACTGAATATTGGTGAAATATTAAACATAAAGAAATTATCAACTACCCCAAGATTAGATTTAACGATATATGTAAATGGATTTTTTAAACTAAAGTATCACTTTAAATCGATGAAAAATATACATAAAACACATTCTCACTTCCGCATTCGAGTAAAGTTTGACATAACAGATCCGAGTTGACAACTGGCAAATATGTTGTATCACTAAACTCATAAGACATTTATATACGTCAATGATTAATCTAGTTACTGAATTTTGTCTTCGGTGATCTACAAAGAAAAAATAACAATGGAACTTAAATACACTCACCGGCACAAAATTCCGCCACCCAAATTTTTTTTATTAAGTTTGACAATTTATAACTTTATTACTTGTACTCCGATTTTCAAGATTCTTGCATCAGTTTCTAGGTACATGTTATTATGTCGTTTCTTATTTTTTCGGTAAAAATTTTTTTTGCTTAGATGGCATTATACGGTGGTAAATGGAAACGTTGTATTTTCTCCTAATTTTAAAAACTTATGTGGAAAGTTGGAGGGCTCATTTTGTTACATATACATACTCCTTTTTTATTATCCTGAAGGTATTCCTAAGATTTCGTTTTTTGAATTATCCGAATATTTTTTTTTTTTCATTTAAAAGCTGTAAATAAAAACACTGCTTTAAAGGTTTACTTAACTAAGAATATCAAACGTATTATAATTAAAAACACAAAACAAAATTAACAAAAAAAAAAAAAACAAAACGGGAGACCGGTCCTGCATCGATAACTATAATGTTGTATTCAATGTGGGCTCCGAATATTTTTAATATTAACAAAGTTTAATATAAGTTATAAATTGTGAATCTCAGTGATATATTAAAATAAACTGTAAGTGTACAAACTCTTTACATAATATCCAGTTAAATTAGCATAAAATCAGCAAATTACAATTATTTGTTATTGTTGTCAATAAACAAATCCAGTGTTACCAGCAAAATAACCGCTTTTAGTAAAGACCGATATACCTGTTTTAGCAGGTGTACAGGGTCGGACTTACTTTTCACTTAACGTTTATCGAAATGAATTCAAACATGGAATCACACAACAGTTCTACAATACAAGACCATCAAAGTCAAATAATCGCATCACAGTCGTACTCTTTGCAGCGTCGAGAGTGCAATGTCCTTTAAAGTCCCAAGCAATTATCTTAAGTGCGTTAGAAAACACCAAACTTCAAGACTACCTTCTCCCACTTGGAAATATAATTCAACCAAAAAATATAATCTTCTCTTTTAGATTACCTAATAATCGCATATTTTTGTATTTATCCAATAAACAAACAGTGGATGATTTTATGAATAATCATGGTAAAATAGAAATACAAGGTGAAATTGTCAGAGCAAGAAGGATAGTTACACAAGCGGAACGACTTGTGCTCTTCGGCGTATGTCCTTCAATACCGCTCGACTTGCTAATCAATGAGTTACAAAAAATTGGCATAGTTGCTGTCTCCCCCATGACATTCCTCAAAATTAGTGCTTCTATGCCTGAGTACAATCACATCCTTAGTTTTCGAAGACAAATATATATGACTCCTCACAGTCTAACAATACCAGAGTCATTTACTCTTGTTTTTGACAACACATTATATAGAATATTTATTTCCCAAGACAGATTAGTTTACTTTAATTGCAAGAAGTCAGGTCACATTGCATCACAGTGCTCCGAACCACTAGCTCAACTAAACCCCAACCAAAACAATGAAGCATCGGTATCTAGCTCAACAAATATATCTTTGCAAGCACCTAATTGTAAAAACCCTTCTCAGTGTGAACAAATGTCTATTTCTAATGTCCCGGAGATACCGAACAAAGTAGATGCATCAAATAAGGACAGTCACATAATTAATCAACCAAAACCTAACTTTGATGAAATTATTTCACCTGAAGCAGATCCATCTTCAAAAGAATGTAACATTTTTCCACCACTTAAAGTCCAAGCAAAAATCTAAAAATGTTCATTTTCTCTCTTACTTGACCCTGCTAAAAACTTCATAGAAAATCAGCCTCTACTTTTCCCTATAAACATTGATCAACTTAACATGCTCCTAACGAATATCACGGGATCAACAGATCCTATAACCACAATTCAAGAATATACCACAGACCTATCAGCTTTGTCCCATATGCTCAGTCAGGTTTACCCCTATTTAAAGGAAAGATCCATAAAACGAAGATTCACGTCCATAAAGAAACAAATCAATAGTTATCTTGGCAGTGAGGCATCGGACAGGGAAAGTGACACATCTCAATTAAGCCAACATTAAGATTCAAGTTTCTACTTCAAAAGAATATTGATGGATTTTCTCATCGCCTTGCTATGCTCATACATCTTTCTCTGAATTCCAGCATCTATACTGAAGAGCTCTTTGGCATTGTTTAAAGCCATGTTGTCCAGTCCTTTCCGACTCTCTTAACACAGTCAAAGCTATGCAGCGTATATGTATACAATAAACACCCCATTGAGAAAATAACCAAGGCCGAACTAATGGAAGCTCAAGAAAGTTTCAGAAGAATCCACTTCCTGTGGATACCGTCCCACATAGGCATAGAAGGAAATCTGAACAAGCAGATACTAGTGCGCGTAACTCTATCACTAATAATGCCTCAGAAAGAGAGTGTCGGAGTGTAGCTAGCGATCTAAAAGTTCATTTCAAAATAAAGTGTTAGTGCGTGTTACTTAATTATTGCTCCAAAGGTTTAATTGTCTACAAATTGTAATTCATTTTTACCAATTTTTGATTTAATATTGTTACAAATGTTACAGAAAAATGTCGCTAATAACCTTCGGGTGGATGCGACTTTGTCTTTTTTAAATAAAAAAAAAACAATTCCGGACAAACAGAACGGAAACTTAACAAATAAATAAAACAGATTTCAACAGAATTCAACATAAATTGGACTAAAATAATTAATTGACAAAAAAAATTAAATGTGACGTTTCTTTATTTCGTCCTATTTCTTCGATCTGATCTATCCATTTCCAACTAGTTCTTCAATTTTCACTTTTTCCTCTACTTTCCAATTTTCTTATTTATTAGGTACTTGTAATTCTTTTTGGGTTCATTGTTTTAACATATCGGAACCAAAATATTTGGTTCTGTTTAATAGAGTAGACACTCAGTAATAAGTTTCTGCTTTGCTATTTTGCTATGCTATGTGTATCATTTGGTTTACGGGCGTTTCGCCCCCGCCGTTTCGCCCCCGACCGTTTCGCCCCCGCCGTTTCGTCCCCAGCCGTTTCGTCCCGAACCGTTTCGCCCCCGAACCGTCTCGCCCCCGGGATTTTACCCAACATTTTTAACTAGTTTGAGTTATACATTTACCTATTGCTCATTTTTTTGTTTGTTTTTCTTAGAAGTGCTTTGTTACACATATTTATAGTAGATAGACAGGATTAATACATAATTGTTCTCAGAAATAATTTTACAAATTTTCTTACACAAAGGATTTTCTTCTCAGAACACTAATTTTGCCTTACATACAATTTACGGACCTCAAAAATGATCAATAGGTAAATATATTACTAACATTGTATTTATAACTCAATGCAACTAGTTAAAAATGTTAGGTAAAATCCCGGGGGCGAAACGGTTCGGGGGCGAAACGGTTCGGGGGCGAAACGGCTGGGGACGAAACGGCGGGGGCGAAACGGTCGGGGGCGAAACGGCGGGGGCGAAACGTCCGTATCCCGTTTCGGTTAGATTGCATTGCTTTTTGAATTTGTCTCAAAAATTGTAGAATTGCCCAAATTATGAGAACTTCCTATTAACTTTAAGCTAATTGATAAATATTTCCCGTCTAATAAAAAAACTAATAGGGGAGTCAAGATAAAACGAAAACATGCATTGTTTCGGAATAATTCAAACAAACTTATATTTTTCTTCAAATTTTTTTGTTAGTTTATATACTAGCCCAGTAAATGAACGGGAAATACGGCGATACCGTGTAATTTTCAGGGGCAACTCCGAATTGCATGAAAATTTGGACTAAGGTTCTACTTACCCTCCACTTCAAAGTTAAAATTGTGTCGTTGGTTGCTTTTACTTGGGGGGTGAGAGTCACCCCTTCTCGGGGGTGAAAAATCATACGTTCAAGATAAGACTGGAAATGGATAAATTGACTGATTTTAAGCAACTTTTGTTCTATAGAGTTTTTTACTTAAGTCAATACTTTTCGAGTTATTTGCCATTGAAAATGTTGATTTTTCGGCAAAAAAACTACGTTTACAGACTGTTTTTCGCAAATAACTCAAAAAGTAAATATTCTATCGAAAAAAATATCCTTAGCAAAAGTGTAGCTTATAAAAAACCAAAAAAATGGTATATCAGTAAAGTCTATCAATCAAATAAAAACAAAATTGTAGCTCATGAAAAATACGTTCTTGTTCGTCTAATTCCAAATCGAATATTTCAAGATGAAATCAGCGAAAAATTAAGCACTTTTCAGGAAAAACCCATTTAAACTTTTTTAAAGTGTTTATAAAAAGCTTTGTTTTAATTGTTAACAAAAGTTATAGTATTAAAAATAAGCGAGTTACGCTCAAAATAAAGTTGGCCCTCTTTTTTTTGTAAAATATCATAAAAATCTCGCCATGTTTAGCTAACCCAAAATAAAATTAATCGCTACCGCTTTATAAACAATTTACTTACCTTACTATTTTTATATGATCTGTCAGTCTCACCGGTTTAAAGTGGTTAATTTTGGAAGGGTTATAATTGAGAAAGCTTGAATGGGTCACTAATCACGATTGTATGCAAAATTTGAACATATATATCTTAACTAATTTTTTCCTTACGGAGAAACAAAATGAAGCTAGCATATTTATAATAGCAAAACCTACATTTTTTTACTCTTTAAGATTTTTCTTATCACTAATACTTTTTAAGTTATTTTGAAAAAATGAAATTTTTCAAAAATTTTTAGAAATTTTTTTTTACTATAAAACCAACTGTTTTCAAAAATAAGCACTTCAAACCAATCAAACTTACAGATCATATAAACAATACACATACAGTTAAAATAGATGGTAAAGCCAAACGATTAATTTCGTTTAGGGTGCTAAATAAAGGGAGGTTTTCACGATTTTTTTTACCAAAAAAAGGGGCCAACTTTTTTTTTCAGTGTAACCCGTTTATTTTTGATGCTGTAAACTTTTGTAAAAAACAAATAATAAGATTTTTTTCGATACTTTAAAAATGTTAATAAGGTTTTCCCGAAAAACGCTTCTTCGGTGATTTCGCGTTGAATTATTCGATTTGGAATTAGACGAATAAGAACGTATTTTTCATGAGCTACAACTTTGCTTCTACTCAATTTGTAGACTTTACTGGTACGCCATTTTTTTCGTTTTTTTATAGGCTACACTTTTACTAAATATATTTTTTTCGATAAAATATTTACTTTTTGAGTTATTTGGGAAAAAAGGTCTGAAAACATAGTTTTTTTTTCGAAAAATCAATATTTTAAATCGCGAATACTCGAAAAGTATTGACTTACGTAAAAAACTTTATACAACAAAAGGTGCTTAAAATAAGTCAATTTATCAATTTCCGGCCTTATTTTAAACACGCGTTTTTCACCCCCCGAGAAGGGGTAAATGTCACCCCCCAAGTAAAAGCAACCAACGGCACAAATTCAACTTTGAAGTGGAGGGTAAGTAGAACCTTAGTCCAAATTTTCATGCAATTCGGAGTTGCCCCTGAAAATTACACTCCAAAACGGTCATTTATTGGGTTATACATTATAAAGTAAAAGTTCTACTTACAGATTTCGCCGCTACTTGTTTATTAATTGTTTAAAAAATAGCAATTGTTTGTATAAATAATTTTAAAAATATCGTTGAATTCATCATTTTTGTTGATCAAATAGTTTTCTATTCTGTTTTTATTTGTGCTGAATCCAAATATGGCATTATAATTTGAAAATTCTTATACAGAAGCTCTTATACAGTAAGTCTGCGTAGCTATTAACCATATTGGAAATATGTATAAATATGCACAGTACCTACACACCTAAATTACTAAAAACACGCAAACACAAACCTAAGCAAACGGAAGCGAACAATACAATACTGTATTCATACAGTCACAATCGGAACGATGCATGTTTTGTTATTATGTATTAAGAACAGTGAAAACTAAGACCATTGATTAAAAAAGAATTTTTTAAATAGTCTTTCTTAAACAATGCTAACACAGTTTGAAATAAAAAGTAAGGGAATACTACAGACAGGTGCCTGTTGTTTCTGCCGGCTTGTGCCATGAGTCATTTTTACTATCGAATAGTTCAAATTACATAAATACACATTATCTCTCAAATATTATATTACATACATACATTTTTATTGTTGAAATGTTTATCTGATAATTAACTATTTTGATGGGAAATAAGCCACAATTAAATTGAAAAAATAATTTTATTAACATTTCGACGCCCAGAACGGGTGTCATTGTCAAAATACAAAATATGTACTGAAAATCAAAATGTTTATCTGATGAAAATCGGTTTCGGTTAGCCGGACTTCCGGGTTATCGGGGGCCGACTTATCGGGGTTCCACTGTACTTTACTCTTGAGTAAAATTCATTTTTGACATACCTCGTATAAAATTAATAAAAGTTAATATCTCACGGTAGCATTTAGATTCTATATGATGCAGGGTATTTTATAAGGAATACCTTTTTTTCGTAAAAGTGATAATAAAAAACTTATCAATAGGTTCCAATTTACTCCGACATACTGTATAACAGCACAAAAAATTTTTTTGTTGAACATTTATTATTGTTGAAGCTTATTATTACAGGTATTTTAGGTAAATTTTATAGAAAAAGTTTTTATCACTTTTTATAAACATTTTTTAGCAGGTAATTTTCGGTTTTTTTATTACATTTTTTTATTGCATAAGGGTGACTTTAGCGATAAAAATAAACAATTATAGAAGCTAGAGATTTAATTTTAGAAAAATCTGTATATACGGTTTTTTGTAAAATTTTTTGAATTTTTCAAAGGTCAAGTGAGTTTTTTCCAAGATTTATATTTTCGGAGTTATTTAAAACAAAACAAATAATTTCGCAGTTCATTTGTTTAATAAAAAATGAAGCACCCACTTCTGGAGTAGAAGTTTTTTATATGTTGTTTATTGAACATTTTTTAATCAAATTTTAAACAGTTCTATCTGGTTTGATTTTTCCGAAGTCAAAATCTATATTGACTCTCCTATACACCAAGAAGACTCCCTCTATTAAAAATAAATAATTACGTTAAAATAAGAGTGCTCCTATTGACAGTCTGAAATATATTAAAATGACCATAATAAAGTTAAATTTATCGAGAGGCAAGAGCTTACACAAGTATTTTAATTAAAACAATTTTAAGTTGAAATTTATGTGACAAATTAAACAATAATCATTTGCACAATTCTTAAACCACTGGGGAAAGGCTATTATTCATTTGTCGCGATTTTGATACAATCGCCAATTGGGCATCGTTAAATGGGATTATCGTCGCTATTAATTGCGCAAGTGATAGGTAGCACCACTGAGGCTTACCATAAACTACATTTTGACCCCCTTAACGAGCATTGCATAATTCTGGTCATCATAAAAATGTCGAAAATATTGTTGATTCATTGCTTTGAAGAGGAGAGGGTGTTATGTGGGTTTCCAGGGTTGTGAACCGGTGACTTGAAAATGGGTTGGGGTAGTACAATTTACAGAGCTAGTTAAAAGGCCTAAATAATAGCGTAAATTTTTTAAATTAATTAAAATTTAGACTAACTGTACAGTATACATCACTGTTTCTTCTTCATCATTTCATGCTTTAGGTATTTGTGATCTCCTGCTCCAGCATATAATTTCGCTCTTTCTTTAATTTTTTAATAATTGAGGGGCTCAGTAGTAAACAATGGTAAGGGACAAATTTTGATTTTTCTCGAAATAGTATGTAAAAGATCGCAAGGGACATGGCAAAGCAGAAAATTTTACTTAGTTTATCCTCCTAATAATAGATCGAGTCAGATTAATTTCTTAAAATTTGGTAAGGGACATGCATAAGCATGAAAATAATGTTATGTGTCCATGATAATGCAGGTTGTTTAAATCCAAATGGCTTTTTTGCTATTAACAGTGGCAATTCTGAGAGTTACGACGATTGCAACTCAGATAAAGATCCTAAATTTTAAGTATTTAGTGAAGGTCAAGTTTCTCTAAAGAAGACAATTTCTTTATGTTCTTATAATAAATGTTCGCAAGTAAAAAATGGTAAGGGATGTACTTAACATTGTTTACATCAACGTTCACTTTGCATAAAAACTTAACATTTTTTACTTGCAAACATGAAAATAAATTCTCTCCAGCGCTATATTATTATTTTTATTTAAACGTTTTAGAAAACCTGAACGTTGTAAAATCATTTTGGGGATTGATTCCAGCTGTTTACCACAAATGGTATCTAAATTTAAAATGAATTCCTAGTACCTACCAAATTATGTTAAGTCAACATCACTTAAAACGTTACGTTAAACTATTTCAAATATTTTAGGTAAACAATGTTAAGTTGTAGTTCATATTTTCATACTTTTCTAATTAATCATTATAAAAAAATATTTGGTTTTCCATATTTTGCCTACGTATTAACAACATATTCAGCTAGTTTTAACATGCTTCATACTCTTATATTTTTTAATAAAAAATATAAGAATATTTTTTTCAAAATTCAACACTTCAAAACTCAAAACTTCTTTACTGCCCCTTACCATTTTTTACTGCCGGACCCCTCAATTATTGATTTAATAACTGTTCAGTTCTTGTCTTACGTCATTATTTCTGTTTTATAATTCCCTCTTTTATAAAATCCTATTTCGATAAAAAATAAACTTTCACATCTAGTTTTTGTGTTAGACTTCAATTTAGGAAATAAAAAATAAGTTAATTAGTGAATTGGGGAAATGTAGTGCTACCTCCCTTAAAAAACCTTTTACCAATAATTGTTATGTCTTTGTGCTTTTAAACCCTATGTGTTATGTGTTAATTTATTTATTTTAAAAAACTATTCTCAAGTAAGTGCCTACACCCTTCCATTAATATTTCGTTTCTTTCTTTTTCTTTGTACATATCCCATTATACAATAGCTCAAACAAAATAATCTTTAATTTTCTCAATTTCTTACCTTTTTCAATTTTTCAATTTAAAGTTTCTTAACCGACTTTTTGATAATAATAATTTTTTCATTTAACTAACTTGCTTTCTTTTAATTTCTATAAACTTCATAGTTTCACAGTGTATGGCACTTACTACTTCATAATATTATAATGTTATTATTATACTTATTACATCCCTCAGTTAATTTACTGAGAACAACACATCTTAAATTAGATTAATTTATTACAACAATTTCCTATTTGTCATTTCCTATGCTTTGACCTCTGCCCGCATCGTATAACATCTACGAGCTAAGACCATCACATTTGTACAAGAGTCTAGAATAACATTTCATACTTTGCTACAAGTAATACGCAACCCCTGGAGCATTGTCTTTCTCCATTCGAACAAAACATCACCCGTTTCACATACGCATCTTCCTTCAGGATCCATTCCAAATTCGAAATCTTACTGTGTTTTAACCTACGTAACATGTCTGTTTACCCTATCACTATCCCAACAAACCAATTAGCATAATTTGGACGTACTAATATAACAACAACTAAGTTGCAACGCAATCCTTGTAACGGCATGTAAGTAGATTAGAACAATATTACTATCTCTTTTATTATTACTACTTTGAATTTGGAAGCATATTTAAGTCAGCTTATGTTTATTTTGTTTTTTAATGGTTAAAAATTTTAATCTCAACAAATTCACAAACAGTATGCACCCATTTGCACATACATGCCTATGAGCATTTTTACTCATAGGTGTGCCTTTGTATATACCAATATTCTGAAATGTCAACAGTTGCAAACCTTTATTTCAAAAAATTTTATAAATTTTTAAAAATTTTTAAATTTGGCTTTCTATTAACATCTCTTCAATCAGACACTGTTCTAACACAAGTTTTCTCTTATTGTAGCATTTAACTACTTGTAACGCCGACCTGAAGATGATCTGTATATTGTAGAGATCGAAACCGGTCGTCAAAGTATAATTAAATGATTGTGAGTAGGTCTGTGTTTCATTACTATATTTAATATGGACTCACATATGCAACTCATTCAATATTTTAATTGTAAGTATTCAAAACCTCTCTTTCTTTTTCCCATTCTTCTTAATATCTCGTATTCGTGACTTTATCCACTTAACTTATTATTAATATCCTTCTGCAGGTTACTAATCTTTCCAAAAAATATTTTTTAATGTTTAAGCGGGTCCCGGTGAATTCGTAACTATTTTAATCCCCCATCCTAATGACAGGCCAACTGGTAACTCTTGCGCGCAGGTAATTTTGAGGTAACCCATCAAGTACCGGTGAATTTGTAACTTACTTTTCTAAGTAATTACTAACGATGTACCTGTATAAATTACCCTCTTTGAAGGTGGTGTAAAAGTTATTGATCATTTATATATTATCTCTTGGACGAGTTACATGAGAAAGTCGAAATAAATTTTGTTAAAATTGCTGAAATACTTGTAGCAGATTTCGTAATGAGTGAACGTGGACGTGGATAAAGTTAGGTGACAATTTCAATAATTATAATCGACTTATGATCCTTCTCAAATATGCTCGGAACATTAATAAAAAAATTAAAATATTAAAAAATTTTTAAAAACATCGATTTTTTTTCTATTTTCATTGCTTATAACTTTAAAACGATTAATTTTGGAACAAAGTCGTAGTGAAATAAAATAAAGATAATTGAATTTTGTATGATATACGACTGGTTAAAAATGTCTTAAATTATTGCCCTTCCTGCAAAATAGCAATAAATACAAAGTAAGGGGGTAAAATAAGCCTGTTTTTATTCAGTGTTTTTCAACAACTTTGGTTGCATTTAGAACCTTCTTAATTATATTATAAAATCCTTACAATATACTTAAATTGTCCACCAAATTTAATTAAAATGGACCTGAGGGATTTTGCTTAATAATTTTGCAATCTAATTTTTTTTTAAAGTTCAAATTTTTTAAAGCTTTCTGAACAAAAAGTAGACCATTAAGAGGTTTGCTAATTTTTTTACATAGGGAGCGTCCAAGTATTACGTAACGCGATTTTGAAGATTTTTGACCCCCTTTTCCCCTGCGTAACGCACTGTAATGGGCGTTTAACTATTACGTAACGCAATTTTTTAAGATTTTTGACCCACCTCCCCAACCTGCGTTACGTAATACTTAAACGCTCCCATATAAAGAGGCACCTATCCAATACACTTTACATAATTAAAATCGGATTATCTAAGCGGCCTCAGCACTGTTTTAAAGTTATAAACAATTCTTTGGCTTATAAACAAATACAGTGAGGACGCTTGAGACGGCATAAATTCATTTTTTCGAGAATGGGCAACTCTGGAAATAAATCCGAAACAGGCCGATTTTTCTTTTTTTTTTAATTATAAATTCTTTGGCATATATGTCAAACTAGTGACGTCATCCATCTGGGTATGATGACGTAATCCAGCGGTTCCCAACCTTTTATGTCTGACGACCACCTTCTGATGTTTTTTCATATTCGCAACCCATCCCTCACCCATGATGATATATGTATATTGTACGCTACTCAGCTACTGAAGAGCCACGCCGAGACCCACCTGAAATCTGCCCGCGATCCACTAGTGGGTCACGACCACGACCCACCGGTTGGGAAACGCTGACGTTATCAATGATTTTTTTAAATAAGAATAGGGATCGTATGATAACTCATTCGAAAAGATATGCAATTCTCTATTTCCTAATATAAACCTTAACATATAATTATTTATACAGGGTGCCCAATTTTTTTTTAATTAAATTGAGACAAAAGAAGAATGTATGTATATAATTTATTTAATTCGAAATACATTTTACTGTTGTTCTAAAACAGAAAAAAATGTTATATTTGATAAACAACTACTGTTTTTCACTTAATTCAATATTAGTTGCTACTCACCAGTATCTTAGCAGTTTTAGCACTTAATTTAAGCGAAAAGCAATGTTTATTTTTCAAATTCACATTTTTTTTTCTGTTTTCTGACTGCAGTAAAATGTATTTTGCATTAAATAGATTACCGTCCTACATTCTTTTTTTGTCTTAATTAAATTGAATCAAAAAACTTTTTTTTGGGCACCCTGTATAAATAATTATGTTAATGTTTATATCAGTGAATACAAAATTGAATAGCCTTTCGAATGGGCTATCACACGGCCACTATTCTCATTTAAAAAAATCATCAATTGCGTCATCACGCCCAGATGGATGACGTCACTAGTATGATATATCTATACCAAAAAATAAGAATTTAAAAATAAAAATTGACCTATTTCTGGATTTATCTCCAGAGACAGCCATTCTCCAGAAAATGAATTAATTCCAACTCAATCGTCCTCACTGTATTTGTTTATAATAAAAAAAATTGTTTATAACTTTAAAACAGTGTTGAAGCCACTTAGATAATCCGATTTTAATTCTGTAAAGTGTATTAGTGTATGTAAAGATTTTAAAAAATTTGAACTATTTTTAAAAAATTTAGATCGCAAAATTATTATTCAAAATCTATCAGGTCGATTTTAATGAAATTTGGTGGACGATTTAAGCATGTTATAAGGATTTTCTGTGCGAATTACGAAGGTTCTAAGTGCAACCAAAGTTGTTGAAAAACACTGAATAAAAATAGGCTTATTTTGCCCCCTTATTTTGTATTTATTGCCATTTTACACAAAAGGGTAATAATTTAAGACATTTTTAACTAGTTGTATATCATACAAAATTCAATTATCTTTATTTTATTTTTCTGCGACTTTGCTCCAAAATGAACCGTTTTAAAGTTATAAGCAAAGAAAGTAGAAAAAAATCAATGTTTTTCGAAATATTTTAATTTTTTTAATAATGTTCCGGGCATATTTGAGAAGGAGCATAAGTGAATTATTATTATTGAAGTTGTCACCTAACTTTATCTGCAAAAATCCGAATGACAACTCGCACATCCGCAAATAGACGTTTTTTTACAGATCCGCCCTTGTCTATACATATAATATTGTTTCAATTATTTTATTAACGGATTTAAATTTTTATTTTTTTATAGGTACATATTATAATACACAACATGTTTTTAAGCAAACCAAGAACCATTCGCTTACATAATAATGATATATGCCCCGTGTTGGCTTAATCCGGTACTGTTCAAATTTATTTCTTACCTTTTAAATTAACTAATTGGTTTATTAGAATTAAACAATGGTTTCGAATTCACCTGTATAAGTTGCGAGTTGGGAGGGCCAGGTAGTAAAAAAGTTACGAATTGGCCGGAGTACATTTTGATTTGAAAAAGTTTGTCATTAAGAGTTACGAGTTGGCGCGTGTCCGCTTAAGCTTCCAACCCATAAAACAGTACCGAGAACACGTACCATCTCAGAAGTCTTTTATTTAAAGAAATTGTAATATCCCTGCTGCAGAATGCTTCTTTCAGTTTATTGAAAGCATTTCTTGCCTGTCCTATTCTTGCTTTAATATATTCTGCGTATTCAATATTCTCATTAATTATTGTATATGTTACAGTTCAAGTTGATTATCCAGTTGGAGTTGACTGCAACTAGTTGGAGTCAACTCTAACGGCTGGTTTCAGTAAAAGTTGATTATAAATATAAAATGAAGATTTATATTCAACATTTACTAGTAAAAGTATACTCCAACTAGGAAAAGTATACTCTTCCCAATGCCATTTAGTAAAAGTTGATTCTGATTCACACAAACAGCCGATTCTAGAAATTAAATGTTACTGAATATGTTCAAATTAGTCTAGGCTGTATCGTCGCGCCCGTTAGGTAAATTACTCCGATTCGAATTTTTTGCACAAACTTACTCAAAAAGAGGTCCTTATAACAAATCTACTGCACACTCATCAAAAATGCACTTGAGATTCTCGTATAATCAACATTTACTAAATCGATCCAGGAAGAGTAAACTCCAACTAGTAAAAGTTGATTTAAATTTTTAAAATCAACTTTTACTGCTCGTTTCAGTTGGAGTTGACTCGAACTAGTTGGAGTCAACTCTAACTGAGAATCAACTTGAACTGTAACATATATACCAAGATATTTATATTTTTCCACTTTTTTAATTTGATCTCCATGTTGGGATTGTTATGTTTTATTGGCGCTGTTGGGCTTTTATTAGTTCCATATATTATGTCTTTTTGTGTTTTCTTGGCTAACTTCTACCACTCTGTCAACCATTTGTTCTAAATCTTCAACTCAACACTTCAGTCTCTTCAACACATTCTGCTAATAAAATAATATCGTATATTATTGATTGGTCGACCGTTTACTTTTAATCCCGTAGTTAGTTCTTCCAGTGCTTCTTGGATTACTTCCTCTGAATACAAATTAAACGTGGTAGGAGACAGGACAGAGCCCTGCCTGACGCCCCTCTCAATCTATATTTCATTTGAAAAGACGTTGCTCTCTTTTATCACAACGATCTGATTATAATAGATAGTGCAAATGATCCTGATGTCTCTCATAGACAAGAAAAACTTATTCTTTTCATGTAGGTAATTCGATAAGGCGGTTCTGTCTGACTTTATCGAAGGCTTTGTTGTAATCCAAGAAACACAAAATATATATACCGGCTGATTAACAACCATGCCCCTTTGCACAAGTACATTTATAGCGAAAAGGGCTTCCCTCGTTCCCAGTGCATTTCTAAATTCAAATCGTGTGTCACTAATGTCTTGGTCAAGTTTGTTGTGTATTCTCCGGTGTAAAATTCTTAAAAATATTTTGAGCGTATGACTCATTAAACTTGACATTATCGATGATCATGGCATTCTTATTCATTTGGTTTTATTGGCGATTAGGTTTACTAGGTAGACTTTTTTAAAGATTTGCTTCTTTTTCAGGTGCCATCTCCGCTACGGAGGTTGGCAATCATCATAGCTATTTTAAATCTTAAGGCAGTAGCTCTAAATAGTGTTTTTGAGCTGCATCCAAACCACTGATTTGCTGTACACACAAAATATAACAATATTAGTGTCGTGGCAATTAGCTAACAAAAAATCTTCATTCTTACATGTTTAAATCGTAAGCATGACGGTTTTTTGTCTAAGAAATGTCGACGTTGGTAACTTTGGAAAATGGGACATGCGTTTTCGACAGAAATAAACATTTGGACAATGTTGTATAAGTTCTTCGAGTTAATTTTATCCAAATCATCAGAACACTGGGTGATTTCTTGATTAATTAACTCTCCTGTTTTTAACTGATATCGTTGGTAGCTTTTCTTTTTAGGCTATTTCATCATCATCAGACCATAGTCGTCCACTGCTGAACATAGGCCTCTTCGAAAAACTTCATTCAGATTTATTAGGCTATTTCGCATGGCATGAATTGGTATGACTAGGTCATCGGTGTGGTTATGATTTATTAGCTGGTCTGTAACACAATACTTATTATTAATTTTTATGCCTTTTTGTAAAAAAGAGTAGAAATTCCAGGATCGTGAATTAAATCTGCCACCGGCGGCAGGATCGTGACAATGACCACAGCTTAGGATTCTTTATCGAGACCGGATTTTGGCAGCTACCACCGGCACAATAGTCCTCTGCCCATTTTTATATTACAATTTGTTAATTAAATGTCGTACACTACATTTTCTTATTCAAAAAATTGTTGTACATAAACATATATTTTTGCTCAGTTCAAAACAGAACAATTGCTCAAATCATTTCTAAAACATATCACAGTTGTTTATAAAAAGAGAAAGGAGGCAAGAGATGATAATTTCCTTCTTATTGCCATCGACACGAGCTTCGTAAGTCACGTCCCGACGTCTAGGGCGACGTCGACCGGTGAGTGACATAGAATTTCAAATGTTTCATATTTCTCGGCTTGCTGAGAATTGCTTGTGTGTCGAGAATGTATAATTGCCATGTTTGAAATTGCAAAACAAACACGGAATCGTAATAACCGAAAAGCTTTAGCATGGTCAAATTTCTGGAGTTTTTTTATTTAGAAAATTTTTACTTAGAAATCCAATTAAATTTTTATACACACACCGGCAAAATTAAAGGAACACCTTAAAAATGGGACATGTTTGATATCTCTAATTTACTAAACCAATTGTCCAATTTGAGTTATTTTTTAGTATGTTATAGCCTTATTATTTAAGAATGTCGGTGTAATAATATTGTTGTTAGGCAGCTAAATGTCATTTTATACTGGGTGTAACAATCATACTGCGTTTTTTCCTTAAAGTTCGAAACACCCTGTGGAATATTCTAGCATATATAAAATATTAAAATTAAAACTCAATGGCATTCTTAACATTTTTTTTATTAATTTGCTTATGTTTGATAATAAAAAAGTTAGGTACTTGAACCCTTAACTACAGACATCCCAATATTACCTCGTAACTACAGATCCCCGGTATTTTTGACCGGTCATTGTAAAATAGAGTCAAAATATAAAGTTAATAATAAAAAACAAAAAAATATGCATTATGTGTTTTTCTGGAGTCTCTAGATATGACAAAAATTTTAAAATGAGTGATTGTAATAATATAATACAAGATTTTTAAAGAATAATCTGTTAAACGAGAATTTTGGTGACATTTTTGGTCTATAGAAACAAACGGCCATAAATGCTATGGACAAAAATTTAGACTTTTTTTTAACAAATAAACGTAACATAGAATGACAAAGGAAACATAAAAAAGCATTAACGAAAATTTTTAAATCCATGAGAAAAAATGTGCAAGGGGTAAAATTATCACAGAATTAAATGGCAATTCCATTTTTGCAAAGTAGCCTCAAAATTTTTATGGTCAAATTTAACCTTCATTGAAGGTTCAGGATGACTTCCACAGTCCATTTCTTTACTTTTTTCCTAATAACACAAAAAAATAATATAAACATTTCAGATTTACAAATATAGTACTCATATAAAAATACTTACTTAAAACAGACATCCGGTAATTTTTACCGGTTAAGATTTTTGATGTGTGCTAGAAAAGAAAATATTGACAATACACACTACACGCTTTGACTAGCATTGTTAGACAAACTACCCGAAAGGTACAGAGACACATGAACTTGTAAGTGGTGAGGTTACCATGAAATCCAAATTTTGGGAATGCCCGCCGGTAAAAAATACCGGATCTCTGTAGTTAAGGGTTAACATGTTTAACATGTTCTTCATCAATACAGGGTGTTTCCAAATAAGTGTGACAAACTTGAGGGGTAATTCTGCATAAAAAATAATGACCGCTTGCTTTATAAACATAACATGTCCGTAAATGCTTCGTTTCCGAGATATCGGATGTTGAATATTTTCTTACAATCTGACGATTTATTGAATGCTCTAAAAGCGGTTGAGATATGCAAATGAAATTTGGTGGGTTATTAGAGGTAGTTATTGCGCATGTTTTGGCATGCAATTAAGAATGTTACATTCATCATTGGCGTGCCTACAGGATATATCTGCGCAAATAAATACCTCTTAAAGCATACCAAATTTCAATTGCACATCTCAGCCGATTTTAGAGCAATAAATAAATTATCAGTTTGTAAGAAAAAATTCAACATCCCGTATTTCGGTATTTAAAGCAAACGGTCATTATTTTTTCATGCAGAATTACCCCTTATAGTTAGTGGCACTTATTTAGAAACACCCTATATTGATGAAGAACATGGCTAGTTGTTAACGTACCTAAGTTTTTTATTATTCAACATAAGCAAATGAACCAAAAACTAAAATATTCAGAAAGCCTAAGACTACAATTGAGTTTTAATTTCAATATTTTATATATGCCAGAATATTCCACAGGGTGTTCAGAACTTTTAGGAAAAAACACAGTATGATTGTTACACCCGGTACAAAATGACATTTAGCTGTCTAGCAACAATGGTATTACGTCGGTATTCATAAATAATAAGGCTATAACATACTAAAAAAATCATTCAAATCGGACAACTGGTTTAAGAAATTCGAGACATCAAACATGTCCAATTTTTAAGGTGTTCCTTTAATTTTGCCGGTGTGTGTATTTACAGTCATGTGAATAAAAATAACCAATTACAGCAACAAGATAACAGATCTCATGATCTATTTTCACTTCGTTGCTATAGATACGCATGAATGTCAGTTGTGACGTTTCACATAAATTAATATAAATTCAATATGACACGATTTGATTGCGATAATAATGAGAAGATAAACGAAATTATCGAGTCAAATACACCCAGGAATACTGTGTACAGTAAGAAATTTGTTTGGAAAGCTTTTATGAACTTTTGCAGTATTAGAAATTATGAATTAGATGAAAGCCGAACGGTAGAAGAATTATTGGCGTTAATTTTAAAAGATAGTACGCAGTTTAAGGAAGCTACGTTCAAAACTATGTGGAATGTAACAAGTCAGGTTTTACAAGAAAAGTATTTTAAGGAAATGGATGTTATATGACCCGTTTAAAAGTGTTATATTTCAACAAGCGTTGAAAGAGTTCTGTAGCCTTAAGTTTGACAGAAGTAACCAAAATGATCAACTTGTGGGATGAAAAACTCCTGAAGGGCTGCAACGGAAATTCTACCACATAACCGCGATAGAATTAGCTTGGAGAGGTGGGGACGCTGTTTCATGCTTAACGTACTTTCTTTTGTATCGAAACAAATAACGATGGGTGTGAAACAAATCGAATGCATATATTTCGTGAGACTTGCCAAGGCGGATCAAACATGTGCACACAAAGCCAGTTGTTTTTAAAACAAACAGATTGTTTTTAAGATCAAATCTAAGTCTAAATCTAAATCTTTTAAGATCAAATAAAATTCTATTTTGTATACTCCCACTGCAGGTATGATAATATCTGTAGAAGCAATTGGCTGAAATACTCAACAGAAAAAGATTACAAATCACTCAAACATATCGACCGCAGTTGATTAACTGGCAAAAAATGGGGTTAAAGAGCAGCAGCTCATAAAGCTTACAGGCCTCAACAACGCTAACTCCATAAAACCCTACTTAAATATTGACCAAGAACATCACAACCTAATTATTAACAGCATGTGAAAATAGATTTAAATAAATAACTTTGTGTTTGTATTTATTTCGAAAAAAAATCAAAAAATGTTCTTCCGAAACACCCTCGAATATTGATAAATCCTTAAAAATGTAATAAAATTTTTCTCAAGCTTGTTGCTTATTGGAAACAGGCAACAAGATTTTAAAAGCTTTTGAAATCTGTTATTAAATTTTTTCGCACCATTATCAATGTCCTCCGGTTATTACTACTGATAATAAATAGTTACACTTTTTTAAGAGATGTCTAGTTCCTTCTGTGCTTAATTCTATTACAGTATAGTTTTTCATTTATGTTATCAAAGATAAAAAGACACCAATATAAAAATGGATTTGTATCCATTAGACAGAGATAAAACAAAAAAATCAAAAGTAGGAACAAATACAACGTCGATGCCCTAAAACAAGCAAGTATAAATAAATTCACTGAGACACTGGCAAGTAACTAGACAAGACGAAAACGGCGGGTTCGTTGGAAAAAATATTCCCATGAGATTTTTTTGATTTTTTTGCATAATCAAATTCGTGAGACATTCCAGAATAAGGTTCAAGAAGTCGTCCACGTGAAAAGTGGTCCAAATTTAAAAAAAAAATTTTTAATCAGATTGCAAAAATCAATATTTTCGGCCCGTACTAATTTTTTTATATTTTTTGGACAATTCTGCACAAAAAAAATCTCTAATAATTTTTAACTAAAGTTGATCGTTTTTGAGTTATAAGTATGTAATTTAAAATTGAAAAAATCGAAAAATGGCGATATTCAAGGTTTAATAGCTCAGTTAAAAGTTATTATTATCAAAGTCAGAAAGTGACTAAATCACAGTTTAAAACCTCCCCTACAAGGTTCCGAAGAAATTTTTGTTATTATTTTATTACTAAACTGTTATTTTTAAGTAAAAATATTGAGCGCCGTGCACGTATTAAGGCTGCCGTCCATGGTGAGTGCGAGCGAGATGCCATTCCGGCAGCCAATGGTGCATCTTACTAGCACTCACATTTACAGTCGGGTAACACGATCTTACCACTCATTGTTAATAATTAAAAATAACATCTTAGTAATAAATTAATGACACAAATTTCTTCAGAATTATGTGTAGTTAAACTTTGATTTAGTCACTTTCTGATTTTCATAATAATAATTTTTAACCGAGTTATGAAGTCTTAAAAATGGCCATATTCGCGCTTTTCAAATTTTAAATTGCTTATAACTCGAAAACGATCAACTTTAGAGAAACATTATGGGAGACCTTTATTGTCAAGAATGGTCCAAAAAACCCAAAAAAAGATTTTTCCGGACCAAAAATATTGACGTTTACAATTTAATTAAAAAAAATTGTTAAAAAAAGTTTGGACCACTTTTCGTGTGGGCGACTTCTTGAACCTTATTCTGGGGTGTCTCACGAATGTGATTATGCAAAAAAATCTCATGGGAATATTTTTTTCCAACGAACCCGCCGTTTTCGCCTTGTCTAAACCGAAGTGCATCACAAAAAACTGGAGAGTCAGTCGAACCAACATCGAAGCATTTTAAAGAAGTAATGATAAATACATAAAAAACGATCGGATTAAAAAGAAGAGAAAATAAAAATGAATAACTAAAGATATTCTACTACTGAGAGAAGAAAGGAAAAAATCAAAGAAGAAATCGTACAAAAGGAAAGATCGGAAAAAGAGAAAACACTTAAAGGAAATACGAGTAAAAAAACAACAGAAATAAAAACACAAGCCAGAAAATATAAAAGATTATATAAACGATATGCTAAATATATCGGTGAAAAAGTACAAAGAAATATACGAAAATTAAATGATGAACAAGAAAACGATCAAAAATGAGAAAGAATGTAAAGAAAATGAGAAATAATGTAATTATCGTATGCCTCTTATGTCCAGGTTGATATGTAATTCAGGTAATGTTTTCTTTTCTTTATATTTTTCCTTCACTTCTGTATTTTTATTTATATTTCTTTCACCTTGACTCAAACTGTAGCATATGTGAGCATGAGCAGTGTAATAAATAAATAGCAATACAGCAATATAATTACGGAAAAAGTAAATTTTATTATTCATTAGATTTATAAACTTAAATTCTACCCTAAATCCCCCTTCAGTATACTTGACAAGCAAGTAATTATATAACTACTTAAGAGTATCGAATCGACCAGGTTCATCATCTGAAACAGAACCATTCATTAATTATTAACAACCACCTTTAGACCAAACTGACCATCCTGCTACCCTTTAAGTAGTTAGAATCCAAAGATATTTAATTAAGGACCCTCCAAACTACAAAGTTTGTTATCAGGATGAGGTCAATTAATGAATTTGATGGAGCTCACGTCAGTTAGCTTGGCCATTAATGTTCATTACTAATTCATCACTTAATAAACTGCGAATTGAGGTACAAGGTATTAGTTTATTACTGCAAGTTAAAAAAGCTTTTCAACTTTGAAGAATATTTGGACAAAGGCTATTACTCGGCTGTTGAAAGTAATTTTTTAGTTGTCGACTAAAAATTTAAAAAAATCTGGTTAGTTCAGAGAAATAAGGAAAAAAAATATCGTGTTGGTGACACATCCCCCTCCAGGCTGAAACCAAATTTTTCGAGTAATATGGTCATCTATAATAATAACCTATATGTTTCCTGCAGCCGATTTTGATGATATACATAGTTATAAACAAATGAAGAACAAAAAACGGTAAATTTTCGTTTTTTTCGTCTATAACCAAAAAGTTAAGTATTTTAAACAAATTTGAGAGTAATAAACTCATAAACCGTATAAAAAACTTCAATATGGCGTTCGCTGAATATGTCTATCCTTATTGTTTACCTACTTAGAAAATTGCCAAATAATTCATAAATTTTGAGTTTCTATAAATATTCATAACTTATGTAAAAATTAACTTAGAACCTTCTTATTACATGGAATGCTGAGACTTATGGTGCTTAAATTATACCCTAAATTCCAAAGCAATTGGTCAAATAGTTTAAAAGTTATTTAATTTGTTTATCCAAAATTAATTTTTTTTGCAACACTGTAAGTCAGAAAATGATGAAGTTACAGTAATATTTTGGATAGTTTATGAAAGAAGAAAATTTACAGTATTAATTTAATTAAAAAAAATGACAAAAAATAATTATAGATATTGCAAAATAATTTTGCAAAAACATGTGAATTAAAAAAATGGGGGGGGGCTAACTTGGTCCCTAAATGTCCTAGAACAGTTGTTTTTCTTTCTAAATGTGTATAAAAATTCAGTCTTTCTAAATATGAAAAAATAATTTTTCTACGGGTAACGGTTAGAAAGTTATTCTAATTGTTTATAAGTAAGCAAAGAATGGACATGTTTTTGCAAAATAATTTTACACTGTTTAAAATTATTTTTTGTCATTTATTTTTAATTAAGTTAATAGTATAAATGTTCTTCTTTCATAAACTGTCAGAAGTATTATTGTAACCTCATAATTTTCTGACTTATAGTGTTGCAAAAAATGAATTTGGGAAAAATAAATTAAATAACTTTTAAACTATTTGACCAATTGCTTTGAAATTTAAAATATAATTTAAGTAAAAGAAGTCTCGGCATTCCGTGTAATAAGAAGATTCTAAGTTAATTTTTACCTAAGTTACGAATATTTATAAAAACTCAATATTTATGATTTGGTTTTGCAATTTTCTAAGCAACCAATAAGGTTGGACATATTCAGCGAATGCCATATTGATGTTTTTTATACGATTTATGAGTTTCTTACTCTCAAATTTGTTTAAAGTGCTTAACTTTTTGGTAATAGACGAAAAAAGCGATAATTTACCGTTTTTCGATCTTCATTTGTTTATAACTATGTATATCATCAAAATCGGCTGCAGGAAACATATAGGTTAATAATATAGATGTCTATACTACTCAAAAAATTTGGTTTTGGCCTGGAGGGGGATGTGTCACGAGAAAAACCTTATTTCTCTGGACTAGGTCACCACAATGTTTAATTTAAAATTAGCAGCTTGGAATGATAAGTTTTGCAAACCAGAAATAAATGTTTAATTCTAATAATGTATAATTAAGTTCAAAAGTATACGAATACGATTAAGACAAGACAGTTACAATATCTTGGCCACGTTATGGTAGGGGATAAATATGTGTTGCTATTTAGAAACCATAATGCAGGGAAAAATACAGGGAAAACGAAGTATTGGAAGAAGACGCATCTCTTGGCTCAACAACCTGAAAAAGTGGTATAATTACAGCTTCATCGACTTGTTCAGAGCTGCAATCTCAAAAGTGAAGATAGCTGTAATGATTACCTGCCTCCTTAGAGGACACGGTACGAAAGAAGAAGAAGTTCCAAAGTGTAAAATGGCTGACTAGTCGGATCAGCGCATCTTCTTTCTTATTTACTCTCTGCATACTATATACTATCATCATCATCAACAGCTGTTACATCCATCGTCGGATGTAATAGTTATTTATGTAACAAGTCAGTAAAGTGACTCTTTATCGAACGAATCTGATATTACGAGAAGAGCGAGCGTAGCGAGAGAGGCGAGTAACAGATAATTTCGATAAGGAGTCTTTACTGACGTGGTGCATACAAAATTTTATCGCCAACATCTATTTTTTAAAGTTAATGTCGTCCGAACCACTGGGCTATCAACAACAATAATGGAAAATACATATTAAAAATAAAAAGAGATTGTAATATTAAGTAAATACATATATGTACTAAAAAAAGTATACCTGAAAAATTTGTGATACAATTAAATGTCTTTTATTCCTATTTCCGTTAAAAACTGTAGGATATTTTTGGTATTTGTATTGTCTCTAAGAAGCTCATATATTATGTCCCTGGGAAGATTGAGTTTACTTCTCGTTTGCTGGTATATTTGACAAATCCGTTAAGATATGTTTTATTGATATTAAATAATATTTGCCAACATAATTTGATATTGGTTTTAACACTTATACCCCAGGCTGTGGGTGAAAAATAGGTCGATTTCAGGATATAATTCAGGAATTTTTGAAACCTATCAGGTATTGTAAAGGACGATGCCAGGAATAACTTATACTAAAATGGAACCAAAAATATTGTGCGCTTTTTTTCTAATTGCGATTTTCATTTGTTAAATTTGCAATTTTTAATGATTTTTAATTTTGCAGCTTAGGATATTGATTTTAGAGAAAAACTTTTTAATAGAAAGTTGTAGTAAATTAAAAAACCTACAATTTGAGGTACAGTAAGTTTAATTTGGTTAATTGGTTATTGCAAAACAGCCTGCGAAAAGTCCAAAATAGCCGTTTTTTACAATTGCATTATTTATTGTACAAATAATTCCTTTTTATTTTTTAAAGCTTTAAAATGAAGATCTTTCAATTCCAAACATAAAAAAAAATTGTAAAGCCAGATTAACGAATTCGTTGCTTAGATATTATAAATTGTTTATCCCAAGAGGTCAAATGTCGAAGGCTATAATTTTTTGAACAAAAATCGTAGAGAGTTGGTGAAACATCCAATCTCCTTCTAAAGAGTTATGTTTTCATATTCTGATGTAAATAAATGCGTAAAACATTTTTAAACCTCTAATTTTTGCGTTTGAAAATAAGGGGGCAAATTTCGTTATAAACATTTAGAGCTGAAGCGGCCCTGTACATCCTATGAGTTTTTAACTTACAGATTATTGTTGCTGAAGATGAAACGAAGATTTGTAAAAAAATAAAAAATTTCTACGACCAACTGAAGCCGAGATAATGTTTGGGTTTGAAAATAAGGGGGCAAATTTTGTTATAAACATTTAGAGCTGAAGTGGCCCTGTACATCCTATGAGTTTCTAGCTTACAGATTATTGTTGCTGAAGACAAAAGGAAGATTTATAAAAAAATAAAAATTTTCTACAACCAACCGAAGCCGAGATAATTGTTTTTTTGTCTTAAGTCGTAGTGCTTTTATTTATAACAATTAAGAAATTATTTTACAGTCATTGACTAAAGAAAGACTTATATTATCTTAAAATAAAAATTATTATAAAATTTAATTACATTTAATTCTTAAAAATTATTTTTAAAATCGGTGCTTTTGCGAGCGGCCGAATTTTGCAAATCGCCCGGCTGGCTTCAAATCCGCGCGGTTGGAAAATTTTTACGTAACTTGTATTAAATTTTGACAGAAAACAATTAAATAATATTACCATTATAATATACAGTCTATTTACCACTGTATTTATTTTTCTTGATAAAATTTATATGTGAAATTTCATTTCTAAAGAAATAATATTACAAAAATGATACATATATATGAAATATATTTTTAATTTTTTCATTGTTATATAAATATAATAATAATAATGTTACTTCTTACTATAATATACAATATAAAACTTTTTCTTCTTGTAGTGACTATTCCTTTTGGATTTCACATATAAAAGTTTATCAAGAAAAACAAATACAGTGGTAAATAGACTGTATATTATAATGGTAATATTATTAAATTGTTTTCTGTCAAAATTTAATACAAGTTACGTAAAAATTTTCCGAGCGCGCGGATTTGAATCCAGCCGGGCGATTTGCAAAATTCGCCCGCTTGCAAAAGCACCGATTTAAAAAATAATTTTTAATAATTAAATGTAATTATATTTTATAATAATTTTTATTTTAAGATAATATAAGTCTTTCTTTAGTCAATGACTGTAAAATAATTTCTTAATTATTATAAATAAAGGCACTACGATTTAAGAAAAAAAAAAACAATTATCTCGGCTTCAATTGGTTGTAGAAAATTTTAATTTCTTTATAAATGTTCGTTTCGTCTTCAGCAACAATAATCTGTAAGTTAGAAACTCATAGGATGTACAGGGCCGCTTCAGCTCTAAATGTTTGTAACGAAATTTGCCCCCTTATTTTCAAACCCAAATATTATCTCGGTTTCAGTTGGTCGTAGAAATTTTTTATTTTTTTATAAATCTTCGTTTCATCTTCAGCAACAAAAATCTATAAGTTAAAAACTCATAGGATGTACAGGACCGCTTCAGCTCTAAATGTTTGTAACGAAATTTGCCCCCTTATTTTCAAACCCAAAAATTAGAGGTTTAAAAATGTTTTACGCATTTATTATCAGAATATGAAAATATGACTCTTTAGAAGGAGATTGGATGTTTCATCAACTCTCTACGATTTTTTTTCAAAAAGTTATAGCCTTCGACATTTGACCTCTTGGGATAAACAATTTATAATATCTAAGCAACAAATTCCTTAATCTGGTTTTACAATTTTTTTTATGTTAGGAATTGAAAGATCTTAAATTTAAAGCTTTAAAAAATGAAAAAAAATATTTGTACAATAAATAATGCAATTGTAAGAAACGGCCATTTTGGACCTTTCGCAGGCTGTTTTGCAATAACCAATTAACGAAATTAAACTTACCGTATCTCGAATTGTAGGTTTTTTAATTTACTACAACTTTCTATTAAAAAGTTTTTCTCTAAAATCAATATCCTAAGCTACAAAATTAAAAATCATTAAAAATTGCAAACTTAACAAATGAAAATCGTAATTAAAAAAAAAAAGCGCACAACATTTTTGGTTACATTTTAGTAGAAGTTATTCCTGGCATCGTCTTTTACAACACCTGATAGGTTTCAAAAATTCCTGAATTATATCACGTTTTTTCACCCACAGCCTAGGGTATTACTTGCAATTTACAATTTAAGAACTTTTTAAATTTTAGACGTCATAATAATTTCATGACAGTTATGACAGATAACTTGCAAGATGGCCGCTTTCGATTTTTAATCGATAGGTATCAATATTGAATCATTAATAAATCGGTAAAGTTTTAATTTATTTTATAGGAATATAATTACAAAATACTACAGAATTTCACTTTTTGACATAAATTGAATTGATAATATCGCAAATTGCGTACAATATTGTTAATAATTAAAGTAAATAAATTGTAAGTCCACTTAAATACTCGCCATTCGATTACTGCCATCGACCACCTACATTCAATCTCGGTTAATTTGATTAATCGCGGCAGGTAAAGTAAAATTCTTCTTTCAGTACAATAAAGTGTTACTTTACTGCCGCAAATGAGGGCAAATGAGTACAATTATGAATGACTTTAGTGACCGTTGGCGATAATAGTTATTTATGTACCAAGTCAGTAAAGTTACTCTTTATCGAACGAGTCTGATATTATAAGCCGAGCGAGCCTAGCGAGCGAGGCGAATAACAGACGAGTTCGATAAAGAGTCTTTACTGACGTGGTACATACAAAATTTTATCGCCAATCATAAAAAACATTAACACTTACTTAATTACATCCTAATGAAAAAAGAGTGTGTGTACTTGGTATACACTCAAAAAAATTTAGTTCGTAATATTGATTAACAGTGATTATTGAATGGTATTTCGTTGTCACAACAATTTAATTTGTTGTTTCAACGAACTTTTAGACATTGACGAATGTACTTGGTTATTGTCACAATGATTGAATAATAATTGTGAGAATGACTAGAGTACATTAATCAATAACACTCAATTTATTCAGCCAATAACTTAGTTTCGTATATTTAATAAATACTGTTAATTGTGGCAGCAACTCACGTTCTTGATTTCGTAGATGACAAGCAATTACCTTGGTTTATCGTGACAACGTACAGATTTCATTAAAACAATGTACAAAAGTTGTTAATATATTTTATATATATGATTATTGAATAGATGTACACTGATTGTTGTGCCAACGAATGCATTAATCAATCTACTACTGCCTTTAATTCCCACAATCAATGCGTTAATTGTGACAATAATCGTGGTTGTTGAGACAATAAATGTTTTGCTTGACCATTTGAAATGTAACGGCTCTTCCTTATCGTGATACCCCTAGCTTCTCTGTGTTACCATTGTTTAAAAAAGAGTTCTTTGTTAAACAATGCTGTTACCTCTACCGAAGTGCCGAATAATAATTTTGCATTTTGTTTCCAAGTGTAGTCCGTAGTAGAAGGAAGATAAGGATAATATATTACTTATTTTTTATATTTGAATAAAAGTAAGTTTTTTCTGATAAGGTAAATACGGGAGAACATTCTAATTAAAAATAAACTTGTCAGTGTCTTATGTTTGTAAGTGTTTACTTTTAATATTGTCTTGTGATGTTATTTATAAGATGAACTTAAAATGAATTTTCGAATCCTGAATGAAAAAAATAATTAGTATTTTTGAAAATTTAAACGCAGAATAAAATATTACAGTTTTATCGAGGGTCTGACGTCCCTGAGAACTTCTATAATGATTATTTTAATAAGTCACAGGGGTGAAAAAGAGAAAATTTAGTATGACTTTTTTTATTTCAAATATACTATTCAAAAGAAACTTTTTGTTTATTCTAAGGGACTTTCAGCCCTCAGTAATAATGTAGTCTTTTATTCTGCGGTTAAATTTTTCAAAAATACTTATTAGTTTTCTCAGGATTCCAAAAAAATGAATGCGTTTAAAAATAATTCGATCGAAATTTTGCTCCTGCGCTCTCAAAAATGATTAAAGTGTTATACATTTTTGAAATCACCATTTCAAACACTTTTAAATGAGCTGTCACATGATGTACTTTCCCATTAAAAAAAATCAAAGTTACGCCTGTCACCTGAAGAGGGATCGTGTAAAGTTCGAAACATTGATGTTATAATATACTTTGATAATTTTAAAAATCGACTTGTCTGAGCGTTTTGCTTATGTGCTAAAAATAAATAAGTTAATAAAGGGGGGGGGAGTGTAACACTTATTCCAGTGCACTGTATAAGCGATATAATAATTATGAGAAATCACACAGTGTAAAGGGTGGGGGGGGAGTGTAACACTTATTCCAGTGCACTGTATAAGCGATATAATAGTTATGAGAAATCACACAGTGTAAAGTCCTTAAGGTTAAGGACAAAAAAGGGGATTTAAAAAATTATTATTAATGTAAGAATAACCGTATTTATTGTACCAATGAACGGAATTAATTGTAACAATAAACGGAAATAATTGTAGAAATAAACGAAATACGTTAGGAGAAATGTTACAGGAGAAAAAACCCTGTTATTGGCACAACGAATGGTCTTCGTCGGTCAATTAACGACGTTGTTGTTTCAATAAATAGTGTTCGTTGACTCAATGAACAGAGTTCGTAATATCAATAAAGTGAGATTATGGTATACATAATGAAAGTTCATTGTTTCAATAAATAGTGTTCGTTGACTCAATGAACTGAGTTCGTAATATCAATAAAGTGATATTATGGTATACATAATGAATGTTCGTCCATTCAATAAACGTAATACATTGGCTCAACTAACGAAAATAATGAATTGATGAACATCGCTTTGTTGTGCCAATAAAACCAAGAATTGGACAAATTTTAAGAATTGCGTTTGTTGTCTGAATTAACATTTTTATTGATATTACGTACCTTTTTCGTTGAGTGTACGCACGTAAGACGTTATACTGTTATTATTATAATTTCAACGAAATAATGGAAATAAATATATTTGAAACAGTTTAATCGTATTTTTATTTAAATATTAAAGCAATTTTAGCACTTAAAATAAAATATCAAAAATTAAAAATACCGTTAATACGTTATTGTTTATGAAGTGTGGCCCTCCGCAGAGTAATGAATTATTACTCACGGGTACAGTAATGGGTGCTATTATCTATGAAAAATAGCGAATAATGAGCATGTTATTAAACGGTCGTAGAAAAAAGTAATTTATAGATACACGTCTGAAAGTGTTGGAACCAAATTAGAGAACTCATAATAATTAGTCCTCAGAAAACAAATACTGTTATGCATTTATGTCCAATGGATGAACTTTAATATATCTGAAGATTATTTAAAATTTTGTAATTAACACATAAATATTAAAAAATAAAAATCAAAACTACGTAAGAAAGCATTTAATAAGAAAAAGTGTAGAAACTGTCTCATTACAATAATAAATACTAATGGTTAGGTTTAAAAAAATTATTGTTAGAACTTACAAAGAAAAGACACTTATTTCACTGGATTTAGTCTACAGATGTGCTCACAGACTCCATAGCTGCTGTTAACTTGTATAATCGTCTTTCGTCTATGGCTTTTTTCAGACATTGTCGGGTTGATTCGTACAGTTCTCCAACTCCAATATTATTCTCTATAATGTACCCTACAAATTTCTCAAATTGGTCCCCTTGCTCTTCTGGGAGCTCTGCTTCTGTATGCACGACATATGGTTGTCTCTGCTTGATTTCACTTTTGATCAGTCTGATATCTATTTCCACTGACTTATATAATATAGCTAGTTGCACTTTTATTACATAACTCAGAGGATCACTACGTTCTATGCTGTCGAACTTTTGTCTCAGATCTAACATTTCTTTAATTAGATCTTGCGTATATGCAGGTAACTCAGTAAAACTTACATATGGAAAACAGCGTTGCTGGTGACAAAGATTAATATAGCTTACTAATGAATTTTGTAACATATTTCAGTTTATTACATGAACGAACGTTAACAGTGAAAAAGAATATTTGAAACTAAAATGAAGTCCGGATTTTTGATATTTTTTACCTGGTTGATTTAGGTAATGACGAAAATACTCAATTTTTATTTTTGTCAAAGAGAAAGCTATAGGTTTGGAACAATAGAATAGTTAACTTAAGTCTAGCAGGGGAAATTCCCAGAATAATTAATAATACTGCGTTTGACCAGTGAAGGATCGAAAAAACATTAACTTTGTATGGAATATATATGGAAATTTTTATGAAAATATAATTTAAGATGAAATCAGATTTAACAGAATAAAAGAAGTGTAATAAAAACGATTTAATTTTATAAAAAATGAAAAAACTATTATCTATAGTAGTCGCTTCTTACGTTTGATTTTATTTTTTACAAAGCGAAGAGCTTCTTCAGACAAAAACATAATAGGCCTAGATCCCGCGTACCAAAAACAATTTAATAGCAAGCTGAAATTTATTTAATAGCCTAGCGGTGTCTAGTAGGACAAACATTCATGTATGGGAACACTGGAACAGGGAAAGATTTCATTGGGGAACGTAATTTTGGAATTGTGGAAGGTGTCATTCTGACAAGTTTAGGATTGTGGAAACCAGCAGGTTGTTCTTAACTTTATCCAATAGCAAACTTTATGTAATATATGAAAAAATGTTTTTCCGACAAATAAATTGGGCATTTTAGTAGGTTCAACACGTAGAACCTGTTGTTCTACGAACAATTATGAACAATTATGTTGGTGGTAAATAGAAATCTGATTTTTTTATGAGAGTTTAACGAAAGGTTAACAAATCAATTGGAAATTCTGTCCGACAAAATACATGGGACGTTTTCGTAGTCTGACGTTTGAAACCTGTAACCTGTTCCATAATTAAAACTTCCCCTATTTCAGTGTTTTTTTTTTTATTTATTTAATGGCATAGACATTAGTCATTCAGCCAGTTGCAATCAAGAATATACAATCCTATCCCTAATACAAAATTAAACAATCAATATACTAATACAATAAATAACACAATACAATAATAATGCAATAAAAAAATGATGGATTTCTGATAAAGTGATATAACATTAATGATTTTATAATAAAAGGATGCAAATCTGAACTTTTATCATAAATGTTATATCACTTTATCAGAAATCCATCATTTTTTTTTTTGTAATATTATTGTATTGTGTTATTTATTGTATTATTATGTTGATTGTTTAATTTTGTATTAGGGATATGATTGTATATTCTTGATTGCAGCTGGCTGAATGACTAATGTCTATGCCATTCAAAAAAACACTGGAATAGGGGAAGTTTTTCTTTATTCCAGTGTTCCCGTACAATAAAGTTTGTCCGACTGGACACCGCTATGCTATTAACAAACTTTCAGCTTGCTATTAATACGCTTTTTGGTACGCGTTATCCAGGCCTATAATATTTATCAAATTCGCACAAAAAACTTATTACTCCAACTCTACATGAGAAAAATAATAACCAGCAATAAAAAATTAAATGTAACTCTGTTTTTTTTCAGCTGTAAGTTGTTTGTTAGTTGTTTCTCTGGAATATCAGGGTCTTAACATTATTGCCACAAAATAGGTTGCATACTCCTTGTAGTGACCATTTTTAAGTTTTAAATTTTCTCTTTTTTAATTTAACAGTTAGTTTACCATACTGATGAAAATATTTAACAATTGGCGGAGGCACAGGGATAGATCTAAAAATTGAATTTGTTTCGTTCAGCAGTACCTACTATGAATTTTATTTACATCGCTATAAAAATGTTAGCTGCTTCACTCAGTTTTTTGTCCTTTTATTTATGTTTATTTATATCCTTTTAAGTGATAGTGATAAAGATAGTGAAAAGACTTAGACCACACGCTGAAAAAATAGTTGACAAATACCAAAGTGGCTTCTGTAGACAGAAGTCAACAATAGACCAGATATTTGTTCTGCGTCAGATCCTCGAAAAAACAAGTGAACATAACATCGACACACATCATCTCTTCATAGACTTCGAAAGCGTATATGACAATATAAACCGAGAATTCTTAATAAAACCAATGAAAGAATTTAATATACCAACACAACTACACTCAACGAAAAAGGTACGTAATATCAATAAAAATGTTAATTCAGACAACAAACGCAATTCTTAAAATTTGTCCAATTCTTGGTTTTATTGGAACAACAAAGTGATGTTCATCAATTCATTATTTTCATTAGTTGAGCCAATGTATTACGTTTATTGAATGGACGAACATTCATTATGTATACCATAATATCACTTTATTGATATTACGAACTCAGTTCATTGAGTCAACGAACACTATTTATTGAAACAATGAACTTTCATTATATATACCATAATCTCACTTTATTGATATTACGAACTCTGTTCATTGAGTCAACGAACACTATTTATTGAAACAACAACGTCGTTAATTGACCGACGAAGACCATTCGTTGTGCCAATAACAGTGTTATTTCTCCTAACGTATTTCGTTTATTTCTACAATTATTTCCGTTTATTGTTACAATTAATTCCGTTCATTGGCACAATAAATACGGTTATTCTTACAAGCAATTCTATTCATTCTTACAATCAGTTTCGTTCATTCCTACTATGAACGTATTTTATATTAATAATTAGTGAATGAATTAGCCCAATGTATCATATTAATTGATTAATAATAATTTTTTAAATCCCCTTTTTTGTCCTTAATCTTTAGGACTTTACACTGTGTGATTTCTCATAATTATTATATCGCTTATACAGTGCACTGGAATAAGTGTTACACTCCCCCCCCCCCCTTATTAACTTATTTATTTTTAGCACATAAGCAAAACGCTCAGACAGGTCGATTTTTAAAATTATCAAAGTATATTATAACATCAATGTTTCGAACTTTACACGATCCCTCTTCAGGTGACAGGCGTAACTTTGATTTTTTTTTAATGGGAAAGTACATCATGTGACAGCTCATTTAAAAGTGTTTGAAATGGTGATTTCAAAAATGTATAACACTTTAATCATTTTTGAGAGCGCAGGGGCAAAATTTCGATCGAATTATTTTTAAACGCATTCATTTTTTTGGAATCCTGAGAAAACTAATAAGTATTTTTGAAAAATTTAACCGCAGAATAAAAGACTACAGTATTACTGAGGGCTGAAAGTCCCTTAGAATAAACAAAAAGTTTCTTTTGAATAGTATATTTGAAATAAAAAAATCATACTAAATTTTCTCTTTTTCACCCCTGTGACTTATTAAAATAATCATTATAGAAGTTCTCAGGGACGTCAGACCCTCGATAATACTGTAATATTTTATTCTGCGTTTAAATTTTCAAAAATACTAATTATTTTTTTCATTCAAGATTCGAAAATTCATTTTCAGTTCATCTTATAAATGACATCAGAAGACAATATTAAAAGTAAACACTTACAAACATAAGACACTGACAAGTTTATTTTTAATTAGAATGTTCTCCCGTATTTACCTTATCAGAAAAAACTTACTTTTATTCAAATATAAAAAATAAGTAATATCTTATCCTTATCTTTCTTCTACTACGGACTACACTTGGAAACAAAATGCAATTATTATTCGGCACTTTCAAGGAAAAGCCGTTACATTTCAAATGGTTAAGCAAAACATTTATTGTCTCAACGACCACGATTATTGTCACAATTAACGCATTGATTGTGGGAATTAAAGGCAGTAGTAGATTAATTATTGCATTCGTTGGCACAACAATCAGTGTACATCAATCCTATATTACTCTATATTAACAACATTTGTACATTGTTTTAATGAAATCTGTACGTTGTCACGATAAACCAAGGTAATTGCTTGTCATCTACGAAATCAAGAACGTGAGTTGCTGCCACAATTAACAGTATTTATTAAATATACGAAACTAAGTTATTGGCTGAATAAATTGAGTGTTATTGATTAATGTACTCTAGTTATTCTCACAATTATTATTCAATCATTGTGACAATAACCAAGTACATTCGTCAATGTCTAAAAGTTCGTTGAAACAACAAATTAAATTGTTGTGAGAACGAAATACTATTCAATAATCACTGTTAATCAATATTACGAACTAAATTTTTTTGAGTGTAATAGAACTGATAAAAGAATCTCTAAAAGTAGAAAGTAAAATCCGGATACAAAACGAACTAACGGAAACAATAGACGTGAAAAATGGACTACGCCAGGGAGGCGCTCTATCATGCATCTTGTTCAACATCGTACTCGAGAAAATAATGAGGGACACAACAGTCAATACTCGAGGAACAATCATTAATAAAAGCATGCAAATACTATCATTTGCAGATGATGTTGACATAATCGCAAGATCAAGAAGAGAAATGATAGAGGCATTCAATCAAATAGAACGAGCTGCACAAAATAGTGGCCTTAAAATCAACCAAAACAAAACAAAATATATGCAGGAAAGTAAAAACGCAGAAATAAGGCAGCCACAAAATATAACAATAGGAGAATAAAACATTGAGGGGGTAAAAACTTTACATACTTGGGATCCCTAGTCACGTCTGATAATAACGTAACAGAGGAAGTGAAGAGCGAATATTTATTGCCAATAAAAGTTACCATGGCTTAATTCGGCAACTAAGATCATATAACGTCGCAAGAAAAACAAAATGCCAGATATACAAAACCTTACTAAGACCGGTACTCACATACGGCTCAGAAACCTGGACACTGACTAAAAGAGAGGAAACATTACTAGCCATCTTTGAAAGAAAAATCTTGCGACACATATATAAGGGCACAAAAGAAAACGGAATTTGGCGAAGAAGGTACCACTTTGAACTATACAAAATATACCAGCATCCGGATATCATAACATTCATTAAAATAGTACGTTTGCGTTGGATGGGACATGTAGAAAGAATGGAAGAAGGCGAAGTACCAAACAAAATATTCAAACAGATGCCAGTAGGAAAAAGAACAAGAGGAAGACCGAAGCTGAGATATTTAGAACAAATAGAAAATGATATAATAACCTTAAAAATAAAAAACTGGAGAAAAAAAGCACGAAACAGATCAGAATGGAAAAGAATCCTGGAACAGGCCAAGACCCAGAAAGGGTTGTCGAGCCAGTGGTGATGATGATGATAAAGATAGTGAAGATGATATCCATCCTCCGATTAGGAGACAGCACTTAACCCCGCATTGATCGCTAGGTAGGTTATTACGTGAGTGGTCGCGCGTGAGATTTTCCCTCACATATCCAAATTTTTCCTTTCTTTACAAAATTTTACAAAAAAGATGATGTTTGATTAACGATAAAGCCATTTGCTTTAAAAAGACAAGACGTTTTTCTGTTTTATTATTATTTTCTTTATATAAAATGTGACTATTAGTGCCGGGAATATTTATCAATGAAAAAGATATGGTAAGTGGCCATCTAAAACTAACCCGTGAAACAGAATATAGGATTTTCATATCATCGACCACATCCACGGCGCCCTTTATTACATCATAAAAGGATATTATTTTAGGGTTTAAGGGGAAAAATAAAATTAATTTTTATACACAGTTCGTGAAGCCGGTGGTCGCTTGATGAGAGAATCTCTCACATGAAGCGCATTAAATCAACAATATGGTGATATTAAGTAAATTGAGTCACTATCTGAGCGGACGAGTCTATTAGATTGTCGAGGGAGGATAGTTAGGAGACTAGAAGGAACTACAGCGCGTATAATTTCCCAGAAAAAAAGTTGTGAGCAATTGAAAACGTGAGAGAAAATCTCATATAGCGACCACTGGCGGTTGTGAAAACCTCATGGATTTGGTCCATCCGTGTCTTCCTCGGCCTACCCTTTCTTCTTTTGTTTCCCATTTTGGCTTCATATACCTTATTTGTTAGTCTCTTTTGCTCCATTCGCTCTATGTGGCCAAACCAGTTCAATTGTATGTTTTCGATCTTCCTCATTACCGGTTCTTGCTTCAGCTCTCTCCTTATATCTTCATTTCTAAATCTTTCAAATTTCGTAGCTCCAGCTATTCTTCTCATGTATTTTATATCGGTCGCGTTTATCCTTGATTCATGATTCTTTTGCACAATCCAAGTTTCTGCCCCATATGTCATTATTGGATTAATTATGCTGTTATACAGGGTGTCCCGAAAATATTGGTCATAAATTATACTACAGATTCTCGGGTCAAAATAGGTTGATTGAACCTCACTTACCTATATACAATAGTGCACACAAAAAAGTTACAGTCCTTTAAAGTTACAAAATGAAAATCGATTTTTTTCATATATCGAAAACTCTCAGAGATTTTTTATTGAAAATGGACTTGTGGCATTTTTATGGCAACAATATCTTAAAAAAAATTTAAGTAAAATTTGTGCACCCCATAAAAATTTTATGGGGGTTTTGTTCCCTTACGGGAACTATTGTGTACGTTCCAATTAAATTATTATTGTGGCACCATTAGTTGAACACATTATTTTTAAAACTTTTTTGCCTCTTAATACTTTTTCGATAAGTCAGTGTTTATCGAGATATTTTGAATATTTGTCGAATCCACCACATATTTGTATATGGTTTAGTACGATTATGGAGACCTGTTAATAATCTAAAAATTTATTTAGAATTTACATTTTTAGGTATGTTTTGAAAAAGAAGCTACATCTAGATAAAAGGTGACTTATGAAAAAAAGACTAAAAGGCAAAAGTTTTAAAAACACTGTGCTTAACTAATGGTACCACAATAATAGTTTAATTGGAACGTACACAAACATTTGGGGGGTATAAAGGAACAAAACCCCCATAAATTTTTTACGTAAATGTATTTAAAAAGAAGCCGCATCTCGATAAAAACTGGCTTATCGAAAAAATACTAGGAGGCAAAAAAGTTTTAAAACGTTGTGTTTAACTAATGGTACCACAATAATGAATTAATTGGAACGTATACAAAAGTTTGGGGGGGGGGGGTTAAAGGGAACAAAATCCCCATAATTTTTTATGGGGTGAAGAAATTTCACTATAATTTTGATTTAAGATGTTCCTGCCGTAAGAGTGATACAAATCAATTTTCAATAAAAAATCTCTAATAGTTTTCGATATATTGAAAAAAATCAATTTTCATTTTGTAACTTCAAAGGGCTGTAACTTTTTTTATGAGCACATTTGTACTAAGGTAAGTTAAGTTCAATCGAACTATTTTTGACCCCAAAATGTGTGGCATAATTTATGACCAATCTTTTCGGGACACCCTGTATACTCTTAGTTTTCTATCACCTCCTAATTGAATTAAAATTAAATAATAAAATGTGTGGACCAAACTTGAAAAAAACTTTCAAGAGCTTAAAGGGTTGAAACTTTGCAAACCAAGATGATCAGTATGCCCTTTATTTTCATATATACTCTTTTTATGTAGTATAAGTAAAAAGTTAGTAAATAACTGACACTCCAAAAAATAGTAAATAAAGTAAAAATAAATGGTAAGACACTGTGGGACAGAGCTAAAAATGCAGAGATCAGATGGAGATGCAAGGTGGAGAACATCATCCCATCATCCAGAACATCGTTCTGTTTAACATCAAAATAATGTTTATTTATTTCGAAAAATCTTTAGATAGTATACACACAGAGCAAATGTTGAAGATTCTGAAACTATATGGACTATCCATGAAATTCATAAACCTGACGATTTTATTCTATAAGGTATGCAGAGACAGACTGGAATATACAGGAGAAATTAGAAAAGTTATAGGCGGAGTTAAACAAGGATACTTAATATCCTATTTCTAATATTAACGGAATGGATCATGGAGAAAATAATCGATAAAGAAACGAGAATTAGACAAAACTTGCATAGTAACCAGTTAGAGAACTTTGAGTTCACAGACGAGATTTGTCTCCTAACCGAACACAGCAAACATGTACTTGAAAAATACTCCAATGTCTCAAGCCTTAAGATAAATAGAGCAAAAATTAATTTATCCACATTTGTTTTTTGGCGGCGTCTAAATACAGATTTCATATTTAACATCGACACTTTCTCTGAATACACAATGATCTTTGAAGCAAACAACTGTTTTCGAGAATTGCTAACAGTTTTTGCAAAGTAGGCAATTTTTGAGAATTCTAGAAATTACGTACCTATCATTTGCATGGTAAAGTACTCTTACAGATACTTTTTTTAGTTACAAGTACTTTTTCGTATATGATAGGTAGAGCTCGGGAAATATGCAAAATGCATATTAAGTGCATATTTGCATATTTTGGATAAATTGTATAAGTGCATATGCATTTATTAAAAGTGCATATTTTCAGATATATCACAATATGGACAAACATCTGAGGACACAAGTAATGCAGTTTAGCGAGGTAGGTAAAAATATTCCTCGAAAATACCCCTTATTGGTCATAAGCATAATATGACAATAGACCTCAATGGACAGTAAGCAATTGTAAGATTGGTTGCAATGTTCCAATTGCAAAATTTGATAATCCATTATTCCAATGATTTTTAAAAAAGTACTGCAATATTGATGTACAAGTTCCTTCTGCTACGACTATACGAAAAAAGTATATTGATTCCAGCATGCAATTTACTGTTGAAGCGATTTAAACTGCAATTGGGAATAATCCAATATGGATATCTGTGGACGAGACGACTGATGTTAGAGGACAGTATATTACAAATTTGGTTATAGGAAGTTCAAACAGGAGTGAGTGTAGCACCGGATATTTAGTTTCCGTTAAGGAGTTGCAAAAAACGAACAATCTAACTACTTGTAGATTTGTAAATGAATCTCTTAGTAACTTTCTTCACCTCAACCGATATGTACCAACAGAAAAATATTTATTATTGATAAGTGATTCTGCACCATACATGATCAAAGCTGGACCACATTTAAAAATATTTTTTCCAAACTTGATACACGTTACTTGTTTAGCACACACTTTAAATAGAGTAGCACAAACTGTACGGACATAATTTCCAATGGTCAATATTCTTGTATCAAATATAGAAAGAATGTTTTTAAAAGCGCCTTTGCGAGTATAGGTGTATAAAAATCGTTTACCTAATGTGCCTCTACCATCTGAACTCGTGATAACTAGATTCTCTAAATTCCATAACCAATAATTTTGAGGGAATTAGGGACGTCATTTGTAGTTTCCATGTACCTAGATAGCTAAGGAGCTATAAAAAAAGTGTATTTGTTTAAAAAAAAACTGTTATTAAAAAGTAATTTGGCACATATCCAAACCAACTTTGAAAATATTGCTGAATTAATTACTAAATTATAAAAGAGAAACATTTCATTAGTATTGAAATTATCAATTCACTAAATGAAAAAATTAAACACCTTGGGAAAACCAACAAAGTGTATCAAAAATTCTGCACGGTGTTAAAGAAAAATGAGGGATATAAAAATAATTCAAATAAGAAGGGGAATTGTGAAAATAATTAAATTTTACAGGTAGAATCCTCAATTATACAATATTTTAAGTCTGGTCCTTTAACTTCATGTGAAGTAGACAGGAGTTTTTCTGCGCATAAACAATTATTATCAGAGAGACACAGTTTTTCTCTAAAAAGTTTAGAAAAAAAAATTTAATAATATATAGTTTTAACTGTAATGATCATATAATAAAAAATGATGATGATGAGGATGATGATGAATATAAAGAATAAATGAATATAATGATGTAGGTAGTAGAAATGTCAATAGATATTTTTTCTGACTTTAGCATAAAATAAATTAAACACCTTCATGACAAGGATTAATGCGTTTTTATTTATTTGACATAAAAGCATATTTCAGTGCATATTTTTAACTGTTTTTTGTGCATATGTGCATGAATATTTTAGGGTTTTTTAAGTGCATATTTCCCGAGCTCTAATGATAGGTATGCTGATGATTCGTTATACTCTCAACATGGCATTGTTCTTCTTTAAGTGCCTTATCTTCTAACAACATTGGCGATCGATCAGTCGCAAGATTTTTATTTTGTCCACAGCTGACCAAATAGTGTCGTGGTGCTCACTATATACCACTGGCGAAGGTTCCAAGCCACAATGTTTTTCTGCGTTCGGGGCCGACCTTTCCATCAATCTTTGCCTTAGATCATTACATGTACGTGGGCAGTCCGATAAGTACTTAGGCTACAAAAGAAAAAGGACAATTTTGGAAAAATGGCAATTTATTTCTCTACATAGTCTCCTTTTAGCTCGATACACTTGACTCATCAATGCTCCAACTTCTTTAACCCGTCTGAAAAATACCTTTTCTTGAGGTCTGCAAAATAGGCTTCCGTGGCGGCGATGACCTCCTCATTCGACTTAAATTTCTGCCCAGCGAGTGTCGTTATTGCACGGGGCCAAATCTGGAGAATATAGTGGATGGGGCAACAGTTTGTAGCCCAATTCGACCAATTTGGCTATTAGTGTGAGGTGTGACGCCGCGGCGGAGGTGTGAGCCCGGTGAGCCGGTGCGTTGTCATGGTGGAAGAGCACTTTTTTCTTTGCCAAATGGGGTCGTTTTTTCTACAACTCGGCATCGAATTTGCCAAATAATTTGGCATAATAGGGCTCTGTGATCGTTTTGCCCTTCTCCAAGTAGTCGATGTAGATCACATCTTGTGAATCCCAGAAAATGCTGGCCATTATGTTTCCGGCCGATTAGACAGTCTTCGCCTTCTTCGGAGCACGTTCGTCGGGTGCTGTACACTCTTTCGACTATTCCTTGGTTTCTGGTGTATACCAGTGAATCCATCTTTCGTCGTAAAAACGACGTAAAAACTCCTTTGGATCACACTTAAATAGCGTCAAGAACTGCTCTGAAGTGGTCTCACGGTTGCGCTTATTGTCTGGAGTGAGCAAAAGCGGCACCCATCGCGCCGACAGTTTTCTCATGCCCAAAATTTCATGCAGGATATGACCTACGCGGTCTTCTGAGATGCCTACTATGTCAGCTACCTCGCGCACCTTCAGTCGATGGTCTGCCAAGACAAGATCGTGGATTTTTGTCACGTTATTCTCCGTGGTAGCCATTTTAGGGGCACCTACGCGTGGCTTATCAAAGACCGACGTTCGTCCACGTTGAAACTCATTAAAACAATTTTTGACAGTTGCCATCGAAGGAGTTGAGTCACCGTACACAGCATCCAAGCGCTCTTTGATTTCGCTGCGTGATTTCCCTTCCAAAAACAAGAATCGAATCACCGACCGATATTGCCCTTTTTCCATTTTATTAAAATCCGCGGACAGGCTGACTTTCACACGTAATCACAACAATACTATAATTTCGATTTGGCTGAAATTTTGACATTGGCCGTCTACGAGAACGCATTAAATGACAGTTCACTTCATTTGCGATAGTGGCGCCATCGGGTGGAGAGGCTAAGTACTTATCGGACTGCTCTAGTAGCATTTCATTCTTCAGATTTCTAATCATGTGGGCACGGTACTCTAGTTTTCTTCTTTTTATAATATTTAGGACTTCTCTTTCTTTCCTTGGCTGCAGCATTACCGCTTGATTTGTTACTCTGTTCAGCCACGATATCCTCAATATTCTACGGTAAGCCCACACTTCGAAAGCCTCAATCTTCTTGCACATTGTTTCCGTGAGGGTCCAAGTTTCACTCCATAGAACAAAATTCTGAACACGTAGTAGCGTATTGTTATCGTAATCTTAAGCTCTCTGTTGGTTAGTAACTCTTGCATTTTCCTAAATTATGTTCTCGCTTGCTCTTTTTTGCATGATTTGATTTCGTGTGATAAGTCCCATTTTTCATTCACCCAACAGCATAAATACTCGTGCTTCTAAACATGGCATTAAACTCTAAACATGGAGTTTTCCTAATATTCGTTTAAAAATGGTGTCATAAATACAAATTTAATGATATTTCGGATGCCGAAATCAGTTTAAACATGTAGTTCAGAGAAATAAGGAAAAAAATATAGTGTTGGTGACACAACCCCCTCCAGGCCGAAACCAAATTTTTTGAGTAGTATGGACATCTATATTAATAACCTATATGTTTCCTGCAGCCGACTTTGATGATATACATAGTTATAAACAAATGAAGATCAAAAAACGGTAAATTTTCGCTTTTTTGTCTATAATCAAAAAGTTAAGTATTTTAAACAAATTTGAGAGTGAAATACTCTAGTGCAGAGGTTCTCAATCTGTGGTACATGTACCACTGGTGGTACATATCATTATTGGCGGTGGTACACAAAACACAGAAAAAATTAAAATAGTAGTACTTAGTAAGTATTGATAATACAATTTAAAAATATAGGTGGTACCAAAAATAATAAAAATAACTGTAGGTGGTACATCACTCAAAAAAATTGAGAACCGCGGCTCTAGTGAAATACGAAATAATCGTATAAAAAACTTCAATATGGCGTTCGCTGAATAAGTCTATCCTTATTGGTTGCATAGAAAATTGCAAAATAATTCATAAATTTTGAGTTCTAATTAATATTCATAACTTATGTAAAAATTAACTTGGAACGTTCTTATTACACGGATTGCTGAGACTTTTGGTGCTTAAATCATATCCTAAATTTCAAAGCAATTGGTTAAATAGTTTAAAAGCTATTTAATTTGTTTATCCCAAATTAATTTTTTTTTGCAACGCTATAAGTCAAAAAATGATGAAGTTACACTAATACTTGGATAGTTTATGAAAGAAGAATATTTATGCTATTAATTTAATTAAAAAAAAATGAAAAAAATAATTCTAAATACTGCAAAATTATTTTGCAAAAACATGTGAATTATAAAAGGGGGGGGCTAACTTCGTCCCTAATTGTCCTAGGACAATTGTTTTTCTTTCTAAACGTTTATAAAAATTCAGTCTTTCCAAATATGAAACAATAATTTTTCTACGGGTAACGGATAAAAAGTTATTCTAATTGTTTATAAGTAAGCAAAAAATCGACGTGTTTTTGCAAAATAATTTTACACTGTTTAAAATTACATTTTGTAATTTTTTTTTAATTAAGTCAATAGTATAAATGTTCTTCTTCCGTAAACCTTCAGAAGTGTTACTGTAACCTCATAATTTTCTGACTTATAGTGTTACAAAAAAATGAATTTGGGATAAACAAATTAAATAACTTTTAAACTATTTGACCAATTGCTTGGAAATTTAAAATATAATTTTAGCACCAGAAGTCTCAGCAATTCGCGTAATAATAAGGTTCTAAGTTAATTTTTACATAAGTTATGAATATTTATAAAAACTCACAATTTATGATTTATTTTGCAATTTTCTAAGCAACCAATAAGGATAGACATATTCAGCGAACGCCATATTGAAATTTTTTAGACGATTTATGAGTTTTTTACTCTCAAATTTGTTTAAAATGCTTAACTTTTTAATTATAGACGAAAAAAGCGAAAATTTACCGTCTTTAGATATTCATTTGTTTATAACTATGTATATTATCAAAATCGGCTGCAGGAAACATAAAGGTTATAAATATAGATGTCCATACTACTCAAAAAATTTGGTTTCCGCCTGGAGGGGGATGTGTCACGAGAAAAATCTTATTTCTCTTGACTAATAATAGTTTTGGTACGTAGCATCGGTACGATAGATTAATGTAGAAATATAAATATTGGAAATACATGCAGTAGAGTTAAGGCGGGATGGTGAAGTGGAAGAAAGCGAATTGTATGACAGAAAAAGTCGAATGAAATTGAATGGAAAAGACAAATACAGTTAAGCAAATAATAGCCTATGATATAGCATACTAACTAGCAAATAATAATATGCCAGTTTCTGGAAATACTTCGGAGAAAGACCATAGAAAACTTGGGAGAGACTGTTACGTAGGAAATCTAGGAGTGTAATTGGTTTGACCTAATATATATTTTTGCAGAAATGTATTTAAAAACCGTACCAAAAAAAGTTAATTAATAGCAAGCTGAAAATTTGTTAATATCTTAACGGTGTCTAGTCGGACACACTTTGATGTATGGGAACACTGGAACAGGGGGAGTTTTAATTGTGGAAGAGGTTAAGAATGTGAAACGTCCCATGTATTTTGTAGAACAGAACTTACATTTGATTTGTTACCCTTTCATTAAACTCTCAAAAATCAGACTGGTGTTTATCAGCAATTGGGAATTTTAATAAGTTCGATACGTGGAGCATTCCAAATGACAGGAATTGTATTGGTGACAAATAGCAGTCTGATTTTTGCGTGAGAGTTTAATGAAATGGTAACAAATCAATTGGAAGTTCTGTCCAACAAAATACGTGGGACGTTTTCGTAGTACGACGTTTCAAATTTTTAACCTGTCCACAATTAAAACTTAACCTGTTCCAGTGTTCCCATACATCAAAGTGTGTCCGACTAGACACCGTTAAGCTATTAAAAAATTTTCAGCTTGCTATAAATCAACTTTTTTTGGTACGCGGAATCCAGGCCTACCTGTAAGAGAATAACGCTAAAGAACATGTTGATAACCAAAGATTACTAACAGGTACTTTTTATTATATTCGAAATAACTTGTTAGATCAACTTAAAAAAAGTAGGTAAGTATATAATAAGTAAAGCAGATACACTGAAAACATTAAAGGCGAAACAAAATAGTTTATTCAGATGTAGTTTCTTGGCTGCGTCTAACAACAGGTCTCTTGTTTTAGCATCAACACTTTCTCTGAATACAGATTGATCGTTAAGGCAAACAACTGTTTTTGAGAATAAGTTAATTTAAAAAATTACATATAGTGCAGTCACTGAAGGTGAATATGAGCTATTAAAGTTGACACCATCTATCTAACGTCCGCTCGGCAAATTCAAACAAAAATATAACTCCAGACTATCTTTTACCACCTTTAGTCCAGACAAATTAATATATGTATTTAATATATTTTTACCACCAAAAATGAGATGTTTTAATCAAATATTGCTTCAATTATAATCTGCAGAATAATTTTGAATCACGTTCCGCTAATGAAATTGCTTTTTTGTCCTTAAAAGTAGAAAAAAGTTTCATTTATATTGCTTAATATTTCATCTAAATATAATCGTCTATCAATTTTAACTGTACTAATGCCCAAGTATAACATTTTCAAGTTTTAAACTGATTGATTTACGATGAGTAACCCGGTTGTAAAAATATCGGCATATGCCTTAACAAAGGGACATCGGTTACTCGAATTTCATAACATACAAATGTTATCTGTTAGAATTTTCCGACGGGCGAAATATCTATGGACTCGACTTTACCTCCGATTTCGTTGAACCTCCATCGATTTGCATGAAAATTGGTAAGTGGTTAGAGGATGTCTCAAGGAATAAATGTGACAAGGTTCCAACTTGCGATTTAACCCTGGGGGTGGATGCCACCCCTCCTCGGGGGTGAAAATTATTTTCTTAAGAAAAACCCCTTACTTCGATAGAGGGACAAATTATAAGCAAAATTTGTTATATAAAGTTATTAAAATAAATTAAAACTTTTTGAGCTATTAAAGAATAAAGATTTTAATTTTTCGTGAGAAAAATGCATGTTTTCAATTGATTTTTGATAAATAACTTAAAAACTATAATAGGTCTGGATCCCGCGTATGAAAAAATAGTTGATTAATAGCAAGCTGAAAATTTGTTAATACCTTACGGGTGTCTAGTCGGACAAACTTTGATATATGGAAACACTGGAACAAGGGAAGTTTTAATTGGGGAACAGGTTAAAAATTTGGAACGGTCAGACCACGAAAACGGCACATGTATTTTGTCCGACAGAACAGACTTAAACTCTCCGAACCGAGATTAAACTCTCATGCAAAAATCAGACTGCTATTTATCACTAAATGGGCGTTTTAATCAGTGGAACATGTAGAATATGGCAAATGACAGGAATTATGACAGGTGATAAATAGCAGTCTGATTTTTGCATTAGAGTTTAATCTCTGTTCGGAGAGTTTAAGTCTGTTCTGTCGGACAAAATAAATGTGCCGTTTTCGTGGTCTGAGCGTTCAAAATTTTTACCTGTTCCACAATTAAAACTGCCCCTTTTAGTGTTCCCATATATCAAAGTTTTAGATCCGACTAGACACCCCTAAGCTATTAACAAATTTTCAGCTTGCTATTATTCAACTTTTTTTTATACGCGGGATCCAAACCTATAAGTTTTAACAAAAAAGTTTTTATTACCAAAATTAAATCTAATAAGCAATGATAACGGCAAAATGATGCATTTTATAACATAAACTTATAAAACGTTTATCAAAGTACTTATAAATATCTATCAATTGAGCTTCCGAACAAGTTGATTACATTAAAAGTTAGGCTGCAAAAATTTTTCAAAATTTATCTTTTAAAATTTTTTCCAAACAATAATGTGTTTTTTTAAATAACTCCGTTAATTTTTAAGATATCAGATTCAACTGAAACCCATGTAAAAGATAATTCCAAGGGCTATTGAACCGCGTTGAAATTAATCTATGAAATTACTTTTTTTTTTAAGTAAAAGGTTAATTAGCCCCGGTTACATGGTTCTCGCACCAAGGTTAAGGGCCGGTTGTTCGAACGCTAATCAACAATGGCCACTATCAAATATTTCATTACTGTCACCAACTGTCAATGTCAACTTTGTTTGGGTTGCTGAAAACATAATTATGGATTACAATTATGAAATTAGTTAATCAATTATGTTAATAATTGTTATGTTAATTGATTAACTAATCTCATAATTATAATCAATTATGATTTCAGCAACCCAATCAAAGTTGACATTGACAGTTGGTGACAGTAATTAAATATTTGATAGTGATCATTGTTGATTAGCGTTTGAACAACCGGCCCTTAAGCTTTAAACGTTTCTCGGCTATTTTTTCGCTACAGAAATATTAAAACTGGTAAAATGTTCAATACAGAAAAAACGAAAATTTGGTTATTTTTCATTTTTTATGTATATTGAGTATTTTTGGAGTTATCAAAAATAAAATGAAAATTACGATAATTTTAAAAATTCTGATTTTTTTAAATCATACCTTTCTTCAAAAATATGCATTTTAAACCGGGCAAAAATGTTGAAATCATTACTTATGCCAATATTAAGAAATTATAGTAAGGATTACTATAAATTTTAATTTTTGTGGAAATGGCGTATGTTTTATATTTCACTTTTTCCTAAAAAAATTGAAAGGGTTCTATTATTTTCATCATAACTTGCGCATTTTTAATGCTATTAACTTCTTCTGGAGCTCATTTGATATGTATTCTGAAGTATTTTGGAAAGTGTTAAGCAGGTATATTTTATAAATTGCATAGTTTTCCCGTTATTTCAGAATAAATATTTAGATTTCAGCACTCGTCGAAAAAAATATACATTTTATTACCCATCACTCACTTTGAATTAACATTAGTTTAGTTCTTCAAGTGAGGAGTGTATTAAATTTTTTATTATCTTCAATTTTGGTAATAATAACTTTTTTGTAGAAGCTTACAGTTTTTTAGTTATACGTGAAAAACAGCTTTAAAGCATGTATTTTTTTACGAAAAAAAAATAAAATCTTTGATCTTTAATAACTCAAAAAGTATTGATTTATATTAATAACTTTCTATAACAAATTTTGCTTATAATTTGTCCCTCTATCGATAAGTGGTATTATTTTTAATAAACTAATTTTCACCCCCGGGAAGGGGGGCATCCACCCCCGGGAAGGGGTGGCATCCACCCCCAGGATAAAAGCGCAAGTAGGCATCATATCACCTTTGTTTCATGAGGTATCCTCTAACTACTTACCACTTTTCATGAACATCGATGAAGGTTCAACGAAATCGGAGGTGAAAACCTTCAGTTACTGCACTAATACTTACTATGAATTGTGAATTACTGTTACTGGCCCTTTTTTAGTTACAAGTTACTCTTTCCTAGTTTATAATAGATATATTAAGTAAAGTATCAGCATATATTATTTTTCATCTATTGTAGACTATGATAGAAAAGTTAAAAATACAGCAGTTGAACTTTTATATTCTAAGCGATCTAAAATTTCTACATTTTCTATGCAAACTTTTTGTTTTAAAGGTATAGGCGCAAAATGTCGCCTGTCACAACACGCAATGAATTAATTTTTTTTCGAATCCTGAAAAAACTAACAAATATTTTTAAAAAATGTAAACGTAGAATAAAGGTTTACATTATAACCGAGGGTAAAAAGTTTCTAAGAATAAACAAAAAGTTTTTTTTTGAATCAGATATTTGAAATTAAAGATCACACTAAATTTTCTCTTTTTTTTTCACCCGTGTAACTTATGTTTTCAGGGACTACCCTCGGTAATACCGGATAACTTTCATTCTACGTTTAAATGTTTCAAAAATACTTATTAGTTTTCTCAGTGATTCGGAAAAAAAAAGGAATAGATACATTTAAAATAAATTGAACATTTTGACAGGCGACATTTTGCACCTATGCCCTTAGGGGAAGCTATAACTTTTAAATTAAAAAAAAAATTAATTCTGTTTCCTTATAATTTTTCATAAATAGTAAAAGGGTTGGGAATATTTTGTTAAGGTAGAAGTTATTTGCAATTTCATATCAAATGAGCTTATTTGTCTATAAACAACGTTAAAACAGATATAAATATAAACTATTGACTGATTAAGGGCGTAGGCTATAAAGGTGTTATAAATGCACATTTTTTTTCGAATTCTGAGAAAACTGATAAGCATTTTTGAAAAATTTAAACGCAGAATTAAAGACTACATCATTATACCGAGGGACAAAAGACCATTGGAATAACCAAAAATTTCTTTCGAATGAGATATTTGAAACTCACAAGGAAGAATTTCCTGTGCCATTAATTACAAGTAAATTTAATGAAAAAATTTCTCTTAGTAAAAGCTATATTTATTGAAAAACCTTTAAAGGGGCCACAAAATATTTTTTGATATTTGTCGCCCTTTAAAGGGTTTTTTAATAAATATATATTTTAGTAAGAGAAATTTTTTCATTAAACATTTGAAATTAAAAATCACACTAAGCATGAAAATTATAGAAGTTTTTAGGGACTTTTGGCCCTCGGTAATAATGCATTCTTTCATTCTGCGGTTAAATTTTTCAAAAATACTTATTTCTTAGTTTTCTTAGGATTAGAAAAAAAGGGATGCATTTAAAACACATTGACGTGAAATTTTGCGCTTGCGCACTTAAGGGAAGGCTTTAAATAAAATTCCAACAGTAATTTACACAAGTTTTATTATTTTAAGAAATACCTATATACATTTTACAGAGAAAATTTTAAGTAGTATAAACAATCCAAAAAAAATCTTTATGACAATATTTTTATTGATTGTGTTGGTAATTACAAGTGTTTGAAAATAGAAATCAAAAATTACATTTTTGGATTTAAAAAAACAATAAGAACTTACAATGCATTATTGAATCTATAATAAATAAAAATTTTAATACCAATGTACAGTAGTCCGTGTGGTGAGACCGCTCCCGTCTGGAAAAATTTCTGATTCGGTTTCTTTGTGGATTTCTATTCAAAAATTTCCTTTAAACAAATCTAAAGGATGCCGGGCGAAATTTTTGGGCAGAAATTGTTTAAACAATTTTTTTAAACAAATACAAAAGATCACCATTTCTTGCTTCGGAACATACATTTTTAAGATTTGTGGGTCATTTTAAACAAGAAAGGTATCTTTCAAATTTTCTCAAAAATTGATACTTTTCGAGTTATAGGCGATTTAAAATTTAAAAAATTCGAAAATACGCATTTTCGAGGCCTAAAAACTCATATTTAAATTAGTATTTTTGAGGTTGCCAGATACTTAAACTGAATTTAAACATTCAGCTTCGAGATTCTGAAGAGTGATTGCGTCTAACCTTAATTTAAATCGTCGTTTTTTAATTGTTAAATATGCATGTCCATCCGATTTTTTGGTCCGATCGCATGTCCATTCGATCTTTCCCCCGAAAGATATTTTTTCTAGATTCTTTGGGATATTCTAAATAAAATAAGTTTCCTAACATTTTTCTCAAAAGTTAACAGTTTTAAAGTTATAAGCGATTTCAAATCCGAAAATGCGTTTTTTGGCATTTTTCGGATTTTAAATCGCTTATAACTTTAAAACTATTATCTTTTAAGAAAAATGTCAAGAAATTTATTTTATTTAGAATATCCCAAAGAATCAAGAAAAAATATCTTTCGGAGAAAAATTTGAGATTTTTGAAACAGAGCGCGCCGCACCGGCAAAAAATTTGGAAAACACGCATATTTAACAATTAAAAAACAACGGTATAAATTAAGGCTAGACGCGACCGTTCTTCAGAATCTTGAAGCTGAATGTTTTATCTTCAATTTAAGTATCTGGTGACCTCAAAAATACTAATTTAAATATGAGTTTTTAGGCCTCGAAAATGCGTATTTTCGCATTTTTCAGATGTTAAATCGCCTATAACTCGAAAACTATCAATTTTTAAGAAAAATTACGATATACATTTCTTGTTTAGAATGACCTATAAATATATGTTCTAGGGCAATAAAGCGTGATCTTTTATATTTGTTTAAAAAAAATGTTTAAACAATTTCTGCCCAAAAATTCCGCCCGGCACCCTTCAAATTTGTTTAAAGGGACATTTTTGAATAGGAATCCACAAAGAAACCGCATCAGAAATTTTTTCAGATGGTAGCGGTCTCGCCACATGGAGTATAATATTTTATGAAAATGTCTTGGCACATTTATACGAATAATAGCATAATATCTTGATTCAAAATAATAAAAAAATAAAATTGAATTTTAGAATGTTTCTCAAATAATGCCTCAAATGGCGTTAACTGTTGTCAACAAAAAAAAAAGATGAAAATATTATTCCAAAAACTAATTTAATCTTAAAAAAATACAGGAATGAGTTATCGAAAGCTCATGAAATAGGTATTCAAAAAAAAAACCTTCAAAATAAGATAATTGCATTAAAATAAAACACTTTCATGAAAATATTTTTGACCAAAGAGAATAATAAAAATGAAAAAAATTCTGATAGCGACAAAAGAAGTTAAAATCAAGGAATTATTCATTAAAAATGACAAAAAATTGTTTTCAAAATATAAGCAATATTAAATACTTGGTATATCTTTACTTACAAATTATTATGTTTAAATTTCTATTAACTGGATAAACCCCCCAAGTTTAGAAACGTGTCCATATATTGGCTGATGCCTTCTTCGTGTTCCATAGCTGCTATTTCATAGTATAAAGTCCTTCCTGAAAATAAAAAAAAATATATTTTAAGTGACAAACATGAATTTTAAACATGTTCTGAAAATAGTTTCGACTAAAGATTTCTAAACTCACAAATATACAAAATCATAGAAATTCTGACAGTGATATAGGAATTTAAAATCAATAAATTATCAAATAAAAAAATCACAAAATCTGTACAAATACAAATGGTATGTATTAAAAATGAATATTAATGGTTATCTATAGAAATTTTACTTACAAACAAATTATTAAGATCTATCAACTGGATCAACTGCTAAGTTTCCAAAAGTATCCATAAACTCTGTGAACTCTTCCCCGTCTTCCATTGCCAGTGTCTCACAGTATAAGGTCCTTTCTGCAAGAGCTTTGATCAAGCGCTGAATGGGCCAATCGTTAACTCCGATTTTTTGTATATACCCAATATCACGGGTAGCCATGTACATGTTCATGTATTCACAGTTCTTTGCTAACAAAAAGTGTATATATTTGACAAATCTGTCTTCTTGGTCTCTTTCCACATATTGAAGTTGTAACACGTTTTGCCGCGCTTGTTTAATTTCTGTTTTGATCATCCTGATTTCAATCTCCACTGCAGTGTATAATCTTGTAAAATGCACAGCTAAGTTACCTCTTACGATATTTGTGCGTAAAACATTCCAGAACTGTTGTTTAATGTCCAACATATCCTTGATAAGCAGTTGTAGGTATTCTGGTAGTTCATCGTACTCTAAACATGGTAGACCGTCTTCTTGGTGAATGGAATTAATATGACGCATGTAAGAAGTTAAAGACATAATTTACGATTGTTGAACAGTACACTTGTTTACTAACAGGAAGAACTTTTTAAACTAAACTTAATTGAAAATTTTTGTTGTTTTATGTTTTTTTCTCCACTTTCTTAATTAGGGATATCCCAAACTAGTTTCGACAATACTTAATTCTTATTGGCCGAAGTGAAAGTTGAGTGATTAGACAAGTAAGTACAAAAGAAGCTATTAAGTATCTGGAGCTTGCAGGTAATGAGGATTATAGAAACATATTCCATTTTTGATGATAAAGATAAGAAAGATAATTATATTGAAATAAACAACAATAACAAGTTAGGTAGTCAATACTACGAGAATAGTGATTTACATAATATAGTAATTATGTAAAAATCAGTAAACAAATGTAAAAATGCCGTTTCCAAACTATTTGTTTTATAATTTTCTATTTAAAATTAGGTAATTATTTTGTGAGAAATAAATGTTTTCTAATTTCACATTTGAATTAAACTTTTTATGAACCTTGCTCCATTTCTTCTTCTTTTTCTACTTTTAGATAGGATTGTTTGCATTTTCGACGTTACTTCCCACCCCAATTTAATATTAAAATAGGCATAGTAGTTTCATTTTATCTTTTCCCATGTGACACAATTCATTTTAAAATAAATTAAATCAAAATATAAAGTGAAACGTACGCCAATGTATATAGTAGCATACAGTATACAAAATGTATATTATACACATCGACGTTCGTTTCACTTTTAGTACATTCTTTCACGGTTTTTGCTCTAAATTTTAAAGAACCGCTTGGATTGACATGAAATTTGGTATACGCTAGCGTTACCAGGTGTCCCGATTTGCGCGGGACGTCCCGATTTTCAGGGGTCTGGGGACGCGTACCGATTTGTACCTGATCGGGACACTAAATGTCCCGATTTTCACACACGAAAACCAATTTCTGGTGGACTTGCTGTGAATTTTATAACTATGTTATAAAAACAAGGCACTCCTAAAAGCGGCAAAATCGAATGAAAAATATAATTTTAATAAAAAATAAATAATTTACGTAATATACAATTTTTTTCTAATTTCATCTGATTATTATTATTATTTAGGATTAAAGTACGGATTATAGAATCACCTTATAGTCCAATAAATGAACGGAAAATACGGCGATACCGTGTAATTTTTAGGATCAACTCCTCCGAATTGCATGAAAATTTGGACGGCTTTTGCCGTTGGTTGCTTTTACTCAGGTGGTGACAGTCACCCCTAGTTGGGGGGTGAAAAACCGCGCGTTTAAAATAAGTTCGGAGATGGATAAATTGACTAAATCTAAGCAATTTTAGTTCTATAGAATTTTAACTTAGTTAATACTTTTCGAGTTATTTACGATGGAAAATGTTTATTTTTCGACAAAAAAATCACATTTTCAGGGGATTTTCACAAATAAGTCAAAAAGTATTTGATCGGGAAAAATATTCTTAGCAAAAATGTAGCATAATATAAAAAAATGAAAAAAATTGTGAAATTGTAAAGTTTATAGACCCAGCAAAAGCAAAGTTGTAGCTCATGAAAAATACGTTCTTATTCGTCAAATTCCAAATCAAATATTTCAACGTGAAATAACCAAGAAATGAAGCACTTTTCGGGAAAAACCAGTTAAAACTTTTTTAATAAAGCTTTATTTTATATTTTAAAAAAGTTTCTAGCATCAAAACTAAGCGAGTTATGCCCAAAATGAAGTTGACTCCTTTTTTTGGTAGGAAAATCGTGAAAATCTCCGCCTACTTAGCACCCCAAATGAAATTAATCGTTACCGCTTTAAAAACAATTTACTTTACTTATGTTTTTTTACATGACTGAAAGGGCCTGAACGAGTCACTAATCACGAGTGTATACAAAATATGAAAAGCCATATTTTAACCAATTTTTGTCTTACAGAAAAGCAAAATGAATCTATCATATTTATAAAATCAAAACCTACCTACTTTTTACTCCTTGAGATTTTTAGTATCCCTAATACTTATTAAGTTATTTTGAAAAAAGGGCATTTTCCAATATTTTAGGAAAATGTTTTTTACTATAAAACCAATTTTTTTTTTCAAAACTAAGCACTTCCAACATGTAAACTTTACAGATCGTAAACCGTATAAACAATACACATATAAAGTAAATGGTAAATCGGTAACGATTAATTTTATTTACGGTGCTAAATAGGGGGAGATTTTCACGATTTTTTTTTACCAAAAAAGGGTCCAACTTTATTTTGAGCGTAACTCGCTTAGTTTGAATGCTCGAGACTTTTATATAAAACAAAATTAAAGATTTTTTAAACACTTTAAAAAATTTTAATAGGTTTTGCACGAAAATTGCTTAATTTTTTGGTTACCTCAAATTGAAAAATTCGATTTGGAATTTGACGAATAAGAACATATTTTTGATGAGCTACAACTTTGCTTTTACTGGTTTCATAGACTTTCTGAACATAGGTACATTTATTTTGCTTTTTTAAAAGATTTTTGCTAAGAATATTTGTTTTCGATAAAACTACTCGAAAAGTATTGACTTAGTTTAAAAATTATATCGAACAAAAGTTTTTTAGTGCTAGTCAGTTGATCCATTTTGGGACTTACTTTAAACGCGCGTTTTTTACCCCGAGAGGGGGTAACTGTAACTGTCACCCCCCAAGTAAAAGCAACCAACGGTACAAGTTCAACTTTGAAGTAGACAGTAAGTAGAACCTAAAACCAGATTTTCATGCAATTCGGAGTTGACTATGAAAAACACTCCAAAACGGTCATTTACTGGGCTATTGTTGTTTATTTGTCCCGATCTACAACCCTAAATCCCGATTTGTTTTTGCTTATGTACCGATTAAAAACAAATCGGACCTGGCAACACTAGTATACGCATAGCTTACATGTCAAAGAAAAAAGTGATGTTGTGCCGATGTGTGCTTTTTCCCTGGGGGTGACTTTCACCCCTTCTTGGGGGTGAAAAAATATATGTCCAAAATAAGTCCGGAAATAGATAAACTGACTAATTTTAAGTAACTTTTGTTTTATAGATCTTTTTCGCCAAGTCAACACTTTTCGAGTTATTGGCGAGTGAATATGTTCATTTTTCAACAAAATAACTACATTTTTAGACGGTTTTTAGCAAATAACTCAAAAAGTAAGTATTTTGTCGAAAAAAAAAACGTTCTTAGCAAAAATATAGCCTGCAAAAAAGTAACAAAAATGGTGTACGCGTTAGGTCCCTGGACCTCGTAAAACTAGAGTTATAGCCAATGAAAAATAGATTCATATTCACCAAATTTCAAATAGAATATTTCGAAGTGAAATATCCAAAAAATTAAGCACTTTTTGGGAACACCCATTTTAACTTTTTTAAAATATTTAAAAAAAGCTTTATTTCTGTTTTTATAAAAAGTTCCTAGCATTAAATTTAAGCAAGTTACGCTCAAAATAAAGTTGGCCCCTTTTGTTTTGGCAAAAAAAATCGGGAAGACCACCCCCTAATTAGCAACTTAAATGAAATTAATCGTCACCGCTCCACAAATTATTTTACTTATTTTGTATTTATATGATCTGTAAGTTTCATCGATTCAAAGTGCTTATTTTTGAAAAAATTTGGTTTTAAAGTAAAATTTTTAAAATTTTTTGAAAAATATTATTTTTTCAAAATAACTCAAAAACGGTTAGAGATACCAAAAATCTCTAAAAACAAAAAAAGTCAGCATTGCTTTTCTGAATATCATGTATTTTTTGTTTTTCTGTTAGACAAAAATTGATTAAGATTTGGTGTTTCGAAATTTGCATAAATTATTGATCAGTGACTAGTTCAACCCCTTTAATCTATAGCCCTTTCAAAAATAAGGTCTTTGAACCAATGAAACTTACAGATCGTATAAAAAATACGTACACGAGTCAAGAAACTTGTGAAGTCGTAACGATTAAGTTCATTTGAGATACTAATTAGGGGGTGATTTTCCCGATTTTTTTACCAAAAAAAAGGGACTAACTTTATATTGAGCGTTTTATAAAACAAAAATAAAGCTTTTTTTAAGCACTTTAAATAAGTTCTAATGAGTTTTCCCCGAAATGTGCTTAATTTTTGGTTATTTCACGTTAAAGTATTCCATTTGAAATTTGACGAATATGAACCTATTTTTAATTAGCTTTAAACTCTGGTCCTACTAGGTATAGAGACGTGATATATACAGCATTTTTTAAATTTTTTACAGGCTATATTTTTGCTCATAATGTTTTTTCGACAAAATACTTACTATTTAAGTTATTTGCGAATAACCGTCTAAAATCGTGGTTATTTTGTTGATAAAATGAACATATTCACTGGCAAATAACTCGAAAAGTATTGACTTAGTAAAAAAACTCTATAAAACAAAAGTTACTTAAAATTAGTCAGTTTATCCATTTCCGGACTTACTTTGGACGAATATTTTTTCACCCTTGAGAGGAGGTGAAAACCACCACCGGGGCAAAAGCACATATCGGCACAATATCACTTTTTTTCTTTGATTTTATGTACACAGTATTTTTTGAATCTTATGTACACGGCTTATTTGATAAAAACAATAGATTACATTTATATGATTTTGAGTGTTTTCAATTTCCCTGTTTCTACCCTGGAAGAAGTAAGCAACCAGAAATACTAGAAGCCACAGATCACAGATATTGTATCAAATACAAGATTAGCCCGGAGAATAAAATTGATTGGAAAATTTAATTGGAATTTAGTTGTGTTTTTACATAAGAAATAAAATAATTGAATAATCAATTAAATTAAGAATTTGCTAATCAATCTAAATAAATAGAAAAAGTAGAGCATAACAATACATACAACCCTTCAGAACAGCGGTAGATAGAGTAAAGATTGTGATGATGATATCCAACACCCGATTGGAAAACTTCACAGGGCGAATTAGGGTGAGTTCTATGCACTTTTGGTGCAAACACGTCTACATACAGGAAAATAATTGTTCTAGCTTAAATTTAGTATCAAATATCACATTTTGAAGTGAAAAATGTTTTTTTTTACAAAAATATATTCAAAAGAAAAGCAAGAAAAAAACACGAAAGAAAGCAATTTTGTTTTTGTCCCATAAATTTTTTCCACAGGGACATAGGTATAGGCATTGCTTTAACGAAAAATAAATTCCGTTCTGTCTCTTTAAAATGAAGTTGGGTAAAAGTCTCTAGAATTTATAGGTTTCGAAATAAAATTTTTCAAAAAACGCCCCTCACATGATTTTTGGGCCATTTTCCCCATTATTTCACAAACATTGTTCTGTAACTTTTTTCTACGCATTTCTAGGTATATGCAATGGTAAATTTAGTAGAAAGAGAAATCAATTACCTTCAAAATTGTCTATTATATAAGACTATACGTCTCTTTTTAAGCAAGTTATGCTTTTTCAAGTTTTTATACTTTTAATGATTTTTGATATTGTTAACGATAATTTCTCATTATGAGTTTTTTCTTGAACATTTAGGTATATACATTGGGGAATAAAAAAGCTTATTTATCTATATTTTAAAATGGTATATTGCAAAAAATTCTGTTACTATCTTTAAACAAAATATTCGTATGATATCAAAGAGTATCTGTAATTTGAGAAAAATTTTAATTTTTTTTAATTTGGAGAATATATATTTGCGTATTGTAACACAATTTTTAATTTCAAATAACTTTTCTTAATAACACTTTTTAATATTGTGAAATATAAAGGTACTTTACTCTTGAGCGAAATTCATATTTTTACCTACTTTGTACACTATTGATAACATTTTAGGTTTTAGTTTTAGAATATGCAGAGCATTTTATAAAGATTTTTTTTTCATAAAGTTAATAATAAAAAAGTTTTCCATATTATGGTTCCCACTTAGTGGGACCTATTGTATGCGTATATGCCACATTTTGAAAAAGCATATCTTGCTTAAAAATATTCCTAGAATTGTTTGCAATATACCGTTTTAAAGTAAAGAAAATAAGCTTTCTTTTTTTTGTACAATATATATACCTAAATATACAATAAAAAAAAGTTATATTGAGAAATTTAAAAATAATCATAAAATATATCAAAAATTATTAAAGGTATAAAACTTTGAACAACCATATCTGGCTTAAAAATAGTCATACGTCCTTCTACAATAGACCATTTAAAAGGTAATTGACTTTTATTTCTATTAAATGTAAGATTCTATATACTATATACCCAAAGCTACGTTGAAAAAAGGTACAGAACAATGTTTGAAAAGTAACAGGGAAAATGAACCAAAATCGCTGTGAGTGGCGAATTTTGAAAAATCATATTTTCGAAACTATAAATGATAGATACGTTTACTAAACGCCATTGTAAACAACAGAACTGAAGTTTTTTATGTAAAGCAATGCTTATACCTATATCCCCGAGGAAAAAAGTTATGGGGCAAAAAACAAAATTGCTATCTCTCGTGTTTTTTTCTTGCTTTTCTTTTGAATATATTTTTGAAAAAAAAAATACTTTTGACTTTAAAATATGATGGTTCGATAGTAAATTTAACCTAAAATAATTTTTCTGTAGACGTGTTTGCACCAAAAGTGCATAGAACTCACCCTAATTCGCCCTGTGTCTAGGGACTAATTCACCGTTTTCTCAAAAACGCACCCCTTTAAATGGTACTCCGCGGGTTTTTCATATTTAGAGGTCCATTGACTATTTGAAGCAATAAAACCCCGTTAACGTTGTAGTTCCTTTCTAAAATACATAATCAATAGCCTATTATTTTCATATACTAGATTTATCAAATCACAACCGTCCATTTCAGTAAGTATATTAGGCATATTATAGAATGAAGTGTTAACTTATTAGTAAGTAAGTAATTAATTATTCAATTTCAATACTCTATATATGATTTAGTATTGCATTTGAAAAGTAAACAATAAATATTCAAAATGTAGTGGTCGGGATTTTTAATTATGCGAGGATTGTTGCAAGTCGGGATTTTGGCTTGTCGGGATTCTGTCCTGTCCGGATTCTGGCGTGTCGGGATTTTAGCCGTCGGGATTTTGTCTGTCGGGATTTTGGCTGTCGGGATTTTGGCTGTCGTGATTTTGGCTGTCGCGATTTTGGGTGCCACCGGATAAAGTTACGGCGAAAATGATTATGAGTAGGTATAGGTGACAAAGGAAAACAAAAACTACTGGAATTACTTATATATACAATATTGAATATAGCATGGAAAGAGGAACAAGAAACTACAGAGTGGGAAATAAGTTTACATATCTTAAAAAAGGGCGAAAATAAGAATTGCACTCACTATAGAGTAATTATTATTCTCCTGCACAGTTGCGAAAATATAGAAAAATTATTAGAAGGGAAACTAAAATGTATATTAGATCCAACATAGTTTTTTAGACATGGAAAAAGCATTTGATAAAGTGCCAATATCAAATTAATGGGAAGTCACAAACAGAGATACACCTTCACCAGATAAAATGATTTCATGTTTTCAAACATGATACAAAAATCCCAAAGATGGCATAATTAGTAAGAATATAAAACAATATAGAAAACACAACTTGCTAAGCACCTACATGGGGTACCAAAACCTACAAAAACGTGGATATCAGATAGCGTATTTGCAGATGAGGTAACAATGCGGGCATCAAGAGAAGAAAGGGTCCAAAAAAGCTAATAATATGGAACAATATGAATTTGTAACTCAAAGCAAATTGGATATGAACACGACCAAAGAGAGATAATCATTATTACAGTAGTGGTAAAGAAAGATACAAAATGGATATAAAACTCAAGATTGAAGGAACAGAGATATTAAACAGGTGGAAACTTTTGAATACTTATAAGTGACAGTGAAGGAAACTGGCAGATAAAAGACTTAAACATTAATCAAAACAAAACATAAAGCGAATAAATTATACCTGAAAATAGAAAGACGAATCGTCAACAAGAAATAAATTATAAAACAAACTAAAAAACATGTTTTTAAGGTTATTTACGTATCAAAGAACTGAACTCATTATAGACCCATTAGTCTCGTACCTACATTATATAAGCTATTTGAAAAAATGTTTCTACGTCGATTAGAACCAATAATAGAAGAAACAAGATTAATTCCAAAACACCAATTGGGTTTTCGTAGCAAACATGGAACAATAGAACAAACATATCGTATAGTCAAAGAAATCAGCAATGATCTAGAAAACAAGAAGTACTGCAGTGCAGCTTTTCTAGATATCAGCCAAGCATTCGACAAAATGTGGCATACAGGACTCCTCCATAAGCTGAAGAAAAATCTTTCGTATCAATATTATTTATGTAGTTATAAAATCGTATCTGACACATCGCTTTTCATTAGTAAAACAAAAAGATGCTCGCTAAGAACTATTTAAAATAAAATCTGGTGTCCCACAAGATAGTGTACTCGGTCCCTTATTATACCTGTTATTTACTGCTGACCTACCTACAACTAGATCGACAGATCTATATCGACAGAACAGTCGCAACATTCCCAGATGACACAGGTATTATCGCATCTCACACAGACCCCGAAAGAGCTTCGCATAACTTACAAGCCTACTTAAATAAAATAGAAAAATGGTTTAAAAATGGAAACTAGAAACTAATGAAACCAAATCGACTCACATGACATTTACCATGCAAAGAGAGAGCTGTCCACCAGTATACATAAACAACAATTAGTACAAGTAGATACAACCAAATACCTGGGCATACATTTAGATAAAAGACTAACATGGAGAAAACACATCTTCACCAAAAGAAAGCAACTTGGACTCGAACTTCAACAAATGTACTGGATCATGGGCAGACATTCAAGACCCATATGGACCTATTGCACACAGCTATGGGGCTCAGCCAGCAACTCTAACTTGGAAATCATACAACGTTTTCAAAATAAGGTATTAAGAACTATACTAAACGCTCCATGGTATGTCCCTAACGCAATAATAGAGACAGACTTGAAAGTTCCCAGCATCAAAGAAGAAATCAGTAAATACAGTGAAAAGTATGAAGAACTTAAAAGTATGAAGAAAAGTATTTCGCGAGTGAATTATTAAACACGGAGGGTGAAGTTCGCAGACTGAAGCGTTATAAACCAACTGATTTACCAAATAGATTTTAGAAAAATTTGAACTATTTTATTAAGTACTACTATTAATTAAGTATTACTTTATTTTACTAGTATCTAGTATCTAGTACTATCTATACATTAGTTGATAATTTTTTTTTCTTTTTTTAGCTATGGCTTTTTTAGAATGACTATGGTCATTCAGCCAGTCTCAATCAAAAGTAAATGTATTAAAGATATTGCCAATTAGTGAAACTTGGTTATTATAATATTATTACAATTTTTTACTTCTTATTTACCTACTCATTACAGCTAATGTACATACTATGTTAATAAATATAAATATATTATATTACTTAATGTTTATCAAGAACACATAGTGTATACATTTTACAAATAAAAATATTAATCTTAATATTAAAATAAATGCATTCTTTTTTGTATTTTATTTTAGTTTTTTTTTGTTTTTTGTTTTGTTTTTTTTGTCACTACGATAGGATGTCAACCCAGTTCATCCCCGCGGAGGTTTAAATCCTCTTAGTGATTTTTTCTTTAATATTTTTTTTTAATTATTAATTTTTTTATTTATTTTTTTTTGTTTCATGTTTTTATTTATTTTTTTTTTCTAATTTTTTTTTTTATTTTTTTTTTAATTTTTTTTTCTTTTTATTTTTTTTATATTTTTTTTAAACATATTTTACAAATACTTATAACTAATTACAATAATATTTTACTATCCGACAAGAAAGATACCAAACAGTCAAAAATTTTCTTTTTATTCAGTGACAGATTAAAGAGAATATTTACAGGGAGTGGGATGTTCTGGTCTATAATTCTTTTAATTAGGTGATTGGTTAGGTGTTTATGCTTTTTGCATTCAAAAAATATGTGGTTCAAATCACTTTTAACCTCACATTCTTGACAAATATTCGAAACTAATATGTTTATTTTAAATAAATGTGCAGGATAACATGCATGTCCAAATCTAATTCTACTGATGGTGGATATGTATTTGCGAGGGAGGGTGAAATTCTTATACCAAGGTTTTTCTGGAATAATCGGTTGATAATTTAGAAAGGGAAGTTTTCATTGGCATTCTTACCTACATGTCATAACCTAAGAAAGTCATAACTTTAATTGATTGTTCCTAACGGAACAGGTTGTTAAATAAAATGGAGTAATAAAAAAAATTACGTATGAGTCCTGGGTACTAAGTAAACAGGTGGTAGAGATAAGATATTTACGAAGAATACAGGGAACAACTACTTAGAACAAATCGGGTAAGAAACAGGGTCCCGGTGAATTCGTAACTATTCTAATCCCCCATCCTAATTACAGGCCAATTGGTAAATCTTTCCTTAGGTAATTTTGCGGTAACCAATCAACTACCGGTGAATTCGTAACTAAATAAAGGTATAATCTTTTAGACTTGAAATAAACATATGGAAAATCTGTTTGCTTTTAAATTATCAGATGGATTTAAATAATTTATCATTGATAAACATCTAAAAATTGAATTTATAATAATTGTAAGTAAGCTGTTTTATCAAGTAATTATTACTTGATAAAAACCAAGCTCGTATAGAGCTATACTTCTATACTTGATGGAAATAATATTTATAACACGTGTTAATGAAACACTATAATATTGTTTCAATTATTTTATTAAGATATTTCAATTTTTGCTATTTTTTATAGGTACATATAATACAAATATAATGTTTTTAATCCAACCAAGAAACATTCGGTTTAGATTTAAGGTATTAGATTTAATAAATGGTTTCGAATTTACCTGAAGAAAATTTCGAGTTGGCAGGTCAGGTAATAAAAAAGTTACGAATTGGCCGGTGTACATTTCGGCGTTATCGAAATGCCTCCCACTTTTTCAGGTAAATATTTTCATACATGAAATGCCTCCCAGGTACAATCGAAATACCTCCGTTTCGTTAATCATTTATGCTGATATTTTGTCTATTTAATCTCTGTATAATGACAAAATGTTGCCAAATTATATTTTAAATAGGTAGTATCTATTTTGATTTTTCTAATTCTTAATGCAGTGTACATAAAAATTTTTTCACATAAATATTTCACAGTATGTATGACATATTTCTTTTTAGAAAGGAAAGTTGTTACCCGACAATCTAATATCCAGCTTTTCTGGGTAATTCCAATTCCGATTCTAATCTCTCTTATATTTATAATTCCATTTTTCCATACATTTTCCAAATAAGTTTTTTGTGATGTTATTTTTAATAAATCTATAAAATACTTATTATGTTTTTCATTTTTTGTTAAATTATTAATAACAAAAAATAATGGTTATTATAAAATATATTATAATGGTTATAAAACTAATTATATATGTATAAGTTAGTTGAAATTTATAAATACCGCCTAGTGTCAATAATGTTTAATACAATAAAGGTTGAAAATAAAATAAATTAAATAACAAAATACCAATTTTGCCAAAAATTTACAAAGGGACGAAGATGTGGCAACGTCGCACCTTCAAATAAAGATTAGAAGCATGTAATTTATTTAAAGTTTGGGAGGCAATTCGTATGTGACCATTTTAGCGACAGGTAAGAAACCCTTTTTCGGGAGGCATTTCATATGCGGCCGTACATTTTGATTTGAAAATTTTTGTCATTAAAACTTACGAGTTGGCGCGTGTCCAAGAAACAATGTTATCAGACATGAATTAAAAATAGACTTAATGGCGGAATATACAAAAAGACAGTTAAGTTAGTAGTGTTATCTACAGCGACTAATAAATGAAATACAGGTCAAAAGATACGGAGAACTAAAACACAATGTAAAAATAAAAAGGGAAGACATGGAGACTTGAAACCATAAAATAGCAAAACAAGTTTAAAAAAAATAGAGGTAAGAAAAAGGGACACGCGCCAACTCGTAACTTTTATTGACAACAATTTTCAAATCAAAATGTACACCGGCCAATTCGTAACTTTTTTTTACCTGACCTGCCAACCCGAAACTTTCTTCAACTGAATTCGAAACCATTGAATAAATCTAATACCTTAAATCTAAACCGAATGTTTCTTGGTTTGCTTAAAAACATTATATATTTGTACTATATGTACCTATAAAAATAGCAAAAATTGAAATATCTTAATAAAATAATTGAAACAATATTATAGTGTTTCATTAACACGTGTTAAAATATGATTTCCATCAAGTATAGCTCTACACTAGCTTGGTTTTTATCAAGTAATTGTAAATTTAATATTTTTTAGATGTTTAGCAATGATAAATTATTTAAATCCATCTGATAATTTAAAAGCAAAGAGATTTTCCATATTATGTTTATTTCAAGTCTAAAAGATTATACCTTTATTTAGTTACAAATTCACCGGTAGTTGATCGGTTACCGAAAAATTACCTGAGAGGGTCAGAGTTACCAATTGGCCTGTAATTAGGATGGGGGATTAAAATATTTACGAATTCACCGGGACCCAGAAAAAGAAGGAAAGGTGATGACACTAGATAGAAAGATGTGGAAGATATTTATAAACAATTGAAATCATTTGTTTTTTATTCTGCGTTTATTCTTCTTCTTTCTGCAATAGCAGTTTCCCTATTATTTTTTAAGCAGGGCGAATAAAATAAAAATTAATTTGTAGGTAGTAAATAATTTTATTTCCTTATTAAAATCAGTTATTAAAGAAATATATGATATACAAAAAAGCACGAAATATTATTAAATCAATATGTTTTACAGAACAAAGTTTCAAAAGAACATTGTATCTATACAATACACATTGTATACATGCACTGTACTGTAAATGATGATAAAATTAGATGATAATGTAATATATTCATATAAAAATGTAATTTTATAATAACTACAAAAAGCGAAATTCGGTAAAAAAGCGACCTTAAAACTTCTTCATTTTCTTCTTATTCTAATCATATATTTTTGCCCTCACCTGAAAACAAAGGAAAAATAAATTAGAAATGCAACACCTAGTTACACAAGGTTATTAAAAGTAAAGCGTACTTTGTACAAAAAGTTATACAAAGAACAAGTAAAATTGTGATCAAGTAAAAATATCAAAATTTCCAAAAAAAAAATGAAAAGATATAGAAAAACAATACAAATAGACAAGGTAAGCTATATTCCTAGGACCTAGGACAATAAAAATATTATTCAGTGCATGTAATACATAAAATAAATTAAGAGCCTCAGCGCAAAAATTGCGACACTGTTTTTTAAATGATTATTAAATATTTTTTAAAAATTTAAACGCAGATTACAATATTATAGAGGGCCGAAAGTCATTGGGAATAAAAAAAATGTTTAAATGAGATATTTGAAATTAAAAATTTTACTTAATTTTCTCTTTTTTTTAGCTCTGTAATTTATTAAAATAAATATCATAGAAGTTGTCAGGGATTTTCTACCATCGGCAATATTGTAGAATCTACAAAGGAGCAGATGCCGACAGTGACCATATATTATACAGGGTGTCCCGAAAAGATTGGTCATAAATTATACGACACATTCTGGAGTCAAAAATAGTTCGATTAAACTTAACTTCCTTAGTACAAATGTGCGCATAAAAAAAGTTACAGCCCTTTGAAATTACAAAATGAAAATCGATTTTTTTCAATATATCGAAAATCCATTTTAAAACATAATTATAGTGATGTTTGTTTACCCCATAAAAATTTTATGGGGGTTTTGATCACTTAAATCCCCCCAAACTTTTGTGTACGTACCAATTAATTCATTATTGTGGTTCCATTAGTTAAACACAACGTTTTTAAAACTATTTTGCCTCTCAGTATTTTTTCTATAAGTGAGTTTTTATCGAGATGCGGCTTCTTTTTTAATATATTTACGGGAAATTTAAATTTATTAAATTAAAAATTAAAAATTAAATTTAAAAAATTTATGGGAGTTGTGTTCCTTTAAACCCCCCAAATGTTTGTGTACGTTCCAATTAAAGTATTATTATGGTACCATTAGTTAAACACAGTGTTTTTAAAACTTTTTTGGCTCCTAGTCTTTTTTTGATAAGTCACCTTTTATCGAGATGTGGCTTCTTTTTCAAAATATACCTAAAAATGTAAATTATAAATACATTTTCAGATTTAACAGGTCTCTAGTATAATCGTACTTAACCATATACAGTGGCTTCGACTAGCCACGAAGCATATGGAAGAGCCTAAACCGAATTAGAACGGGACATGCAGTATGCGCACACAACCTATATAAATGGGGAAAACAGCCTACCTCCAGCTGCGACTGTGGTGCTCCAGATCAAACCATCCAAAACATAGTGGAGACATGTGAATTGAGGGCATACAGAGGTGACCCAAAAGACTTTTTCAAAACTACGCCTGCAGGCCTTGAACGGATAGCTCAACTTGACTTGAAGATATAACCTTATCTGTTTGTATTATCTTATATTTTATCTGTATTTTGTCTATGTTCGTTTTTATGTTAAGCTTATATTTGTATTTTTAAATTATGTACTTACGTTTTTTTTACAATTATTATTGTATTTATTCCATGTATTGAGCCATACGATAAATAAAATAAACCATATACAAATATGTGGTGCATTCGATAAGTATTCAAAATATCTCGATAAACACTGGCTTATCGAAAAAATCCTAAGAAGCAAAAATGTTTTAAATATAGTGTGTTTAACTAATGGTGCCACACTAATAATTAAATTGGAACGTACACAAAAGTTTGGGGGATTTAAAGGAACAAAACACCCGTAAAACTTTTATGGGATACACAAATGTTACTTTAATTTTATATTTAAGATGCTGCTGCCATAAGAATGCCAGATGTCCATTATCAATGACAAATCTCTAAGAGTTTTCGATATATGAAAAAAAATCGATTTCCATTTTGTAACTTCAAAGGGCTGTAACTTTTTTTGTGTGCACTATTGTATATAGGTAAGTGAGGTTCAATCAACCTATTTTTGACCCCAGAATCTGTGGTATAGTTTATGACCAATCTTTTTGGGACACCCTGTATATTGACAACAGTAAAACTTAAGAAAGAAATTCCCAAGCAACCAAGAAAAGGAAAACACCGGTAAAATACAAATTAAAGTAGCTCCAACATATAGAGGTAACAGAAAGAAATTAGGAAGAAATAAACAAGATATTGGGAAGAATCAAGACGGAGAACTTAGTGAAGGAATGAAAACTAAAACAAACAGCCATTATACATAGAAGCGACAGACTTATTATAGTACATTCTTTCACGGTTTTTGCTTTAGCAAATTTGGCATACGCATAGCTTACATGTCAAAGAAAAAAAGTGATATTGTGCTGATGTGCGCTTTTGCCCTGGGGGTGACTTTCACCCCCTCTTGGGGGTGAAAAATATATGCCCAAAATAAGTCTGGAAATGGATAAACTGACTAATTTTAAGTAACTTTTATTCTATAGAGCTTTTTCGCCAAGTCAACAATTTTTGAGTTATTTCCCACATAACAATTTCATGTTCTTAGTAGATTCATAGAACATACTTTTCAGAAAAAGTATATACTGAGAATGTGCGTAATTACCATTGCGAATGTGCAGAGCAGATACTGAGTATATACTACATTACAGTACTTAAACGTTCTATGTATATACTTAGAATGTACTACCGCACTTCTTTTCAGTATATACCAAGAATGTTCTTTTTAGAACATTCCAAGGACGTGCTATAAACCTTCTATGTGTATACTTAGAACATACTACCGCACATCTTTTTAGTTTATACCAAGAAGGTACTTTTTAGAATATTCCAAGGAAGTGCTATAAACCTTCTATTTATATACTAAGAACGTACTACCGCACATCTTTGTATGGGAAGAATATTATATTTTTAAGAATATTCTAAGAAAGTGCTATCAAGTGCTATATTGCTTAGAAGTATGTTTTCAGCATCACCTAATCTCATCTTAGGTTCTACTGGTTCTACCAAATATCTATTTACATATTTTAATTGCAAATGAGAATGTAGTTAGTACCTACATTCTATATATTACTTAAAAAGTAAGTACATATTTATAAATTTTAGTTATTTATATAAATCATTATATAATATTTAGCTAAACTAAACTATGCATAATAAGTAACTAAAATTTATATAATACTTATATGTACTTACCTATTTAAGTAATATTGAGTTATCAAAATAGATTATATGTATTTTGAAGCACCGCAAACAAAATAAACAGATTATGTATGTTCTTTAGTCCTAGTCCTACTACTGCATCATTCGCCTTCATCCTTAACACTGCATAGATCGAGATCCATAATAGATGATACAAATAATGAAATAATGCCTGTTTTCTTTTTCATATTTTACGGTTTTTTCCTATCCCTGATCCATTCAGGTAAGAATAGAAATGGTCAGAATATGATGGGGGAGGGGGGGGGTTATGAATGTATTGTGGAATAACAAAATCGGTGTTGCCAAACGGAGAGAAATTTCCCTTTTTGCGGGAATTTTCAACATAAAAGGTGATAAAGGGAAAAAGTTAACTCAAAAGGGAATTATTGTTCCAGTCCAAATTGTAAAATATTAAGAAAAATTCAAAATATTTGAAAATAATTCAACATATCTTCTCAGATTTTGTAAACAGGAGTTTTTTTTATAAAAGTGGGAATTTTTAAGGTAAGTTGACGGAAAAAGCTTACTCGACGGTTGGCAACGCCAAAGCCTTTGGTTGCTTTGGTTGTGCAGTTTGGCACGTTTTGGTTCTGCGAAATGGCCTATTGAATTGAATGTACCTAAATTCAAATTCCAAGGATGTAAAAATACTAATGATTCATGATAAACTCGAAATGGTAAAGTCATTTCAATTATGAAAACGAGTTTTTAATAGTATCTATGTAAACGTTAATACAATTAATGTTTAAACTTTTTTACCCTACAACAATTTTGAAATGAAATTCGTCCAATACTACCTACATACATAAATTTTATTAATTATGTATTCTAAAAAATAACGAAGTTGATAATCTATAAGGCTAATATTATAATTCCTATACATACAAATTATTTTTAAGATATTTTAAAAGTATCTACTTATAAGTATGTGTTAAGAATGTACTTATAAGTATGTGTTAAGAATATTTGATAAAGGTATATTCTAAGAATAAACTTTTACGAATATTCCGAGATCCTACGTACACGAATATACTTAGTATATTCGGTACGAGAATATACTCTGAAGTATATGCAAAGAACATGAAATTTAGAATGTTTTTTAAGGTAGATGCTATGCTTGTACTACACATATACTAAAAAGAATATACTCCGACGAATGTTGGTAGTATATGCTTAGAACATGATGCGAACATCATTGTTATGTGGGTTGCTAGTGAATATGTTCATTTTTCAACAAAATAACTACATTTATAGACGGTTTTTCGCGAATAACTCAAAAAGTAAGTATTTTGTCGAAAAAAATGTTCTTAGCAAAAATATATCCTGTGAGCCAAAAAATTAGGCGCTTTTTGGGAAAATCCCATTATAACCTTTTTAAAGTGTTTAAAAAGCTTTATTTCTCTTTTTATAAAAAGTTTCTAGCATTAAATTTACGCAAGTTACGCTTAAAATAAAGTTGGTCCATTTTGTTTTGGCAAAAAAAAAATCGGGAAGACCAGCACCCCCTAATTAGCAACTTAAATGAAATTAATCATTACCGCTTCTCAAATTATTTTACATTGTGTTTATACAGAGAGAGTCTGTAATTTGGAATAAATTCAATATCTCAAATACTAATTGTTTTTTTGAAAAATGCTCAGACCCGTCGATTAGTATTTCAAATTGTCCTTTTTGACATACAATAATAATGTATATAGGGTGTCCCAATTTAGAGATATGACATCATCGTTGATTTTCTTAAATGGCAACACTGTCATTTTGATAGCTATTTTAATAGGGTGTGTAAAGTTATACACAACTGCAAAATATCAAATTTTTATTCTCTACCATTTGCAAGCTAATAGAAAATAACAAAGTTATGTCTGTAATTTGGAATAAATTCAATAATTAAAATACTAATTAAAATACTAATTGTTTTTTTTTGAAAAATGCTCAGAACCGTCGATTTTAGAGAAATGACATCATCGTTGATTTTCTTAAATGGCAACACTTTCATTTTGATAGAGTGTGTAAAGTTATACACAACTGCAAAATTTCAAATTTTTATTCCATACTATTTACAAGATAATAAAAAATAACAAAGTTATGAAAAACAAGTAATCAAATAATAATTGAATATAATTATTTCAATTAAGCAAATGCTCATAACGTTGCCCATTGACAATTTGCCAATAATTGAGGGCAACATTATGAGTATTTGCTTACAGAGGTGTAACCAGGATGATGCTAAGGGGGGGGGGTTACATCTACTTGAAGGTCTCTGGGGTATGGCAGAGTAATGGTGTTAAGCGTATAGAGCTCAAAGTACATCCAAAAAGGGGGGGTGACATCCCCAAAACCACCCCCTGGTTACACCTATGTTTGCTTAATTGAAATAATTAAATTCAATTATTATTTGGTAACTTGTTTTTCATAACTTTGTTATTTTTTATTATCTTGTAAATGGTAGAGAACAAAAATTTGAAATTTTGCAGTTGTGTATAACTTTACACACCCTATCAAAATAGCTATAAAAATGACAGTGTTGCCATTTAAGAAAATCAACGATGACGTCATATCTCTAAATTGCGACACCCTGTATACATTATTATTGTATTTTAAAAAGGACAATTTGAAATACTAATCGACGGGTCTGAGCATTTTTCAAAAAACCAATGAGTAATTGAGATATTGAATTAATTCCAAATTACAGACTCTCTCTGTATAATCTGTAAGTTTCATCGATTCAAGTGCCTATTTTTGAAAAAATTTGGTTTTAAAGCAGAATTTTAAAAAAATTTAATTTTGAAAAATATGGTTTTTTTAAATAACTTAAAAATTATTAGAGATACCAAAAATCTCGAAAAACAAAAAAAGTCAGCATTGCTTTTCTGAATATCATGTATTTTTTTTCTGTTAGACAAAATTGACTAAGATTTGGTGTTTCGAAATTTGCATACATTCGTGATCAGTGACTGGTTCAACCCCTTTTAACTGCAGCCCTTTCAGAAATAAGGACTTTGAACCGATGAAACTTAGAGATCATATAAACAATACATACACGAGTCAAGAAACTTGTGAAGTCGTAAGGATTAATTAAGCTCATTTGAGATACTAATTAGGGGGTGATTTTCCTGATTTTTTTGCTTTTTTGAAAATGAAGCTTTTTTTAAACACTTTAAATTAGTTGTAATGAATTTTCCCCGAAATGTGCTTCAACTTTGGTTATTTTACGTTAAAATATTCCATTTGGAATTTGACGAATATGAACCTATTTTTAATTAGCTATAACGTTGCTTCTACTAAGTATATAGACGTGATATATACACCATTTTTTTTTAAATTTTACAGGCTATATTTTTGCTAAAAATGTTTTTTCGACAAAATACTTATTATTTGAGTTATTTGCGAAAAACCGTCTAAAAGCGTAGTTATTTTGTTGAAAAATTGAACATATTCACTGGCAAATAACTCGAAAAGTATTGACCTAGTGAAAAAACTCTATAGAACAAAAGTTACTTAAAATTAGTCAGTTTGTCCATTTCCGGACTTACTTTGGACAAATATTTTTTCACCGACAAGAGGGGGTGAAAACCACCCCCGGGGCAAAAGAACATATCGGCACAATATCACTTGTTTTCTTTGACTTGTTAGCTATGTGTATGCCAAATTTAATGTCAATCCAATCGGGCCTTTAAAATTTAGAGGTTTTGCAATATTTTACCGTTAATGAACGTACTATTAGTAAATCAAAACACTGGTTTGATGAGGAGGGTTGCAAAAAAAATTCTAGCTCAAAAACGCAAAAATGAAAAATATTAGAAGTAATAGAGAAAAATCTAAAGACACAAAAAGCGAAGAAAATATAATCAAAAGAAGAGAAGCTTTACGGTTACGCAGACAAAAGAACAAATACTGGAAAAACAACTAGAAATAATAAAAGACAATAACTATGTCCAAAAATAGGTTAGAAATTTTTATCAAGGATGAAAAGAAAACATGAGTGACACAAAATAAAAGCACAATGATTTAAAAGTACTTACGATGAGTGTCTAGTAGTAGTATAACAAATCCCCATATATAAGTGTGATCGCACAATTCTGCTGAATTCCCTTCTTCCTTCTTCACGAGTATCCGCCATCATCAAACATCTTCTTTCAAGAGCTAGGAAGAGTCGTTGAACTGGCCACTGATTGTAGCAATACTTATCCCAGAAGTAGCTGTCTTCGGTGATTTCGTGCGCCCGTATATAGTTATTGTTTTTGTGTAGTAGATGCTGTAAGTAATTCACAAATTCGTCTCGATCTTCAGGATGTCTTGTGGTGTTGTTAATTTTGTGTTTCAACTCTACCTTGAAGTCCCTGATTCCAAAGCAGATTGCGTGGTAGAGTCTTAGAAACTGTTGGGCCAGATCTTCTCGAGTAACTCCATTGAATCTATGCCGGAGGAACTTACTCCGGAGCTTCAACATATCTCTTATCAGCTCTGTTAAATATTCAGGTACTTCAGGAACAGTCAAGTCTGGCAAATCTGCTTTTCTGTGCATATTGTTAATTAAAAACAACAACTTTTTGATATCCATTATTTCTTGCAGCACTGTATTACTCAACTAGTCGTTAATAAAACAGAAACTAATAAGTATGCCCCGGAACTAGTACTTTTATAGATGGCATTAGATTACCTCCTATTAGTCATAATATTCTAATTTTCGGCTCAGCTCATTTAAATTTCTATTCCAAGAATTAATTTTACTTTTCAGCGGTTACTTGTTTCCTGATTTTGAGAATTTCAATTTAACGGAAAGATTTTATACGATAGTAGATTTTTAAACAAACGTCGAATAGTGTTCACTATTTTTATCGTTTTATTTTACTTGCAAACAAAAAATATGAAGGAAAATTTAGTCAAAGAATTTATGTTCTTCTTCTTATGGTGCCTATGCGTTACGGATGTTGGACACTAACATGGCTATTCTGACTTTGTTGACTGCTGCCCTGAAAAGTGCGGTAGTGGTTAAGTTAAACCATTTTCGCAGGTTATGCAGCCAGGATATTCTTCTTCGTCCTGGACCTCTTTTCCCATGCACTTTACTTTGAAGTATGGTCCGAAGTAGGTCATATCGTTGTTCATTGCGCATTATATGGCCCAGGTATTCCAGTTTGCGACGTTTTATGGTTACGACTAGCTCGCGCTCTTTACCCATTCTATGTAGAACTTCTTCGTTGGTAACTCTGTCTATCCAGGAAATCCTCAACATGCGTCTATAGCACCACATCTCAAATGCTTCGAGTCTCTTCCGTAATGCTTGAGGTAAGGTCCATGACTCCACGCCATATAAAAGAACGGAGAATACGTAGCATTTTAGTAAACGAACTTTTATTTCCAATTTTATGTTAAAAGTTACTAATAATGGGAATAAGAGAGTGTACAACAAATATGCGATTATAATAATATATTTTCGAACAAAAATTATGGCAAATAGTTATTGATAGTTCAGTCGTGAGATACAATAATCCCGTGGAACTTCTAAAGATCATGCAAAATGACTGAATTTTGCTGACGTTTGTGGTCCCAAAATAGATACTAAAAAGTTAGCTACTCCTACCCCCGCTATGTAAAATACAAAGAGGTGTCGGACAGGGTTGTATACTGTCCCCACTCTTATTAAATTTATATCAGATAGGATATTTAAAGAAGCTTTGCATAATTTGGAATGTGGTGTGAAAGTTAATGGAATTCTGATAAATACAATCAGATATCAAGACGATACAGTTATTTTAAGTGATGACATGAATGAATTACAATGCCGTTTAAATGCCATTGACACAGTGGGAAAATTGTTTGGCCTAAAGGTAAACTGTTCAAAAACAAAATATATGGTGTTTATCCGTTTGACACGTCAAGATTCACGCTTATATGTTGATGGGCATATAATTCAAAGGGTGCCCAGTTTTAAATATCTTGATTGCCATATTACTGAACAACCAGATCCAAATAAAGAGATAAAATGTAGAATCGAGATAGCCCGACAACATTTTTAAAAATGAGTTCGTTCTTCTGTACTTGCAACATCAACTTCGAAAGAGCATGATTAAATGTTACATTTGATCAGTCCTCTTAAATTGTATCGAAGCATGGACATTAAACATATCCACCATTAATCGTTTGGAAGGCTTTGAAATGTGGTTGCACAGACGTAGGTACACTAAAAATACCATGGTAGACATGCTTACAAATATACAAATGCTGACAAATGTGACAGCCTTAAGCAGTCCCGGATTAAGAATCTTGAGGCCCCTAGGCAACTTAAGCTAGGAGGCCCCTTAAGAATCTTTTGTCTTTTTCGTCCAAAACCTCGGATAACCCCTCCATCTCCGACCGGTATTCCTTTGATATATTAGTGGACATTTTGTAGATTTAAACTTTAAATTTTTGTTTCATTTTGTAAAACGTGTTGCTTGAAGAAATAAAACAAAAACAAGTCAAGAAACTGTTTATTTATATAATTTTGTTTAAAGGACATCGCACACATCTTATGGAAAATAAATGTCACTAAAATTCAATAAAATTTATACGAATAGATTCGTTTTAAATTAACGGTCAAATCTTATCATTGCGCCAACTCCATATTTTCAATAATAAGAGCAGAAATTGATATAAATAAATCTGAAATCAAATGGATACGTACATAAGTTAGAGAGAGAGAGAGAGAGAGAAAATATTTTATAATACCCAAATTGTCGGTACTCCATAAATCAGCGGATTAGTTTCACTAATCCGCTTAGGCCCAGCGGGGTTTTTAAGCTCTTTTGAATAGCACCCAGAGCAATAGTAATTGTAACTGACAGTTTTACTGACTCCAAAAATGTGATTTCGATAAACTTTAATTGCAATTAGGGCCGTAATTAATCATAATTAAGAGTTGGCGCAATGATAAGATTTGACCGTTAATTTAAAACGAATCTCTTCGTATAAATTTTATTGAATTTGAGTGACATTATATTTTCCATAAGATGTGTGAGATGTCCTTTTGCAATAAAAAAATTATTTTAGTTTTTGTTTGTTACAGTTATCAAAAAACGAACGATTCATTTTAAAGTATAATAATTTTTCTAATAAGCAAAAAAAAAAGAATGTAGAAAAAGCCTAGTATTCTACTCACATGCAATGGCTATTACTCACTCTAATGAATAACAACACTCGCCTTCGGCTCGTGTGGCAAACTTCATCATCGTTTGTAATACCCGTCATTACATGCTCGTTTAATAATATACTATTAATAATATATAATATAATATACTAAGTATTACTTATTACATAATTATGTAATAATAAATAATTATGGATTAAATTTAGTTGAATTTTCTAAGCTTATAATTATTAGAAAGCCACTTTTCTGAGTTTCATAGAAACAAAACTACTTAAAATATCTTCAACTTTCAAATTTTAGAGCAAATCATCCTCAATAGCCTTAATTGAGGTAAATACTAGTATACAGGGTGTCCCGGAAAATAGTGCGTTTCTTAAAGGTATAGGTAGAAGGCACCATGTAGAACAAAAAACTCTTATAACATTTTTTTCTAAATTCAACCGTTTGACCAAAAAACTATAAAACATTTTGGAACGCAAATTCAAATCTGGCAACTCTGTGAAGTACAAGAATCTAAATGTAAATAGTCCCATGTTTAGTAAACAGATAATTTGGAAGAATCCTGTTTAGTGTCAACGCCGAAAATGTTTTTGAATCGTGTGTTCATGAGTAATATTATGATATTATGTTTTTTATTTATGGCAGATCAATAAATGGAGAGGCATAATACCTACTAAAATTCTTTCAAAATGTTTTACTGGAATTTCTCGTCGTATGAGTGCATGTTTCTCTATGAATTCATGTGTTCGCAAAAGTGGTGGTTCAGTTAAAATATGTGTTTTCATATTAAAATATGTAAGTATAATTCGTTTAAAATTATGCCATATTTCAACTACATTTTAAAAAAAATTATAGTAAACAAAAATAGTAAGTATTAGGCTGGATTATTTTAAATACTGTAAGACACAAACGAGTTCTTATTCACCAGTGCGTAACATGTTGCCAGATTATTTAATTTTCTGAAGATTAAAATTCAGGTATATGGAAACCAATGTAATCTTTTTTTTTGGAAACGGTTAACTTTAGAAAAAAATGGTATAGGACTTTTTTGTTCCAAATTGTGTATTCTCTCCATACCTTAAAGGAACGCACTATTTTCCGGGACACCCTGTATTTTGTGCCACTGTCGAACGTTGACAGTTTTTAATAATGTTCATTTTTGAAAATGACCGTGCGCCTGTTGCATTTGTAGTCATTTGCGTAAGATAAATCTTATATGCTACTGACAAATTTCGAAACTTCGATTTGAATTTGTTGTCATAAATAGACCAAAAAGACTATGAAGCAGGAATAAGTTGTTTTCGCTACAAGTCCTGAAGATGGACTATAAACTATTTGAACTGCATTAGTTCTCTTAAATTTCAGGTTCAAGATCATCGGTAAAGTTTTTATGTAGTTTTTAATCAAACTTATTTATTTGAGTATCACTCAGTTTTGTAAAAACACACAAAACACCAAATACTGAGTTAATGACTCGTACGCTGTCAACTGACGGCTCAGCTCAATAATTAGATTGCCCAAAATTGGAAGATTCGTTTAAACCTTTAACTTTTCTCCACCCTATAGAAAAACTTCATTGGAATTAGCATCATCAAAATGTAGTTTCCTTGCTCGCGTTTGTTTACTCTCGTCGGTATATTGAGAGTATTGTAGATTGCAGACCTTCTGCTCGTGGTAAGCAAAATTATCTCTTTGGGATTTTAAGAACTCCAAAAGTCATTTTTGAAGCTGAACTGCAGTTTCAAGTTAAATCTCTTCTCTCTGTAATGATTTACTGACAGCGTTGATTAGTTCTAAAATGGTTGTCTAAAACTCATTAATTATGAATGTTTCTGCTTTGACATTTGTTTCAACAAACACTCAGATTCATCAACTGTTTCAGCTTTCTGATTAGGGTCTTTAGCCAGAGTATGAAGAGCAGATTTGAAGGCATTGTATCCTTTAGACCAGGGGTGGGCAAACTTTTTTTAGTAAGTGCCACAAAATGTTTTTGGTCTATTACCGAGAGCCGCAATATTTGTTACCTTAACATGTTCGAATTTATTTTTAACGTTTTACTTATTTGGGTATGGTTTCAAATCAACCACATTTTTGTGAATTTGTTTGAAACTGTGGTAGAATTATTCTATTTTTAAATTAAATAAACATATTCAGTACAATTTAAAGAATATTCATAAAATTTCAAGACCAAATATTGAAAAATAAGCAAACGGTGACAAATTTTTACATACACCTTAAAAGAAAATGGATTTTGGAGTAGACATCAGAACTCGTCATTGGATCATATAAAACAAGAAATTCAAAAATATTTTATTAGCTTATTAGCTATTATATTTACCTCGAGTTTCTCAAGGTAATACTGTAGAGTTTTTTAGTTTTAAAGATTTTTTCAGATTTTGTATTTCACTCAGAAGTCAAAATAACGATTTTTTTGTAAAAAAGGGTGAAAATCAACATCATTATTATTCTTAAACAAAAAATATCTCGACAGCGTTACCTCACGAAATGTCTAAAGAAAATCTATGAAAAATTTCAGGTAGATCTGTCAAGTAGATTTTGAGATACAATGTCCACCACCATAGGCGTAACCAGGATGATCCTAAGGGGGGGGTTACAACTACCTGAAAGGGGGGGTTACAACTACTGGAAGGTCTCTGAGGGCTATGGTGTTAAGCGTATGGAGCTCAAAATACATCCCAATGGGGGGGGTTACAACCCCCAAAACCCCCCCCTGGTTACGCCTATGTCCACCACCTTTGAAAATGCACGATGATTTAATCCTCTTGAACGAATAAAATTAATAATATTAGTTATAATTATTGAAATAACGTTGTCTAGTTGCAAAACATTTTTGCACAATACGTGTTCACTGGTTATGCAGTGAAAAAATAATAAATCATGTTCTGGAAACTGTTCATGAACGTAATCTTTAAGGTGATACAGTAGCGATCAACAGGTAGCCAAAACGCGTTCTAAGATTGCGGCTGTAATTTTGAATATTTTTTCGAGATATTTGGCACACGTATTCGTAATATAATAAAGAATGGCGGTACAGAGCCCAATTTGAAAAATATATTATGTGGAAATTACTCTGTGATTAAATACAATATTAAAAAAACGAGCCTGTACCGCCATTAAGAAGAACAAAAAAATACACTTTCTTCAAATAAACTTTTTTATCCGATGTCTAGATTTTGTGTCATTTTGGAACTAGTAATGAAATAAAAAATTTTAGTATGTAGTTCCAAAATGACACAAAATCTAGGCATTGGATAAAAAAGTTTATTTGAAGAAAGTGTATTTTTTTGTTCTTTTTAATGGCGGTACAGGCTCGTTTTTTAAATATTGTATTTAATTACAGAGTAATTTCCACATATTAATATATTTTTCAAATTGGTCTCTGTACCGACATTCTTTATTATATTACGAATACGTGTGCCAAATATCTCGAAAAAATATTCAAAATTACAGCCGCAATCTTGGAACGCGTTTTCGCTACCTGTTGATCGCTACTGTTTCCTCTTAAGTTTTCTTAACATTTTAATATTTGCTCCTCTTAAATTTGGTGGTCCGTCAGACACTTAGGTACTAGGTGATTACGGGTTAATTTAAAAATTTCCAAACAGTTCCTGACTACTTCAAAAATATCGTTTCCATTTGTTGAAATTTCATGGATTTTATTGAGAGAGCCGACAAAACTCTGCAGGAAACCCAAATAATTGCCCGCGTTATGTTGAAAATTTGTGGAAAAATCACCCGTTGCGAAAGTGTTAAATTATTAATAACTGAATCATCTATATTTAATTATTAATGTTAACTTATTATAATATTATTATTAATAATAATTTTAAAAAAATCTTTAAATGAAAATAATTCACATTTTTCCGCGAGCCGCAAAAAAATGTCTAAAGGGCCGCATGCGGCCCCCGGGCCGCACTTTGCCTACCTCTGCTTTAGACAAAACTCTTGTTGCATCAGCCCTTGCAGTCCATCTAGTGCTGCTTGTTCTTTTAAGGACAATGATTAGATCGTGGCGAATGGGACCGCTTAGTTCAGTTTCCCAACGGTGGGTAGAGGTTATAAAAAGTTGTACACAGACTAAACAAATCCAAAATACGATATTGCCACAACGGGTCCAACTCAACTTTTAGCAGCACTTACTCCAACTAAAGCGAGTGTGCGACACAAAAAATGTAAATTGCAAGTTTAGTAATCTTAGATAAATGAGCCTGGAGACCATTGTATTTGCCTGACATGTAGCGAAAGACATGGGTAATGACGGAAAGGGTAGCGAGGGGGCGCTGATTCATTTGTTGCTCTCAGGGGCGGTCCGTCGGGGTAGGCAAGGTAGGCGCCGCCTACCCTCTTCAAATGTAGTACAATAATATAAATTATTTATATAAGTTACTTATTTCAAAATTGTAATTTATAAATTTTGACACAATATCTACAATAAAATAGCAAAAATTATCCAAATTATTTTTAAAAATATCCAAAAAATTTTCTCCGTAGTTATAATTATTGTACGCTCCTTGTAGTATCAGTAGTACTGTATAGATTCTATATTCTCCTTGGTCAGGCACTCGGGAACGTAGCCTGAAATAGAACGACGCCAACACCGAATTGACGTGCGATCTCTCTCTGTTTACGCGAGCAGGCCTGCTGCAGGTCTGCTCGTAGCGACCGTATTCTACGATTTTGAACGGGCGGATAGGCACAGAGTCTTATAGCCGGACCTACAAAATTTTATCAGTTGCTCTCTTGTGTCTTGTGAAACTGTTTTAAATAATTGTTTTTTGATTTTGGCTGTTATTAGTAGGTTAAGTATTGAATAAATCTAGGTAGGACAATTTAAATTTGTTTATGAAAACTGAATAATGTGTTATTAGATTATATAGATAATTAAAAATTTAAAGCGAGGTTAATTGTTAACTTATCAATTTATTCGAATAGTAAATTATTATTTGATACATAAATAAAATAAGTAATATATGACGTTGTTGAAACGTAGGTGTGTTAGTTTTATTGGTGGAAAAACTTTAGTCATCGAATATGAATATTTTAAACGATGTAATATGCAGTTTGATCGAGACGCCTTTCTCAAGGCGCCAAAATCAAGAAAGATTAGTAATTATTTCAATGGGCCGGCCTTTACAAAATTTAACAATTTTATCCACAGATAAGACAAAAGACAATCAACCATTTTCGAGATCGTTTAAAACAATATGGTATGAAAATCATAAATGGCTAAGCGGAAGTTATTTTAAAAATTCACATTTCTGTTGGCCTTGTCTGTTGCTCTCTTTGAAGCAAAATGTTTGGGTGAGTCAGGGATATTCAGATTTGAAAAATTTATCAGCTAGTGTAAAAAAACATGAATCTTCGAAAGAACATTTAAACAATTGCTTAGATTTAAAACGGTTAGAAAAAAATAAACAAACTACTGACAGTGCTTTCGCTGGACATATTTCTCTATCTAATAAGATATATAATGAAGAAGTTGAAAAAGATTGAAGAAGTTGAAGAAATTGATGTTACAATTCTTTTATCAAAACAAGAACTTACATTTCGCGGTCGTGATGAGAGTCATAATTCTTCAAACATGGGTAATTTTAAAGAAATTTTTAATTTAGTAGTTAAACGCGATCAGGAAATCCAGGATCATGTTAAAAAATAGAAGGGATGTTCACGGGTTTGTCAAAAACAATACAAAATGATTTAATAGATTTTCTTGCCGATTACGTAAAAAATGAAATTTCAACAGAAATTAATGAAAGTCAATTTTTTTCTATACTAGCTGACGATACTATTGATATAACCGAAAAATCACAGTGTACTTTAACAATCCGATTTGTTAACAAAGTTGGTCAGGTAACAGAAAGATTTTTAGGGTTTTTTGATGTTAGCGATAATAGATCTGCAGACGCTCTATATAGTTTAATTTCAAACGTGCTTGAGCCATATGATTACAAAAATAAATTAATTGCTCAATTTTACGATGGTGCAAGTGTAATGGCTGGCTCTTTAAACGGATTACAATCAAAAATTAAAGTAGATGCTCCAAAAGCAATTTTTACACATTGTTGCGCTCATAGATTACATTTAGTATTGCAAGACGGCTCAAAATGTATTACAAACTGTAGGATATTTTTTGTCGCCTACCCGAAGTATATGTGTAGCCTACCCGCATACTGAGGTCACGAGCCGCCACTGGTTGCTCTTGCTCTTACTACTTTTCTAAGAATCTGTGCAGACTGATATAGAGTACTGTTCCTTCTGCCAAACTGCATTCATTAGCGACTTATTCGCAGAACATAGGCTTTATATGTGAACAAAAGTAAGCATTGTTATGTAGAATGTAGTTTTATACGTCCACCATCACTTTTATGGTATTGCGCGATAGTTGAATTTTTCAACGTAATATGATTTTTAATTATTTTTATTTAAATCTAATTAATATTTTTTCATTTTGGGCCCTGCGAGGCCCTATTTGAGGCCGAGGCCCCTAGGCAACTGCCTACTTGGCCTATTGGTTAATCCGGAACTGGCTTTAAGAGAACGATTGCTGCTCGCGAGCTGCTAGATAACATCAATAAAGGTAGAAAGATGGCCTATTTTGGACACGTAATAAGGGGAGACCAGTATAATATTCTTCAATTTATTATGATGGGTAAAATCAAAGGACCCAGAGGAATTGGTAGAGAACAGGCTTCTTGGTTGAAGAATATCAGGAAGTAGACAGGAATATAGAAAGCAGTGCAACTATAAGAATAGCTCGAGACAGAGACAGTTTCGTCATGTTAATCGCCATGTTTCGTAGGTAATTTTTCCATTTTTTTGCAAATGGCGTCAGTGAATATAAAACTGTTAAATAAATAAACGTTGCTCGATTATTACCATTTTCACGACTCTCATGAAGTCAATAAAATTTATCACTTCTATCGACTTCCATTAGGGTTTCCATTATTAGAGCCATCTTCAAAACCAATAACATGAAATTTCGATTTTGAGTTTTCGCAACAAATATACAGGGTGTCCCGAAAAGATTGGTCATAAATTATACCACAGATTCTGGGGTCAAAAATAGGTTGATTGAACCTCACCACCTCGCTTACCTATATACAATAGTGCACACAAAAAAAGTTACAGCCCTTTGAAGTTACAAAATGAAAATCGATTTTTTTTCATAATATATTGAAAACTCTTAGAGATTTTTTTATTGAAAATGGGCATGTAGCATTCTTATGGCAGCAACATCTTAAACAAAATTAAAGTGAAATTTGTGCACCCCATAAAAATTTTATGGGGGTTTTGTTCCCTTAAACCCCCCAAACTTTTGTGTAAGTTCCAATTAAATTATTATTGTGGCACCATTAGTTAAACAAAGTGTTTTTAAAACTTTTTTGCATCTAAGTAACTTTTCCACAAACCAGTTTTTTTCAAGATATTTTGAATATTTGTCGAATCCACCACATATTTGTATATGGTTAAGTACGATTATAATTAGTATGGTATAACTAGACCCAAACCCAGACATCCAAAGTGAAAGTTATCCTCCAACACCAAATAACCAAATTGTTCTTTATGGTCCACATAATGTTCAGAAAAAAGTCACCATGTTGAGCGTCGGGTTTGGGGGCGAGAGGGGGGAGAAATCGGTAAATTCGTAGTTTTTTAAGTTTTTCGTCAATATTTCTAAAACTATGCAGTTTAGCATAAGTTTTCCTCCAACACAAAATTGTTCTATATGGTCCACATATTGTTCAGTAAAAAGTTACACCAATTTGAGCGTCCGGTTTGGGGGGGAGATGGGGGAGAATTCGGTAAATTAGTAGTTGTTTTAGGTTTTTCGTCAATATTTCTAAAACTATGCTTGAACGTAAATCATGTTCTATACTCAAAGTTTTTACATAAAATTTAAAACAAAAAAGTTCCAATACATAATTGCTATAAAATCAACGGTTCCAGAGCCACGGAGGGTGAAAAGTGGAGGTTCTCGATACTTTTTATATTTTTTGGGCAATTTATAATATTATTACTGATGAAATAAAATTTTGTAAATAAAATTTGCGACTTCAGTGGCCGATGGTATGTTAGTGATAAGCCCTTGAAGAAACGTCAACCTCACCACCCAAAATCATCATCAATTGTCCAAATAATATAAAAAGTATCGAAAATCTCCACTTTTCACCCTCCGTAACTCTGGAACCGTTGATTTTATAACAATTATGTATAGGACCTTTTTTGTTTTAAATTTTATGTAGAACATTTTTGAATAGAACATTGTTTACGCTAAAGCATAGTTTTAGAACTATTGATGAAAAACTTAAAAAAACTACTAATTTACCGAATTCTCTCCCATCTCCCCCCAAACCGGACGCTCAAAATGATGTAACTTTTTACTGAACAATATGTGGACCATATAGAACAATTTGGTGTTGGAGGAAAACTTTTACTTTGGATGTCTGGGTTAGGCGTTTTTTTTGGACCAATTACACTATACTACCTCCGTAACTTTGGAACCATTCATTTTAGAAGGATTATGCATATGACCTTTTGTATTTCAAATTTAATGTGGAACATTTTTGTATACAACGTGGTTCATGCTAAACCGCATAGTTTTAGAAATATTGACGAAAAACCTAAAAAACTACGAATTTCCCGATTTCTCCCCCCTCTCCCACCAAACCCGATGCTCAAAATGGTGTGAGTTTTTTCTGAACATTATGTGGACCATATAGAACAATTTGATGTTGGAGGATAACTTTCACTTTGGATGTCTGGGTTATGCCATTATTTGGATCAATTTTATCATACTAAATAGAGACCTGTTGTAATCTGAAAATTTATTTATAATGTACATTTTTGGGTATATTTTGAAAAAGAAGCCACATCTCGATAAAAGGTGACTTATCAAAAAAAGACTAGAAGGCAAAAAAGTTTTAAAATCACTGTATTTAACTAATGGTACCACAATAATAGTTTAATTGGAACGTGCACAAACATTTGGGGGGTTTAAAGGAACAAAACTCCCATAAAATTTGTATGTAAATATATTAAAAAGAAGCCGCATCTCGATAAATACTCGCGATAATAGAAAAAATACTAAGAGGCAAAAAAGTTTTAAAAACGTTGTGTTTAACTAATATTGCCACAATAATGAATTGATTTGAACGTACACAAAAGTTTGGGGGGTTTAATGGAACAAAACCCCCATAAAATGTGTAAATGGTGGACAAATTTCACTATAATTTTGTTTTAAGAAGCTTCTCCCATGAGAATGATACATGTCCATTTTCAATAAAAAATGTCTGATAGTTTTCGATATATTGAAAAAAATCGATTTTCATTTTGTAACTTCAAAGGGCTGTAACTTTTTTTATGGGCACATTTGTACTAAGGTGAGTTAGGTTAAATCGAACTATTTTTGACTCCAGAATGTCTGGTATAATTTATAACCAATCTTTTCGGGACACCCAATCTTTTCGGGACACCCTGTGTAAGACATTCGAAACATGCTTAAAAAACGTTAAATGTAATCCTTTATATTTCCAAAGATCTAAAACGTTTAAAGCTACTTCGTTGTAATTGATTAGTATGTCTTTAAAAACTACACAAGTTGATGTAAAAATTTACGGCAAAATGCAAAAATTGTACACGAAAGCTGCACTTTTGATTTTTAAACGCAGTTTGATTTTTGTAGATGCGACACTCAAATCAAAATAATATTGAACTTTTACCGACGTATCGAGTTGATTAAAAATTTTAATTAAAAAATTAATTTAGCGCGGCTAACTGACATTCAAAATCACCCTTTGCTTCAAACGTGATTTCTGAAAAACCCGTTCATTCTATACAAAAAGTGCTAATAAACTTTTTTGTTCAAAGTTATAAGCTACAGTTCTTATTTGAAAGAATTTTTTTCTATGATTCCTTTGGTACATCTACGGCTTTATGCACCTGGTGTGTTATTCTCTTTTGCTCCATTCGCTCTATGTGGGCAAACTAGTTCAATTGTTGGTTTTCGATCTTCCTCATTTTCGGTTCTTGCTCCAGCGCTCTCCGTATATCTTCATTTCTAAGTCTTTCAAATTTCGCAACTCCAGCTTTTTTGCATTTTCTCTAATGTGTCTGTGATTAAAACTATTTCACCATATCCACCAACTATATACCATTAATTACAAAAGTAAAATTTAATAAAAAATTTTTTCCTGGTAAAAGGTATATTAGTTCTAAAAGCTCCTATAGGGCTACAAACATAGAAACAAAACGTTTTCGCTCTGTAACAAGAGCATCATTAGTGTTACAAGGACATGGTGAGCCACCAAAAATACAAAGGTGAAAAAAAAACATAGTAAAATCCAAAGGATGGATATAAAACCTTATGGATATGGCCTTAGGACAACATATATGACTGCCACACGTGTAAGTGGGTTACTAGGTAACAATTAATGAGGTCAGTTTACCAGGGCAAAAGAAGTCAGTTTACCAGGGCAAAATACGTCTTTCACCTCTTTTAACATAATGACCTAATTAATTGTTATACCCCATTCCACGAATATACGACCCTCTCGGATTATCGCGACAACGAATATTGTACTGTGCAAAATATGAAGAACGAAAGTAAATTGCCAATTATATTGTCGTTTATTGAAGTAACTATTAGAGCAAAATACTTTCGTACTTCTTATGTCGTACACCAAAATATTCGTTGTCGCGATAATCTAAAACAGTCGTATATTCGTGGAATATACCACACCTAGTAACCCACTTACCACGTATTATACCCCGTATATAATACATATGACCCACTTACCATATCCAGAGGATTTTATATCAATCCTTTGGATTTTACTATGTTTTTACACATATAAGACTTTTATTCTATTTTTAAAAGGTTTTCACCTTTTTTTTTTTGGGTGGCTCACCATGTTTTTGTAACACTGATGATGCTCTTGTTACAGAGCGAAAACGCTTTGTTTCTATGTTTGTAGTCCTATAGAGGCTTTTTAAACTAATATACCTTTTACCAGGACAAAATTTATTAAATTTTACTTGTTATTGCTTGTAAGTTTTTGGATCCTACCACACATTGAAGGTTTCTTGTTTGATCTTTTGTATTTTTTATTAAGGTACCCATTATTAATTATAAATAAGAGAGGGCTTAGTCTGTCTCTTTTAATTCCCTAGTATGTGTTGTGGTAGGGGAGCCCAAGCAAGGATTTTTGCAGTTACTGGAGCGCGTCAGATTATCATATGGGGAGAGACGTGGTACCCTGCAGATGTACCTCTACCATATATGGGGGGCTCTTAACACACGGCAGTTAGTACAGAGGGGCCCGAAAAAATAAATCTATCCTTAAAAATACTCGAAATTGTCAGTTTAAGATAAGGTACGTGAAGTACATGCAAAAGAGTGTATATCTCAAAAATCTGACGATTTGAGTGGGGCGTACGGAAATAGGTGAGTCAAAAAGTTTCACAAAAAAAAGCGAATATTTCGCGAAATGAACGTCAGATCGAAAAACTAAAAACTACATGTTCAATATTTTTTAAAAATCTATCAAAAAATATTAAACATGACCCCCCACGGAGAGGGGCGGGAAGTAAATTTAAAATTTTATATACAAATCAAGCGATATTTCGCAAAATAAACATCAGATCGAAAAACTGTAAAATACACTTATTCAATATTTTTGAAAAATATATCGAATGGTACCAAACGGCCCCCCACGGAGGTGGGGTGGGGGTTACTTTAAAATCTTAAATGGGAGCCTTCATTGTTTTATGCAGATTTGGATTCTTTGCATAAAAATAAGCAACTTTTATTCGAAATTTTTTTTCGAGTTATGGATAGATGGTGCTATATTTGGAAAAAACGATTGTTGGAAATGGAAAATTAATGTTGTTCTGAAGCTATATCATTTGCCATTATCATGATTAACTACTGAGATGGGAAATAAGCCACAATTAAATTGAACAAATAATTTTATTAACGTTTCGAAGCCCAAATCGAAGACAACGAAACCCGATTTGGGCTTGGAAACGTTAATAAAATTAATTTTTCAATTTAATTGTGGCTTATGTTCCATCTAAATAGTTAATCATGGAAAATTAAATTAAAAAATGGGAAGTTCCCACTAAAATGGAAAATTTTACTTAACTTTTTTGGTTTTAGGACCTAATAATCACAACCCAATAGGTCCCCAAAGCGCTCGAGTGACTGTACATTTAGCATACTTTGCTCCCCTTCCTTTTAGGATACCAAAATTGACACTCAGCTAAATTCAGCTTCTTTGTTTCGTTTTTAGATATGTGATGCCTGGACTAATCGTTGTTTATGTAAGATAAGTATTATTAGTCCTGTCGCCAGGGGGGGTACAACGGCCTCGTTAATTCAGATGGACTTACTCAAGGTTTTCTTATGTATTTTGACCCGTAGAACACGAATTTTTTGGGTAACAGTTGATCCGGATGTCGATAAGATTGTTATAGACCAAGAACTTGAGGAATCTAATAACAGCGATTTTTGGCAAAACAAAACAATATTTTGTATTTTTTGGGCCATTTTAAGTAAAAAATATTTCTACAAGTTTTTTCGTAGGATGCACAGTTTTCGAGATAAACGCGGTTGAACTTTAAAAAAATCGAAAAACTGCAATTTTTGAACCCGAATAACTTTTGATTAAAAAATAAAATAGCAAGTCTGCTTACCGCATTTGAAAGTTTAAGTCAAATTATATCGGTTTTGATTATTTGCATTGGTAAAAATTTATTTTTTTATTGTTTAACAAAGCTATAAACACGTAGGGTTTCCCGTGCTTTTACATGCGTTTTAACGCATGTAACGTAGAAATAGTCTTGATTGCACTAGTACCTATTCTACCTACTCGTTCGATTTTAAATGAGAAATCATAGAAACATCACTCACGCACTAGTTGTTTGTAGCTTTGTTTAACAATAACACAATAAATTTTTAGCAATGCAAATAATCAAAACCGACATAATTTGACTTGAACTTTCAAAGGCGCTTAGCAGAATTGCTATTTTATTTTTTAATCAAAAGTTATTCGGGTTTAAAAATTGCAGTTTTTCGATTTTTTGAAAGTTCAACCGCGTTTATCTCGAAAACTCTGCATCCTACTAAAAAACTTGTAGAAATATTTTTTGCTTAAAATGACCCAACAAATACAAAATATTGTTTTGTTTTGCCAAAAATCGCTGTTATTTGATTCCTCAAGTTCTTGGTCTATAACAATCTTATCGACATCCGGATCAACTGTTACCCAAAAAATTCGTTTTCTACGGGTCAAAATACATAAAAAAAACTTGGGTAAGTCCATCTGAATTAACGAGGCCGTTGTACCCCCCCTGGCGACAGGACTATATATCCTTTGAATAGATAAATTTCATTTTGTATCTTACTCGTTAAAATTTAACCTAGTAAATTATTACTTATTACTTATTGTCTCACGTGGATACTACAAATTTAAACGGGCAATTAATCTTATGCTTATTTTAGGTTCTGAAAGCTATATCAAAAGATTCATAAGAAATTTGTATTGACAAGGCACAACCAGAAAATTATAAGTAAACCATTTCAGTGCCGGTTTAAGCTAACTTCAGGCCCTGGGCACTAGAGATTTAGGGGCCCCCTTCCTTGCTATTCGTTGTCAATTTTTTTAACAAAAAAACATATGCATTAACCTGCATTAACTATAAACGTTTATTGTAAAACCCATACATTTTTAAAAAATTTAAAAGATATTTTTAAAACAAACGAGAAAAATAGCAAACGTAAAAAATATTCCAAAAAATACATTTAAAAATATGAAAAAAAAACAGAACGTTCTACAGAACAACACATGACAAACAAAAAAACATAATCTAAAACATATATAAGACAAAAATTAGCTCACTTTTTTTCTTGACTAGGCATTAGCAAACTGCCATATTAATACTATCAAAATTCAGTTGCTCCACTTCTTCATTTTTTATACGATATCATTTTCCACGATAGTGATAATGCGTCTAGGTTTTCTTGACCCTTTGACCTTCAACATATGTATCTTTATTCTTTTTAAAGCCAAAAAAGACCGCTCGCCTGACGCATTAGAAATTGGTATCGTCAAATAAACTTGCAGTAAAGTTAAAAATTGGCAAAAGTTGCCTTTACATTCTGGATGACACCAAATTTTCAAATGTTTTTTCAAATTTTGGCATAACGTTATAAAATGAATAATTTCATTATGCAAGTTCTCTTTGGTTTCATCAACATCGTTTTAATATTCCTCGTGTAAAATATTAATTCACTTTTTGACTTCTTCTTTATTTAACGTAAAAAAACATCTATCAGCTGATGTAACATCTTTGTAGCATTGTATTCTCTTTAAAAGATCTTGGGGAATATTGTGGCATATAACATTAAATAGGTACTTCAATTCTGAATATCGTTTGCCCTTTAAAATTGTTTCATTTTCAACTGCTTAATCGAAAAACGTTTTTTCTTTGCTTTTTGAATGACAATTCTATAGAATATGATTGAGATTATTGCCTTCACAAAAAATATTTTTGGCTTCTAGTTCAATTTCGCTTAATTTATTTCTTACGTCTCCAACAAAGCTCAACTGTCATTAATTCTACTTTAATTGACACGTTCAAGTCCACAGTTTCTAACGTTTTGCTTGTTGCATTCACTCGTTTTAAAATCCTTGCCCAAATCAGTGTCAATAGAGTATCCAAGTTACTCAACCAACTCAAAGGTATCCATTTTATTATGCAGTGCTTTGGCTTCACTTCTAACTGCTGATTTTTTGTCTCTATTCTCATTGCTTAACTGGAGAAATATGTTTGATGGATCCGTAGTTTTTGAGTAAAGCGTTTACAGCGTCAAAAGTTTCTACATGTTTTGTTTTCATCGCTTCCAGGAATTCATTGCAAGTTTGTTCAGACAGATAGCTAACTGAACCTTTTTCTTTATTCGCATTGCGTTGTAAATGCTGAGCTAAGTTGTCAAGGGCAAAGTATACAAGACAACTTAAGTAATTTCCCTTATGACGACTCGTTAAATTCTCACGGGATCAACGAAAAGCTAGTCCTTAGGAAGCAAGTAATTTAATGGTGACAACAACTCTTCTTAGGACCTTTACTCAATAGTCAGCTTAGCGTTCTACTTGCTCTTTCAAGCCAGCGTATATAACTCCAATTTAACTGATGATCCATCTAACTCCAACTGATGATATTGTTATTAATGTAACCATAGAGTTCAGATGAAATTTACTTTCTTCGTGAGATTTGAGTAAACTATTCAAATATTTCCAGTTGGTAATATATATCCAGAATCAGTTAAACTATTTTTTTCAATTGTAAATAATTTGCACGGGTACCAATAAACAGCTTTAACACTTCTCTTTGCCTCAATTGGGTTTTATTCTATAAGAGTTGATTTCATTTAATCTTGTATAACAAGCTTTGTCTCCAGCTAGATACATTTTATTACAATTTTCTAAGGAAGCGCTCTTTGGTTTAAAAGTTGTCACAGTTCTTACTTATCAGTCTTAAAATCAGACCATATCGAAATCGCAGGTATTTCGTAGTCTTTTTCTCTATTTAGAAAAATATGGTCCTCGATTATATAGAGGACTTTAATTTGTTATTAATAAAAGTAAGGGTCCCTACGGGCCCTTCCAGGGCCCGGGCCCCTGGGCGCCCGCCCCAAGCACCCAATGGATAAAACGGCACTGTAAACAATGCTATAATACTCCAGGGTAATAAGCTAGAAATAGACACTCGGGACGAAATAGACGTTTGGGACACTCAAAGATCCAGGTAGCTGACTACTTTTTTAGTTATTGTAGACCTATAGGAAGAAAACCTACCTGTTTCCTGCCTAGAGTTCGCTTCCGTTTTTTAATTATTAACAATTTAGTGAAAAATCGCTATTTTTTTATTTTTTGCAACCCATTCAAAAGCTAAATAGTTGACATAAAATTACAAAATTCATTTTTTTAGAACATTGAAAAACCTTCAAAATGCCGATTTTTGAAAGTTAAAAAGTTAATTTGTTGCTACGCAAACTGCAAAATAAATGAAAATCGTTATTTGTTAATAACTTTTACTAAAACTACCTTAGAACTTTAGTGTTTCACCCAAATTTGGGTATTGGGGTACTTAACAAACCCTCAAAATTTGAGACCGATCCATTAATTAGTTTAAGAGTTGTTCTAACTGCTTATCCCAGAGGCCTTTATTTTGCAATAACATAAGACAGAAAATAATGAAGATATTCCCATACGCAATTCTGCGTATGTCAAATGAAAGTAGAAAACTGATGCTATCAAAATGTACTAAAAAAAGATAAAAAAATTATCTAATATAGTCTAAAATCCTAATGCCAAATTTGTGAAATTTTGTCGTTTCTAAACATTTAGAATAACTTTTAAAATATTGTCCGTAGAAATAATCATTTTACATATTTAGAAAAGCGGTATTTTACACGAATTTTCAAAAATGTAGTTCAATTGTCCTTCACATAACATTTCGAACATTTGTACTTATGGTAGTGGTCTTTTCGGGCCGCTGATCACAGTTTAAAGAAGCAGAAGAAGAAAAAGAAGATTATTAAGCTTCTTGATAAGTGACGTCCGCGTATCACTGTTTTTTTTCTGTGCGTGTACTGATCACAAGTGCTTTCCAAATAGTTTTATAAAAATTATTAGACAGTGTTTAAAATACCACAAAAGTCATCAGAGAATAATTTTGTATCCCGAAAGAGGCGGAAATATGAAAATATTTAATATTTACGAAATGACAATTTTAACCAAATTCAAACTTGGGGTCCTTTTTTGTTGTTATCAATATATTTTCTCTGTTGTCATAGTTACTATATCTCGCCTTCTTCCCTATTTGAAATACTCAAAACGTCAATAGTATCTGTCAAAACACACAGAGATGTAACAGGCGCTATGTTGCCACACTGCACTGATTTTCCTATTAATGTTTATTTTGTAGCTAAATGTCCGACAGACATGATATTATGCAAAAATTTATATTGTTTGTGTCAATAAGGATACCTTAAGGTAGCCCAAAGTAATACAGACTACATTATTAGGGGTTTAAAAATAAAATTATAGCCCAAAGGTTTAAAATAGAACAAAATAAAGGGTTTACCAATAAAATTAGAGCAGGGGTGCTTTTAAGCAGCCCAAAAAATCTTTATGATTATTTGACCTGCCTCTATTTTTCAGAGGTACTCTACAGTAGTCCAGAAGTTTAGAATAGAACAAAATATATTAGTTTAACTGCTTTTGTAAATTTTACTTCGATTTCACGTTACAAGCAAGTTTACTTGCACTAAATTATTTGTTTGGTTTTGTGTTCAAACAATAAAACTAGAGCAGAGGTATTTTTTAGTAGCCTAGACAATCTTTATGATCATTTTATCTGCTTCTATTTCTCAGAGGTATTTTTACAGTAGCCCAGCAGTTTGGAATACAATAGAATTATATTTATTTCACTACTTTTGTAAATTCTACTTCGATTTAAGATTACAAGCAAGTTTAATTACACCAAGCTTTTTGTTTGGTTTGTCTTCAAACAATAAAATTACAGCAGAGGGTACTTTTTAGCAGCCCAGACAATCTTTATGATTATTTTATCTGCTTCTATTTCTCCGAGGTACTTTAATGTAGCCCAGAAGTTTAGAATACAATAAAATGTATTTATTCAACTACTTTGTGCACATTTGGCCTAGATTTCATATTACGAGGGTAGTAAGTTTACTGCTTACATTAAATGTTTGTTTGGTTTGTCCTCAAACAATAAAACTAGAAGAGGGTACTTTTTTTAGTAGCCCAGAAAATCTTTATTTTGAGCTACTCCTATTTCGCAGAGTTACTTATAGTAGCCCAGAAGTTTAGAATAGAATAAAACATATTTAACTACTTTTTGCACATTCTGCATTGATTTTTATCGTCTACCTTAATATTACAAAGTTAGTAAGTGTACTTACAATAATTTTTTGTTTGGTTTTGTCAAAAATATTAAACAAAGATACAAAATCAGCTTTATTAAGTCATCTCGAAGTCATTACGAAGCCACAAAAGACCACTGTTTATCCAAAGACTATACCACAAAGCCAAGCTGCTGTTTCCACTCAGCATCCATCAAGAGTTCTTTCAGAATCTAGCAACTTTAATCAGCAGCGTTTAAACTTCAATCCAACCTTGAGCAGACCAAGAATTGGACAAAGTCAGTACTCAAATCACCCTCTACTAGCATCGAGATGCAAACAATCGAACAGACAGCAGTACCGAAAGCAAATGAGAACAACCAGGATGTCATACTAAATGTCAATAAAAATTAATAGGGTAATATGGCTAACTGTATTAAAATATGGAAAGGGATTACTTCAGATAAGAAATTTTTAAGTTTGGTCTAAGGTTTTAATATTTTATTTAAAACAACGCCCTCTGAAGAGAGAGCACCAAAAGTTCTAATAGACCCAAACTGGTCGTATGACAAAAAAAAAAATTACTTGAAAAGTAATTAAAAATTACTATTTCTCCTTCTTCACATACAAAAGGACAATTTATTTTTCGTAGTTTTTTGTGCCTAAAAAGACGGAAATCAGAGATTTTGTTTTGAATTTAAAACAATTGAATTGCTTTATAGAAGCCACATATTTTAAGCTGGAAGACTATAATAGGTCAGTCCTCAAGCTCATTTTCAAGGGTTATGGCAAAAATAGATTTAAAAGTTGTCTATTTTGCTATTCCTGTTCATTAAAATTCTAAAAAATATTTAAAATTTAAGTACAGAACTACTTTTTTATATTAATTAAACTGTTTACCGTTTGGTTTGAATAATATCTCGGCTTTTATATTTACAAAAACTTTAAAACCAGCCCTAAATAATCTAATAACAGGAGGCTTTACTTTTGTCAATTTTTTAGAGGACCATTTACCAATTTCAAAATCATATTTAAAATGTAAAGAAAATATTGTTTAAACATTTTCTATGTTTTTTCTGCTTGGGATTTACTATAAATAAAAAAAAAGGAAAAGTATACTTTCACCCCCACAAAATATAACTTTTCTTGGTTTTACGTTTGATTCGAACCTGATATATTTTGCACCTGCTGACAAAAAAAAAAATCTAATATTATTCAGAACATCAGAAATAAAAGTACATGTAAAATAAGATCATTTGCAGCCTTAATCGGTCAGTTTGTAACAGTTCGTCCATTTATGGAAGTTAAATATGGAAAATTATAAAAAAAAAAAAAACAATATATAAATAAATACAAAAGAAAAGTAGCCTCTTTCTTAAACTAATAGTTATAACACTAAAATGACCATACCTAAATACTTAAAAATGATTACAATTGGTGGTTAAATAACATACCAATTAGTGAGCAAAATATAAAATAATCCAATTATGTACTTGAAATATTTTGCGATGCATATTTATATCTTTTAGCATGGCGGGTATGCTGCATTGATAACAAAACTCATGGTTTTTGGAGTCATGAACAACAACTACATATAAATGTACTTCAGTTACTAGCAGCATATAGTGGCTTGAAATCCTTTTTCAACGAATATAGGAATTGTAACATTTTGCTAGGAATAAATAACGCAACAGCTGTGTCTTGCATTAACAAGATGGGTAGTGTACAGTACTCAACATTTGCAGATAAGTTTAATAATTCTGTGAAAATAGGAATTTAAAAATTATTTTTGCATCTGTAACAGTAAAAAAAAAATGCTTTTGCCTGACTTGTAATCAAGATCTTTAAAAATAGAAACAGAGTAGGTATTCTTTAAGTGATAATTGTGTTACTATAATTTTTGAGCAGCTTCTTATTCCAGAAATCGATATGTTTGCCACATATCCTAAAAAAAAAAAAAAAAATGTGCAAGGTATGTAATTTTGAACCCTGACCCCGGATCAGAGAAAGCCAATGCCTTAATTCTAGATTGGCATGGATTTAAATTTTATGTTTTTCAGCCTTGGTACACAACCTTTGACCACCATACCTTACACAACCAAAAAGATAATTATGGACCTAATAAAAATTTAATCTAGAATTTTTTTTGGGGTTTTATATCCAGGACATCTTTTGGGTTTCCATATTCTTGTCAGGCAAGCTTTTTAAGAAAAGCCATTCCTGAGGATTCCATCCCATCTATTACAACAAATCACTAAATCTGTATGATACAGTTTTCGAGAGATGGTGACGGTTTAGTATAAAATAATAACCATTTTGCTTATGAATTATCAAATTTTAATTTTATTAAATCTATCGTAGAACCGGATTATAATTATAGCTCGTATTAACATTCACAGTGCTGCATTGGCGTTGATAGAAGATATCCTAGAATATTATAAAAACATTTTTAAATTTTTTTTACAAATGTATATATAACCTCAAACCTTAATTGCCCAAATATTAATTAACTTGGGACCCTCTACCAGTATTACTTTATTTAGAAACATTATTTCGTCTCACAAGCCTTTCCCTGAAAGATCTTACTTACAAACTTGTAATGTTGATTACACTCACTTCAGTTCAGAGGTTGCAAACCCTGTACCTAATAAAAATTCAGAATATTTTCATGGATCAAGATAAAATTGACATTTTGATATAACATAGGATAAAGACTTCCCCAAAAAAAAAAAAAAAAAAAAAAAAAAAATAATAATAATAAATAAACAAATATCAACCTATTTAAAACAAAAAACACAGTTGAGAGTGTTTAGAGATTTCTAAAACATTCGTCCTCAATCGGAAGACAATTTGTTTATAACTAAAAACAAAAAAAAAAAAAAAAGAGACGTATAAAGCAACATCTACCCAGGCGTTGAGTAGATAGATATAACATTTTTTTTTTAAATTAAAAATATAGACACTAATATTTTTAAAGTGTATAGTGTTAGACATGCATCTACCTCAGCGGGAGTTAGAACTGGATTATAGAAGATATTAGAGAGACGGCGAGATGGACAGAAAATTCTCAAGTATTCAATATTTTTATAATAAACCTCTAGCAAAAGATTACGGACTCTTTGCAAACCGTATTGTCTGGTGAGTCCATGTAATTGTATGTAATTGTAATTATATTACATGTGTAGGTTACTAATATTAGTAAGAACATTAATTTTCTTATTATGTTTATTTGTACCTGGTTGAAAGTACACATCTCATATAATTAAAATATAAACATGAATCTTAATTAATAATTGCTCTAATATATTAGTTAGGTATACATATGTATATATTTTGTGTAAAGTTTCTAAAACAAAAAAAAAAAAATTGCTAAGTACTATTCATTTTTGGATTGCAATGTACTTTTGTTTATTTATCGCACAATATTGTTTAATCTTTCAACAGCCTACCATAAGTACAAATGTTCGAAATGTTATGTGAAGGACAATTAATTGATTGGTTGACTTACCTGTTAAGGAGGGACAATCATAATTGTCCTATCTTACATTTCGAACATTTGTACGCTCCCCCCCATTGATTCTTTTGAACCCACCCATGTCTTGTGCGATAAAAATAAAATAAAAAAAAAACAGTGATACGCGGACGTCACTTATCAAGAAGCTTAATAATCTTCTTTTTCTTCTTCTGCTTCTTTAAACTGTGATCAGCGGCCCGAAAAGACCACTACCATAAGTACAAATGTTCGAAATGTAAGATAGGACAATTATGATTGTCCCTCCTTAACAGGTAAGTCAACCAATCAATTAATTGGTGACTAGTCGTGGTATGCGAAGGGGGAGCTGGGAGGTGACAAATGCACGAGTTCAAAAATAAAAAAGGCAACTTAAAACTACTATCATTTCCTATATCTCGGGATCTACTGAATATATTTTGATCTTACTATTTTTAATTTGTATGTAATTTTTCTGTGCATTACAAATATGCAATTTGTCTAGACACTTATTAATTAATAAACAGTCTAATTTGTTTAAACAATTTTTGAAAAAATAATTTTTTCCGAAAAATCCATGATTTTAATTATACTATCTTTAATAATCATAGAAAAAGTTAAAGTATACTTTAATAAATAAATTATCTTCAATAAATAATTATCTAATAAAAATCATTTATTTATTAAAGTGTACTTTAACTTTTTTTATGATCATTAATGATACTATGATTAAAAAAAAGATTTTAAAAAAAAAATATTTTTTCAAGAATTGTTTAAACCAATTAGACTGTTTATTAATTAATAAATTTATAAACAAATTGCATATTTGTAGTACGTAGAAATTACAAGCGAATTAAAAAAAGAAAGATCAATATCCATTGAGTTGATCCGGATATGCAGAAAATTATATTCGTTTGAAATTGCTTTTTCGGTATTTTAACTCGGTGGATTTGTAGGTTCCCCCTAGTAATCGTTTGAAATACATTTTTGAAAAATCGTAGAGGGTGCTGTGAAGGTACAATGTTTGTGCAAATTTTTTAAGAAACCATACAAATCCCATTCTTTAAAATGTCATTAATGATATTCCTTAATTATTATAAACAAATTAGCTGTAAATTAAAAAAAACATATGGCTGTCAACAAAAAACAAAAAAGTTTGTCCCAATTGAACCCAGGCTAATTTTTTTATTTGAAAATTCGTGTTAAAATACTATCTTTTCGAATATATAAAAAGATTGTTTCTACGAACAACATTTTTAAAGTTATTCTAAATGTTTATAAACTACAAAATTTCAAAAATTTGGCATTGGGATTTTTCACTATATTAATTATTTTCTTTATCTTTTTTTAATACATTTTGATACTATCACTCTTCTACTTTCAGTTGGCATACTCAGAATTGCCCTATTTTCATTATTTTTTGTCTTATCTTATTGCAAAATAAAGGTCGCTGGGATAAACAAATAAAATAACTCTTAAACTAATTAATTGATCGGTCTCAAATTTTGAAGGTTTGTTAAGTACGCCAGTACCCAACTTTGGGTGAAACAATAAAGTTCTAAGGTAGTTTTAGTAAAAATTATTAACAAATAACGATTTTTATTTATTTTGCAGTTTGCGTAGCAAAAAATTAACTTTTTAACTTTCAAAAGTCGGTATTTTGAAGGTTTTTCAATGTTCTAAAAAACTTAATTTTGTAATTTTATGTCAACTATTTAGCTTTTGAATGAAGTGCAAGAAATCGAAGAAATTGCAATTTTTGCACTAAATTGTTAATAATTAAAAACGGACGCGAACTCTAGGCAGGAAACAGGTAGATTTTCTTCCTATAAGGTCTACAATAACTAAAAAAGTAGTCAGCTACCTATCTCTTTGAGTGTCTCGAGAAAATCCTTATTACTCTGGACTACAAGGGTATCAATTTTCTAAATACTACGCTATGTTCTTCTTGCAGTACCGTCTCCTATCGGAGGTTGGCTACCATCACAGCAATCATAACTTTGTTGGCTGCAGCTCTGAACAACTGTATTGAACTGCACCCATACCACTCCCTTAAATTTCGCAACCAGGAAATCCTCCTACGTCCCACATTTCTCTTTCCCGAGAAATGTGCTCTCTACGCTGTGTTACAACTAGCATTTTGCAAGAACCAATAAGTCAGCTCATAAACTTAGCAAATGAGTGACAATGTTTCCGTACGTGAAGGACTTGTACGACTCCTAAGCAAGACCAAGACCCCACACAGTTAAAACGCAGAGAATGCCGAAAACAGTAAAAGTGAGAATACTCTGAAGAATTACAGGAAACATACGTAAAGACCAAAGACCGAATAAGGAATGACGAGATTAAAATAAAATGTAATATAATGTAAAAACAAGTAAAAAATAAATAGAAAAAAGAATGGAACAAATAGTAGAAGAGAAGGCACAAAATTTGTTAAATAACAACGGACAAATGAAAAATTACAACATGAAAAACCCTCAAAAAAGTCGATGGAAAGACACTATAGAATAGATATAGAAGTACAGATGGACGGGGTCGAGTTCGCTCCCAATGGTAAGAATTTTACCTGAACTAAAAAAGGTAGAGTCCGAATTGGCTCCCATAGACAAAATTTATTTTACCTAAACATGTCGAAAATATCACCCAGCGTTGTCACTTCTTTCAAATTTTCTCTTTTTGTTAGAAACAGGTACCTTCCTAGAAATATCTATGAGAAAGGAGGAAGACCTAACCCTTTGGTCCTAACTTAACTTTCGGGTATTAGAGTGTAGAGCACAAACCGGCCGATTTCAGGTAAGAGCGCAAAACGGTCGAGCGCATACCGGCCGACACCGATAATTTGTGTTAAAATTGCCACATATGCCAATGTTGAACTAAAACAAACTCTAAAAGTATATGTCTAAAAGTATAATTTTCCTATAAAAAGTCTATATCAGTATGTAAATTTCCTAAGCAGTATAAATATTACACGATTTGGCAACAATGTCTAATGTTTCCGCGATTATATGAGAGCCTACCCGCGTTCATGCGGGAGCCAATTCGTACCCTTCAAAAATATACCTGAACGAAGCGGAGCGAACTCGACTTCACCCGTACAGATATAGGACGAAGATGCAATGTGGAGAATATCAAAGACTGGTAATAAATAGAAAAGTATAACGGAACGACCAGATAAGTCGAATAGCAACAAATAGAGTAATAACCAGACGGTTCACTAATATAGTCTAGCCGCAACATAGGGGGTCCCGTGGACACTTTTAGTTCGCCGCGATTTAATGGTGGTATTATAGGTTTTTTGGGTCGCTTAATCCTATGGAAGTGGTCTGGAAGCCCAAATGTGGTGCGTTTAATTGTTATTAACAAATTATGGTAAAATTAGGAGTTTTTCAGGAATCGTTAGTAGCCCTGTAAATAAATTGATAGTGTTAAGGTCTTCTCTGGTGTATTTTTGGTCGCTGAATCGAATGCGACTAGTCGCGATTACTCAAAATGTGTTCTTATTTTGTTAATAACAAAATAATTGTATATTCTACGAAAAGCTCGAAATGCGTAAGCGACAGCAAGTTTGTAGCCTTTTTCATAGTATTTGTTTACGCTAAATCGATTGTCACTAGTCGTGACAGCTTAAATCACGTTCCGACTTTGTTATTAATAAATTATTGCAAAAATTTCGGTTTATAGTACGTTCACTCACGATTTTTGCTCTAAATTTCAAAAAACCACTTGGATTGACATGAAATTTGGTATACACGTAGATAACGTGTCAAACAAAGCAAGTGATATTGTGCTGATGTGTGCTTTTACACTGGGGGTGAGTTTCACCCCGTTTCGGGGGTGAAAAAAGAAACCTTTAAAATAAGTCCGGAATTGGATGAACTGATTAATTCTAAACAACTTATGTTCTACACAGTTTTTTCACTAAGTCAATACTTTCCGAGTTATTTGCGAGTGAATATGTTCATTTTCAACAAAAAAACCAAATAACTGGAAAAGTATTGACTTATTGAAAAAACTGTATCGTACAAAAGTTGCTTAGAATTAATCAGTTTATCCAATTTCGGACTAATTTTAAGGGTTTCTCTTTGCACCCCCGAAACGAGGTGAAACTCACCCCCAGGGTAAAAGCACACATCGGAACAATATCACTTGTTTTGTTTGACATGTTAGCTACGTGTATGCCAAATTTCATTTCAATCCAAGTGGTTTTTTAAAATTTAGAGCAAAAACCGTGAGTGATATTTTTGCAATAATTTATTAATACCAAAGTCGGAACGTGGTTTAAGCTCTCACGACTAGTGACAATCGATTTAGCGTCAAAAATACTATGAAAAAGACTACAAACTTGCTGTAGATAACGCATTTCGAGCTTTTCGGCGAATAAACAATTATTTTGTTATTAACAAAATAAGAACACATTTTGAGTAATCGCGACTAGTTACATTCGATTCAGCTACAAGAAATACACCAGAGAAAACTATCAATTTATTTACAGGGCTTCTAATAATTCCTGAAAACACCTAATTTTACCATAATTTGTTAATAACAATTAAACGCACCACATTTGGGATTCCAGAGCATTTCCATTGGATTCAGCGACCCAAAAAACCTATATTACCAGCATCAAATCGCGACGAACCGAAAGTGTCCACGGAACCCCCTATGTTGCGACTAAACTAATATAGAAGACCACGAAAACAATGGAACGACAACTTATTGAAAGTAAATTGAAAAGCTGACAAAGTCATATCAACACAAAAATAAAAACAAGAAGTTATTTCTGTTTTATAAATATGTCTTTAGCATTCTTGGTTATGTTTTCTTTATATTGTTTATGTAATAATGATACACCCTTATATATTTTTACTTTTTTACAGTTCATTTTAAAAATATCTTCCATACTTAATATTAGTTAACAAAATATTTTTTAAACATTATTCAACTTTCTAATTTTTTCAATTTGTAAACTCCAAGCTTCCTGTAATGAATAACTAATATACTTTTTGACCATTACGTAAGTATTATTTACTATGTTTAATAAAACAAATACATTAAGGTAAAAGTTTTCTAAATAAAAGCAATACTAATGACTACTATCAATTAATAGCTCATTTAAAAGTGGTTTTAAATTTTTAATTTATTCCGATTTATTGATTTTGTATATTTGCTTCGGAATAGAATTAATTACTGATAACGAAGCCCATTTAACGACAAACAGTGCATTGTTGTCTTTCCGGTAGTTACCTACAATGACGTATTTTATGATTCTCTTTAGTTTTAAACATTATTTAAAAATACCTTCTCTAATTACTGTGATCTACATAATCTCACCACTGGATCTTATCTACAGGTATTTTAAAATTCAATATAATTTTGTTCTTGTATACCCACTTGTTCTTGTAGTGTACTTATCTACTAATTTACATAATTTTGGGAATTGGCTGACCGCTAGAAACTAGCATTATACAAAAATAGAAATACGATAGCTATTCAGAGAAACTAGCTAGATTTTTAATGGGTAGATACTTCAGATTATTGGTATAGCTACAGTATATAGAGGTTCCTCTTTATACTGTGGTATAGCACAGTAATGAGTTACAAGAAGGATTATCTTAAAAGCAATCCCTAAGGTGATTAGAGTGAAAAACTATACAGGCTGTCCAGAAACTCTCCCGACAAACAAAAACCGGAGATTCCTCAGATAATGTTAAGATAATTTAACCCAATTTAGTCCTGTCGCTAGTGGGGGTACAACGGCCTCCTTAATTCAGATGGACTTACCCAAGTTTTTTTTATGTATTTTGACCCGTAGAACACGAATTTTTTGGGTAACAGTCGATCCGGATGTCGATAAGGTTGTTATAAACAAAGAACTTGAGGAATCACTTAACAGCGATTTTTCGCAAAACAAAACATTTTTTTGTATTTTTTGGGTCATTCTAAGCAAAAAATGTTTTTACAGGTTTTTTCGTAGGATGCATAGTTTTGACATAAACGCGGTTGAACTTTTAAAAAAATCGAAAAATTGCAATTTTTGAACCCGAAAAACTTTTGATTGAAAAATAAATGAGCAATTCTGCTTACCGCATTTGAAAGTCCAAGTCAAATTCTATCGGTTTTGATTACTTTCATTGCTAAAAATTAATTTTTTTATTGTTAAATAAAGCTATAAACACATAGTGATTGAATGATGTTTTCAATGCATTTTTCATTGAAATCGAACGAGTAGGCGCGCATACAAACCATTTCTACGTAGATTACGTAAATTAAAACGCATGCATTGGGCACGGGAAACACTATGTGTTTATGGCTTTGTTTAACAAGTAAAAACTTAATTTTTAGCAATGCAAATAATTAAAACCGATAGAACTTGACTTGAACTTTCAAATGCAGTAAGCAGAATTGCTATTTTATTTTTTAATCAAAAGTTATTCGGGTTCAAAAATTGCACTCTTTCGATTTTTTGAAAGTTCAACCGCGTTTTTCTCGAAAACTATGCATCCTACAAGAAAACTTGTAAAACCATTTTTTACTGAGAATCACCCAAAAAATACAAAAAAATGTTTTGTTTTGCGAAAAATCGATGTTATGTAATTCCTCAAGTTGTTTGTTTATAACAAACTTATCGACATCCGGATCAACTGTTACCCAAAAAATTCGTGTTCTACGGGTCAAAATACATAAAAAAAACTTGGGTAAGTCCATCTGAATTAATGAGGCCGTTGTACTCCCCTGGCGACAGGACTAATTCATCTAGTCCGAAAATGCTTCCTGTGGGAGCTAGAGCTCCCATGTATATCTCCTGAACGCTTCTATTTACAAAAACGAAAAATGGTACGCCTATTTATCTTCCAGAGATAAATTGACTCTATCAATTGCGAATTTCTAGTACCGGTCATAGGCATCCGTTTTGGGTAGGGCAACGGTTATTTTATAGCATACATTTTTTGTCTTTAAATTTGAAGTATTTTTGACACTGGTTTATTAAATTCTGACGTAATTTATATTACTAAAAGGTACTCTTGCTTTAAGTCCATAGGATGCACCGTTTTCTAGAAAACTCAATTTGAAAATTTTTCGTTCTTTGAATTTGAAAGAAAAATGAAAATAATTTAAAAAAAAAACGGTGCATTTTATCGACATAAAGCAATAGAAACTAGAATTAGTTCAGGGAAATAAGGGAAAAAATTATCCTGTTGGTGACACAACCCCCTCCAGGCCGGAGCCAAATTTTTTGAGTAGTATGGACATCTATAATAATAGCCTATTATGTTTCCTGCAGCCGATTTTGATGATATACATAGTTATAAACAAATAAAGATCAAAAAACGGCAAATTTTTGCTTTTTTCGTCTTTTACCAAAAAGTTAAACATTTTAAACAAATTTGAGAGTAAGAAACTCATAAATCGTATAAAAAAAACTTCAATATGGCGTTCGCTGAGTATGTCTATCCTTATTGGTTGCTTAGAAAATTGCAAAATAAATCATAAATTTTTAGTTTTTATAAATATTTATAACATAACTTATGTAAAAATTAACTTAGAACCTTCTTTTTAAACGGAATGCTGAGACTTCTGGTGCTTAAATTATATCGTAAATTTCAAAGCAATTGGTCAAATAGTTTAAAAGTTATTTAATTTGTTTATCCCAAATTAATTTTTTTTGGCAACACCTAAGTCAGAAAATGATGAAGCTACAGTAATACTTTGGATAGTTTATGAAAGAAGAAGATTTACACTATTAATTTAATTTAAAAAAAAATGACAAAAAATATTTCTAAATATGGCAAAGTTATTTTGCAAGAATATGTTAATTAAAAACATGGGCGAACTAACTTCGTCCCTAAAATTGTCCTAGGCCAATTGTTTTTCTTTCTAATGTGTATAAAAATTCAGTCTTTCATAATATGAAAAAATAATTTTTCTACGGGTAACGGTTAAAAATTTATTCTAATTGTTTATAAGTAAGCAAAAAACCGGATGCACATCAACCGAACTATTCAGAGCAGCAGCATCTAAGATCAGAATAGCCATGATGATTGCCAACATCCGTCGCGCAGAGACGGCACGTGAAGAAGAAGAAGCAAAAAATCGACATGTTTTTGCAAAATAATTTTACACTGTTTAAAATTACTTTTTGTCATCTTGTAATTACGTATTTTTTATGGGAAATAAGCCACAATTTTACTAAAAAATGAATTTATTAACGTTTCGAAGCCCAAATCGGGTTTCGTTGTCAAAATACAAAATACTATTAAAATAAAACAAACATGTTGTTGTTTTATTTTAATAGTATTTTGTATTTTGACAACGAAACCCGATTTGGGCTTCGAAACGTTAATAAATTCATTTTTTAGTAAAATTGTGGCTTATTTCCCATAAAAAATACGTAATTATAAAAATGCCACAAGGAAATAGCTTCAGAACAACATTGTCATCTTGTATTTTGTCATTTATACTCACTAATAGTATAAAAGTTCTTCTTTCATAAACTATCCGAAATATTACTGTAACCTTATAATTTTTTGACTTATAGTGTTGGAAAAAAAAGATGAATTTGGGATAAACAAATTAAATAACTTTTAAACTATTTGACCAATTACTTTGAAATTTAAAATATAATTTAAGCACAAAAAGTCTCAGCATTCCGTGTACAAAGAAGGTTCTAACTTAATTTTTACATAAGTTATGAACATTTTTAAAATCTCAAAATTTATGCCTTATTTTGAAATTTTCTAATTAACAAATAAGGATAGACATATTCAGCGAACGCCATAATGAAGTTTTTTATATGCTTTATGAGTTTCTTTTTCTCATATTTGTTTAAAATTCTTCACTTTTTAGTAATAGATGAAAAAAAGCGAAAATTAACCGTTTTTTGATCTTTGTTTGTTTATAACTATGTATATCATCAAAATCGGCGGCAGGAAATATATAGGTTATTAATATAGATGTCCCTACTACTAAAAAGTTTGGTTTCGGCCTGGAGGGGGATGTGTCACGAGAAAAATCTAATTTCTCTGGACTAAATACCTAATAATTTAATAATCTAGTGTCAAAAATGCTTAAAAATTAAAGACAAAACTGATTAAGCGATAAAATATTTGTTGACCTGTTGATCAAATGATAAAACCAAAGATAAATCTGGAAAATAAACAAACGTATTTTACCAGTAAACGTATTGTACCAGTTTTCGCTTTTCTGAATAGTTTTTTTGGAAATTGTTTTCAAATAAAAAAAAAACGAAAGTTTCAAAATCGATTTTTTTTAAAACCGTGAATCATACCGACTTAAACCGAGAGTACCTTTTAGTACTAGAATACCTCAGAGTTTAATAAGCCAGTGTCAAAAACACTTAAAAGTTAAAGACAAAAAGCTATGGAATAAATTAACCGTTGCACTACCCAAAACGGACGCCTATGACCGGTATTAAGCGGCGTTAAGACACAGCGATAAGTCACAGCAACTAGTTGCGATGAAGTTGCTGTGATTTGTTGATGATTGAAACGCTGTTTAGACGCTGCGATAAGTTGATGTGGATTTATCGCAATGTGACTGACCACAACAAGTTGAAGAGGGGAGCATTGTTTACATTTTAGATCCTTCAATGAATTATAACTAGTTTTCATCCTAAACAAATAGATCCTGTTACTTTTTTCATTTACTTCTTTTACTTTTAATTTATTTACTATATTTATTTACTATATTTACTATATTTATTTACTATCTTTTTTCATTTACTTCCTGTTACTTTTTTCATTTACATAAAGGACTGCTTTACAAAGTAAAATTAGCACTATCTAGTAACTATTTCCTCCTAATGAAATCCTACTTATCAAATAGATATTTCTCAGTAAAATTCAAAGACCAACAATCCAGCCTCTGTCCTATTAACTCCGGAGTTCCGCAAGGTAGTGTTCTCGGACCTCTGCTTTTCTCACTCTACACAGCCGATATACCAGAGTCTCCTAACACTACGATCGCTTCCTTTGCTGATGACGTAGCAATACTAGCAGTAAATGAAGATCACATACAAGCCTCACAAGACCTGCAACACCATCTGGACATACTCAGTGAATGGTACAAAAAATGGCGAACTAAAGTAAATAAAACAAAATCATCTCAAATAACGTTTACAAACCGCCACAACACATGCCCACCTGTAAGAATGGAAAATGTACGAATACCAACAGTAACAGAAGCTAAATACCTTGGCCTCCATCTTGACCAACGTCTTACTTGGAAAAAACATATACAGACTAAAAGAAGACAACTAGACTTGAAATTTCGGCAAATGTATTGGCTCCTTGGACGCAGATCAACAACATCCAAAACAAAATTCTTCTGTATAAAGCAATAATCAAACCTATTTGGTACTACGGACTACACCTCTGGGGCTGTGCAAAGTCAACATCACTGAATATCTTTCAAAGATTTCAGTCGAAAGTTCTAAGATCAATAGTGGATGCACCCTGGTATGTAACTAATCAAACACTTCACGAAGACTTAAATATACCTTTCATTAGAGAAGAAACCCATCGAGCCTCGGAATCACAAAACGAGCGTACCATTCACCATGACAACGAATTAGTAAGGGAATTATTTCATAATGGCCCTGTCACAAGGAGACTAGATAGAACCTGGCCTCAGGACCTATTTTAAAACTTTAAACATAAATAGAATAAGATGAGGCATCATTGGAAGTCTCTTCTTCATGACCAAAAACATGGAAAAAAATTTACTTAATACTCTTTTAATGATGTAGATTGTAAATAAACATAATTACATAAAAAAAAAATAACAAAAATATAAAGGTTGGGTATGTTATACAGGGTAATTACAAAGTCATAACCAATTTTATATGAAAATCGTAAGAAGTTCAACTCACTGTATAAATAAAAATAAGCACAAGGGCAATGGTTTATTAATGCCATATTTTTTATTTATTGTCAAAATTTTTAAAAATGATTGATATTGCGTATTTACTTTATATCTAATAAAGGGTGAGTTAAAACTCAAGTACATTATTTTTTCAATAAAATTTAAATGGGATAACCTGTATTTTATATCACTATTAAAAAGTACCATTACCGTACTTTAATTTGTATACAACATTCCATATGTCTAAATTTATTAAGTTGAAAGACTGATAGGTTTTGTATCTAAATTTATGTCTAAATTTATTAATTTATTTTTTTTGCGTTTAAATTTTTCAAAAATACTTATTAGTTTTCTCAGGTTTCGACAAAAATGAATCCCATTTAAATAGCTTTGAAGCCGAAAGTAGGTACCGAAAGTTCGTACCCATTCCCTTAATGGTAGCCATTTAATTTGATAGGTAAATAAATTCTAATTCGGTATTATTCTACCATATTGATGAAATTTAACTCCAAGTTCGATAAATCGGGGTACCGTTTAGACACGACGATAAATTAAAACAACTCGATCATCACAACAAATTGATTCAATCCGATACCAACTTCAACCCAATTCCAACTTTGATAAATCGCTGGATGCACCGTTTACACACAACGATAAGTTGCAACAGCTCGACTGATATGGATAAGTTGCTTGATTTATCGCTGTGTGTAAACGACGCTTTAAATTGGAGCTGGAAGTTCAGATAATAGAACAAGTAATGGAGTTTAAATACCTAGACATCACACTATCTAGCTAAGGAAGGTTCGAAACAGAAGCGGAAGATCAAGTTAATAGAGCAAACAGAGCCGCAGGTGGCTTGAATGACACAATATAGAGAAATAAAAATATCGGAAAAGATATGAAAGGCAGAATTTACAAAACAGTCATCAGAACAATAATGACATACGCGGCAGAAACACGACCCGACACAGAGAGGACAAAAAGATTGCTCGAAACAGCGAAGATGAAAACCCTTTGAAAAATCGATGGTGAGACTCTATGGGACAGAGCTAGAAGTGCAGATATACGACAGAAGACAGGGTAAGAAACAGAAGAATAGAATGGAATGACCACATAAACCGAATGACAACAGAGTAGTCAGGACAGCGAGAGACGGTTTCCCAATAGGCAGACGATCAGTGGTAAGACCACGGAAACGATGAAACGACAACTTACTAGAGGTACATTGAAAAAACAGACAGTCATGTCTATACAAAAAGAAGAAGAGTAATAATTTATGAAAATTTTGATAATAAATAAAAAAATGGCATCAATAATCCATTGCTTTTATGCTTATTTTTATTTATACAATCGTTAACTTGTTACAATTTTCATATAAAATTGGTTATAACTTTGTAAAATACCCTGTATAACATAACAATCCTTTATTTATACATTTTTAATGGCGAAGTTAAGAAGATTTTTAATATAAAATAAAATACAGGGTGTTCCAATAAAAAAAAATTAAGTTTGGCCTGCCACTATGTTATCGAACACCCTCTGTAACATTCTAATTAATTTTGAAATGTGAATCTCAAAGTTGGATACAATTTTTGTTATTAACTTTTATTGCTATCTATTACTATAACGGATCTACGTAGCTTTACCCCACTAATCAATCACCCTGTACTAGTGTTGCCCAAATGCAAGACCAAGACGAGACTTGGACAGTCTTGGTCTTGGTCTTGCACCAGTACACCTGGTCTTGGTCTTGGTCTTGGTCTTGCAGCAAGAGTCTTGCAAGTCTCGCAGTTACCCACTAGCATATTGCTATTTATTAATAGACAACTCACATTAGGTGGGTTTGAACCCACGATCTAAATTATCCTTGCCTATACTCTAACTAACTGGGCTATCTACCGTGTCCCACGGGAGTCAGTCTCTTTCTTAATAAACGTTTGTATTTAATAACCTGACATGTGCTAAAACATGATGAAAACACAAAAAATCAAACAAATGACATAAACTTATCTAGACTGTATTTTAAAGAACATTATCTGTCTAGAAAGGGATTGATGGACTCTCACATTAGGTATATGAAATAAAATGGAATAAAAGAGTTCTACAATTTGCCATTTATTCAAATAAAAAATAAAAAAAATACAAATTAAATTACAGCACAGTACGCAATAGCTTTGACACTATTATTAGTTGAAAATTTTTGTTTGCTATTAGTTGAAAATTTTAAGATTGACTTTTTTTTAACAAGAATTAATACAAAGTAATACACGCAGTTTAATTATATAACATTTATACAGAGTGAGATTTATGTATGGAACCCCTCAAATATCCCGGAAACGACTTGAACGATTTTTATAGAATTTGGTGAATAAAGGTCTTCTAATGCGGCCGATATTATAGTGGTAATTACAGATTGTTACCAGATCTTGCGTTTTTTTTGAAAATATAATGAACTTTTTTTTTTTGAACGTAATGAACGTATATTTTTGCATTTTGAACCATAATAACTACTACTTAATTTTCATGTAATATTTCCTATATACCGAAATGCCGTAATTTATATATTAGTTATTTCTATATTTATTTAAAAAAAAAATTAAACAAATTATAAAAATCAATTGTTTCAGCCCTGGCAGACTTATTTTAGGTTCTTTGAATTATATGGAACAAAAAAAGGTCTTTTGTAGTTTTTGTCTAAAGTTATTCGTTTCCGAGTTATAAACAATTTAAAACTGAAAAAAATCGAAAAATGACGATGTTCAAGGCTCAAAATCACAAGTAATAGCTATTTGTATAACAAGGGAGGAAAGTGCTACTTTTGCTCCCGAGAATGAAGTTTACTGCCCGATGCGTAGCGGAGGGCAGTAATCATCCAAGGGTGGAAAAGGCACTTTACTCCCATGTTATACATATGGTTTTCCCACCTTCCTCAAATAACAAGTCATTTTTTCATTTTTACTTATAGACAAGGCGGAAACGGCGGGTTCGTTGGGAAAAATATTCCCATGAGATATTTTTGCATAATCACATTCGTGAGACGTCCCAGAATAAGGTTCAAGAAGTCGCCCACGTGAAAAGTGGGCCAATTTTTTTTTAACAATTTTTTTTTAATCAAATTGCAAAAATCGATGTTTTTGGCCCGCACTAATTTTTTTTTAGTTTTTTGGGCCATTCTGGACAAAGAAGGTCTCTTATAATTTTTCTCTAAAGTTGATCTTTTTCGAGTTATAAGCAATTTAAAATTTGAAAAACGCGAAAATGGCCATTTTTAAGATTTAATAACTCGGTTAAAAATTATTATTATGAAAGTCAGAAAGCGACTAAATCAAAGTTTAAAGTCTCCGCTACATGATCCTGAAGAAATCTGTGTCATTAATTTACTACTAAGCTGTTATTTTTAATTAAAAACAATGAGCGGTTAGATCGTATTGACGCGGTTGTAAATGTGAGTGCGAGCAAGATGCACAATGGGGAACTTGCACATTTTTTTTTATTACATAATAATGTTCAGTTTTGTATAAAAATGAGATTTCCAAAATTTCCTGCTTCAAAAACTCATAATAACTTAGAAATACAAATTTAAAGTCTTCTTTATTTTAAAGTAGTTCAGACGGCCCGTGACGTCACATAGTTTTACATTAGTTTTTTATATGGTTATATCAGTGATGTGGGAGGATTATATGTAAGTATATTCTTCTTCTTCTTCTTTAGTTTATTGGCCTCCACCTACTTGGGTATTTGGCCACAGCATCGTCGCGAAATATGGGAAAATATTTATATTGTAATGACATTTTTTGATCATTATACTTAATAGGAAGTGTGTACCTACTAAGTTTTATCGTTAAATACTTATGAGAATAATAATCAGAATAAAATCACGGTATAAAATTAGTAGGTATAATGGGAGTATAATATACATAAAATATGTACTTACTTATCTGCTTTAACTCCCCGAACTTCTCCGACGGAAAAATTTGACTCTTTTGAAAATATGTAGCCACCATACACATATCAACTATAGGTAAGTTATCAGACTGCCCTTTACAAAAACCCTCTTCGGTCATTTTAAAAAATATATCTTAAAAACACTCAAATATATCAGAAATAGAAATTATCAAATATATTTATAAAACTTAGTGTCAGTGTCAAAACGAATGCCAAACCTATAAGGGAACTTACACATTTTTTATTACGTAATATTATTCAGTTTCCTTTAAAAATAATATTTCCAAACTTTCACGCGGTAAAACCTCATAATAACTTAGAAGATAATTTAAAATCTATATATTTTTTTTCTGTTTTCTGGCCTTGGTTTAGAAGAACCCTTAGCCAATGTAAAATAGTTCAAACGATCAAAAACGCTTGTGACGTTACATAACTGTATTTTCTACTGACGTTTATAGTGTCTAATTTAAAATTATATACAATTTTGTTTACTTTGTTGGTGCAGAATGTACATGCACAACTATATGACGTCACTATGCGTTTTGGACCACCTGTTTTAATTTGAATTTTTAATCGTCTTTAGGGGCCAAACGAAAGACAAACAAAACGTTTTTTATCTTTGATACATGTGCTAAATTATGTTCTGTTGTGATTTATAACATTTTTTTCGAATTTAAAAATTTATGCAAGTTCCCTATTGGGCTGCTGGAATGGCTTCTCTCTCGCACTCAGCATTTACAGTGGCCGCACACATGCATGGCGCTTATTATTTTTATTTAAAAATAACAGCTTAGTAATAAAATAATGACAAAAATTTCTTCAGGATCTTATAGGGGGGGCTTTAAACTTTGATTTAGTCATATATTGACTTTCATAATAATAACTTTTAACCGAGTTATTAAGCCTTGAAAATCGTCATTTTTCGTTTTTTTCAATTTTAAATTGCTTATAAGTCGAAAACGATCAACTTTAGAAAAAAATTATAAGAGATCTTTTTTGTTCAGAATGGTCCAAAAAATTAAAGAAAAAATTGTTCGGGCCAAAAATATTGATTCGTGCAATTTGATTAAAAAAAAATTGTTAAAAAAAAAATTGGCCCACTTTTCACGTGGGCGACTTCTTGAACCTTATTCTGGGATGTCTCACGAATGTGATTATGCAAAAAAATCTCATGGGAATATTTTTCCCTTCGAACCCGCCGTTTTCGCCTTGTCTATTAATTTATTTTATGTAACTAACCAACAAAATTTATTAGAACTAAATCGAACAAGTAGATACAATATAACTCTCAACTGTCAAATTTAAGTCAAATTATTAATGTAAACATTGTTAAATCAAAATAACAATTTACTGTTTTTTACCATTCTGCAAAATACAGAGTATTTTATATATAAATGTTAAAATGTATAGATACTTACTTAATAGAAAATAGATATTATACAGGGCGTCAATAAGTTATATTTCAGGAATGACATATGACGTTACTTTTACTTTTCCTCTCTAGGGAGGAAAAGTACAACTTTGCTCCCTATAATCAGGTCCGGAAAAGTATACTTTCGGTAGAGGTAGGTGAAAAAAAATATTATTTTCGAAATCTCGAAGTGCCTAAACTGAAGTTTAAACTTTATTTATCAGTTGTCGATAAGTAATTTGTTTATTTCATTTTAAAAAACATTGTTTTTTAGTTTTTAATGCAGCCCGATCACCCATCCTCTCATAAGTTCTTCATTAACAATAAAAAAAACAATGGCAAAATCACACATCGGCCAATATCTCTTTTTATATAATAATAAATATCTCTTTTTTTGAAATTTGAAAGTTTTTTATCATTTTACCGTGCGCCAATGGACTATACATGGTAGCCAGGCATTATCTTATCTAGTGCTTTTTCAGCAAAAAATTTTGTTGGGCCGATTGATCTAATATCTAATTGCACACCCTGCAAAAAGTAGGATGTTTAGTCTTTACGATATGGATAAGGAAAAACAATTGAGTCCGTAACAGTGAATATGGCATTCGTATTATATTTTTATCACCTTATAGGCGACATACTTCTTTAAAAGTTTCAATGCGATATTGTTAAGGCGGAGACAGATATCCGCGCCGCGAACTCTGCGCCGTATGTGCGCCGCGCGTTCGTGGCGCGGTTATTGTTCGTTAAAATTTTTCATTTTGACGATCCAGAGGAAACTTACGAACGTTTAGTAATTGTAGATAATCATGTCTCTGTCCTGTACTTCTACTACATCTTATTTTGGTATTGTTCTGAAACTATTTTCTTGTGTCATCTTATGCAATTTACTATTTTATGTGGAATAAGCCACAGTTTGGGAACATTTCGGGAACTACCTTTTTCGCTTCCTGGCAACACAAATATAATGGTAGGGGAGCCCAAGCGGGGATTTTTGCAGTTACTCGAGCGCGTCAGATTATCATATGGGGAGAAACGTGGTACCCTGCAGATGTACCTCCACCATATATTGGCTCTTAACACAGGGGAGTTCGTTCAGGGGGGCCCGAAAAAAAATCTATCCTTAAAATATTCGAAATTGTCAGATTAAGATAAGGTAAGTTAAGTACATGCAAAAGAGTCTATATTTCAAAAATATGACGATTTGAGCGGGGCGTACGGAAATGGGTGAGTCAAAAAGTTTCACAAAAAAAAGCGAATATTTCGCGAAATGAACGTCAGATTGAAAAACTAAAAACTACGTGTTCAATATTTTTCAAAAATCTATCGAAAAATACCAAACTTGACCCCCCACGGAGAGGGGTGGGGGGTAGATTTAAAATTTTAAATACAAATCCCGCGATCTTTCGCAAAATAAACATCATATCGAAAAACTGCAAAATACGCTTTATCAATGTTTTTGAAAAATCTATCGAATGGTTCCAAACACGACCCCCCCACGGAGGTGAGGTGGGGGGTTACTTTAAAATCTTAAATGGTAGACCCCGTTTCTTATTGCAGATTTGGATTGTTTGTATAAAAATAAACAACATTTATTCGAAACATTTTTTTGAATTATGGATAGATGGCGCTATAATCGGAAAAAAGGTTGTTGGAAATGGAAAATTAAATTAAAAAATAGGAAGTCCCCACTAAATTGGAAAATTTTACTTAACTTTTTTGGTTTTAGGACCTAATAATCACAACCAAATAGGTCCCCAAAGCGCTCGAGCGACTGCACATTTAGCATACTTTGCTCCCTACCATAATATATCTGCTTGTTCCTACAACCAGAAACAAAATTAGAGAACTATAGGTACTTCCAAGTCATGCGATACCTTTTTCGTTTTCCGGTGACACAATTGTAATGTATCTGCTTGTTTCAACTGCGTAGCTTCACTAGAAACGAAATTAGAGAACTATAGGTTCTTCCAAGCCCTGTCTTAACTTTTTCGCTTTCCGGTGACCCAATTATAATATATCTGCTTGTTCCAACTCAGTTGCTTCACCAGAAGCGAAGTTAGGAAACTATAGGCTCTTCCAAGATGTGCGTTACCTTTTTGGCTTTCCGGTGACCCAATTATAATATATCTGCTTGTTCCAACTCCGTTGCTTCACCAGAAGCGAAGTTAGAAAACTATTGGGTCTTCCAAGTTGTGCGTTACCTTTTTCGTTTTCCGGTGACCCAATTATAATATATATGCTTGTTCCAACTACGTTGCTTCACCAGAAGCGAAGTTAGAAAACTATTGGGTCTTCCAAGTTGTGCGTTACCTTTTTCGTTTTCCGGTGACCCAATTATAATATATATGCTTGTTCCAACTACGTTGCTTCACCAGAAGCGAAGTTAGAAAACTATTGGGTCTTCCAAGTTGTGCGTTACCTTCTTGGCTTTCCGGTGACCCAATTATAATATATCTGCTTGTTCCAACTCCGTTGCTTCACCAGAAGCGAAGTTAGAAAACTATTGGGTCTTCCAAGTTGTGCGTTACCTTTTTGGATTTCCGGTGACCCAATTATAATATATCTGCTTGTTCCAACTCAGTTGCTTCACCAGAAGCGAAGTTAGGAAACTATAGGCTCTTCCAAGTTGTGCGTTACCTTTTTCGTTTTCCGGTGACATAATTATAATATATCTGCTTGTTCCAACTCCGTTGCTTCACCAGAAGCGAAGTTAGAAAACTATTGGGTCTTCCTAGTTGTGCGTTACCTTTTTGGCTTTCCGGTGACCCAATTATAATATATCTGCTTGTTCCAACTCCGTTGCTTCACCAGAAGCGAAGTTAGAAAACTACTGGGTCTTCCAAGTTGTGCGTTACCTTTTTGGCTTGCCGGTGACCCAATTATAATATATCTGCTTGTTCCAACTCCGTTGCTTCACCAGAAGCGAACTTAGAAAACTATTGGGTCTTCCAAGATGTGCGTTACCTTTTTGGATTTCCGGTGACCCAATTATAATATATCTGCTTGTTCCAACTCAGTTGCTTCACCAGAAGCGAAGTTAGGAAACTATAGGCTCTTCCAAGTTGTGCGTTACCTTTTTCGTTTTCCGGTGACATAATTATAATATATCTGCTTGTTCCAACTCCGTTGCTTCACCAGAAGCGAAGTTAGAAAACTATTGGGTCTTCCAAGTTGTGCGTTACCTTTTTGGCTTTCCGGTGACCCAATTATAATATATCTGCTTGTTCCAACTCCGTTGCTTCACCAGAAGCGAAGTTAGAAAACTACTGGGTCTTCCAAGTTGTGCGTTACCTTTTTGGCTTTCCGGTGACCCAATTATAATATATCTGCTTGTTCCAACTCCGTTGCTTCACCAGAAGCGAAGTTAGAAAACTATTGGGTCTTCCAAGTTGTGCGTTACCTTTTTGGCTTTCCGGTGACCCAATTATAATATATCTGCTTGTTACAACTCTGTTGCTTCACCAGAAGCGAAGTTAGAAAACTATTGGGTCTTCCAAGTTGTGCCTTACCTTTTTCGCTTTCCGGTGACACAATTATAATATATCCGCTTGTTTCAACTGCGTTGCTTCACCAGACACGAAGTTAGAAAACTATAGGTTCTCCAAGTCGTGCGTTACCTATTTCGCTTTCCGGTGACACATAATATATATCTGCTTATGAATGTTTTTTTGATATTGATAACTATTTCCGAAGTGAAAGTCGAAAGGTCAAGTAAACTTGATTTCAAACTCGAATTGTGGCTTATGCCCAAATAAAATAGTAAATCTTATTTTTAATACATGTTATTTTTAGTACAACAATGAACTAACATTTTTTAAAAAGGTCCGCAGGTACATTTTTTTATTTCAGCTTCTATTTCCGTTCAGATCGGATTTAAGTTGTTTCTTTAAATTAAATGGTTCTTTATTGAGGATCCCACAATAATGATTTTCCACGGTAAACATCAATTTCCTTCCGACAGTTCCGACTATTCCATTACTAACAAATATTCAACTCATGCGCGCCAAAACCAACAAACCACTCGCAAACCCGTCCAAATACGTATTGCGAACCATCAAAGCGTTTGTTGAAAAACCGACAGAATTTAGATCGTGGTGCGCCGTGTGCGTGCCGTTTGTGCGTCACTTGAAAACACGTACTAATCTGACGAATACGCTGCGCGCGAGCGGCTCGCACACCGAGCAGAGCGCATATGTATCTCCGCCTTTATACACACAACACAAGAAGATTATTTTATGAAAGGTTGCTATTCTCAAAATCTAGACAATTGCTCAATTGTAATTAATTTCGGAGCGAAGGCGTTGTCTGATTTAGAAAAGAATGAAATATTTTATTTATACATTGTATAATAATTTATTATGACCTCTGAGTACGTATCCAATAAATAAGTGTTCATATTTTTAATTCGGTATGTATGTTCATCGTATTGTTCATAATGCGGATAAATCCATTTTTCCAAATTTTTGTTACATATTTTTTTGTATCTCATAGTCTCTAAGCATATACCCGAACTAATATACAGGGTGTAACAAAAATACAGGTCATAAATTAAATCACCTGTTCTAGGACCAAAAATAGTTCTAATGAACCTAACTTACCTTAGTACAAATATGCATATAAAAAAGTTACAGCCCTTTGAAGTTACAAAATGAAAATCGATTTTTTCCAATATATCGAAAACTATTAGAGATTTTTTATTGAAAATGGACATGTGGCATTTTTATAGCAGGAATATCTTAAAGAAAAATTATAGTGAAATTTGTGCACCCCATAAAAATGTTATGGGGGTTTTATTCCCTTAAACCCACCCAAACTTTTGTGTACGTTCCAATTAAATTATTATTGTGATACTATTAGTTAAATTCAATATTTTTAAAACTTTTTCGGTTCTTAATATTTTTTCGACAAGGCAGTTTTTATCGAGTTGCGGCTTCTTTTCTATTATGTTTACGTACAGATTTTATGGGGGTTTTGTTCCTTTAAACCTCCCAAATGGTTGTGTACGTTCCAATTAAACTATTACTGCGATACCATTAGTTAAACACAGTGTTTTTAAAACGTTTTTGCTTCTGTGTATTTTTTCGATAAGGCACATTGTATCGAGATGTGACTTCTTTTTTAATATGGTTTAAAATATACCTAAATATGTAAATCGTAAATAAATTTTCCTATTATTATCAAGTCTCCATAATCGCACTTAACCATATCACAGATGAACATAACATATATGTGGCCATATACAAATGTGTGGTGGATTTGACAAGTAATATGCAAAATATTTCGACAAATACTGACTTTTCGAAAAAGTACCAAGAGGCAAAGAAGTTTTTAAAGCATTGTGTTTAACTAATGGTACTACAATAATATAATCAAATTGAAACGTACACAAAAGTTTGGGAAGGGTTTAAAGGAACCAAACCCCCATAAAATTTTTATCGGGTGTCTAAATTTCACTATAATTTTTTCTTAAGATACTACTGCTTTAAGAATGCCACATGTTCATTTTCAATAAAAAATCTCCAATAGTTTTTGATATATTGGAAAAAATCGATTTTCATTTTGTAACTTCAAAGGGCTGTAACTTCTTTTATGTGCACATTTGTACTAAGGTAAGTTAGGTTCAATCGAACTATTTTTGATCCCAAAATATGTGATTAAATTTATGACCTGTATTTTTGTTACACACTGTATTATTCCATAAAACGACACTCAAACTGCAAGACGCAAGAGTCTCGCAGGCTTGGTCTTGTTCTTGCTCAAGTCTTGCACGGTCAGTCTTGGTCTTGGTCTTGCTAAAATAAGGCGGTCTTGGTCTTGGTCTTGGTCTTGCTAAAACGCAAGAACAAGACCAAGACTGCAAGACCAAGACCGATTTTGGGCAACACTACCCTGTACATTTAATTGGATATGTAAATAAATTCTAATACGGTAAGATTCTCCTAAATTGATGCAACCCAACTCCAATGATAAATCGCTGTACTGTTTAGACACGACGATAGATTTAAAACAACTCAATCGATAATAAGTTGATTCAACCCGATACCAACTTCAACCCAACTCCAACTTTGATAAATCGCTGGATGCCGGATGCACCGTTTACACACAACGATAAGTTGCAACAACTCGACTGATATGGATAAGTTGCTGGATTTATCGCTGTGTCTAAACGACGCTTTAGAACCTCGCAATCGATGAAATCGATTTATCTCTGGAAGATAAATAGGCGTACCAGTTTTCGTTTTTCTAAAAAGAAAAGTTCTGGAGCTATTTTAAAAAACTAATTACAAGACGACATCTTTAAATATTATCTCTAGCTCCCTTAGCAAGCATTTTCGGACTAGATGAATTAAATTATCTTAAAATTATGGAGTCTTTGTCATAAGAGGCAGATTTCATCGGTATATTCTAGATTCTAGATCGCTTAGGCGTGGGGATTATTTAACGTCCATTGTATATCTCTTGTATCGGAGTCTAGTTTGGAGAGAATCCCAAGAGAACGGCAGTTCTCGCCAGTGGCGCACAACCCCCTACAGGCCACACTATATAGGTATACACGAAATTTTCGATTTTCTAAATCTGACTCAATTGAAAATTGGGCTAAATCCCACCTTAGAATTCAGGAAAAGGCTCACCTATTCATATGTCAACCATCCATTTTGGTCCAAGGGTGTGAATTTTACGGCCCTTTCTATTTAGGGTCTGTTTTTCGTTCTCGTCCCCAAAACTCCTAAATATTTCAAAAATTTAAGTCAGACCTTTACGGCTTGTGATAGTACTGATCATTACCTTTCCAACGCATGTCTAATTTTGAAAATCGGTTATTAGTCCAGAAAGCCACTGCGCATCCGCTAGGAAAAATATTCTAATTCGGATTTTTGCACAATCTTACTCAAAAAGGACTCCTTTTAACAAATTTGCATGTTGCCAGGACCAAAAGGTGGTCAAAAATTTGTTAAACGTTTTTTTTGTTTTTTTTCTAAAATCATTTTTTTTTGCATGGAAAAAAGTTTTTTAGGTTTTTTGGATCATTACAAACAGAAAAGGTCTTTAGTGACTTTTCTCTAAAAATGATAGTTTTTGACATATAAGCGATTAAATATTGAAAAATTGCGAACTCATCCATTTTTAACCCTCAAAAACTATGTGAAAAACTGAAAATTTGAATGTTGCCAAGGTAGGTAGATATTCTTAAAACATCGATTGATGAAATCCCGAAGAGTTTTTTGCAATACAATATTCAAAACTCCTTTGTTTTTTAATTGCTAATCAAGCGTGCGCGACACTATTTTCCACCGAAAGTATATATATTTACTCAAAATTTCAACCTACGAATTGCATTAATAACTGAGCGTTTGTAGAAGGGCTTTAGGCGCATCTAAGATGTATACATCATATCCGGGAAAATTCGAATTTTCAAGTTATAGGCTTCAAAATATCATCAAATCTATTTCCTATGGGAAAAAACAGTTTTTTAAGCTCAATAATTCCTGTTATACCGTGAGTTGTCATATTTGGCCTTAGATGCATCAGATACTACCTGTCAATACGTTTCAAACTCATGTTTAGTGGTCAAAATCGGTTAAGCCGTTTAGAAGTTATTAAGCTACAAAAGTATAATCCGATTAACCATTATCCCTGAAATGGTTTGTTTAGGCAATACGTAAAGTATCCTTAACAATAGTAACCTATACTTATTGTACGGTTATAGAGTATATTCCCATAGGTAAGCTGGTTAAGAGTAGATAACGATTTTTCATATGTAATTTAAAGTATTATCTGCATAAATGGCACAAAGAATATTTGCTACGAGAGGTATATGGTTCAAAATGCATACAGTATCACGACTAATAAGTTATGTTCACATACATGTAGAGTACTTACAGTTTTATTCCTTGATGACGTGTCACATCAGAGCTCTGATTGAATTCCATAATCCATTTGGTTCATTTGTAAGGCACTCACTAATACGCTAAATAAATCATCGTCGATAATACTGAGCAGATTGAATTATCTGAGCGGTATAAAACGATAGCAAAAAAAAAAAAAGCCGGTAAAATGCGGCCTTTTTACGAATAGCGGGAGCGTCGATAGATTAGAGATGATTCTCGTTAGGAAGCTTTTGACGATCTGCCTGGGCGAGGGGTTCAAATGCGAGTCTCAACAATAACCTGGAGTTTCCAGAAAGGTTACATAAATACTACTTGAATTTTAAGTAATCAGTAGTACAGGGGCGTAACTAATTATTTTAGTGAGCCGTGTATAATATATTTATTGTACATATTGCCGGGGGCGACAGGCGAGAGAGATGGCCTATATCACCTCGAAGAGAGGGGATTGGCAAAGATGTGCACAACGATAAGAAATGTTTGAAGAAATTAGAGTTTATATACACAAGGGGTAACAACGATAAAATGGAGGAAAACGATAAGTTTTCCCCCTAGGGATAGATTTTAATCTTCCAGGGGAATCACAGCGATTTTCGTAATACCACGAAGAAAATCACCGTGAGTAGTGTGAATCTTGACAGTACGAACTAGACCATCCTTACCAGGCAATACATCTATTACCCTGGCAGTTGGCCATAAGAGTGGAGGAGTACCATCCTCCTTCAACAGAACCAAATCCCCGATCTTGACAGGGTCAGTAGGGTCGGTCCATTTATTTCTTTGCTGCAGGAGGCAAAGATAGTCTTTTTTCCACAATTTCCAAAATTGCTGTTGAATTTTACTAATACGCTGAAAAAGATTCAACCTATTTTCAGGTATCTCTGAAACACTTGGTTCAGGGGGCGCGGTTAAACTTCTTTGAACTAAGAAGTGAGCTGGAGATAGGAAAGCGAAGTCATTGGCGTCAGACGACATCCTAGTGATGGGTCTCGAATTTAGAATAGCCTCGATTTGGCATAATACTGTGTTAAACACTTCAAAGGTGAAGTGGGAATTTCCTATAATTCGATAGAGGTGATACTTCACACTCTTTATTCCTACCTCATGGAGGCCGAATTGATGGGGGTTGCGGGGAACACCCATCTTGAAAGTTATGGAGTTTTGAGTACAGAATTCCTTAATCTGTTCCGAATTATTTTGATTTAAGAAAAAATCATAGAATTCGCGCATTTCATTTTTTGCCCCATGGAAATTTGTGGCATTGTCGCTCCAAATAATACTGGGCGTGGATCTTCTGGCAATAAACCTTTTCAGAGTAAGAATATAGGCTTCTGCGCTTAATCCTGTGACGAGTTCGATATGAACACATTTAGTGCTCATGCAAATGAAATAGGCTACGTATGCTTTGTAAAGCGGTGCCTTCCTCAAATGTGAGGACTTAATTAAGAAGAACCCCCCATAGTCCACTGAGACGACTTGGAAGGGTCTAGTGGGGAGTACACGATCGGGATGCATATCTGCCATCTGTTGAACAGAATTGGGTGTCATGAATCGGAAACAGTTTACACACTTACGAATTAAGCGTTTAATCTGTCTTAATCCGTCAATTGGCCAGTACTTCATTTTGACATACGAAAGTACTGTTTGCGCGCCTGAATGTAATAACTTATGATGAGCTTGAGTCAAGATTAGTTCTACAACTCGACATTTAGAAGGAAGTAGAATGGGGTGTTTTTGATTATACGATATGGGGGCGTGTCGGAGACGTCCTCCCACACGAATCAGCCCATCATTATGTTGTAGGAAGGGGTTGAGTTTACGAATGGCTTTATTGGTCACGAGTTTAGCATTTTTCAATTCAAGAATCTCTTTTTTAAAGTAGATACTTTGGATATACCTGATGATCGCGTGATCAGCGATCTCCATTTCGGGTGGCGTCAATATATCCGTATCTCGTGGAGAGTTATTTATTTTCTTTTTAATATTACTGATGAATCTAAAAAGATAAGCGACAATTCTTTGAATTTTACGAAAAGAAGAAGATTTAGCGAATAGATTTTCAAAGGTGTCGTTGAGTTCGTGATTTGTTGCTATGTTTGAGACAACTAACTTCCTTAATTCAGGAAGATCATCCTGAAAATGAGGAATTTGATGAAGAGAAAAATCGATGGGATTGTCTCTAATAAAGCTAGGTCCGCATAACCAGTCTTCGGTGGTCTGGGGATTATCAAAGACATTTATCCCTCTGGAAGCGGGGTCAGCGATGTTTTCGTGACTTCTGACGAAATGGAAATCACAAGGAAAAGTTTCCAACAAGGAATTGACCTTTTGAATTCTGTTTTGTACAAAAATGTTCCAAATGTGTTTTTTAGAAAGTATCCAAGACAAGGCAATTGTAGAGTCAGCAAAGAGATGAGATGAAGATATACTCAAATTTTTCTTGAAGATGTGAAAAAGTCTATGAGCCAGAGTGACTCCCAACACTATTCCACAAAGTTCCAATTTGGGGATGGTGAGTTTATTTTTTAGCGGAGAAATTTTGTTTTTAGAAGCGATAAGCCGCGACGATACAGAAAAGTCTGAGTATGTCGCTTTGAGATACACACAAGTGCTGTATATTTTTTCCGATGCGTCGGTGAAAATAATTAATTGAACATCAACAACTTTCTTTTGTAAAAGTAAGCATCGAGGTACCTTGACCTCTTCTATAGTTTTGAATGTCGATAAGAGGTTTTGCCAATTTTTCATAATGATGGGTGAGTCAATGGGTTGATCCCAGTCCAATTTCTGGGACCATATTTCCTGTATCAAGAGCTTAGCGTTCACAAGGACAGGGGATAACCATCCTAGCGGGTCATACAAAGTAGCAATGTAGGAGAGAATAGTACGTTTAGTAACAACATTAGCCAATTTGAAGATAGGAGTTTTAAACGAAAAGTGGTCGCGTTCTGAATCCCAGAATATGCCTAAGACTTTATCAGATCCCGTGAAGTTAAGACTGACTTCAGAGACGGGATTTAAATTGTGTTGAGACAGAAATTCTGAAGAACTGCAGTTCCACTTGTGGAGGAGGAAACCATGGGTTTCTAGCAAAGAAGTTAATTGTTCGAAAAGACAACTTAATTCATGAAGACTGTCAGCACCGCTGATCAGGTCATCCATATAGATAGATTCTTGCAGAACACTAGTAGCAAGTTCGTGGGTATGTTTGTTGTTGTCAGCGATGTGCTTGATAACTCTTTGAGCGATAAATGGGCTACTTGGGAGCCCGAAGGGTAATCTTTGAAATTGATAGCACCGTAAAGGCTGCTGAATATTGTCCCTAAAGAGAAAATTTAACAGAAATGTTTCAGTGGGACAAATGGCGATTTGTAGGAACATAGCCTTGATGTCGCCTACTAGTGCGAATTTAAACTGACGAAACTTAGCGAGAATGTCAAAAAGTTCATGTTGGACGACATAACCTTTGTCTATGACGTCACTGAGGGAGATTCCCGTAGACGATTTATTGTTTGGATCGAAAACTATACGAGTGGAAGTAGTAGAGTTGGATTTGAAAACGGGAAAGTGAGGGAGAAAGTAATTAGGTTTACCTGAGTCATTTAGCATTTTTAACGGCACTTGAATTATTTGTCCGTTATTGAGATATTCCGATATAATGTCCTGATATTTTTCCAATAAATCAGGGTTGAGTTGAAAACGTTTCTCGAGACTGAGAAAACGTCTTTTTGCCGAGAGAAACGAATTTCCCATGTCTATATCTTCGATAGGGAGTTTGAGATTGAGTGTGGACTCATATCGTCCATTGGGGAGAACATTAACATGTTTTACAAAATTAATTTCAGCGGGGTGATCATTAATGAGATCGGTGTTCTGAGGAGCGGCTTCTTCCAGCTCCCAGAATTTTTGTAAATGATCGGATAGTTCCTCGTTGGACACTACCGGCTCATTTACGGCGGAAGGAGTGTTATGAGAACAACAAGTAACGAGAGAGTTTGAATAAAATTCCAAAGCCTTTTTAGTATTTTTCGACTTAAGAGCAAAGTCTGGAACTGACCCTGATATCGTGTACCCGAGTAGAGTGCGTTGAAGAACGGGAAGACCTTTTCCCAAACGAATTATTTCAGGTTGAATGATATCGTTATACAGGTCTGCACCGAGCAGGATACCAATTGGGGATGTTACATGGAACATCGGATCACCTAATGGTATCTCTGAGGGTATGTTTAGTTTGCTCGCCGAAATAGAAATTTGAGGAAGCGGATTTGTTATCTTTGGGAGTACAGAGCACGAGATGTCAAAAGGAACGTCGTTAGCGACAGCGAAAATTGTTGTATCTACAATAGATTGAGACGAGGATGAGGTGGAGTTAATTCCATTGATCCGTAATTTTCCATCTCTAGTGGTGAGTGACAGTTCCTTTACGAGGTCAGCACTAATAAATGAAACCTGTGAGGCCGAGTCTAAAAGTGCCTTTGCGAAGACCCTCTTGCCGCTAGGAGCGACAAGATAGACCTGGAGTGTGCTTAATAACACCAAATGATTATCAAGCGAGGCTGCAGATAGAGCCATTGAATGTGGAGTCGAATTTTGAAGATTAACTTCCGTTTCAGGAGCTCTAACATGTGAGGGCCCCTGTTGTGAATTACCCTGTGTATGGGAGTTATTTGAGATAGCGGTTTTATTATGATTATTTGAGTTGTGTTGGCCAACAGCCGCGGAAGGGTTACTATGACCCGTTTTGTCGAAATGGAGCAACGTGTGATGACGAGATTTACAAACTATGCAAGAGAATTTGGATTTACACTGATCGAGCATGTGAGACCCAAGACAATTAATACAAAATTTATTTTGTTTGACAAAACTAAAACGTTCTTTAGAATTCAACTGCTTGAACTGAGGACAAGAGTAGATCGAGTGAGAGTCGTTGCAATAGGAACATTTCTTAGGACCTAAGCGAGGCGAAAGGTTACTGGTAGAAGTGTCTGAGGCTAGGTGTAAAGAGTGTCTGGAAGTAGTAGTCGATTTTGGTTTTGATTGAGATTGAATATTCTCAAGATGAACAACGCGTGTCTCGATTTCCCCTAGAAAATGGACAAAATCAGGGGTAGCTTGGCTACCACCGGATTGGAACTCAAGAGCCCTAATGGTAGGTGCGTCGAGTTTCTGAGTAGCGATATGTATGAGAAGTAAATGCAAGAGATCTGAAGGGGGCCTATTCAAGTTCAATAGGGCCTTGAAATTATTTGACATGACCGTATGAAAATTTCTTAATTGTGAGTGATTTGCGTTTCCAGAAATAGGAGGCGCATCAAGAATTTGAGAGATGAGAGTTTTGATAAGCGATTTAGAGTTGGCGTACCTTTGTGTCAGGTTATCCCGGGCTATTTTGTAATTGTCACCTGTGAGTGGGATATGCTCGAGAAGCGTCAAAGGCTCGGAAGTTAGAAAACTTTTGAGGTAAATGAGTTTTTCCAGATCACTTAATGTAGTATCAGATCCTATTATTGTATCAAAGGTCTCAATGAATGAATTGTATTCAGTAACTAAGCCACTAAATGGTTTTAACTGAATACGAGGGAGGTTTACTGTTCGTTGCCTAGCCATAGACTGTGAGGTTAGAGAAGAATTAGGGTCAAATTGGAGGGAGGGGGTAGCAGTCACATTAGAACTTTCAATGACCTCTAACCTTTCTTCCAATAGAGAAATTGTATCCAAATATTTATCAAAAACCACAGAGGAATCAGTAGAGGGGGTAGGTTCCTCGGGGATCGTCTCCAGCACATTTTGAGCATCGCGGAAAAGTCCGTAAGAATGTTTGAGTTGTGAAATTATTTCACGAATTTTATATTTGTTTAGAGAATTAAGAGTTGTGGGAACCGAATCAGCCAACTTGGTTATATCAAGTTTTGCGGTGAGCCTCTGTCGGTTATATTTTGATCGGTCAGCCATGTTGCGAGAATGTGAGATTAGATAGATTATTTGCAAATGTCTAAACCTATAAATCGATGCGAAAATGAGAGAATATGTACAATATATTATATATTACACGTTTAATAGTGTGAGATTGGCTTAATAGTATCACCCTGTATGAGCGCAGATTAGTATATGAAATGCAAAACTATAAAATTTCAAAATATATGCAATTTTCCAAAATGGGTATTTTTCAGCAAGTGTGAGACACCCTTAACAAGTATTTAAATTAATTAAATTGAAGGAAAAAACAATTATTTATTTTCTATAGTTTTCTAGAAGTGTAAAATGAGCTTAAGCGAAGCTAAATGTAGCAAAAACTTACAATTTATGCAAGAAAACAAAATTATTTTTAATAATTTTTGTAACCTGTGAACCAGGCTTAATCGGATTCAAAATTATAAATTTAATTTAAATCAAAAGGTTGAACAAACAATGTTAAAATTATAACACCCGTACTATCAGCCAAGAAATGAGTACACTTTTTGTATACTATAAACAGAAAAATATATTTACGAAAATAAAATAATGTAATATATGCAAATATTTTTTCATACAAACAAAACGACTCCTTTATTTGAACAAAGCAAGTAGTTTCTGAAATTGCACGTGTAGACCGGGCTTAACAACCTACCAGCTATTGTAGAGACGTGCTGGGTTAAATACTGAGAATTTGAGTGCAGAAAGAGAGGAATATTTTATTTTTGTGCCGGGGCGGCGTGGCTTGGAAATTTCCAAATGCAACAGAAAGACACTATAAATGAAAAACCGTTATTCTCAGAATAGAGATTATCAAAATATGCAAATACGAAGGACCTTGAGGATTTAATTAATAAATAATTAATATGATACGGCTCGATGGAACAGAAATGTTTAGGCAATACGTAAAGTATCCTTAACAATAGTAACCTATACTTATTGTACGGTTATAGAGTATATTCCCATAGGTAAGCTGGTTAAGAGTAGATAACGATTTTTCATATGTAATTTAAAGTATTATCTGCATAAATGGCACAAAGAATATTTGCTACGAGAGGTATATGGTTCAAAATGCATACAGTATCACGACTAATAAGTTATGTTCACATACATGTAGAGTACTTACAGTTTTATTCCTTGATGACGTGTCACATCAGAGCTCTGATTGAATTCCATAATCCATTTGGTTCATTTGTAAGGCACTCACTAATACGCTAAATAAATCATCGTCGATAATACTGAGCAGATTGAATTATCTGAGCGGTATAAAACGATAGCAAAAAAAAAAAAGCCGGTAAAATGCGGCCTTTTTACGAATAGCGGGAGCGTCGATAGATTAGAGATGATTCTCGTTAGGAAGCTTTTGACGATCTGCCCCGGCGAGGGGTTCAAATGCGAGTCTCAACAATAACCTGGAGTTTCCAGAAAGGTTACATAAATACTACTTGAATTTTAAGTAATCAGTAGTACAGGGGCGTAACTAATTATTTTAGTGAGCCGTGTATAATATATTTATTGTACATGGTTCATGTAGTTGTAGTGGTTGCGACGCTAAATTTGATCGGGCACCGGGCAATCAGAGTTCATTTACTGGCCATCCCAATTTTTTTTCAATCTATTTCGAATAGAAAAAAAATCTAGTGTACATTCGATGTGCACTAGATCATTTTTGGGAGATAATGCGACAATGGCGACCATTTATAAAGCTTAACGTTTAATCGAGAAACATTACATTCGACTTCATACATTTAACTTATAAATAACTTTGAAAAACTCCTGATACAGGAATAAAAACCGCTAATCGCCGTAAAAATGAGTGGCGCATACAATATTCCAGCTACAAAAGAGCTGATATGAATATTAAGTGGCGCTAAAATGTATTTTTATTTTGATGCAAAATAAGTACTCATCTTTGTGCCTTTTTCTCCCTACAAGGTGTCTCAAACTTTTGTTTCGGTTAAAACACATGTTAAATTACAAAACCGTCTATTTTTTTATTTCTAAAGATATCAGGGACATTCAAAAAACAAAATGTTCACAAAACATAAGACTACAATACGATTTCAATATATACTCCCATTTTTACCTCGTTCTCCCTACAGAGCGTCTCAAACTTAACATAAGAAAAACATTTCTTTTCTTCCACCCGGTATAAGTACAAAAAAAATTGAGTAAACCTTTGCATAACTGTGTAAATACTAAAGAAAAGTTTAAAATAATAAAAAAAATATCGAAATCCGTTAATCTGTTCCCAAAAAAATCTACTATAAAAATTCAGCAGAATTTTCTATATCCCTAACTTTTGACGAGCAGTTTATTAACCCTACCAGTGACAGTGGGCTCTGGAGAGAGAAGCTTTTCAAAGCTGAAACTAATAAAAAATTACTTAAGATCAACTATGTCAACGTTTGAGTGCTCTAACGACAATCTCTATTGAACACGAAATAGCTGGGTCCCTGGATCTTGGAGAAGTATTTAGACTTTCCCGTACCAAGGCAAGAAGGGTGTTACTTAAAAACGTAAGTGTGTAATTATGGATATGGATAGTGAGTTTTTGGATATTAAAGCATGTTAATATAGTAATGTAGTAAAATTTCATGAAAATATTGCAAATATATATATTTTTAAGCGTGTATCGTTCAAATAAAGTGGAAAATTGCGTATTAAAAAATTTAGCACATTGCACACAACAAAAAAATCCAATCTTGGTGATGACTGAAGGAAGGTGGTGAGTCATGGGTCTACCAAGGGGGAGGGGGCGGCAGTCGCCCATCTTGCCCAGGGCGGCAAATCCCTAGGGCCGGGCCTGTCTGGGCGTACCTATCGTATCCTGAAAATGCTCTTGTCATCTCTCTGTTTGGTCATTTGTGGTTGTCAGTAATTCATCTTTCTTAAATATTACACCTTACGAACTGCTGGCACCATTTTTTGTTAGTCATCTAGTGATGAATTTGGTACATCTCTCTAGTTCTATTGTGTTGTGCAGCTGATCCTGTTTGTTTTGCCAGTTCTTCAATTCTTCGTTTGTCTCTTCGTGCATTCCTTTTAACTGCTTTTTTATTTTTTTCATATTCTTATTGTCTATTCGCTCTTTCTTCTGCAGTACTTGCTGGAGATATCTTTTTCGCTGTTTTCTTTCCTCGTTAAAATTCAAAGTTTCATCTGATATCTATTCTTTCCTACCTGTCTCTTTTTTTATTAAGTTTTGTTTATGTATTTCTGTCAAAACCTCTTCCGAGATATTTACCATGTGTTCTCTTGTTTTGAGTTTTAGATATTTTGACTAAAATTTATTTCTTCTTCTTTCTCTTTCTCTAAACTCCTTATGCCCCTCAGGGGCGTCGGAAGTTCTATTCATCATCTATCCATATCTTCCATTTCTTGCGGTCCTTTGCTAACTCTTTAATTTTTTGATGTGTTTTTCCTTTTTCCTGTCCAATTTCTATAATCTGATCGATCCATCTCTTCCTTGGGCTCCCTTTCCTTCTTTTACCATATCTATTTGATTCCATCACCTGCTTTGGTAGTCTTCCTTGGTCCATTCTGTTAATGTGTCATAAAATTTTAATTTTCTTTTTTGGATCTTGGTTATTATAGATTCCTGTTTCAGTCTTTGTCTAATTCCTTATTCTGTCCAATTTCGTTTTTCCTGCTATTTTTCTCAGCTGCTTCATCTCCGCTGCGTTTATTGTACTGTCTATTTTTGCATTGTTTACCCATGTCTCACTTGCATGTATTAAAGTTGGTACAGATATTGCATTGTATACCTTCAGTTTTATTTCTTTATCTACTTCTTCCTTTCCAAATATTGTTTTATTTAGTGCATAGTAGATCTTATTTGATTTTTTCACCCTGTGTGAGATTTCTTGATCTAGCTTTCCATCCTGTGGTATTATTACTCCCAGGTATTCAAACGTCGAGACTGTTTCTATTATTTCGTTTTTGCACCTAAATATCGTTTGGTTTATTTCTTCCCTTTTCTTTTTTGCTACTATCATGCTCTTGGTTTTCTTTACATTTACCTATATTCTCAAATTTTCTATTTCTTCCACCCAGATATTGATTAATTTTTCCATTTTATCTTTATTGTGTGATATTATTACTAGGTCATCTGCATATAGTAATCTTTCCATTCTCACAGGTAATAAATTCTTGTACCCTATTGTTGACTGTAATTGCCTTGACCTCCTTTTAGCGCTCTTCATCACTCTATCCATTGCTAATATAAACAAAACTGGGCTAAGACTGTCCCCTTGTTTTATTCCTCTCCTTAGGTTTATTATTGGCGATCTGTTTCCGTTTATTTGTACTTTAGTAAGTACGTTTCTATATGTACTTTTTACCACGCTTACTATCTTTTTTCAGGAATTGCAGGTCTTCCATTACTGACCATATTACTTCTCTATTTATAGAAACAAAAGCAGCTTTAATATCTATAAACGTAATATATAAATCAGTATGTATATATTATCTGTTGTTTCTCTTTCCCTCCCGAAAACAGCTTGTTCTTCTTCTAGTTTTCCTTCCAGTTTTTGCTGAGCTTCCTTTCGATTATCCCGGTGTAGACTTTATATGCCACTGATAGGGCATATAGCCCTATAGTTATCACATTCCGCTTCATCTCCTTTCTTGTGTATTGGTATCAATACATTTTCTTCTCAGTCTTTCGGTATCTTTTCTGTTCTCCATGCTTCCTTCATTATTTCCAGTAGCCAAAACTTGCCTCGTTCTCCCACGTACTTCAACATCTCCGGATCTATGTCACCTGCACCTCCCGCTTTTCCAATCTTTATTCTTGCCAATCCTTCTTCAATGTCTTTGATATGAATTTTGTCTACTCGATTGTCCCTATCGTCTTCTCTTTCCTGCTGTCCTCTCTCCTCATTTTGTTGTTTGCTTGCCTCAATTGTTCTTTATAGTGCTTATTCCATATGGTTAGTATGTCCTGTATGTTTGTTTTCAATTCATTTCGCTCATTTCTAATTCCTCTTATTTGTTTCCTTTTTGTTCCTTTCATGCTTCTTATTTTATTTCAAAATTGTTTATTGTTATTTCCAAAACCTTCGTTCAATTATTCACCGAATTCCTTCCAGCTCTTCTTCTTCGCATCTTTTACTAGTTCTTTCACAATATTTCTCTGTCTTCTGTATTCGTCTCTGTCTTGCTCTTAATTTGTGTTTATGTATCGCTTCCACATTTCTTTCTTCTTTTTTACTGCTTGCTTTATTTCCTTATTCCACCATCCAGTTCTTTTACTATTCTTCCCATTCTTTCTTATTCCACATACTTGTTTTGCAGTGTTCCATAACGTGTTTCTCAATTTTTTCCATCTCTTTCCCATATTCCATATTTCCTTATTGTTTTCATGCTGTTCCAGTATTTTATCTGTCTCTCTTTAATATAACTTTCTCACTTCCATATTTTTCATCTTATGTATAGCTATTCTTGTATATTGAGGACTCTCTATTTCCATTAGTTTCACTTTTATCTCTGCTGTCACTAGTCTGTTTTGAGTACCGAGTTTGGCTTCGTTCTCTGTTTTTATATTTTGTATCGTTAGATCTGCGTCTCGAGGATATACTATGTAGTCAATTATGCTTCTCGGATTTCTTTCTTCTGCTACGTATGTATAATTTTCGTTTCTCGGTTGATACCAGAAAGAATTACCTATTAACAAGTAATTTATTTGGCAGAAACTTATCATTTTCTACCATTCCTATTGATCGTCTCTTCTCCATACCTTCCCAAGCAGCCTAATGCCATATTTTCATCATTTCCTCTTCTTGCATTCCAGTCTCTTAGTAAAATGATGTTTTCGCTTTCCTCTTGTATCGCATCAATAAGTTTCTGTATATCATCATAGAATAGTTCTGTTTTTTCATGCTCTGTTCCTTCTACTAGTGCATATACCTGTATTATGTGACATTTTTCTTCTTCTAACTCTATTTTTATGTATATGGTTCTTGATGATACTGGTTTGAATTTGGTTATTCTTCTATTCATTTCTTTCGTTACAACTATTCCCACGCCTTCTTTTGCCCTTTGTCCTATCTGGACTCCGGAATAGTACAGTATGAGCTGCCCTCCGATATCGACAATTCCATTTCCTACTTTTTTCGTCTTACTTATTCCTATCAACTGCAGCTCAAATCTTTCAATTTCCTCTGTTAATTCAGGTTCCTTTCCTGTTATCGAGGTTATATTCCATGTACCTATTCTCGTTTGATATTTGTGTTCATTTTTTTTCTTCCTTGTTAGTAGTTATCCTCGATGTTTGCTCTTTCGTAGTATTGGTTGTTCCATGTCCTTTCCTGTCCGTTCCTGTCTCCGCAAGTTGTTCTGGTTTTAATCTTAGTTTTTTGCTGGATGGGTTACTTTCATAATTTTTTCTCTTTGGTCATTTTCCCTGTGTGGGATCTATCACTCATTGTTCTGGCTCTAGTTTTATCTATGGGAGTTTGTGTAATATTTTCCTTTCTTCGTTCATCCGTTGGAGTATTCCATGTTTTGACTTCTTCTATTCCGTATTCATCTCCGTTTATTATTAGCTTGTGATATTTAATCTTCGCATTATATCCTTTTGTTCTTCCTTCTTTCATGTGCTTTTTTCCAAGATGGTTTTTGGGTAATCCTCATTCATGAACCATTTTGTTCCTTTTAATTTCCCGCTTGCCTTTTGGAGTTCAACTTTTTTTACTTTCACTTGTTAGCTCAACAATGACCGGTCTTAAATAAAAAATATAGTATAAACTTTTTAAATTATTATACCGAAGAGGACATCTAAAATGTTTACCTATATGAAGTTTTGAATTGTTTGTCATTTATCCAAATCTCAACACTAATGTAAATAATTCAAAGCGAAAACATAATGAAAACTGGCATTAAGACTAAGCTGCCGTCGCTTACTAGATTAGTAATTCCAGTAAAGCACTATAAGATTATGGCGAATTTAATAAGCTGATTAATATGCAGAATGGCGGAGATGCCAACACACTGTGAAACAGCTTTGTTAAGCAATTATGAAGACATCTTAGAACAATGTCAGGTGAGGCGGGAATTATTGTCGTGCTTGCCGTCGAGTTTAGATGACGTAATTTAGTTATGAAATATTTACGGTTGATGCTGTCTAACCATGCATAGCTTTAGGTTAATTTGTGTTTAGTATGGATCATGGAAATCGATGATATGTTCGGAGTTCGGATGGTTATAATAATTAATTGATTAAGCAAATGGTGATGAAATTATTAGGGAAACATGGGAGCCTTTCTTTTCAAACAGGATTATATGCAGATATGATTAATTGCACGTTTGACGAAATGGGCGGTTGTGGATTATGGTTGGCGAAAAAACATCGACGGCGAAAGAAAAGGAGCAGATTGGGCTCTTTAGTCCTGTAAGACAACCAATCTAAAGGAAGAAAACCTTGATTACAAATTACCCGGTCCTCCAGGTAGGGGGTTAAGACGTCAGGCCGGTTCCCTCTCGCTTGTAAAAATTAGAAAAATACCAAAAAGTCTAAAGATTGCCTCGGAATCTCGGACGGATTAAATAATAAACGACTTCGGCGACGGAAAAGGATTATGCACATTGGCACCTGAAATGTGCAGAGTATCAACGGAAAGATGGAAGAAATAACTGAAGAAATTAAAAAACTAGATATGGATATAGTTGTCTTAACCGAAACAAAAAAGAAAAGAATAGGTATAGAAAAGTAATCAATAATGTACATATATTCAGCGGAGTTTCAAAACACGAGAGAGCGAAAAGAGGAGTATCCGTTCTAATACACAAAAAACATAAACATAAAATCACTGACTTTGAAGCAATAGACGAAAATACAATAAGAGTAAACATAACGATAAAAGAAACACCTATTACGATACTTGGGATTTATGCAATCAGTGATGATGAACCTTACACAAACAAAGATGAGTTCTTTGCTAAAGTTAAGGACGAAATTACGAAAATTGGAAATAGAAGAGAATTGGTAGTTATGGGAGACCTGAACAGTAGAGTAGGTCGTAAAGTAGATAATAAGGTGGTAGGTCCCTACAGAGAAATAAACCAGAATGATAATGGTGAGAGGCTAATTAAAATATGGGAAAACCATCAATTAAAAATAACCAATGTATTTTTTAAACATAGAGCTGTACAAAAGTACACCTGGACCCAAACTACAAGAAATTTAAAATAAATTATAGACTATGTCATCATAAAACAAAATCCTAATATGCAAGTACAGGACACAAGAGCATGCAGAGGACTAACATGTGGTTCAGATCATTATGTGGTAAAATCAAAAGTAACCTGTCCATTTAGATATAAAATAACACATAATCAAACAAATTGTCAACCCCAACAAGAAGAAACTTTGGAAAAAAGAAGTTATAATTTGGATAGTTTGAACCAAGAGAGTACAAGAATACTATATCAACAAAGACTGGATGACAAACTAATGAATATAACTGAAACATAACAGTAGAGTAGGTATATAAAAACGTAGTCTTTAGCGTTAAAAAAGCTGCAGAAGAAGCACTCGGCTCTAACACTCAAAGACAAAGTGAAAAACTATGGCGGAACAAAGAAATAGAAGCACTCGTAGAAGAGGAAAAGCAAGCGTATATCAGATGGCTGAGCAGTAAACAACAAAAAGATAGAGATGAATACCTGGAACTCAAAAGAATAACAAGAAGAACAACATTAAAAGCAAAATGAGGAATGTGGGATAAGAAGTGCCAGGAAATTAATACCTACCTGGGAGGCAGAAAATGTACAGAAACATGGAAGTTCCTCAGTAAAATAAGAACTAACGAAAGGAAGAGCACAAACATTCAATTGTCCTTCACATTACATTTCGAACATTTGTACTAATGGTAGTGGCATTTTCTGGCCGCTGATCACAGTTTAAAGAAGAAGAATAAGAAAAAAGAAGATATTAGGCTTCTTGACACGTGACGTGCGCACATCACTGTTTTTTTCTGTGCGCGGCTTATCACACGCGTGTTCGAAATAATTTTATAAAAATTGTTAAAAAGCGTTTAAAATGCCAAAAAGGTCATCAAAGAGTGATTGTTTATCCCGAAAGCGGCGGAAATATGAAGAGTTGCAACAGAAATTGGTAAAGTTGAGAGAGGAAATGGATGAAAAGGACTCAGGTATTTACATGATATTTTTTTGATTTTATTATGGTAGTTAAATTAAATTTAGCGTGAATAAATAGAGCTATATTTATTAATTATTTACAAAGTGACAATTTTAATCAAATTCAAACATGGAGTCTTTTATTTTGTCTATGAAACGTTAATTAGACCGACAATAATGTATGGAGCAGAAGTGATGACAATGACCAAGACAGACGAAGAAAATTTGAGAAGAACTGAGAGAAAAATAATTCGGGCAATATTAGGACCAATACAAACAGCAGAGGGTGAATACAGGAGTCGAAGAAATAACGAAATAAATGAGGAATTGAAGGGGCAAGATATAGTCAGGAGAATAAAGAGACAAAGACTGAGATGGCTTGGGCATGTATGGAGAGCAGGAGAAGAAGCGATAATAAACATAGTGACAAAGTGGTCCCCGGCCGGAAGGAGACGAAGAGGAAGACCGAGGTCCAAATGGCTGGAAGAGGTGAAGCGAGATCTAGAGGGCATGGGAATTAGAAATGCAGAAGAAAAAGCAAGAGACAGAAGAAGCTGGAACCTGATATGTAATGCAGTTTAAAAAAGAGAAGAATGGAGGACTGATCCACCTCAAAACATGGATCTAGAGAGCCTGTAAAGGCGGCGCTACCCCCACGGGGGTGTTTTAGCCACTATATATATATATATATATATATATATATATATATATATATATATATATATATATATATATATATATATATATATATATATATATATTACAGAAACCATTGTGGAGGTGCATAGCCCGTCAGTTTCACTAAATAATACAGAAAATTAGATCCAATGCAATTTGAGCATAATTGAAGATTTTGGGGCAAGTGAAGATCTACAACCAGCAGTACTTATTGAGGAGTCGCAACAACAGACAGAAGATTTTTTCATTGGAGAGGTATCTACACAAAAATAATCTATTTCTCTAAATGTGATTAACTTAATTGGGGAAGACCCATTAAAAACTAACCTTAATGCTTCTGAAATGTTGCCAGATGTAGCAAAAAGGCTAAACTATTCTCTTTCCAAAGGCTTAGAAAAAAGTATTGTAAGTAAACTTACAGAAAAATTCTTACTTGCTACAAACTGCGAAAGACTTTGCCCACCTCAGTTGAATTCTGAGATTTTATCTGCCATAAAAGATAAAAATAAAATTAGGGAAGATAAATACTTCCAAACTATGCAAACAATTTTAGCTGCAAGTATTATGTCCCTTTATAAAGAGGTCGAATTAGGATTAAACGAAAAAGGAATATCGAAACAATTGCCAATTCCATAAACTTCAATATAGAAGTGTTTTATAAGATGTCCTTGCACAGAAGATTTTTGCTCAGTTCTTCATTACATTTAAAATTTAAAAAATTATTAGACGAGCAACCTATAGATAAATATTTATTTGGGGAGAATTTGATTGAAAGGTTGAAAAAAGCAAAGTTACAAGATCAGCAGCTTTTCAAGTCAGCTCTATAATGAAGCCCAAAAATCCACTTTTTATCCGAAGACCGCGCCACAAATCCAAGCTGTTTTTTCCACTCAGCATCCAATAAGAGTTCTTCCAGGATCTAACAACTTCAATCAGCAAAGTTTAAACTTCAATCCAGCCTCGAACAGATCAAGATTTCGACAAAGCCAGTACCCAAATCATCCTCAACCAACATCGAGATACAAACAGTCGAGCAGACAACAGCACCAAAACCCAACCAGAACAACCAGGAGGTCATACTAAAGGTAAATAAAAAATCAGCAGGAAATGTGGCTAATTATTTTAAAAACCGGAAAAAGATTACTTCAGACAACAAAGTTTTAAGTTGGGTCCAAGGTTTTAATATTTTATTTAAAGCAACACCGTCTCAAGAGAGAGCACCAAAAGTTTTTCATAGACCCAAATCAGTCGCATGATTTAGCTATAAACCAATTACTTGATAAGGGAGCTATTTCTCCTTCTTCACATACAAGAGAGCAATTCCTTTCTTCATATTTTCTAGTGCCCAAAAAGGGCGGAAGTCATAGATTTGTTTTAAATTTAAAACAGTTAAATTGCTTTATAGAAGCCCCAAATTTTAAGTTGGAAGACTATAGGTCAGTTCTCAAGCTCATTTTCAAGGGTTATTTTATGGCAAAAGTAGATTTACAAGATGCCTATTTTGCCATTCCTCTTCATGAAAATTAAAAAAAAATATTTAAAATTTGAGTACAAAAATATTCTATATCATTTCAACTGCTTACCATTTTGTTTAAATATCTCGCCTTTTATATTTTTTACGAAAACGTTAAAACCAGCCTTAAACAATCTAAGAACAAGAGGCTTTACTTCTGTCATTTTTTTTAGATGACACTTTAGTGATTTCAAAATCATATTTGAAATTTAAAGAAAATATTGTTGAAACTTGTTCAATGTTTTCCCGCCTGGGATTTACTATAAATAACGAAAAAAGTATACTTTCACCCACACAAATTATAACTTTCCTTGGTTTTACGTTTGATTCTAATAAAATGATATATTTTGCACCTGCTGACAAAAAAGAAAAAATAATTAATAGTATTCAGACCATCAAAAATTAAAGTACATGTATGATAAGATCATTTTGCAGCTTTAATCGGTCAGTTGGTAGCAGTTTGTCCTTCAGTTAAATATGGAAAATTATACTTCAAAAATTTAGAAAAAGAAAAGTGGCTTGCTCTTTCTAAAACTAACAGTTTTAACACAAAAATGACCATACCTAAATACTTGTAAAACGATTTAAATTGGTGGTTACATAACATACCAATTAGTGAACAAAATATAAAAGAATCTAATTATGTACTTGAAATATTTTGTGATGCATCTCTTTTAGCATAGGGAGCATGCGGTAGTGATAATAAAACTCGCATGGTTTTTGGAGTTATGAACAGCGAGAACTACACATAAATGTACTTGAGTTATTGGTAGCATATATTGACTTGAAATCCTTTTCCAAGGAATATAGGAGTTGTAATATTTTGCTAAGAATAGATAACACAAAAGCTGTATCTTGTAATAACAAGATTGGGAGCGTGCAATACTCTAATCTTAACAACATTTGCAGAGAAATTTGGCAATACTGTTAAAATAGAAATTTAAAAATATTTACATCTTATATCAGTACAAAAGAAAATATTATTGCTGATTCAGAGTCAAGATCTTTGAAAATAGGAACAGAGTATTCTTTAAGTGATAATTGTGTTAAGGTGGTATGACACAATGTTAAAATTTATATAGTTTTTAGGTACAGTTACCGTCACTATTTCAAAACCAATCTTCAACTTAGGGGTATGTTCGTGAACTGTAGACTTTCTATTTTAATAGTATCTAGTTAAAATTTCCAAAGAAAGCAGTATATTTTTTATAACTGTACTTAAAGGAGTCCTTGTCATAACTTACGTCGTAACTTGTTGTAAAAATTCGTTTTGCATAATAATTTTTGAACTTTGGTAGAAAATAACTATCAGAAACGATTAACTATGCAAAAAGCTTTATTTTAAATAAAATTTCATTGTCCGTACTGCCATAATTTTTAAATTAACTGTACCTAAAGGTAAAAATTATTGTTAAAAGCTGCAATCTGGGGATTTTGTTAATATTACAGCAATAAGTTGGCATTTTTCTAGTGATAAATTAGTTCCGCTGTCACTTAATAGATGAGAAGATGAGTTCACGTGTCATTTAGTAGATGGCAGCAGTGATGTATTAAATGGCGACAGATGCGCGTTTGCCGGATTTTAAGAAAATCTGCAAACAATTGAAAACGAGTTGTATAACCACGGAAATACGATGAATCACGCGGTTTTGTTTAGAAAAGTGGCCCCACCCCCTCCCAGTACACATTTTGGGCCTTGTTTGACTTTCAATCATGATTGTATAACGTCACAGTGTCTTAACAATACAAATATACATTTTTTATGCTTGAAACCGTGTGGTTATACAAATGGTTGAAAGTTAAACGAGGCTCAAAGTGTTTACTTGGGGATTATACTAGTTTTGACATAATACATAGATAACATAAGCTCTAGTATATATGTTATGTGGGGCGTATCTAAAAAACAGTTTCAGTTTTATTCACTTTCTGGCAAATTTAATTTTTATAGGGCCGCAAATAATGCATTGCTCGGATACAATTAGCGTCTCTTTGTAAAGACGATGACATCGACATTTTTACACACATTACACATGCCAATGACCTTTAGTATTTGTTGAGGCATTATCCTAATAAAAGAATTGTAGACAAAACAATATTGTATAGTCATTGATTAATTTATGTCAAATATTTCAGTAAGTGAAAAAAAATATTGAAATTTACTGGATTAATAATTAGATAAACCGACATGCAGACGATACAGTTGTGGTTGCTAGCAGTATTGATGAACTTCAGCATCTTATGGACAGGGTACCTACAAAGAGCGAGTAAAAAAAGAGAATTTAACCTTCAACAAAAATGAACACTGGTGAGCAAAACTCAACAACCTGCCAGACAATTGAAAATAAAAACCAATTCAACACGTACAATTATATGTATACCTATACAGTCGTCAACTCGAAATGGGATCAAACAAACGAAATACGATGTAGAATTGAAAATGCCAGAGCTACATTTAACATGAGAAATATATTCAATAATTGCGACATATATGTCCCACTAAAAATATGGCTGCTAAAATGTATTTCCAGTCTTGTTGTATGGAGCAGAGACCTGGACAATAACGGAAACATTATCGAAAAGGCTAGAGGTATTCGAAATGTGGGTGTACCGACGTATCCTCAAAATATTCTGGACGACCCACACCACCAACGAAGAGGTATTGCGCCGAATGGGAAAACAAAAAGAAATATCTTTCACAATTAAAAAACGAAAACGTGAACACCTCGGTCATATATTATGAGATATGATAAATATCGTATACTGCAGCTGATAATATAGGGTAAAATAGAGAGTAAACGTGGACCCGGAAGAAGAAGACACTCATGGCTTCAAAACTTACGCCAAATGGTTTGGACTAACATCGATCGAGTTATAGACACGCTGTAAACAAAATTAAAATTGCTATGATGATAGCCAACGTCCACAACGGACAAGGCACATGAAGAAGAAAACTTCCCGTGTTGACATTCCAACATACAAATCAATGGTATCACCCTTTAGAGTTCCCAAAGCTTCATATACCTGAGCACAGAGCTAAACAGTCAGCTAGACTAGACCACTCAAAAAATGCTCTGTAACCCCAAGCTATCAGTCACAATAAGATTGAGAACACTAAAGTGTTTATGTGTGGTGTCTATTACTGTATGGCTGTGAGACCTGTGGTCTCACTATATTCGAAATGTGGATGTACCGCAGAATGCTAAGAATAAGCTGGACCAGCAAAACTACAAATGAAGAAGTACTGGAAATAATGAACACACGTCCTCATCTGGTCAATACAATCAAAATTAGAAAGACGTCATATCTAGGACACATAATGCGCCATAGGGAATTTGAGCAGTTTCAGGTAATATTAGAAGGCAAAATCGAAGGTAAACGGGGTATAGGAAGAAAGAAAAAATCCTGACTCCGAAACATCAGAGATTGGACCAACACAACAGGGAATGACTTAATCCATCAATCCCAGAACAGAGAGAAATTTGCCATATTGATCGCCAACCTCAATAGAGAAGGCACTTAGGAGGAGGAGGACAACGCAAGAGACCCTAAGAGGTAGTTTTCTGTCCCGATTAAACCCCGATTAGTGTAACTTGTGAAGTGGTTACGATTGATTTGATTTAAGATGATAATTAGGGGCTGATTTTCCCGAGGTTTTTTACCAAAAAAAGGGACCAACTATATTTTGAGCATTTGCTTAGTTTTGATGTTACAAACTTAAAAAAAAAACAAAAATAAATATTTTTTAAATACTTTAAAAAAGTTCTAATGAGTTTTCCCCAAAAAAGTGCATCATTTTTTGGTTATTTCACGTTGAAATATTCACTTTGAAATTTGACGGATATGAAACTACACTTAGCTACAACTTTGTTTCAACTGGGTCCATAGAGTTCATACATATATAGACCTGCATCCCGCGTACCTAAAAAAAGTTGATTAATAGCACGCTGAAAATTTGTTAATAGCTTAACGGTGTCTAGTCGGACAAATTTTGATGTATGGGAACACTGGAACAGGGGAAGTTTTATTTGTGGAACAGCTTAAAAATTTGGAACGTTAGACTACGAAAACGTTCCATGTATTTTGTCGGACAGAACTTCCAATTGATTTTACATGTAAAAATCAGACTGGTGTTTATCACCAACTGGGTATTTTAATGAGTGGAACACGAACAACATGTCAAATGACAGTAATCAAGTCGGTTAGTAATATAGTAATAGCAGTCTTATGTTTGCATGAGAGTTTAATGAAAGGGTAACAAATCAATTGGATGTTCTGTCCGACAAAATACCTGGGATTTCTTCGTAACCCCTGTTAATTATAATGCCCATTTGGTGACAAATAGCAGCCTGATTTTTGCATGAGATTTTAATCAAAGGGTAACAAATCAATTGGAAGTTCTGTCGGACAAAATACATGTGACGTTTTCGTGGTCTGACCGTTCCAAATTTTTAAACTGTTCCACAATTAAAACTTCCCCTATTCCAGTGTTCCCTCCCGTACATCAAAGTTTGTCCGACTAGACACCGTTAAGCTATTAACAAATTTTCAGCTTGCTATTAATCAACTTTTTTTTGGTACGCGGGATCCAGGTCTAATACACCATTTTTTTATACTTTTTTAGAAGCTACATATTTTTGCTAAGAATGTTTTTTCGGATAAAATACTTTTCGAGTTATTTGTAAAAGCCGCCTAAAACGTGTTTTTTACTCGCAAATAACTCAAATATTAATTAAGTGAAAAAATCCTATAGAACAGAAGTTGCTTAGAATAAGTCAGTTGGGTACCCTGAGATGGGGTAAAACTCACCCTCAGGGCAAAATCTTACATCGGCACACTATCAGCTTTCTTGGTTGACATGTTACCTATGTGTAGGTATGCCAAATTTCATGTTAATCCAAGCGATTATTTACAATTTAGAGCAAAAAGCGTGATTTAATGTATATATTTCCTACTTGTATTTCAAACAATTACAAATTTCTTTATCAGTTTAAAATAAATATTTTTGATGCTGTTCTGAATAAAATCATTTTTTTGGTAAAATTGTGGCTTATTTCCCATTAAAAATAGTTTATTATAAATATTTTAGACCAGGTAAAGAATTAATAATTATTGTCGTCTGAAGACAAATATTAAAATATAATCTAAATACAATAAGTGATCAAATATTTCCAAATGAAACGTTTTGTATCTATAGGGCTTTTCATTCACAGTCATTTGTTTCGAGCTTCTGTCATATGTCGTATAATCCGTGCATATTAATATTATACACAGATTATACAACATATGACAGAAGCTCGAAACAAATGACAATCGATGAAAAGCCCTATTACCATTGTTTAAAAAAAGATAAAAATTTGTCTAGTTATACAATGCTATCTATTAATAGTAACAATTTACCATTTCCAGGTAAAAAATTAAACACCCTCATCAAGTACAATACAAGTACGATTGAAGGCGAACGGTACCGATCGATCGGTAACGATCATAAGTTCTCTTTAGTAGGTACTTGGCAATGGCAACAACGCCGTCGTTAATAGAATTAAAATTCGTCGTTATTAAAATGTTCGAATATATATACGTGCTGCCATCTACTGAAAGAAATTGTTAAACGTTAGTTCCTATGATCAACCACCATTTTGACTGCGGCGTTTACATACCCCCTTAATATAATTTTTAAGCAGCTTCATATTACAGAAATCGATTTGTTTGCCACATATCTTAACAAAAAATGTGCAAGGTATGTATCTTGGAAACCTGACCCCGAATCGGAGAAAGTTGATGCCTTCACTCTAAATTGGCATGTATTAAAATTTTATGCTTTTTCACTCCACCTTTTGCTATTATTCCAAGAGTTTTAGAAAAAATCATATGTGATAAAGCAGTAGGAATTTTGGTAGTAGCAGAATGGCCAAATCAGCCTTGGTACCCAACCTTTAATAAACTGATATCAGGCAAAAAGGTAATTTTAGGACCTGATAAAAATTTAATTTTGAACCCTTTTAGGCTTCCATATCGGGGACACTAACATCTTACCCTGACTATCGCATGTTTGTCAGGCAAGCTTTTTTAAGAAAAGGTATTCCTGAGCATTCCATCGCAATTATGATTGCATCTGTTACAACAAAAACACTAAATTTATATGATACAAATAATGAATGGGTTGCATGTGTGAGTCCACACTATTGTAGTAAAGAAAAAAGAGACGTTCGCACAAACAATTTATTGTATAAACAAAAAAAAAAAAAAAAAATACTCTGAATTTTTATCTGATCATGAGGCTCCTTACCATAAACTCCCTGGTAATCCTCTCATTCCAAGGCTATACGGTTTGCCTAAGATACATAAAGTTGGAATTCCTATACGCCCAGTCGTCAGTTTCATCAATACTCCAGTGTCTATTTTATCTAAATTCATACTTAATACCTTAAAAAATCTACTTAACTTCACCCCACATTTTACTGTATTAAATTCATATCAATTAGTTGACAAACTTCAACTCATCAACCTTACTCCTGACATAACTATGCTATCTTTTGATGTTAGCAACTTATTCACTTCAGTACCCAAACTTGAAACTTTAAGTCTGGTAAAATCACTCTTAGTCAACAAATCTATTCATCCCAATGTCATTTCACCGATACTAAATATCCTTGAATTATGTCTATCTCAAGATTTCTTCCAATTTAATAACAAATTCTACAAACAACCCGATGGTTTAGCAATGGGCAGTTGCTTGTCCCCTTTCCTAGCTGATGTCTTTATGGATCATTTAGAGTCCAATCACATCATGAAAAATCCAGAAATTCTACATTGGTTTCGCTTTGTAGATGATTGTTTGGTCTTCATTGCTGGTAACCCTGACTCAGCTCAACAACTTCTTCTCAAAATTAACCAAATCCACCCTAATATCAAATTTACCATGGAACTAGAATCTTCTCAGTCCATTAACTTTCTTGATTTATCTATTTCCAGACTTAACGACCAATTCAGCTTTGGTATCTTTCGTAAACCCACCCAAACAGACCACGTTATTCATTTCTCTTCTAATCATCCTCTATCACACAAATTAGCAGCTTTTAGAAGTTTCATACACAGACTTTTTTCTATACCTATGCCAACAGACTCATTCAATAATGAACTCAACATCATAAAACAAATAGCTGTCAACAATGGTTACGATCTCTCTATAATAGTCAAACTCATCCGTAAAAGAGAATCTAGAATGTTACAAAATTCGGCTTTCCGTCAGTCCTCTTCCTCTTCACCCATTTACAGGTCATTACCATATCACAACCCCACTCTATCTGAAAAGATTAAACGTATTGTATCTAATTCTTCAGAAAACATACATATTTCTTTCAAAGTTGGTAACACCCTTGGCCACTTTTTGACAAATACAAAAGATACAATACACTATATGAACCGTAGTGGAGTCTACAGATTGACTTGTTCTGATTGTGATGCCTCTTACATCGGCAGGACTTGCAGATCACTATCAACCAGATCTGCTGAACATTCTAAGAGAGATACTACTTCAGCTTTTTCTCATCACCTAAAAGTTAACAATCACAATCTCAGCATCCCTGATGGTGTTAAATTAATCCACAACATCCAAGACAGGAACACTCTACGGTTGGATCTGTATGAGGACCTTGAGATTTCTAGAGACATGAGAACTAGCCCTAATTGTGTTAATCGTCAAACCACTCTTAATCGTCCTTTTACTCCTATCCATCGACAATTATTCCCCTAACCCCAACTTTAATCCTTCTTATACTCTCCCATATTCATTTTCCGTTATTTCTATTCATTACCTTGTTCCCTCTTTCCCAACGCCCCACTAGTTTCTAACATTCTTCTATTTCCTTACTAATCACCCATTAACACACATCTAGACTTGCACCTTCTCTTTACCTTCACTCTTTTCTCCTACTTTATCCGATTCCTACCATAGTTTCGATTCTTCTTTTCTGTTTTTCTTTTCCTCTTTCTTCTCTTCTTTTCCTTCTTTTCTTTTTTTCTTTTCCTCCTTTCCATTTCTTCTTCTTTACATTTTCTTACTTTCCTCTTTCTTTTATTTCCCATCTTCTTTTTACATTTATTTTCTATTCCTATAGTTGTGTTTTTCCTTGTCTTACCTCACGTTTCTGTCATTTTGGGTTCTACAGCTCTTATATCACAAAAAAATTTTTATCTTAATTTATTTAGACTCTCATTTTCTTATTGATAATAGCCCTTAAATCTTGATCTGGTTTACTTGTCTCTCTTTGGAATGTTCTCTCTCTTACCACATAATCACTTTGTTTTGTTGCCTATTATGTCACCTTCGCTTCATTCATCTCATTCAATAACTACTACAGTCAACTCCTTTGGTCTGCTACACATTTTACTAACTTTTTTATTTTGATGTTACCTTTTTCTCTTTCAAAATAATTTTATTAGTCTATACTAAACAATAGGGTACTGCAAACATAAATCCATTAGCTTAAATTCAGTCTGTTCATTTTTTCATTTTTCCATCTACATATCAGGCAACCCACATTACTCAGCTATTTTAATTTAATTTCATATTAGTTCTTTTACATCATTCTTAATTCTGGTTAACATCTCTGTCATTTAAGATTATAAACTTGCACTAAGATTACATCAAACTTGGTTCAGTTTGTTCACTCCCCTACCATATACCACATCAAACTCATAGTTCGCTATCTCAGATACTCAGCATTCTAGACTCTCCATTACATATTGACACTAACACATAATTATCCTATATTATTAGATATCATTACATTATTAACCCACATTTTAACCACTGCTGCTGGAAGCCTTCATGGTATTTCTTCTTGAACGATTTTATTCCATCCTAAACAACATAAAGTGTAATTAGATTTTGCTGTCACATATTTTATTTTCCTTTTCGTTACTAATCCATTATTATTTTATTAATTCCATTGTTTACAATTATTTCTTTAATATTGTAATCTACTCTTGATCTGTATTCTTTTAGTTATTTTAACTTTAAAGTTTTTCCATAATTTCCTTTACAATTTTAACAGACAGAATCATCATTACAACAGTATACAGCCAAATTTAAACATTCCTCACCATGTTAGGCAACCAACATTACATATATCTATAAATAACATTTTCATTAAAATCCGCTTTATTTAACATCCAATCTCTCCACTTCAGGTCATTTATTGTTTACATATAGTATAAACCTCATTCTATTACACCAAATTAAACTTTCACCTTTAAATTTAACAATCGATGACGTCAAGCTCATAGGCGTAACCAGGATGATCCTAAGGGGGGGGTTACAACTACCTAAAAGGGGGGGGGGTTACAACTACTGGAAGGTCTCTGAGGGCTATGGTGTTAAGCGTATAGAGCTCAAAGTACATCCCAATGGGGGGGGTTACAACCCCCAAAACCCCCCCTGGTTACGCCTATGGTCAAGCTTCTAACCATGACTTATACCGATCTTATTTCCAACAAACCTAAAGTTTTTTCTGGATTAGAGAGTTGCTATTTAGACTTTACAATAGATTCTCAACTTATTTTTTAAACATTTTTAATTATATTTTCAATCAGCTATTACCTACCTTTACATTTTATTAAAATCCAAAAAATTAAGACTACACTTTTTGAAGTTCGTAACCAAAAATTGACTTTACCTTGTCTTGTCATGTCACTCTTTGTCATTCCTTTTCATTTTACATCAGTTGGTCTGTGCTAATTCAAATGGCAAGTACCTAGTTTTTTCGAGCAGGGAAGCATGTTGCTCTTTAGGCACATACATATTTTAATCTAGTAACATCGACTTGTAGTCATAATATTTTATCATAAGGTATAATGTAAGCCATATATTTTGAAGTTACCACCTTCATTGGTGTGCTAGTTACAACTACTTTGCGGAATGTAAGTATTCTCCACATAATTTTCTCATTAACAGTCACAATTTTAACCTTTTTGCCTTAATCTAACGTGGAAATACTTCATTCCAGGCACTGAAGATGTTCTGTTCAGAACGAAAACGTTTTGCAATCCATGTGGATGACTTTTAGAAGTTTTAAATAAACTATTTTATACCAAAATACAATTTGAAGTTTTTACTTCTGTATAGGAATTTATTTTACAACTGACGACCGGTTTCGCTGTCTACAATATTCACAGCATCTTCAGGTCACGGTAAAAGTAAAAGTAAAAATATTTTTTTTTTTACTTTTACCGTGACCTGAAGATGCTGTGAATATTGTAGACAGCGAAACCGGTCGTCAGTTGTAAAATAAATTGTTTGTGAGAACGTCTCTTTTTTCTTTACTACAATTATATGATACAGTTTTCAAGAGATGGTGGAGGTATAGTATAGAAAAAATATGGACCCTTTTGCTTATGAATTATCAAATATTATTAATTTTATTAAAAATATCTTAGATCAGGATTATACATATAGCTCTATAAACATTCATAGAGCTGCATTGGCATTGATAATAGATATGCCAGAAAATCATAAAAACATGTTTAAAAATTTTTACAAAGGTATATATAATCTCAAACCTTCTTTGCCCAAATATCAATTTACTTGGGACCCTCAAATTATTTTATTTAGAAACATTATTTCCTCTCACAGGTCTTTCCTTGAAAGAACTTACTTACAAACTTGTAATGTTGATTGCTCTGACTACAGCTCACAGGTTGCAAACCCTATCCCTAATAAAAATTCAAAATATTTTCATGGATCAAGATAAAATTGCGATTTTGATACCAAAAAGACTTCTTCGAAAAATAAAAATCAACCTATTTTAAGATTTCTCTATTTTAAAGAAAAACCACAGTGGTGTGTAGCATCGACTTTATGTCACTATTTAGAGATTTTTAAAAATATTCGTCCTCAATCAGAGGACAAGTTGTTTATAACAATAAAAAAAACCATATAAAGCAGCATCTACGCCGACTTTGAGTAGATGGCTAAAAGATGTTTTAAAATTATGTAACATAGACACCAATATTTTTAAAGGGTATAGTGTTAGACAAGCATCTACGTCAGCAGGAGCTAGGGCTGGATTAAATATAGAAACTATTAGAGAGACGGCTGGATGGACAGAAAATTCTCAAGTATTTAATATTTTTTATAATAAACCTATAGCAAAAGATTACGGACTGTTTGCAAAAACTATATGGTCTGTTTAGTCCATGTATGCTTCTGCGTTTGTTTATTGTTTGTTATACGTTTGTAATTATATGTTTATGTTATTATTATTACATAAGAACATTAATTTTCTTATTATTTACAAACATTACTCTTAATTGTTCCAATATATTCTCTTTTTTTTGTAAAGTTCCTAATAAAAAAAATGTAAAGTATCGATTTTTGGATTGCAATGTAGATTTGTTTAATTATCGCACAATATTGCTTAATCTTTCAACAGCCTACCATTAGTACAAATGTTCGAAATGTAATGTGAAGGACAATTAATTGATTGGTTGACTTACCTGTTAAGGAAGGACAATCATAATTGTCCTATCTTACATTTCGAACATTTGTACGCTCCCTCCCTTTGATTCTTTCGAACCCACCCGTTTTTGTGCCATCAAAATAAAAAAAAAACAGTGATGTGCGCACGTCACGTATCAAGAAGCCTAATATCTTCTTTTTTCTTATTCTTCTTCTTTAAACTGTGATCAGCGGCCAGAAAAAGCCACTACCATTAGTACAAATGTTCGAAATGTAAGATAGGACAATTATGATTGTCCTTCCTTAACAGGTAAGTCAACCAATCAATTAATTAATATCCACACAAAAATGGGAAAAGTACTATGGGGAACTACTGACAGAAAATAAGGACGAATACTTAACTCAATCACCAACAGAAGTTAACATTGAAGGAGAAGATATAACAATATAAGTGACAGAAATTAGAAAAGCTATAAAAGAACTGAAAAACGGTAGGTCTCCAGAACCAGGGGATATCCCAGCCGAACTAATAAAATGTGGATCACAAAAATTGTTTGAAACCGTCACTTGGTGCATAAATCAATTTATAAATGGTTCTCCCGTACCCGACGAGTGGAAAATTGCTTATATTTCGTCGATCCATAAGAAAAGAGATAAGCTTAAATGTGAAAACTATAGAGGGATATCAGTCACTAGTATATTTAGCCGTTTGTATGGACGAATAATTAGAGACCGCATTGAGAAGGAGTACAAAGACCAAGAGGAAGAAGAACAATCCGGTTTTCGAACAGGAAGAAGCTGTACTGATAATATCTTCTACCTCAAAAAACTAATAGAAAAAAAAATAAGCACAAATCAAGAAACCCACCTCATGTTTATTGACTTGCAGAAGGCGTACGATACAATTCCTGTAAACAAACTCTGGAACGTGTTACGACAGACGAATATTAGTGTCACCTTAATAAAAGCCTTAAGAAATTTGTATGAAGGGTCAACATCACAAATAAAAACTGGAAACAGATTATCGCAAAGCTTCCTGGTTAATAAGAGTCTACGTCAGGGGTGTTGTATATCAACGACCTTGTTTAAAATGTATGTTGCAAAAGCATTGAAAGAGTGGAAACGAAAATGCAGAGGCATGGGCGTAGACCTTGGAGAGATTTGCTTATATACATTGCAGTTTGCTGATGACCAGGTTGTTATAGCAAACCATAAAGATGATCTAGAGTACATGGCAAGGAAATTACAAGAAGAATATAGAAAGTGGGGACTAGAAATTAATACAGAAAAAACAAAATACCTGCCAATAGGTACCGAACTATCGAACATCACATTAGAAAATAATGAAATCATCATGCCCTGCGACCATTACACATACCTAGGAATCGTTTTTGACACAACGGGGAAAGATGATGAAGAAATAAAGAGAAGAATAACACAATCCAGAAAAACAATAGGTTGTCTAAACAGCGTACTGTGGAATCATGAAATAGGAAAAAGAAGAAAACACAATATCTACGAATCTCTTATTAAAAGCAGTCTATTGTACGGAGCAGAAACTTGGCGGATAACCGAAAACAACAGAAGAAAACTGGAGGCAGTAGAAATGGACGCTTTTAGAAGATCAGTAGGAGTGTCACGCAGAGAGAGAATACGTAATGATGAGATAAGACAGCGAATGGGGGTTGATGGCTATCTAACAACAGACATAGAAAGAAAACAGCTGATATGGTACGGACACGTCCAGAGGATGGATAAATCAAGACTCCCTAAAATAATTATTCAATGGGTACCACCAAACCGCAGAAAGAGAAGAAGACCCAAGAAATCTTGGAGAGAAGGAGTAACGAAGGCGATGATAGAGTGTCGTGGAAATTAGGCATCGGACAACGTCGCAAGACGTTTTAAAATCGATTGATATATATTGACGAAATGCCTCCCACTAGAGAAGTGAAAAATATTATAGAAAACCTAAAAAATAACAAAAGTACAGGAGACGACCAAATACAGTGGAATCTCGATTAGTCGTATTTATCGGGACCGAAGCCGATCCGGGTTATCATAAATCTGGGTTAACCGGAGAATACGGTAAAAATTAGTAAAATACATATAAAAAATAAACAAATACACATTGTAATTGCAAAAACATGGAACACATATGCACAGTACATCTAAATTACGTACATTTGCATACAGTATTGTTTATTTCTTTGTAAAAACTCAGTCAAAGTGAAAAAATGTGTGTTTTGTCTGATGAAAATCGGTCCGGTTACGGCGGCCTTCCGGGGTATCGGGGCCGATTTATCGGGGTTCCACTGTAACATCTTCTTCTTGAGGTGATATCTCTTTTCTTCTTCTTCTTCAGGTGCCATCTCCGCTACGGAGGTTGGCAATCATCATACCTATTTTAATTTTTCAGGCAGTAGTTCTAAATAGTTGTCTTGAGCTGCATCCAAACCATTCTCTCAGGTTCTTCAGCCATGAAATGCGTCTTCTTCCGATGCTTCTTCTGCCATCTATCTTTCCTTGTATTATGAGTCGCAGGATGCCATACTTCTCGCCCTGCGTCACAGGTCCGAGATACTGTAGTTTTCTTTCTTTAATTGTAAGTTTAACTTCCTTCTCTTTACCTATTCTTCTCAGTACTTCGTTGTTCGTAACTCTATCTACCCAGGAAACGCTCATAATTCTTGTATAAGTCCACATTTCAAAGGCGATAAGTCGTCTCATTGTCTCTACCTACATTTAACGTCCATGATTCAACTCCATAGTATAGTACACTGTATTGTATACGTAACGTTAGGCGTACTTTAAGAGCTAATGTTAAATCTTTGCTACACAGGACCTTTTTCATTTTCATAAAATTAGAACGTGCTTTTTCGATTCTGACTTTGATTTCTGCAGTGTAGTCATTATTTTCTGTTATAAGTGTTCCTAGGTAAGTGTACTTTTTTACTCTTTCGATCTGTTGGCCCTCTACTATTAAGATTTCGTTTTCATTAGTAATATGGTTGTTTTTACTAATTTTCATAAACTTCGTCTTTTTGATATTAAGAGAGAGTCCGTACTCCCTACTACACCTTACTATTTTACTCATGAGTCTTTGCAGGTCTTGTAAACTATCGGCTATTATTACTGTTTCATCTGCATATCTGATGTTGTTAACTAAGACTCCATTTACTCTTATGCCGACTGTTTCATCTTCCAGAGTTTCTCGCATTACCTCTTCAGAATAAGCGTTAAATAATAGAGGTGATAGTATGCAGCCTTGCGTGACTCCTCTCTTTATTTCCATTTCTTCAGATGTTCCTTTTTCAATTCTTACTATTGCTCGCTGATTGAAATAGAGGTGTGTTAATCTTAAATCACTTTCATAAATTTCTTTACATTTTTCAGAGAAGTAGGTTTCTTTAGCATCCCTAATTTTTCTTCTTATTTGGTTTTGAAGCGGTTTATAGCGGGTCTTATTGATGGTTTTGTTTTTTGTTCTTTCATTCATCAACTCTAGAATTTCCTCCGTCATCCATTCTTCTTTCTTACATTTGGTTGTTGTAAGTACTTTCTTACTTTTTGCCTCTTTGAAGAATTGCCACTGCTGTTCTACGTTGCAATTATTTCCTGGGTTTCTGTCTAGATTTGTGTGGATGGGCGGAGGTAAATTCCTCACCAACCAGTAAAAACATATATGTAATCCGACAAGTATTTTCCTCAATAAATTTAAAGGTTCCTATTAATCCGGTGGGTATTTTCCTCAACAACTCACTCAGGTAATAAAATAAAAATATAGGTTTAATTTAAGAATTTCTATTATGAAAGCATCCGAAATCCGAATACAATACATTAATTTCCTTACATTATAATAATAGTTTATAATATAGATAATATGCAAGACGTATAAATTATTATTTAATATTTACAATATACAATACATACATATTATGTATGTATTGTTCTGAAAATCTGTCGGGATTTTTGATTTGTCGGGATTTTGGCTGTCGGGAGTTTGGCTGTCAGGATTTTGAGGTAGACCCGGTCTGGCGTACCCTGTGTTAACATATTCAGTCATTTCTGTCGGTTTACTGAATCATATGCTTGTTTGAAATATTTAAAGACACCGTGGATAAGTTAGGTTATTTGTTTTTATGAGCTCATGTTATTCTTCGTCTAATTTTCTTCGAGTAGGTTATTTCCACAGAAATCGTAATAATAATTTATTTAAGAGTACAAGCTTATTTAAAACATCCATAAATAAACCTTTCCTGTCGTACATATTTCGTTTCAATATCGCCCACTCACTGGTTTCCCAAAAGGTAAAAGTGTAAATTAAATATTGACAAATGCGTTATGGAAATTGGAAAAACATCGAGGAAAGGGCCTATCCGCGCGTTAAATTATGAGATATAGGAGTTGAATTATAGAAAGTGACCAGTATCCAATTTAAGTTGAGTGTGAAAGAGACGGGGTCGGCCGGGTAACGGCTCCACTGGGACAAAACTTCATCCAATGATTCAGACGTCGGTCCTCTTCCGGCCCTTCTAGTTAAACCGATCACGACGAGGGCTCATGTTGCCATATTTCAATCTCTTTTTTAATAGTTACGCAATTATTAACTATTGCATTCTTAAAAACGTGACATATTTACCGTAAAGAACTTTTATACTAACATATAATTACAATATTAGAATTATTACTAGGGAGCGGATTTTATGCTAAATGCATATTGCATGCATATTTCGCATATTTGAGAACTTTACTAAATTTTGCATATTTTTAAAGAAACATGCATATTTTGTGCCTATTAAAAACATTTAAGTCAAAAAAAATTTAAATTTTTTAATTTGACACAAAATATTTCCCCGCATAGGCTGTCGTATCTATTAATTCGAGAACTACCTGAAGAGGACGGCTCATTCACTGCCTTTCATTTTTTCGTAGAAAATACCCGATCTTTACACAAAGTACTTATATTGCTTATAGTAACCCATTATTATAAAATGATTGTAGGATGTTAAAGTGATGAAGGATGGTTTACCCGGAAATCCGAATTTTATTTACTTTTATTATATTTAGTAGGTAATACCTACAATTCTGGTGATTCTTTTAAATCCTCTATTGTTAAGAGAATTTACACCTTTAACCATAGTTTTAAGATTTTCTAACGGAAATTAACAAGTTATTTTAAATACGCCCCAATTACTTCTATTCATGTTGAAAGGAGTTTTTCAAGTTATAAAAATATTTTATCTAATCAAATAATATGTTTCCTCGTAAAGAATTTGGAAAAACACATTGTAGTGAATTATAATCGAAGATATAGTGATATTGTTGTTTTATTTTAAATAGGTAACTATTAGTAGCAGTTTTTGTAAAAACTGTGAATAAATTGCATACATTATAAAAAATGATTTTATTTGAAAGATAATAAATAAGATTGCCGCCCCCTATAAAAGAACCCCTTAGAATAGAATAGAACAGAAAACTTGTGGTTTCTCGAAATGCGCATTTTTTTAATTTTTATGCATATCTTGCGCATATTTCGTAATTTTTTACCGCATATATATGCGCATATTTCATCAAAATTGATCGCACATAAATCCGCTCCCTAATTATTACACACAGGGTGGAGAGTGGGCCAAAGAATAGAGTCCACCTCGATATTTGGCAGTAGTTATTAGATTTTAAGGAAATTTCGAAACAGGTCGATTTTTGTTCTAGGGGGGACACATGTTTACGATACATACATCTGTCATTTGTCAACCCACTCCCTTCCACGTCAACAACACCTTATTTTTAAATAGGGAATAGAGATCGTGTGGTAGCTCATTTCAAAGGGTATTCAATTCTCTATTCAGTAATATAAACATTATTATAATTATTTATAAAGGGTGTCCAAAAAAATGGAAACTAAATTAATTGACAAAAAAAGAAAAATGTATGTAATTTATTTTATTTAAAATACATTTTACTGTTGTCAGAAAACAGAAATTAACATTGCTTTTCGCTTAAATTAAATGTTCAAACTTCCAAGAAGGAGGTGGATGTCGGCAGCTGGATTGAACATTGAATGTAAGCAAAAAGCAATAGGCGAGCGGCAGCAACCCCTAAAATCTCGTCATACCGACCACAAATCAACTTTCAGGTGAATGACCAATTTTGTTCATTCTTTATGTTTTTGAGGTCGGTAAATCCGAATGTGAAGTTTTTTTTATCTGAAATTGGTGGAACATGTTCAGAAATCAAATTATATGCAAAAATGCAAAAAATCAATTTAGATGATTTTTCAATTTTAACTCGCTGTATCTTTGGTTGCTAAAAATATTTTCATTCGAAAATAATTACTGTATTATCTATGACGTATTTAGATAACAATGAGATTTATCCGAGATATTTAAACAAATTAAAAGAGGAGTAGTTAATTTTTAAACCTTTTGCCGTCAGATTTCGTTAGTTTCATGTTTACTTAAAAGAGTCGAGCGACAAACTTTTTAGTTTATAATCTTTACCAACACAGTATTAAAACATGAGTCTGTAGAAGTTTTCTGAAAAATTTTAAGTCAAAATATGCAACACGACAAAAGTTATGTGACTTTATAAAAGAGTGACACTTCCCTAAATAAAATGACCACGGTATGGTGAATGGCTATTTTTGTCATACGTTATGTTTTTGATGGTGCTGAAAACGAAAATCGGGTTTATTTTGAATTTTAAGTTGGGGAATATTGTAAATGTTTATTGTACAATTATTGTACAATTGTACAATACAATATTGTAATACAATATTGTACAATTTTACCCTAAAAATAAAAAAAAATTAAATCATGTTTTTCTTAAAACTAAAAGTTGCACCATTTTTTTCTATAAAACATTTTGTTCTTTATACTCTACATTTTAACATAAACTTTATACTCTACATTAAAAAGCTAAATTTCAAATTTTGTCACACAACTTTTGCGATTAAACTTTGCAATCCAGGAATCTGCACTTTCTATTCAAAAAATTCATAACTTTTATTATAATAAGACTGAAATATTCAAACAGGTCCCACATTGTCTTTAGAAATGTGAGAAATATATACTATAAAAATTTTGGAAAAAAAATATTAAAATGGAACAAAGTTGTAGTGAATTAAACGCAAAAAAACTTGATTTCATTTTTTTCTTATTTTTTAGGGTAAAATTGTGATTTTGACTATGTTCCTCTACTTAAAATTCAAAATAAACCTCATTTTCGTTTTCAGCACCATCAAAAACATAAAGCATACCCAAAATTGGTCATTCGCCACACCGTGGTCAGTATTTCGAGAAATAAGCGTTTTTTAGGGATGTGCCACTCGTCTATAAAGTCATAAAACTTTTGACCTATTGAATATTTTGACCTAAAATGTTCCAGAACACTTCTTCATGCCTTAATCTTTAATGTTGTGTTGGTAAAAATTATCAACTAAAAAGTTTGTCACTCAACTTTTTTAAGTAAACATGAAACTAACGAGATCTAACGACAAAATGTTTAAAAATTAATAACTACCCTTTTTATTTTTTTATACATTTCAAACGAATTCCATTGTTATCTAAATTCCTCAAACATGAGACAGTAGTATTTTCAAAATGAAGTATTTACAGCAACCAGAGATACAGCGAATTAAAGTTGAAAAATGTGGAGAGCAACTTGGATAGCCCATAGCGGCCATCTGCAGCTTTTGAACTAAGTAGGGAGCTGTGGAAGAGTTTGCTATGGAACTATAAGGACCTCTTTGCCTTCTTTATGTATGAATAGAAAACAAAAAAGCCGTGACTGGCTAATTGACACCCAAGTCTATGCCATAAAACAAAACAAAAAAAAGAATGTGTGTGTACTTTGTACGCACGTAAGAAGATATTGTTCTATTATATAATAGGTAATTTAAACGAAGTAAATATACTTAACAGGTTATTTGTATTTTATTTAAAAATCAAACTAATTTTCTTATCTACCACTTTCAAAAAATTTTTATTAAAACAACCAAAAATAAAAAAAAAATATGAATCGCCCAGGATTTAAACCCGTGTCATTCCAATCTCAGAGCTAACGCATTACCAACTACTCCAGCGAGGTCCTTGTAATTGACATGTAAGTTTCGGATATAATTACACAACACGGCGACATATAGTGTAAAAATGTTATACTTACATAATATTTTATTATTTTACTACAGAGAAACACAAATCCAAAAACACAAGAATTATAATAAATAATACATTTCCTAAAAACACTAATATATTCTTTTAATGACTTATTTGCACGGTTACAGATACATACATACCTATCTTGAAAGATTAGCAATGAACTACATACTGTCTGTGTACGTACTGTCTGCGCAGGTGCGCAGATTTATGTACAATTTTACCCTCAATCGAATCGCGGCTTAAGAAGAATATCTTCAAAAAAAAAGTTAAAAAATCATCAAAATTGATTTTTCGAATTTGTGCTTAAAATTTAATTTTTCAACATGTTTCACCAATTTTAGATAAAAATAAATTTCATATTCGGATTCAGCGACATAGAACATAAAGAATTACCAAAATTTGCCATGTACCTCCCATGGTCGCTTTTTCGATTTCTAAGCCACAAATTAGGGGTGTGCCGCTCGCCTACAATGTTATTTGTGAAATAAACATTTATTTCTGTTTTCTGACAACAGTAAAATGTATTTTAAATAAAATAAATTACATACATTCTTCTTTTTTTTTTAATTAATTTAATTAAACAAATATTTTGGACACATTGGATAAATAATTATGATAATGTTTATGTTACTGAATAGAGAATTGAATACCCTTTCAAATGAGATACCACACGACCCCTATTCCCTATTTAAAAATAAGGTATTGGGTACGCGAAAGGGAGTGGATTGACAAATGACAGATGTATGTATCGTAAAAATGTGTCCCCCTTAGAACAAAAATTGACCTTTTTCGGCATTTTCTTAAAATCTAATAACTACTGCCAAATATCAAGGTGGGCACTTTTATTTGGCCCGCCCTGTATATCTATTCTAATCCTAATTTTCAAAACCTTTCATTTCATAAAGAAATCCAGGTATTCAGAGTAGATTGAATTGTGGCTATCACAATACATTTTCTTCTTGATGTGTCTATCCGTGACGAATGTTGGCGATCACCACGGCAATCTTCACTTTATCTGCAGCAACGTGGAAAAGCTGCACAGATGTTGTGTTGAACCAGGTTCTGAGGTTCCTTAAGCAGAATGTTCTTCTTCTTCTTGGACCTCGCTTTCCAAATATTTTTCCTTGCAGGATGGCTTGTAAGAGGGCATATTTGAATTCATTTCGCATAATGCGTCCAAAGTATTCCAATTTTCGAGTTTTGATGGTGGTTAGTACTTCTCGGTTCTTCCCCATTCTTCTAAGGATCGCCTCTTTTGTGGCGATCTCAGGCCATGGGATTTTAAGAATTCTCCAATATAGCCACATTTCAAAGTCTTCCAATTTTCGGCACATATCTTCGTTCAAAGTCCATGATTCAACACCATATAAAAGGACAGATATGACGTAGCATCTTAGCATTGTCACTTTTATAATAAGAGAACGGTTGTTGCTCTTGAAAGGGGCCCCCATATGGTTAAAAGTTGATATATCTTTTCCGATGCGCGCTCTTATCTCTTGGTTGTTGGCCCATTCTTCATTTATTATGGTGCCGAGGTAGTTGTAGTGCCTCACTCTTTCTAAAGGGGTTTGGTTGATGTAGAGTTGATCTTCTGTTATCCTTTTCTTGCTAATGATCATAAGCTTTGTCTTCTTTACGTTTATATTGAGTCCATATTCATCATCATCATCATCACGTAGCGCTACAACACTGGGTGAGCCCTGGCTGACTGTACAACTTTCTTCCAATTTATTCGGTCTTTCATCAACTAAGGTCAAATTGGATGTTCATTTTTCGGAGATCTGCTTGGATGTTATCTCTCCATCGCATTCTGGGACGTCCGAGTGGTCTTTTGCCTGTAGGAATCTCCTCCCATACCAGTCTTACAAGTCTCTCGTTATGAAGTCTGTGGAAGTGGCCTGCCCATCTTAGTCACTGTGATTAAATTTCTTGGACAATATCGGTGTCATTGTAGAATTCTTTTAATTCGAAGTTGGTTCTGATCCTATACTGGTTTGTGTTAATATCGTGGTGAGGTCCGAAAATGTTTCTAAGTATTTTTCGTTCAAAACGTCTGAGCTTTTCTTTGTTTGATTTGGTCATGGTCCACGTTTCGCAACCATATTTTAGTACAGGTCTGACGATGGATTTATAGATTTTGATCTTGGAACTTCTTGTAAGATTTTTTGATTTTATAAGCTTATCCAGTGCGAATAGACAGCGATTTGTTGATTGGATCCTGTCTTTTATTTCTTCAGTAACATCGTTGTCAGCTGTGATTACTGCCCCAGATATTTAAAACGTGGTACTCTTTCGAAATTGGAGGTGTTGACCGTCACATTTTGTCCTATCCTGTCTCTTCGTGTCGTTCTATTTATACACATATATTTCGTCTTCTCTTCATTAATCCTCAGCCCTACTTCGCTTGTTGCTCCTTCCACCTTGTTGAAAATGGTGTTTGTGGATAGGATGGAGTCTCCAACGAGATCAATGTTATCTGCATATCCTAGTAATAGCTTGGGACCTTGAACCGATAGCAGTTCTGTTTTTATTTCGGCCGACCTCATGGCTTTCTCTAATACAAGGTATTGAGAACTGGCCTCTTTGGTATTGAGAACTCCGCCATGGCATTCCACACTTGGCTTCTTTCTACGCTGTCATATGCCTGTCGAAAGTCTATGAAGAGATTGTGTATGGGTCTGTCATACTCACATCCCTTTTCTAGAAGGTGTCTCAGCGTGAATAGTTGATCTATTGTGGATCTGTTTGCCCTTAAACCGGCTTGATATTCTCCTACGACATTTCCAGCATAAGGAGTTAGTCTACTAAGAATGATGTTTGAGAGGATTTTATATGCCGTGTTTAAGAGTGAAATTCCTCTGTAATTCGTGCATTTGGTTTTGTCCCCTTTTTTGTGGATGGGCACTATGATGTTTTCCTTTCATATTGCTGGTATGATTTCTTCTAACCATATTTGTGTTAATAATTGGTGGATTTGGCGATGTAGTGTTTCTCCACCATATTTCAGAAATTCTGCTGGTATCTCGTCCGTACATGGCGCTTTGTGATTTTTCAGCTTATTTAAGGCCTTTCGGGTTTCTTCAAAAGAGGGATTTTCGATGGGCATGTCTGCTGTTATATAGATCTCTTCGTTATGCTGTTCTTTCTGTATGATGTTTAGAAGGTCCTTGAAATACCCTTTCAATTATTCTGTTAGTTCTTTATCGTCGATTATCATATGGCCTTGATTGTCTCTCAGTGTATGGATAGAATTGGTTCTATGTCCTCTTTTCTCAGTGGAGATTGCTTTATAGAATTCTCTGGATCCTGGTTTGGGTCGGTCTCTCTCCATAGCTTCCTATTTTTGTTGTTCATAGTTTCTTTTCTTTGTGCGTATCATTTTTCTTGTTTCTTTTCGGCAGTCGTCGTATTCCTTTTTACTTTTGTCTGTTTGTAGTTGCATACATGTCTTCCTTACTGTTTATCTTTTTTCCAGCTGTTTCCGACATTCATCGTCATAACATGATTTTGCCCTCGTTTGCCTACTCCTTCCAAAGATCTTGTCAGCTCTCTTGGTATTATTTCGGCAGTCGTTTCGCACAGCTCTTCTATATCATTGTAAACTGTTTCAGAGTTCAAGGTTTGTTCAAGTTGTTCTATATATTTTTGATGTTTCTCTGTGTTCTGCATTTCGTCCACGTTCCATTGTGGGTTCATTGTTGTTTTGTTATATTTGTGACTAGATATTCTGGATTTCACTTTTGCTCTGACTATTGAGTCCATATTTTTGACTGTAATACGTGATTTTCTTCGTGAGAACTTGTACGTTTTCTAGGTTTTTCGCAAATACTATGGTGTCATCTGCATACCTGATGTTATTTATCCGGTAGCCGATTAGTAGAACACCTTTTTCAGTTTCGTGCAAAGATTCGATAAATATTCTTTCAGAGTAAATATTGAAAATTAGGGGGGGGGGGGGGCAAAATGCAGCCTTGCCTCACTCCACGCATGATTTTCACATATTCGGTGTGTTCACCGTCAACTCTGAGTTTTGCAGTCTGATTCCAGTAAAGGTTTCTAATTTTTTTCAGATCTTGTTTGTTAATTTCTGCTTCTTGTAGTATTTGCATCATCTTGGCGTGCTGTACTCGATCAAACGCTTCCTCATAATCAACCAGACATGCGTATATGTGGCAATTGACGTCTCTGCATCTCTGGAATAAGACTTGTATTGAAAACAAAGCCTCTCTCGTACCAACAGCATTTATGAACCCGAACTGGTTGGGCGAAATTTGACTTTCACATAGCTTGTAAATAGTCCGTTCTTTAACGGTAAAATATTGCAAAATCTCTAAATTTTAAATAACCGCTTGGATTGACATGAAATTTGGCATACACATAGCTAACAAGCCAAAGAAAAAAAGTGATATTGTGCCGATATGTGCTTCTGCCCTGGGGGTGGTTTTCACCCCCTTTTGGGGGTTAAAAAATATTCGTCCAAAGTATGTCAGGAAATGGATAAACTGGCTAATTTTAAGTAACTTTTGTTCTATAGAGTTTTTTCACCAAGTCAATACTTTTCGAGTTATTTGGCAGTAAATATGTTCATTTTTTCAACAAAATAACCACGCTTTTAGACGGTTTTTCGTAAATAACTCAAATAGTAAGTATTTTGTTGAAAAAACGTTCATATCAAAAATATAGCCTGTAAAAAGTTTAAAAAAATGGTTTATATATCACGTCTCTACACCTAGTAGAAGCAGAGTTATAGCTAATGAAAAATAGGTTCATATTCGTCAAATTCCAAATGGAATACTTTAACGTGAAATAACCAAAAATGAAGCACATTTCGGGGAAAACTCATTACAACTTATTTAAAGTGTTAAAAAAAAGCTTCATTTTTGTTTTATAAAAAAAATTTCTAGCATCAAAATTAAACAAGTTACGCTCAAAATAAAGTTAGTACCTTTTGGTTTTGGTAAAAAAATCGAGAAAATCACCCCCTAATTAGTATCTTAAATGAACTTCATCGTTACGACTTCACAAGTTTCTTGACTCGTGTATATATTGTTTATAGGATCTGTAAGTTTCATCGGTTCAAAGTCCTTATTACTGAAAGGGCTGTAGTTAAAAGGGGTTGAACGAGTCACTGATCACGAATGTATGCAAATTTTGAAACACCAAATCTTAGTCAATTTTTGTCTAACAGAAAAACAAAAACATACATGATATTCAGAAAATCAAATCTGACTTTTTTTGTTTTTCGAGATTTTTGGTACTTCTAACAATTTTTAAGTTATTTTGAAAAAAAGCATATTTTTCAAAATTTAAATTTTTAAAAATTTTATTTTGAAACCAATTTTTTTCAAAAATAAGCACTTTGAATCGATGAAACTTAGAGATCATATAAACACAACATAAGTAAAATAATTTGTGGAGCGGTAACGATTAATTTCATTTAAGTTGCTAATTAGGGGGTGGTCTTCCCGATTTTTTTCTTGCAAAAACAAAAGGGACCAACTTTATTTTGAGCGTAACTTGCTTAAATTTAATGATAGAAACTTTTTGTAAAAACAAAAATAAAGATTTTTTTAAACACTTTAAAAAAGTTATAACGGGTTTTCCCCAAAATGTGCTTAATTTTTTGGATATTTCACGTCGAAATATTCTAATTGAAATTTGGTGAATATGAATCTATTTCTCATTGGCTATAACTCTGGTTCTACGAGATCCAGAGACCTAACGCGTACACCATTTTTTTTTACTTTTTTAAAAGCTATATTTTTGCTAAGAACGGTTTTTTCGACAAAATACTTACTTTTTGAGTTATTTGCGAAAAACCGTCTGAAAATGTGGTTATTTCGTTGAAAAATGAACCTATTCACTCGCAGATAACTCGAAAAGTGTTGACTTGGCGAAAAAGCTCTATAGAACAAAAGTTACTTAAAATTAGTCAGTTTACCCATTTCCGGACTTATTTTGGACATATATTTTTTCACCTCCAAGAGGGGGTGAGAGTCACCCCCAGGGCAAAAGCACACATCGGCACAATATCACTTTTTTTCTTTTACATGTAAGCTATACGAATGCCAAATTTCATGTCAATCCAAGGGGTTCTTTAAAATTTAGAGCAAAAACCGTGAAAGAATGGAATAAATTTCCCGTATGGATTACCTATTACCTTTAGGAACAATTTTAGGAGATGACCCATCAGGCCTATCGTACGGTATTCTTCGCATTTTTTTTGGCTCCTGGTTTTTTTGGAAGTGCAATAAACTCAGACTTCAGCCATTTTGCTGGTATTTCTCCAGAGATCTATATGTTGTTAAATATCTTTTTGATTATTGCTATTGACTCGTTGTCCATCAGTTTGAGCAGTTCTGATTGTATATTTATTATCACAATGCATAGCAATACACAAAGAATATCTGACAACAAAACAACAGTGATCCAAAATTTTTGAAACTGAAATAAAAAATAGCAATATTGTTGCCATCAGGCGTGGACTGATCGGACGTTTTATGAAATTTTTGAGATAGGAACGAACGCCAAGAAAATGCTAGATAGTTATATAAAACGTAACAGTAGGGGAGCGTCGGATGCTAAATTTTGCAGTTACTAAAGCGTCATGGGGACCTATTGCGTTGTGAAGATTAGGTCCTAAAACCCGAAAAGTTCAGTTTTCCATTTTAGTGGGGATTTTCCATTTTCTATTTAATTTTCCATTTCCAAAAACGTTTTTCCGATCATAGAGCCAACTATTTCAGTTTTTCTATCTGATGTTCATTTCGCGTAATATTCGCTTTTTTATGAAATTTTCTGACTTTAGTTTCGTTTACCTTAATCGTTTGTCTTTTTCTGATTTTTTCGAATTTGTCTAAGGGTAGATCTTTTTACGGACTATCCCCGACGCCTGTCCCTATATTAAGAGTCCTTATATGGTAGGAATACATTATTTAGAGGGTACCAGGTTTCTCCCCATGTGATTTTCTGACGCACTCGAGTAACGCGCAAAATCTCCGCATGGGCTCCCCTACCATACTGCATTTTAGTCAATAACGTAAAGCGAAAGATTAACAAAAAGAAAACAATTGATTCAAATATTTTTCACTAAATATTATCAATAGAGTAATTTGAAAGATTAACAAAAAAATATCAAATGTCAGGAAGGCTATCCAGGACACAAAACTCACACAATGATGTGAAGTGTTATTAAAAACCATAATTACTTAATAATTTTTATGTCACAAATTTGACGTAATTCAGTTTGGTAACTGTGCTTCTTCTGAGTCGTAGCAAAACGCGATTTCATGGCTTCCTCAAGTAAATACGTTTTTTTTTCAATGGCTCTTTATACCTAAGTAAATAAAATTTAAGATAATTTTGTTGATGAGTTCACCAGGGACCAATACGGAATATCAAGTATTTATGCCATTTTTCCTATCGGTTGTATTTTTAACTTTAAAATATTAAAATGTCTTGCCATACTGATGCCAGCTGTAACCTCCTTCAAAGCTAAATATATTTAGTGTCGCTTCGTTTAAGAATTTAGTGCATTTTAAGTGAGAGCAACGTCAGAAAACCATATAGCGTTCCCCTGATAAAAGAATGTGGCTAATTTCATTATTAATAAAAAATTACCAAAAGAACTGTCATTCTTAAATATACCTACCGTCGGTTTTTCCGTCCTTAAAACATTTTTAATATTTAAGTTGGGTATGAAAAGTCGTTATGAGTTTAGTTTATTTATGTGTGGAAAGGATATTTTTTTGAGTGGACTGCACCAAATGTTCTGCCTAAGAAATAAAACGGCGTCAAATATTTTTAGGTTTTCATTGAATTAAATTAGTGAATAAGGACTATAATTTAAATTCTATTAATATTTTTATCACTTTTACTTCAGAAACCGTCTCTCAGAAATTCTTGAGAGATATAAAAATCTTATTAATTATTAAAATTTTGCTTAGCTCAAGATTTCTTTGTATTTAATAATACATATTACAGGCAACCTGATGGCCTAGCTATGGGTAGTTGTCTATCTCCTCTCTTAGCTGATATATCTATGGATCATTTATAATCCACACATATTATGAAAAATCCTGAAATTCTACACTGGTTTCGATACATAGATGATTGTTTAGTTTTCTTAACAGGACCCTCCACATCAGCTGAGCTATTGCTTTCTAAAATTAATCAAATCTACCCCAACATTAAGTTCACTATGGAACTTGAATCATCCAATTCAATTAACTTTCTCGACCTCACCATCACCAGATTAAATGACCACTTCGATTTTAGTATTTATAGGAAACCAACACATACTGATCATGTCATACCCCTGTCTTCAAACCATCCAATGTCACATAAATACTTTGCCTTCCATAGTTACATACACCATCTAGAAACCATCCCCCTATCTCAATCTAACTACACTAAATAACTCAACACTCTTAAACAAATTGCTTTCAATAACGGTTACGAACCGAACCTTACAACCAAACTCCTTCATAAGAGACAACTGAGGGTTCTGAGGGAGGCTGCGTTTCCCAGGGACCTGACCACCAGACCCATTTATGCTTCATTACTTTTCCATCAAGAGAGCCTTTCCGGTGATATCAGTAATATTATCAAGAGATCAGTTGACAACATACACATCTCTTTTAAAGTTTTCAATAATTTAGGACAATGTCTTTCCAACTCCAAAAACCCTATCAACTACATGAATCGTAGTGGTGTTTATAAACTTGAATGCTCTGACTGTGATGCTACGTACATAGGAAGAACTTGTAGGTCACTAGCATCTCGTTCCCTTGAACACACAAAAAGAGAGAACACTTCCACCTTTTCTCAACATTTAAAACAAAACAGTCATACTCTTAACATTCCGGAAAATGTTTCTTTAATACACAACATACCTCAAAAGAATTTCTTAAGACTGGACCTATACGAGGACTTGGAAATAATTAGAGAAAAGCAAAGAAGCCCTAACTGTGTTAACCGCCATATGTCTTTCAATCGTGACTTCAATCCCTTACATCGTCAACTTTTTTCTTAACCTAAATTTCCAAACTTCTTTGCTGTTTCCAAATTCTTTTTCATTTGTAGTAACTGTTCCTCCATATTTACTTATCTAACAGTTGACATTTCTAACATCAACTCATATCCCTTAACTTCTACTAAACTTCCAAAATAATCTACTTTAACTTTTTTCCACAGTTTTTATTAAATCGACCAGTCACAACTCTAACACTATTTGATCTCTTTCACCCAATTTTCACAACATATCGCCATTTGATCAGGTTTTCGTCCTAGGTCCAACTAAACTTCATAAAAAATAAATAAACAATTTTTTCATCATAATACTTCCACCCTCTTATCCATAGGGTGTGGGGTCTGGTTTCTGGGGCGCCCAGCCTTTCTCATCACACCTCATTACAGTAAACAATTCTGATATCAAACCATAAATTATTCATTATTCATTACCTACTATTTTTACAAATAATGCTTATTTTTTCAAAACACCTTCATACATCCATCCAGTTTTAAACATTTTCAATTCAACTCGATAACTTGGTAAAAAATCCCTAATTCATAAACATTTTTAGTCCTAGATGTCTATGTTACATAAAAGGACCTCATACTTTTGCCCATGTTATTAGTTCAATTGATATTCTGTCTTCACTTCCAATATCAACACTCAGGTACCTATAACCAATTAATTCACATATCATTATATCATATCAGTCTCCTCCTGTGACTCATACTACTTATTTTAATTTCAACACTACTTTGATATCAGACTTCCATTTACTACAGACTCTCTAATTTACTCTGCCAATTAGTACAATTAAACCAAAAACTCCTTTTAATTCATAGTAAATTAAATTTTCATCAACACAGTTGGACTTACTTCAATTTGAATAGGAACCACAATCATCAACCTATCCATATAAATAAAACATCTTAGCGAAAATATCTCCACTTAATTATTTGGTCCAAGATGTTCTTTACCATAAATGGATCCATTATTTGCTAACTAATTCAACTTCATTTGAATTATGTATAGATGGCTGCATACATTCTGGCTAATTCTCTATTTACATTATAAAAATCATTTCATACTCTACCTACATCTTACATATTCAAGGTACTTAAATGTAATTATAGCCACAACTTTGCTGATGTTTGTTATTACTGTGTAAATTTAAAAAAAAATTACTACAATTAGTTGGCGGTGGTAATACAGGGTAACTTCCACGTCACGTTGTCCGTCTGTCTTTTGACACCTTTCAGAAACATCACTCATTTCGCATTCAGTTGCCATTAAGTCATTGAAATGTAATCAACTCAATTTGGATCCAACGTGTTGGGGAATCTCTATACATTACCTTAGGGTATTATCCTGGTTGCCATGTGACCATCACAGGGCTTTTTATTGAAGTATGCACTTTTAAGGCATCTATATTATATGTAAAGGTTTTTACCCGGATATTTTTCTTTTGTGGCTCAGCTGCATCCAGTTTGTAAGTATAACCAACTTGTTATAATCTTTGTCAAAATTTAAATACCAACTTTATATTCATTATATCGGTTATACTTATTTTTAGATCGAACACTGACGATGATTTTTTATAAAAATCGAAAACGTTTTGTTGTGATGTAGCCCTTTTAAGGGATTTTAATAAAAATATTTTATACCTTTTACAAAGGATTTCTTTCCAATTTTTAATATAAAAACCTTTTAATGTTAACTAAAAGTGAGTTATAGACAATTGAATGTAAATTCTTTTCAGCGTGTACCCAAATCTAAGTATTCAAGCTTAAATAACGGGAAAATTATGCATTTTATAACATAGACTTATTAAATATTTTTTGTTAAAATACTTAAAAATATCTATCAAATAAGCCCCAGAACAAGTTGATATAGTATTTTTACTACAAAAGCGATATTACGTAGGTCAAAATTTTTGACGTAAGAGAACTGTCAAAACATTAGAATGTGACTTTTCATTATTGCCATGTTTATTATAAACATGGCAAGAATGAAAAGTCACATTCTAAAGTTTTGACAGTTCTCTTACGTCAAAAATTTTGACCTACGTAATATCGCTTTTGTAGTAAAAATACTATTGCATTAAAATTTAGGGTCCAAAAATTTTTCAAAATTTGTGTTTTAAAATTTTTTTTAAAAAATGTTAAATTTTTTTTTAAATAACTCCGTTAATTTTTAAGATATCAGAATCATTTAAAAACTGTTTGTAAAACTATTTCTAGGGGCTATTAAACCTCGTTGAATTTAATATTTTAGACCCCTTACTTTTTTAAAAATAAAAGGTTAAATGGCCCCATTTACATGGTTCTCGCAGAAAGTTTAAGCTTTAAACGTTTCTATCTCGGTTATTTTTTATCCTTCAGAAATAGTAAAACATGTAGAATATTTAATACAGAAAAAACTAAAATTTGGTTACTTTGAAGCTGAATGTTTAGTATTCAATTTAAGTATCTGTTAACCTCAAAAATAATAATATGAGTTTTTAAGCCTCGAAAATGCGCATTTTCGCATTTTTCAGATGTTAAATCGCCTATAACTCAAAAGCTATCAATTTTTAAGAAAAATTACAAGATACCTTTCTTGTTTCGAATGACCCAAAAAAATCTAAAAATATATGTTCCAGAGCAAGAATTTGTGATCTTTTGTTGTTATTTAAAAAAATATTAAAACAATTTCTGCCCAAAAATTCCGCCCGGCACCCTTCAGATTTGTTTAAAGGGGATATTTTTAAATAGGAATCCACAAAAAAACCGAACCAGAAATTTGTCCAGCTGAGTTGGTCTGTGCCCATTGAATTGGCAAGTACCTAGCATCTTCGAGCAGGGAACCATGGCACCCTTTTAGCATGTGTTCCACTTTATCTATCAACATCGACTTGTAGTCATAACATTTTAATATATTACATTATGTAAACCATATACGATGATGTTAACACTATTTACAGTGTGCTAGTTTCAAAATACTCGGCAGGATGCACTGAAGATGTTCTGTTTAGAACGAAAACGTTCTGCAATCCATGACATTTTATAGTTTTAAATAAACGATTTTATACCAGAATACATCTCGAAGTTTTTACTTCTGTATTGGTTTTTTTAAACTATGGTATACAGCCAACTATTGGGATTTTCCCATTGATTTTTTATAAAGATAAAAGTTCAGATATAGGAAAATGGCTGCGTTACTGTTTTGGCCTTTTATTTTTAAATCCCGAAAAATTGATGATTTTTATTTTTTTGAACTTTATGAAATTAAACCTGAACATCCTAAATTGGAAGAATGTTCTGACTACCTTTTACAAAAATACTTAATATCTGATTCAAAATTTCCGCCAAAAATATGGGCAGTTGCTTCCGCGGCTTTAAATAAAACTACAAATGCATGTGAATATTTCCATTCCCATTTCAATAATTCAATGTATCAAACTCATCCTTCATTATTTATATTTTTAAATTCAATTTTAAATATACAAGCTGAAGTTCATGTTAAGTGTAACAGTATAAATACACCCCATAAATTTATAAATATTATACATTCAAAAAAGCGCCATGATTTTATTAACACAAAATTTAATGAATACAACAACCATATGTTATCGCAACTAGAATATGTTAAAATATTATCAAATTATTATAATTTTTGATATTAGCTTTTATTTTTATTGGACTATGTATAATTATATATCTATTTAATAAAGTTATTCTACCAATGTGTTTTTTTCCATTGAGATGTAAAATTATTTGACTGAACAATTAATATCTCATGGGCCGAGCTGGGTATATTTTATATCGGCAGTTTTAATCTTTGCGCCGACTTGGGACATTTTTAAAAGACCTACCTGTTTCTTGGGCCGAGATAGGCACTGCCCGTCTCACCACATGGATTATAAGTAAAAGCTGCAGAGTAACAAGAAGAGAATTGATAGAATAAATATGGAGATTAAGAAATGAATGGGAATTAAGTCACATATTATATACTACATTTACTAGAAGATATTAACCTGATACGGACATGTCAGAAGAGCAGATTAAAATGAATAAATAGAATAACAGAGTGGAGCCCGTTAGGATGAAGCAAGAGAGGCACACCCCGAAGATCTTTCAGAGATGAAATGGACGAAGCGAAAAAATCTGCAGGAACAAGGCTGGCAAAACAGAAAGAACTTGAGCTACAGAGCTAAAGAAACTACAATAAAAAGAAGAAGTCTAAGAGAAAGGGATAACAGTATCCAAATTGGTGTATTAAATACACTGGATGGGGAAAATTTTGGACACCAGTAATTGAATATGCCATGTAGTTGAGGGTAATAAGGTTTTTTCCATGACACTCGAGCAGCCAGGTTACTGAAGCGTTTTTTGACAAGTAATACCTATAAGAGCAAATTGTAACTATTTCCTGCGTAGGATCTGGCGGCCATTTTTATTTATAAACAATTAAGTGGCAAAAATGGCATTTTTCCTTTTTTTCAAATCAATGGAAAACAGTGAAACTTGTGGTATTTTTAGTACAAATATCTTTGAGATTATGGAAAAAGCTTTAAAATGACGTATTACAAAGTTCGATATACTCATTTATTGTTATAGTATTTTTACTACAAAAGCGATATTACGTAGGTCAAAATTTTTGACGTAAGAGAACTGTCAAAACATTAGAATGTGACGTTTCATTATTGCCATGTTTATAATAAACATGCCAATAATGAAAAGTCATATTCTAATGTTTTGACAGTTCTCTTACGTCAAAAGTTTTGACCTAGGTAATATCGCTTTTGTAGTAAAAATACTATAATATAATTGCGAAAAAAGATCGGAATTGCAAAAAAATAATGTCGCAATATCTATTGTAAAAATGAGTGTCCAGCATTGAAGTTTTTGTCATATAAGGGTTCTTTGGTGCTTAATATGTGATAAAAATTTCAAAGCGATTCATTCAATTGTTTAAATGTTATTCAAATTGTTTATCCCAGAGAGCATTTTTTTTGCAATAACATAAGTCAGAAAAAAATGACGTTAGAATCATTCCACAGTTGTCAAATGAAAGAGTATGAGCTATATTTTCAACTTGGTTTTAAAAAAGCGAATAGCGAATAAAAAATGCATTTATTAGTAATAAATAATTATGCAAAAGTATTGTAAATCTTTCCTCATAAACTTTTTATTTTGTTATATAAGAAATTATATATATTTATTACCATTGTTTATCAATTATGATATCAATAACATTACTTGGTAGTTGTGCACTTAACCCGGCACCTGCCACGTGGGGTGCTACCAGCACCCCATAACACATATTCATCAAATATTTGGTATTTCAAGTCTGTTAACCGTGCTGTGCGTCATAGTAGCTTTCTATAATATCATATAGCATATATCTGTTTGCGTTTAAAGTGGTTATTTAGTGTCATTCTGAACTTGTAGCTCTAAAGTCGAATCGGGGTGTCATTATCTGCCAGTTTAAGTTTTAATTTTTTTTGTGTTATTGATAAACAGGTCAGATTTTTATTTTTTTTTATTGTAATAACTGATTTAAATTATTAATATAGTCTCTATACTCAATAAATCTTAATTTTTAAGATATTTTACTTCACTTCATTTATTATGGGTTGGTACTCGCTAATTTGCTTATAACACCTTTTTAATTTTATTTTTTAACTTTTATAATATATTAGTAGCTAATAAGTTAATAAAACATGTTTTTTTATATACTTGTTCAACTCAACACATTATTTTGTTTATAAACAAGTATACCACAGAAAATGTATAAGGGGTGCTGTGAGCACCCCACGTGGCAGTTGACGCCTTGCAAAGCTACGTGGCAGGTGCCGGGTTAAAACAGGGTAAAAAAGTTAATTTTTTTGGAAAAAGTTATTCAAAAAGTTTATAAGGAAATCTTTACGATAATTTTGCATAATTATTTGTTATTAATAAATGCATTTTTTATTCGCTTTTTTTGAACCAAGTTGAAAATATAGCTCATGCTCTTCCATTTGGCATCTGTGGAATGGTCCTAACGTCATTTGTTTCTGACTTATGTTATTGCAAAAAAAATGCTCTCTGAGATAAACAATTCGAGTAAAATTTAAACAATTGAATGAATCCCTTTGAAATTTTTATCACATATTAACCACCAAAGAACCCTCATTTGACAAAAATTTCGAATCTGTACACTAATTTTTACAACAGTTATTGCGAAAATATTTTTTTTTGCAATTCCGATTTTTTATTCGCAATTAAATTAACAATAAATTAGTATATCAAACTTTGTAATATGTCAGTTTAAAGCTTTTTCCATAATCTCAAAGATATTTGTACTTAAAAAATCATAAGTTTCGCTGTTTTCCATTGATTTGAAAAAAAGAAAAAAATGCCATTTTTTGACAGTTAATTGTTTATAAATAAAAATGGCCGCCAGATCCTACGCAGGAAATAGTTACAATTTGTTCCTATAGGTATTAAATGTCGAAAAAACGCTTCAGTACCCTGGCTGCTGAAGTGTCACGAACAGGGTATATTTTTGTCTTATTTCCCTGGCCTAATGTGGTCATGCATCCAAGAGAATTGAAACGGTCTGAAATTATAATGACAATGTAATAAAACAAAACAAAATTGCTTAAAAATATTTATTATAAAAATTAATGGTCATAGTTTAGGTATCATTTACCTAAAATAATTTAAGTACAGAAAAATGCCTTACGCCTATCTAAATATACATATAAAAAAAAAACGAAGAATATGTTTATTGAAAACAAAAGAGTAAAAATTATTTTTCTTAATATTACAATAAAACGTAGATTTCAGAGTCAGTTTAAAGTTAAGGAAACAGAGATTTTTATCGATATTTAGTTTTACTAAATCATACCGAAATATAAAATAATACGTAAGATGCATGGTACACTAGAAACAGAATGTCACTTTCCATGGTCACATTAGAGAGCCCTAGAATCACGAAACTCAAGATTTTCACTGTATATTTTCGAATACTGGTTAAAGTTGCTGTCCTCGTTGTTCATGTCATTAACCATTTCAAAATATTCGTCCCTTTGGTTGACAGCTCGTAGTAAACACTGCAGTGGCCAATCAATGATGACATGCTTTCGTAGATAATATGGATTTTTCGTCGTTTGGTAATAATGGTTATGCCAGAAATGTTCAGATGCTACAGCTTGAAGTAGTTCCCTTAAACCATCCTCGTAACAATCTAGTTCATGTCTTTGCATTTCTATTTTAAACCTTCTTATTTCGACCAAAATAGCCCAGTAGAGTATAGTCGACTGTTCAGCTAGTTCCATTTCTGTTGTGTACGTGTTAAATTGACTTAGGAATTTGGGCTGGATCCACAAGCATTCTTTTATCAGTTCTTGTATGTGTTCTGGCAATTGGAAAAAATTTACATCTGGTAAATTCTCTTCTTCACGTTGAATCGAATTCACTTCGTTAATAAAAGACACGAGAGCCATTTTTGAAAATTGTCACTCACTTCACCAATTTAAGTTTTCGACTAAAACATTAATTGCACATTTATTGATATTGATAGGTTAAAACTTTCTAAAATCTATTTGTAAACAAAGTCATCCTACCTGGTTACCCCCTCTTTTGTTTAGTTTAAGTTGAACTGAGGTCTGGAAAGACAAATAAATTATCAAGTAATTAAGGCGATGAAAGTGAAAGCTCACCAATACAATGCACATTATCTACAAAAGAAAACAAATCAAATTTTGTGTTTGGTAAAAACAAAAATGTATTTAGACAATATTCTACTTATATATTATTACGAAATTTTATATACAATGTAAAAGTTTCTAAATAATGGAAAACATATTTTGGAATTTATAAAAGAAAATAGAAAGTATTTTTGTTCCAAAACAAACTGAGATTTTTATTTAATAATTCTGTCTTTTTCTTTATGTTTTATTCCCGAAGACTAATCATCATCTTGGCCTTATCCCTATGCGGGGTCGGCTTTCGGCTTCCCTAATTGCATTTCTCCACACAATTCTATCTTGGGTTATATCAATGTTAATCCCCTTTATCAACATGTCCTGCCTTATCGTCTCCCCAGGTCTTATTCTCCTACTCCTTCCAGGAATCTGCACTTCAGCTATTCTTCGTATTGGGTGATTAACGTCTCGACGTTGAACATGACCAAACCATCTTAACCTATGCTCTCTCATTTTGGCATCAATTGGTGCCACATCTGCTTATTTACTTACTTATCCTCTTCGTTCCCACTGGAATATAGGGGCTCTACTGCCATTCTCCATTTTTGCAGATTTTGTGCTCTTTCTCTAACTTCTTTCCAGGTTAGGCCGACGTTTTCTGCTTCTTTAATAATTGTTTTGCCCACCCATCTCCATCTTCTCTTTCTTATTTCTTTATGTATTGGTTCCTGCTCCGTTTTTTTCCATAACTCTGAGTTTGTGATTCTGTTGGGCCAAAATATTCTTAGAATTTTTCGTAAGCATATTTATTGATGAAGGATTGAATCTTTCCAGTGTTGTGTTTTGTTATTCTCCAAGTTTGTGATTCGTATAATAGTACTACCTTTATATTACTATTGAAGATTTTTACTTTGGTGTCCAGTTTTATCTCATTAGATTTCCATATATTATTTAACATATAGTATGCTGTCTGTGCTTTGCTAATTCGTGTCTGGTAATCCTCCTCTGCTCCTCCTGTCGTGTTCAGTATACTTCCTAGGTAATTAACTTTTTCCACTGATTTCAGCTCTTGGTTTTCTATTTATATGCCCATTTCTCTCGGTGTGTTAATCTTCATTAATTCAGTTTTATTCATGTTTATCTTCATACCCACTTTTTTACCTTCTTTGGCTAATTTCTCACTTATTTTCTGCATGCTCGGTCTCTTTGCTGAAAGTAGGCATACATCATCTGCGTATTCAAGATCTTCTAATTGTTCAAAGGTATTCCAGTGTATCCCAGTTTTACCGTTGCTGCTTTTTCTCATAAGCCAGTTCATGACAATAATAAACAGAGTGGGAGACAGTATACAACCCTGCTTTACACCGCTGTTAATGTCGATTGGTTCTGTTAAATTCCCGTCGTATAATACTTTTGCTGTGGTGTTTTCATAAAACAACTTCATCATTCTTAAGAATTTGTCCGGTATCCCATAACTCTTTACTATTTCCCACAATTTTTCTTTATGTAGGATATCGAACGCCTTTCTAAAGTAAATGAAGTTTAAATATAGTTTACTTTGCCATTCCACTGACTGCTCGATGATCATTCTGAGCGTGCAGATCTGGTTTATACATGACTTATTTCCTCGGAAGCCAGCTTAATTTGGTCTTAATTTTTGGTCTTTTATTTTTCATTCTATTAAGCATGATACGGATCATTACTTTACTCACAACACATAAGAGGGTTATAGGTCTCCAGTTCTCGCACTTTGAGGTGTCACCTTTTTTCGGGATAGTAACTATAAAGCTTTCTGTCCATTCTTTGGGAATTTTCTCTTGACTCCATATATTTTTAAACAGTTTATACAGTAAATGTGTCATTTTTGCAGTGTTTATTTTAAACAGCGCACCTACAATATCATCTGGACCTGCTGCCTTTCCCTTTTTGAGGTGTTTTATACTCTCTGTTCTGTTATTTCCTCTCGGTTGAAGTTGGAGACCTCAATATCTAAAGGATCCGGGTTTTCGTCTTTCTTAATATTTTCTAATGAATTCACATTGTGGTTAAACAAGTAAGTGAAATAATAAAATAAATAGCCCTGTAGTTTTTACATTGTTGTATGTCTCCCTTGTTTTTGTAGACAGGTACTAATATACTGCTTCTCCATTCGTCTGGCATTTGTCCAACTTCCATAATTCTATTAAATAGCCCTGCTTACCAACTTATTCCTGTCTCTCCCAATGCTTTCCATACATACCCAGGAATATCATCTGGTCCGACTGCTTTTCGTTTGTTATTCTGGTAACCATTACTGTTACTGTCTCCGTTAACTCCACTGTCTGTCTGTCAAATTCTTCATTTAATATTCTATTTAATATAATCTTCTTCATTTAATATAACGTTCTATTTCCGAAGACTGAATTATTACAAAGGTTTCTCATCTACGAATTTTTGTTTCAACCTGTGATTCCTTCGCCTTTCGATATTTACTTGGATTCTATTTTTTACTCCAGGAAACGAAGCATCTAAAAATCGAAAAATTACTGACCGTTCTTTTTTACTGGAATCTCTGGAGAAGTTCAATGGAAAAGGTGTACCACCTTGTGGGTTTCGAAATTTTTACTGCATCATGGTTTTTTATTAAAAATTAAGTAAAAAAGCGACTTTTTCATTTATTTCAAAATTGTGAAAAACTGTATTGTAAATAAAAAGGTAGAACAGACGACTTTATTAAAAATTCTTCCTCTTTCAAGTGAACAATTTTCTAAATTAAAAAATTTGCAAACAAAATAGTTATTGCAAATTAAACCCAAAAGTAAGCATTTTTTCAATTGTGTTGAGTTATAAATTAAAAAATTTTAAAATGGCTGTACAGCTACTTTCTCACTATTTAGAAGAGATTTCTTGATCTCCTTCTCTTCGTAAGGTCTCAGGTTTTCATGTTTTTCAAAAATTATAATCATTGTGACTTGCAGAGCGGTACATCTTTTCAATATGATGCAAGTCTTCGAAATGCCGCCCCTTAAATATTATTGAAATTTATCTTTTATTTTTATCAAGAGAACCTACACAAAATGAACGAAAACTTTTATTTAAAAAAAAATACTTTAAATTAAACGAAATATCACACTACATTAAGTGAGAGAAAACTACTCTCTATCCTGAGAAAACTAATTAGTATTTTTGAAAAATATAAATGCAGAATAAAAGATTACATTATTACCGAGACCGAAAGTCCCTGAAAATCTCTAGCATGTTTATTTGAATTGATTACAGGGTAAAAAAAAAAGAAAATTGAGTGTAATGTTTAATTTCAAATATCTTATTCAAAAGAAACCTTTTGTTTATTCTAAGGGACTTTCAGCCCTAGTTAATAATGTATTCTTGCAATCAGCTTTAAATTTTTTAAAAATATTTATTAGTTTTTTGACGATTCGAAAAAAAAAATGAATGAATTTAAAAAGCATTGCAAGCAAATTTTGCGTTTATGCTCTTAAGTAACATTTACAAAAATTATATTTTACCCTTATGACTTTAATTTTGGCAAACTCGTCAATCAGATTGGTGCAGTCTAGTGGGGATAGATAGGTGTAGCATCTAGTGAAAACTGTATTGAAATAAATGCTAAATTTTTTGGTTTTGTTTGTGTTATGGTGCTTTGTAAATAGTTTTTAATTTTGAAAAACTTCTTTCCCCACTAGCTACCCACACAGGGAGTGTTAATAAAATTCTTAGTTTACATTCTTAGTTTACAACTACAATTGGGTATAAAGAAATTAGTTCATTTTGGCACAAATAGTTCAAAACCTCTAAAGGTTTCATGGAGTATGGTATAATTTGTAATATATCACGCAATTCTTTTCGAAGATCATTATATCGTCAGATTTTTTTTCTATTGAAATTATTTAATGAAGATTCATACAATATTTTTCTAGTAGTCCAGGGTAATAAGGTTTTTTTCATGACATGTCAACAGCCAGGGTACTGAAGCGTTTTTCGATAGGTAATACCTAAAAAACAAATTGTAACTATTTCCTGCGTAGGATCTGGCGGCCATTTTTATTTATAAACAATTTATTGTCAAAAGCCGGTCTTTTTTCTTTTTTTGCAAATTAATGGAACACACTAAGACTTATATGGTTTTTTTAGTACAAACATCTTGGAAAGAATGGAAAAAGGTTTAAATTGGCGTATTACAAAGTTTAATACACTCATTTATTATTAATATAATTGCGAAAAAAGGTCGAAATTTTATTATCATTCAATCGTTTAAATTTTATTTAAATTGTTTATCCCAGAGGGCCTTTTTTGCAATAACATAAGTCAGAAAATAATAATGATAGAACCATTCTAGAGGTGTCAAATGAAAAAGTATGAGCTAAACTTTCAAATCGGTTTAAAAAAATTGAATAAAAAATGCATTTATTAGTAATAAATAATTACGCAAAAGTATGTTCAGTTTTTCCTTATAAACTTTTTTATTTTTTTATATAATAAATTATATATATTTATTACAATTTTTCATGAATTATCATATAAATAACATAACTTGATAGTTGTGCAACTAAAAACGTGTTATTGAAAAAGTTTAAAGGATTCAAAAAAGAAAAAATTGACGATACTCTTGCATAATTATTTATTACTAATAAATGCATTGCGTATTCACTTTTTTAAACCAATTTGAAAGTTTAGTTCATGCTCTTTTATTTGACACCTGTAGAATGGTTGTAACATTATTATTTTCTGACTAATGTTATTGCAGAGAAAAGCTCTCTGGGATAAACAATTTGAATAAAATTTTAACAATTGAATGAATTGCTTTGAAATTTTTGTCACATAATAAGCACCAAAGAACCCTCATTTGACAAAAATTTCAAAGCTCTGTACTTATTTTTACAATAGTTATTGCGAAATTAATTATTGTTTAATTCAGATCTTTTTTCGCAATTATATTAACAATAAATAACTGTATTAAACTTTCTAATGCGCCATTTTGAAGCTTTTCCCATTTTCTCGAAGATGTCTGGGCTAAGAAAAGCAACTTACTATTTTCCAATAATTAAAAAAAGGGGAAATGCTATTTTTTGACACTAAATTGTTTATAAATAAAAATGGCCGGCAGATACTACGCAGGAAATAGTTACAATTTGTTCTTACAGGTATTACCTGTTGAAAAAACGCTTCAGTACACTGGCTGTTGAAGTGTCACGAACACTGTATATTTTTGTCTTATTACCCTGGCCTATAATGTTTCATCATCTATTACCCTTAATTTAAAAATATCATTTATAAAAATTTAGAATGTTATTATTATGAGTTTCTAGAAGCGAAAATCGATCAATCAAAGCATTAACGGCAATGTTTAAAATATTTAACAAATTTATTTCAAACTTAGCTTCATCTGTTAGGAGCTCGTCCACAGATTTTTCGTAGTCAAATAAACGCTTTTTTCTCCTGGCTCGAATTTCATTTTCAGCTGGAAATTCTTAACAAAATTTTCTGCAATTTCATTAAATTTTTATTTGGTCATTAGCCGTATTGTCTGTAACTTTTCTTTTTTTCTGTTTCTGTTTATTTTACTGTTTATGCCACCCCCCTTGTGATGCCACCTAATGCGACTACCTCGCCGCATGAATGAATGTATTCTCCTTCACAATGGACTCGCCAATATTTCTTCCGTCCTCGATCGGTTTTGATATATGGGGCTAAAACATGGACTTTATCCCAAAATGACGAGGCACTTCTTATGGTATCTATGAGAATAAGTAAGTCTCTAAATGAAAATGGTGCAGAGACTAAGATGGTCTGGACACATTGCTAGGATGTCAGTTACAAGTGCACGAATATATTGACATTCTTAAACACAGAAGGCAGAAGAAGAGGACGAACACGTAGAAGATGGATTGGTGTTGTGGAAGAATATTGTAACGGCCAGAAAATGGAGGTAAAGTGCTACGAATCAACAAGGAGTTGTGATTTCTTGTCAATTTTGAACTTATATAAGGTTCAGATTAAAGGTTGTTGCCTGCCAAAAATTTTGCTTTTCGACCTATAGAGATCTATAAGACTTCTGTCCTTTAGATTTCTCTTTGTTTGAATAGATATCACTAATACGTCCAAGAGCAAATAACTATTTATTATTCTGCTTACTACTACTACATCGTACTACATCCGATCGGTACCTACAATATCAGATCCATGGCAAATGACGATAAAGTAGCAGAATTAGAGGAAGAACTAGGTAAAATTAAATGGGACATAGTCGGGCTATATGAAGTAAAAAGAAGAGGAGAAAACTGCATAAATTTAAACTCTGGTAATCGACTATATTACATAGGAAGAGACGACCAAACATACGGAGGAGTAGGTTTTATAATAAATCAGAACTTGAAGGAATCCGTAACAGGAATTAAAAGTATCTCAGATAGAGTAGCCTACCTAATTCTGTAAATAAACGAAAGATTCAAAATAAGACCTGTGCAAACATATGCGCCTACCACACAGCACGAAGACGAAGAAGTAGAAACATTCTACGACGAAATAACAAAATCCATAGATGATCAAAAAGTGAATTACACTAGGTATCATATTAGGTAACTTTAATGCAAAACTAGGTCCAAAAATGGATGAAATGGAAACAAAAATCGGAGACTATGGATTTGGTTTAAGAAATGAACGAGGTCGTAAACTAGCTAAGTATTAAAAGTACAAAATTTGTATGCCATAAACTATTTTTTTAAGAAGAAGGCAAACCAGAAATGGACCTGGGCATCACCGGATGGTAGAACAAAAAATGAGCTATGGCTACTCCCTATCAAATAAAAAACATATCTTCGAAGACATTACAGCGTTGAACTCTTTCATTACGGGAAGTGACCATCGACTCTTAAGAGCACGAATATGCATTGACCAGAAAAGAGAAAAAAATAGAAGATTTAAGAAACAACCAATAATAGACCAACAATAATTAAAAGAAAATGGCGAAGCGTTCAGAGAAATCATTAAGGAAAACCTAATATTAAATGATACAACAGACATTAACCCGCCAGTGGTCGCTATATGAGATTTTCTCTCACGGTTTCAGAAAATTACCCACAACTTTTTTTTCTGGGAAATTATACGCGCTGTAGTTCCTTCTAGTCTCCTAACTATCCTCCCTCGACAATCTAATAAACTCGTCCGCTCAGATAGTGACTCGGTTTACTTAGTATCACCATATTGTTGAGTCAGTGCGCTTCATGTGAGAGATTCTCTCATCAAGCGACCACCGGCGTCACCAACTGTGTATAAAAATTAATTTTATTTTCACCTTAAAACCTAAAATAATATCTTCTTAAGATGTAATAAAAGGCGCCGTGGATGTGGTCGATGATATGAAAATCCTATATTCTGTTTCACGGGTTAGTTGTAGATGGTCACTTACCAAATATTGTTTAATGTTAAATATTGGCGGCATCAATAGTCACATTTTATATAAAGATAATAATAATAAAACAGAAAAAGTCGTGTCTTTTTAAAGCAAATGGCTTTATCGTTGATGAAACCTCATCTTTTTTGTAAAATTTTGTAGAAAAAGGCAAAAGTTGGATATGTGAGAGAAAATCTCACGCGCGACCACTCGCGTAACAACCTACCTAGCGACCAATGCCGGTTAATGCGATTAACACTACATTAAAGAATAATCTTATACAGGCAGGAATAAAGGTTGCTAAGAAAACAAAACAAAGCGACAACAAAATAAGCAGAGAAACGAGAGAACTTATGGAAAAAAACAACAACTTCTAGCAACAAACAGTAGATACAGCAAAGGATATAAAAAATTAAACAAAACCATTAAAAGGAAGGTAACGGAAGACATCAGAAAATATAATGAAACAGAAATAGAGAAAGTAATAGAAAGGTATCGCGGAGTAAAATGTCTAAACCCATCACTAGGAAAAAACATCATAATATCACTTAAAAACAAAAATGGAGAGGAGCAAAGCGACTAAAGGAGAATAACAAATATAGTAGAATCCTTCTATAGCGAATTATATGACACAAAACAATAGCCTAATAATAACTCAAAAGAAAGTCTAAAAAGAAGAATCAAAAGTGTCAACTCTGAAATTCTAACCGATATAGAGATATAGACGTCCATGAAATCGAAACCTCCCTATCTCAAATGAAAAATACCAAAGCTGCCGGTCCAGATGGTATCCTTGCTGAAATGCTTAAGGAAGGTAACAGAGGAGCTAAAACTCCTATTTAATCTATGTGTTCACAAGGCAGAAATACCTCACGACTGGGATGAGAGTATTACAATACTGCTATTCAAAAAAAGTAGACAAAATATACTTAAAAAACTACATACCTATCTCACTACTCTCACAAATGTACAAACTCTTTATTAGAATACTAGAACCAATAGACTAACAAATAAAATGGACAGTTATGAGCCAGTTGAACAAGCAGGTTGCAGAAAAGTGTTTAGTACCATATATAATCTCCTCACTATGAAAATATTGATAGAGAAGGCAAACGAATACAACCTAGATTGATGTTTAGCCTTTGTAGACTATGAAAAAGCGTTCGATAGTGTCGAGATATGGGCAATAGAAAAAGCTCTAAGTAACAGCAGAATAGACTCCAGGTACAGGCAACTCTTACATAACATCTATAAAACAGCAACTATGACAGTTAAATGGGAAAATAAAACAAACAAAACTAATCCCATAGAAATACGTAGAGGCGTAAGACAAGGAGATGTAATATCCCCAAAACTCTTAACCTTAGCTCTGGAACACGTCTTTAAAGAACTAGAATGGGAAGACATGGGTATTAACATAAACGGAAAGAATCTGAATCACCTCAGATATTGCGATAATGTTGTCCTTATTACAACCAACCAAGAAGAACTAGTGGCTAGCACACGCATCGGAGAAGATAGGATTAAAAATGAACATGGGTAAAACCAAAATCATGACATTTACAAACGACAGAATAAATGTAAATATAAATAATTTCAATATTGAGGTTGTTGACGAATATATATACCTGGGTCAAATAATGAAAGCTAATAAAGAGAATCAAACAATTGAAGTAAAGAAAATAATCCGATTGGCGTGGGCAGCATTTGGAAAGTTAAGATGGATACTAAAAAGCACAAAGATACAACAGTACCTAAAAACCCGTGTATTTGACCAGTGAATCCTTCCTGTTCTGACGTATCGCTCAGAAACATGGACATTAACAAAGGCCAACATAAACAAAATTGAAATAACTCAGAGAAAAATGTAAAGATCCATGTTGGAAATAAAAGTACAAGACAGAAAATCAAACAAATGGATAAGAGAGAAAACAAAAGTAAAAAATATAATTGAACATATAACACGGTTAAAATGGAGATTGGGCCATAATGCGAGACAGGAATATAAAAGATGTAATGCTAAAATACAAAACTGGAGACGGTGGACAGGAAGAAAAGGAAAAGAAAGACCTCAGATGCGATGGAAGGACGGTATTGTAAAAGCTGCTGGAACTAACTGGAAAAGCGCAGCCAAGGACAGACGGAAATGGAAAGATTTGGGGAAGGCCTATGTCCAAAGTTGGATAGACATGGGCTAAAAGAAGAAGAAGACGAAAGAAAATTCTCCTTACTAGACAGCTGGATCTAATTCGCTTAAGGGTACATACAGGAAGTTATGATGACTCTATAAAGAAGAAAGATAAAATATGCCAAATGACGGTGGTAGCCCCTGAAACAATTAAAATCTTGTCTATCCTTACTTTAGTTTTACTCATATTTGAGTACTAGCGAGAAACATTTTGGTAGATTTTTATCTAGATAAGTAGTCAGGTGTAGAATACACGTCTTAGATTTTCTCCTGGGTCTGTTTGCCTTGCAAAAACTATAGAAGGATAAGATTAAAGTTTGTTAACAACAATTTGGTTTCCGACCTATAGACATCCATAGGATTTTTGTCTCTCTTTGTTATAATGAGAATATAAGAAATAGTCGTTAAAGTTCTTCTTCTTCAAGTGCCATCTCCGCGACGGAGGTCGGCAATCATCATGGCTATCGGACTTTGGAGACGGCTATTCTGAAAAGTTCATTTGTTATACATCCGTACCATTGTCGCAGGTTGCGCAGCCATGATATTCTGCGTCTTCCGGTGCTTCTCTTTCCTTCAATCTTTCCCTGCATAATCAATTAAAGTAAGTTGTATCTCTCTCCACGTGTAATATGTCCGAGATATTCCAATTTTCCGATTTTAATTGTATTTAACACTTCCATTTCTTTATTCATATTTCTCAGACTTTTCTATTCTAATTTTAATCGCCTAGAAGTAATCATTTGTGGAGTTGATCATTGTTCCAAGATATGCTTATTGGTATACTCGTTCGACATTGGTTCCGTTTATGAGGAGATTCTCGTTATTTCTTTAAGTTTTAGATATTCTCATAAATTTTGTCTTCTTAAAGTTCATTGCTAGATCGTATTTTTGTCTACATGTCGCTATTCTGTTAACCAGCCTCTGAAGATCTTCAATATTTTCGGCTAAGACGACAGTGTCATCCGCATATCTAATGTTGTTAATGGGAACTCCGTTCACCTTTATTCCAGTTGTTTTATTCTCAAGAGCTTTTTTAGGATCTCTTCCGAGTAGGCATTAAAAATAACTGACAACAATAATCATCCCTGTCTCACCCTACGTCTAATTTCAATTTTCTCTGACAGCTGTTAGTTAACACGTACTTTTGCTCGCTGCTTATGGTATAAATTATATATAAAATCAATGGGAAATTATACATGATCCTGAGGTCATTCTAGTCTATCTTCTTTAATTTTAGGGCATTCATTAATTGTTCATGTCGTACTTTATCGAAAGCTTTATTATAGTCAATAGAACAGACATATATATCTTGATTGACATGTAGGCACCTTTGTATTGGGATATTAAGCGAGAAAAGAGCTTCACGCGTTCCTAGGCCTTTGCGAAACCCAAATTGTGTATCATTAATATCTATGTCCAGTTTAGGACATATTCGGTTATGGATGACTTTCAGTAGCAACTTCAGCACGTGGGACACGTAAAAGTTGCAAAGTTATAATTGTCGTAAGTATCACACTTTGACGAACCATATCTTGGTAATAGCTAAATGTACACGAAAAAAGTTTTAATGAGAAATTTAAAAAATAACCGTAAAAGTTAGCAAAAATCTTTAAAAGTAGAAAATTTTGAAGAACCAATTCTTGCCTAAAATTAGTCCTATATCCTTCTACAATAGACTACTTTTTAAAGGTAATTGACTTTTCTTTCTAATAAATATACCATTATAATTTAAAACTGCGTAAAAAAGTTAAAGAACAATATTTGCAAAAAATTAGGGATAATGGCTTAAAAATGGTGTGACTGGCGAAATTTGAAAAATCTTATCTTGAACACAAAGATTAACAAAAAAACCAAGATATAACTACAAACTTAATGAGAGTAACAAAAATGATTATGGATGGAAAAAGGTAGCATAAAATTATAATTGCAATAGAAACAGGAGTGCGACAAGGCGATTCATTGTCAACCGCACTATTCAAAAGAGCAATAAAAGGAACAAATAAGGCCAGCGGAATTAAAGGAACTATCGCCCACTTCTTAAAACAAATAGTTGCATAGGCAGATGGTATAGATCTTAGGGAAATGAAAAGGAAAAATTAAAAGAAGGAGTAATAATCCTGGCAAATGAAGCACGGAAAAGAGGTCTAAAGAGAAGTGAAGAAGTAACGGAGCGAATACCGGCAGCCAACAAAATATACTGGAGATATCATAGGCCAAGGAAAGAGAAGAACTTATCCAGAATTATAAAATTGAAAATATATAGAGTTGCAGTCAAATCAGTAGTTACATAGGCAGCTGAGATAATGTGCCTTAGAGAACAAGATGAAGAAAAGTTAATAATATTCGAAAGGAAAATCCTCAGACGGATTATGGGTGCCATAAGGATAGAAAACAGAGAAATGAAAGGAATAAAGAACTTAACCTAAGAGATGTAATGAGAGGAAGTCAGAAATTGAAAGACCAAGGGAATGACATTTAGGGAGATGGGAGGACCAAGTCATAAAAGATATCAAAATTCTGAAAGTGAGAAGCTAGAGGAAACTAAGCACTATCGAAATAAGTGGAAGAAAATTGTAACGAAATTCAACTCATAGCCAACAATCTTTGACAACACACAAGACGAGAGGAACCCAAGTAGGACAATAAAAACATTTTAGTTTTATTTAAGGTTTATAAAGGTTTTATTGTGGTAAATAAAAAGATAATGGTTTTAAAGTTACCTTGTAGATATACTGCCAGAACTTTAAAACTGTTAAGCATTTATCACTAGTTTTAAACTATCTAATAAGAGTATCCAATAAGACTAATTACTCTTAATAGATAATTTGTCTTATTGTAGTTTTAAAACGGTTTATTCTCAGTTCACTTTAAAACAATCAGTTTTATGAAGAACTTCCGAACTTTTTGGTTTTATTAGATTCTAGTTTGTGACCTTTTAGTTCTTTTGCAGTTTTAAAGATGTTCCTAATATGACTAATAAAACCTATTATTAAAACTACTTGATCTTAATACTAGTAGTCAGTAAATCACATGCTTTAAAACTGTTTTTTAGTTTTCTTTAAAGTTTCTTCTTAACCTTCCGATGACCAACACCTTTTTTTGTTACAAGGATGACCAAGGGGGGGGGGGGGGAGGAAATGAAGTTTTTTTTTATGGCATGGACTTTATGTCATTCAGCCAGTCACAACATGAGTATTAGTGTCACATGTAGTGTATAGTGTGTTGTTACTTTGCAAAGTCGACGTCATTAGCGTAAAACTACTTGGAATTACACATAATGGACGGTATTTTACTAAACATCAACTTCAAAATATATTTTTTATTCGTAAAATATATTGAATTTTTATTATTTCAATATTTGAAATATGAGGATATCTAGAATGATATTAAAGTTAAATAAAAAAATAATGAGTTAAAAATTGAAAATACTTTTGAATTTATTAAAGGAAAACATACGCTTGGGTTACAATTTCCCCCGCTTGGTCATCCGAAGGTTAAAAGCAACTATTAGGCTATATTAAAACCAAACGCTCTTAACTGGATCAATTTGGTTATCGTAAAGACTAAACTATGCTTCTTGTTAGAAGCAATAAAATTAAACTCATCCCCTCTTTAATTCATGTCCAAAATGGTCGGCAATTTGTTTTAGAGCCAGACAGTGGTGTAGTGTGTTGTAAAAAGTGGATGAAATATGGAAGAAATAAATCGCAAGTACTTAAAATATAAACGAACTGGTCACTACGGCTTATTTTTCAAAGGATACAACACACACAGCACTACGACGCCTCGATTTTAAGGTTAGATTCACATTAAAACCGAGTCGCATTATTGACAGCAGCATTAAAACTCAACGGTTTTAATTCCAAGGCAACCTTGCTTTTATGTAAGATATATGCTCTTGAAAAGGTATAAAATAAAACCATTTGATCTTAACAATTCTCTGTCGACAGACTAAATAGTTTTATTTGGTTTTCAGCTATATTGCTTTCTGGAGACGCTGAATGCCATGATCGATTACAATATAATGCTTACATAAACATTATAAATAAGCGACTTAAAGACATAAATTCGATTTATTTTAACATTTAAACATTAAAATTGTAGATAAAATTATTTTTCGTTCAAATTAATATTTTTCGGATTTAAATTGTTTTATTATTATTATTTTTTAATCGCCAAAAGTCAGAAATTTTAGGGAGCGTGAGTTATTTAGACCTATTTTTGTTACCATTATCAATAAAGTTGGGTGCTCGAGTGTTTTTCTACCTTGACAGTCCGAAATAACCAAGTACTTTTTATTATTTTATGGTTACAAATACGTATCTACCTAACACATGTAAAAATTTGTTGGTCTATATGGAGTATATGAGTTTAAAGAATCATGTAATATGGTAAATTGTTTTTAAAAGTCACTTAAAAAGGTTTAAGAAACCTTTTTAAATTTGCTATAAAACTGCCTGCACTTAAAGTGTCTTTTAACATGGTTTTAAAACCACATTCACAGCAGCTTTAAAACCAGCTCCCTAAGAAAACAAAGTTTTAAAAAGGTTTTTATTTTTGGTTTTATTGACCTCTTTCAGTGTGGGCCCTTTTATGCTGAAAGCGGTTTTATTGCAACCTTAAGGTTTACTTAAAAACCAATTGGTTTTAATTTTAGTTTTATTCTAAAGTTTTGAAGCATCCTTAAAATACTTAATATACCCGTTCGGTGCTACTTGGGAATGAGGAGTAATTCACAGCAAAAAACGAATCATAGAGCTATTGCGTCGCTAAATTAAATTGTACAGAACACCTCACCAGATTTATCTAACAACAGGTTATGTACAATGGAAAAACATATTGTCAAGTGGTGATCAACACAAAAAACACTGCGGAGCAGAGGACGCTCATCAAATAGATAGACTGATGACCTGAAGCGTGTTAGCAGTAACTGGATGTACACCGCACAATACAGATACAGATGGAAAGAGCTTAGGGAGATCTATGTCCGGCAGTGGGCGCGACAGATCGACGATAATTTCATTATGAGTTCGCAGTTTTATTCTTTTATAGCTTTATATCCTCGCAGTAACCTTTTCTAAAATCTATCTATATAGTGGTGATCAACACAAAAAAACACTGCGGAGCAGAGGACCCTCATCAAACAGATAGACTGATGACCTGAAGCGTGTTAGCAGTAACTGGATGCACACCACACAATACAGATACAGATGGAAAGAGCTTAGGGAGATCTATGTCCGGCAGTGGGCGCGACAGATCGACGATAATTTCATTATGAGTTCGCAGTTTTATTCTTTTACAGCTTTATATCCTCCCAGTAACCTTTTCTAAAATCTATCTTCTTGAAATTGTTAGATTCTTTTTAACAACGCGGCCTATCTTGGGTTAACATAGGAAAAGTATTAGTAAACTATGTTTGCTCAATATTGTGTCATCATCATTATTACATATACAAAATTGTCCACTGTCGGACATATGCCTCCTCAAGATGTCTTCATTCTTCTCTGTCCTGCGCAGCTGCAAATAGGTAGAGACAATATTGTGATCCATTGAATTTTGAACATTGAACAATTATTTCCAGAGATCAGTTTTTTGGTTTTTATTTTTCTCATCTCATGTATAAATAGTTTTATTGCCCCCCCCCCCCAGTTTTTCTACATCGTTAAACATATCTTTTTAAGTACTAACATACAGCTTCTTCATTCATCTGACATATGTTCTATTGCCCTCTTCTTCTATTCATAAAACAATTTGATTTACAGTTTGAGTTACATGATGTGTTCGCCTTCCTATCTCTTGCTTTCCTAATGCTGTTCAAACTCCTCTAGAGATATAATCTGGCCAATAACTATCTGGCATAAACTGATGATTACTACGACATATAAGTCTCGTAAGAGGACAATATTTTAATGTCAAACACGGTGTTTCTGAAGTGTTATTCGCAAAATCTAAATTGCAAGTGCCAAATTTCGTTATTAGGACAATCTTTAAGTGTCAGCCTCCTTTACCAATATCATAATTAGCTCGTTCGCTACACATATATGAATTTTCCACACTGCTAAGTTAATTTTAATTTTAATCGTATTGTATTTTATGCTAAGTAACTAATTATAGCACAACACACGAGAGACTTCGGCGGTCCCAGATCGCTTAAAACGCGGTGAATAGTGTTTTAATTTAAAATTTTAAGTACATCTCAGAGTTTGAGTAAGTCTCCGGAGGAATTGTTCTATTCAAATTAGTAGACAATTTTGTTACTTGTTCCAAATAAAATTTTAGAATTTAGTAACATATTTTCCAAGCGTGTCTAAATAAATTAAAGCATTCTACATTAAGAGGATGGGTACGTATTTTCGGCTGCAATGTTATTCAAAAGTGGATTAATTTTTTTCGAATCCTGAGAAAACTAAAAATTATTTTTGAAAAATTTAAACGCAGAATGAAAGATTATGTTCTTGGCGAGGGCCAAAAGTCCCTGAAAACTTCTATAATGTTTATATTATTTAAAAAATTACAGGGGTGAAAAACTAAGAGAAAATTTAGTGTGATATTTAATTTAAAATATCTGATTCAAAATAAACTTTTTATTTTTATTCTAAGGGACTTTTGGCCATCGGTAATAATACAGTCTTTTATTCTGCGTTTAAATTTTTCAAAAATATTTATTGGTTTTTTCAGGATTCGAAACAAATTAACACGATGTCCGTGTACAACGCACTCAGTCGAAAAGAATATTGACAGCATACTCTCAGTCAGACAGTGACAATCAGTGACAATTTTAAATATTTGACATGGCATCGGGAATATTTTGAGTTATTGATTAAATAATATTGATATATAGTTTATTTGATCAATAATGGATTTAAAACGTGAACTTAATAAAAAGTTATTTATTGTGTATTATTTGCGAAAGATCCAAGCAGAGAATACATCAGGATAATATATTCTGTGATCAAGTCTTTTGTTGTTAAAGATGTTCAAAATTGTAAGCGTTCCATAGTAACAATATATTATTAAAAAATCACTTTAACACTTTTCCTCTTTTCTAGATTGAGTATTAGTTTTTGTTGTACATATTAATTATTACAATCACTGAATACATAGTTAGTGAAAAAATTATCACATTTATTAACTGAATTAATAATTTGCAATTATAAAAATAACAGTTATCCAAGAACATTCAAAAGGTATCTCCTTAAATTATTGATGACATTTTCAAGTAGAATGACATTCTAGTAATGTTTACATATCCATACAAGTGTGAATTTTACTACACGTAATTTGCCGTGTAAAGACAGAAAAAGTACGGATACCCATAAAATATTTCCGTATTATGTACCGATGGCCTTAATAAGCTAGATACATGGAGTTTCAAAGAGTATTCACTAAGTATTTGCAATGTTCATTTAAAGATGGAGTTAATACAAATAAAATGGTACCTTTAGATGGTGAACTGATTGTAAAAAGCAATAGTTTTAAGTACCTGGGATCGGTATTACAGAGTAATGGAGAAATAGATGGAGATGCATACAGTAGAATTAGGGCTGGATGGATGAAGTGGAAGGAAGCAAGTGGTGTGCTGTGTGACAGGAAAATTCCAATGAAGTTTAAGGTAAAATTCTATAAAACAGCCATAAGACCGGCTATGATGTAGGGAACTGAATGTTGGGCAGTGAAAAAGAAAGAGGAACAACGAATGCATGTGGCGGAAATGAGAATGCTTAGATGGATGAGTGGAGTGACAAAAAAGGATAAAATTGGGAATGACTATATTAGGGGAAGTTTAGATGTGGCACCAATTGATGCCAAAATGAGAGAGCATAGGTTGAGATAGTTTGGTCATGTTCAACGTCGAGACGCTAATCACCCAATACGACGAATTGCTGAAATGCAGATTCCTGGAAGGAGTAGGAGAGGAAGACCAAACACGAAGTGGGGGAGACGATTAGGCAGGACATGTTGGTAAAGGGGATTAATATTGATATGGCCCAAGATAGAATTGTACGAAGAAGTGCAATTAGGGAATCCGACCCCGCATAGAGATAAGGCAAACAGAATGATGATGCTATACATGGAGCTTCAAAATTATGGAATAAATTTATTTTTTCGAGAAGAACTTGGAGAAAAATCCAGAGAGAGATCAACTTTTATTGTTAAATTATGATTTTTTGGCTGGCGTTTAAAAAACAGCGATCGACCAAGAGATTCAATTCGTGTATATTGATCTGAAAAAGGCATACGATAGTGTGCTTTTGATAAAGTTATGGGAAACGATGCAGAATACAAAATATAAACATAGAATTCATAAAAATTCATTAGACAAGGAAACAAACTCACCGAAGGGTCTTTGACAAATAAGGGCCTCAAACAAGGATGATGCCTCTCTCTAATGCTGTTTAAAATATATTTGGAAAAAGCTCTGAAAAACTGGAAACGGAAATGCAAGAACGTGTGACTCCCATTGAATCACCATACACTATATTACTCTTTGTTTCGCAGACGACCAAATACTAATAGCACAAAGTTACTATGATATATGTTACATGACAAAAAAGCTAATAGAGGAATATAGGAAATGGAAATGGGGACTAGAGATCAACATAGGAAAAACCAAATATATGAAAATCGGTGGAAGGCAGCAGGATTTGATCTTAGACAGGCAATTAGTAAATGCAACGAATATAAATATTTGAGTATGAACATAACGAATGACGGAATAGTGGACAGAGCCATTAAAGAACCAAATACATTCTCAGGACAGGAAAGCAATTACGCTCCTAAACTCAGTACTATGTGACAAGTACGTAAACAATCAAAACAAGAAAAAGATTTATAGCTTCGTAGTGAAAACATTTAGCAAGTGTTGGAGGTCACCGAAATGGATTTTTGGAGAAGAGCAAGATCAAGAAGAACATGTCACCAATTAACGGATACGAGAAATAATTAACGTAACACATAACATAAATGACGAAATCAACGTAATACAACTAAGATGGTTGGGTCATGTACAAAGAATGCATGAAGACATAATCCCAAAACAAGTACAAAACTGGAAACCGCAAGGTATAAGAAGAGGAGGTAGACCGCGGAAAAGTTGGCAGGCAGGAATAAACAAAACCATGGATGAACGAGGCGCAAAGTAGATCAATATGCGGACTGAGAGGAATCGCGAATGGGTATCGGAAGACGGAGAACGTTGTAAACCGATAGTATACATATTTTTTGACATCATACTATTGACGTCATCGATCTCGGCGTGATGACGTAATCGACAATTCTTTTTAAATGAAAATAGAGGTGGTGTGCTGGCTCATTTGAAGAGATATTCAATATGTATTTGTATAAAATTAGCCATTCACCTCTCCGTGGTCAGTACCTGGTCATTTTCGGGGTACCTTCCGCTCGCCTACAACGTTTATTTGAATAATAAACATTTTTTTCTGTTTGTGTCAATTAATTTAATTCAATGTATTTTTGGAATCAATTTAACAAGATAACTGAAATTATGACTTTTTTAAGTTGTGTCATTTTTTCTCCGGATGAGCGAAATATGTTCATTTTATATTTTTATTTCATCCTCCGCGTAATATTTAAGATGTCTTTAAAATAAATAATTATAAAGATGAAGTAGTTTTCAATCCTAATAGCAAAATTAATAATATTGAAAATATTAAACACATTACTAAAAGATTTTTAAATTGAAAACTTATTGGTACACTTTCCTGGTGACACCTCCAAGGCTTCTACAATATGCAAGCATGGATGCTGCAGTGAAGACAAAGGGAAGAAATTCTACACTATGCAATTCACATTCTCCGTCTGCAGCTTGGTAAAGTTCCAACGGAAAATGCACCTGGTTAATCTACGGAGTAATACGACTATAAAATAAAAATGTATACGATTTTTATTCAGTTGCAATGCGAAGGCAAAACAATTTTACTTTTCAATTAGAATACGGAGCACAGTCCAGTCCTCTGAATCGCGATTTTCGGCTCTTATTGGAGCCTCATCGGAGAGAACGTAGGCACTGCTCCATACCCTAATTGACCAGCACCGAGAGCTTTTCCCACCCATTGCAACCGAAGTGAAGGTATTAGGTGACTAGCGTCATCTGACAATTGAAAGATGAACTAGTTTTCAATCCTAATATCAAAATCAATAATATTGAAAATATTAAAATCATTACTAAAAGATTTTTAAATTGAAAACTTATTGGTACACTTTCCTGGTGACAACTCCAAGGCTTCTACAATATGCAAGCAGATGGATGCTGCAGTGAAGACAAAGGCACTCTTATAATAGTCTCCCGTTTTATACCGCTCACGTGGCTTTGGGAGTATAGCAGGGTAGTCTGCTCTATCTAGGGCCTACGGTATACAAGGAAGGTAACAGGGCCAGTGCTACGCTTCAACCGCCTATTATTACCCCTGGTTTTACCCAAGGTACTCATTTTATTCAGGCTGAGTCGACCTGGGGCCTATAAACATTTTAAAAATGTCTAGTTGTCCTTGCCGGCGGTAGGATTTGAACTCCGGACCACCGGCACGCTAGCCTAGCACACTACCACTCGGCTACGCGGCCCAAAGGCAGTCTTACGTTGATCATTTGTCTTTCCATTGCTCTTTGTGTTTTCGCAATTCTGTCCATATCCGCTTTTGTGAACGTCCATGTTTGACATCCATATGTAAGGACCGGAAGAATACATTGGTCGTAGATTTTCGTTTTTAGATATTGAGGGTATTTTTTATTCTTCATCGGTTCTCTCCGATGAGGCTACAATAAGAGCCGAAAATCGCGATTCAGAGGACTGGACTGCGCTCCGTATTCTAATTGAAAAGTAAGATTGTTTTGCCTTCGCATTGTAACTGAATAAAAATGGTATACATTTTTAAATTAAATAATTATACTTTTTTAGGACACGGTCGCAAACCAATTTAAGACCGAAATACCCCATCCAAACCACAAGGCGATTTATTAATTCTCAAATCGGCTGTGCTAACTCCACCAAGCGAATAAAAAGGAGAGTGAGTGATCTTTGACAAATAATTACGCTCGCCGTGGTCGCAGAAAGAGAATTATTATCGAACAAGTGTTTATTTAGGATTGTTTGCACTACAATGGAAAGATTAAAATGAAACCAAGCAGAAAACATAAATAAATACTGGGCAAACATCGTTCCCAGCACAATGCGATTACTGGACCAAAGAATTAGAAGCGCACTGGCACTAATAGTTGATGAGTTAAGGGCATCGGTGGGCGTGTGAGCAATGTAAAAGGGTTGCGCTTCTCTGTGCAACCATAGCACATTATGCGGCAAATTTTAATACAAAGAGTATGTGATCATAAAGTTAAGCAAATCTTAAAAAAAATCAGTTAGAACCATTAATTTGCAGCAGATTTTGAGTTTTACTTTATAGACCAGGGCGCATCTGTAAAAATATTAGTAGATTTGGACGTTGAGAGGTGACTAAAATGTTTTTGCAGAAATTGCTTGAAAATAACTCAAATAATAATATTTGAGTTGTCCTCCCTCTCAGAAAGGTCCGGAACATTGTTTAAATAATCAAAATGTCAAAAAATTTAGGAAAAATTCGATTTTTTTCTTCGTTTTTTGATTATAACTTTAAGAGTATTCATTTCGAGAAAACTTGTGTTGACATAAAAGTTGTGTAATTAAATTTCCTACAATATAGAGTTGGATGAAAATTTAAAAAATAGTCACCCTTGTTGCAAATAGCAATAATTGGGAAAAAACTATACAAAAACAAGTATTCGTATTTTTACGTTTTTCAACCATTTATGCTAAACTTAGGACCTTAAAATTTCACCCAGAAAAACTATATGATACAGTTAAACAATACTGTAAATTTCATTAAGATCGTTTAATAGATTTTGCAAATAAATTTTGCAATCCAGCTTTCGCAAAAAAATTCATTTTTTCAAACTGTTACAGGACTGAAAATAAAGCAGATAGCATGTTGAAATTTTTGAAGTTATACTTCTTTACCGGCGATAGAGGGTGATTTTTTTATATGTTAAAACCTATCAGCCCGGCGCATGCGCATTATAACTTTGTTCTGATTGGATGTTCAAATGACATGTCAAAAATTATCCGATATGGCAGCTGTGGTTTGGAGGTAAAGGTAAAGGTAAACAAATGTATAATATATTAGTTTTATTGTTGTGACGACAGAAACAAAAAAGTTTATACTATTGTAGTGACTTTTAAATAGTTTTTAAAAGCAACAGGTACGTAATAATTGTTAATGTATCATGGGTATAACACTACCTATTTGATCTGCCAAAATACATAGTATGTAATACTTTTATTTATATAATTTGATTACCATCAAAATTTCTATCAATATTCACCTAATATATTGTTTTTTTACTCTATGTTTTGTTGTATTTTTCAATTCTAAATCATTTCAATTCAAAATTAAAATAATTTGATCATTTTCAAAATATCAAAATATCACAAGTTTAATCCGTTTAGTTAGTCGATCTCGTAAATAATGACACATAGTGTCCGGGCTAAGCGGAGAAGGCGAATGAATTCCAATACCAACCGCTCTTATCAGCGCTGGTTCGAGTCCCAATCGAAACTTTCTTTTTTGTTTTTTTTAATACATTTTATGATTGTAAGTATATTTATTATATAATTGTATTTTCAGAAAATACGTATTTAGTTAAAAAAAATTTTCGACAATTAATGTTCAAACATCATTTGTGGCTTGTTTAGTGTGTTTGTGTGTTTTATTCTTTTATTATTTTAATTTTTGGCACTGTTCTAATAAAAATGTTTGAGAAGTAGTAAGTATAAATTAGTTTAATATTTAAACAAAATATAAATAAAAAGTATATTAATTTCGTTAAATCATATAATAGAAGTATAACTTCTTACGTGCGTACAAAGTACACCACACATTCTTTTTTTTTTGCTTATAGAAGTGTACTGTAACTTTCATTTTCAATTTGCTAAACTAAAATCAATTAACCACCACGGCGTCAGAATTTTTTAAATAAACATTAATTATTGGTGTTGCGCGCAGGACACCGGATAGTTTGCTCTGATTGGGCATTCCAATGGCCTTTGATAATTATTCATAACTTTTAATTTTTTTTATTACATTTCGATATAAATAAATAAATTTGTTTATTGCAAAATAAAAACACATACTCTATCCTTTGAAATAACACTTTTTTTAGTAAAAACTTTCTTTGTTCATATATTTTAATTTGAGAATAAAGGTATATTATTTTTAAACATATACAATTGTTTAAACAATATTTTACAAACAATAATACAATTAGTTTGATTTTTGTGGAATTAAAATATTAAAATACAACAAAATATAGAGTAAGAAAATAATTTATTAGATGAAGATTGGAAGAAATTTTGGTGGAAATCAACTTCATGTGAATCGAACACCGCTGTCCTGCGTGTAGCACCAATAATTAATGTCTATTTAAAAAAATTCCTGACGCCGTGATAGTTAATCGATTTTTATTTTGCAAATTGCAAATGAAAGGTACAGTACACTTCTATACGCAAAAAAAATTTCAACTTGCTATCTGCTTTATTTTGAGTCCTGTAACATTTTGAAAAAATGAATTGTTTTTGCGAAAGCTGGATTGTAAAATTTATTTTGCAAAATCTATTGACTGATCTTAATGAAATTTACAGTATTCTTGTACTGTATCATACAGTTTTTCTGGGTGAAATATGAAGGTCATAAGTGTAGCATAAATGGTTGAAAAACGTAAAATGCGAATACTTGTTTTTGTATGGTTTTTTTCGCAATTATTGCTATTTTGCAACAAGGGTGACTATTTTTTTCAACTTTTAGCTAATTCTATATTGTAGGAAATTTAATTACGCAACTTTTATGTCAGCGAATCTTTTCCGGGAAATGAATACTTTTAAAGTTTTATTAAAAAAACGAAGACAAAAATCGAATTTTTCCTTCATTTTTTGACATTTTAATTATTTAAACAATGTTCCGGACCTTTTTGAGAGGGAGGATAACTCAAATATTATTATTTGAGTTATTTTCAAGCAATTTCTGCAAAAAAATTTGAGTCACCTCTCAACGTCCATCTCAAAACAGATGGGCCCTGGACTATTAAGCTTTTCTAAATAAATAAATTTGATACACCTTGTATATTGATTTGTAACTATGTATTATGAGTTAGTTTTTAAGAAATGGATTTATCTTTAATGAGTTTTTTCCCTGAAAAATAAAAGACATTAGGAAAGAAAGTGATATGGATAGACAATAATTGTTCAGGGTATTTGGAGATTATAACGGTGCTTTGTTATGCAAGAGGCCAGAAGCCACAGGTAATGATATCTTTAGAAAATAATGTAAAAGAAAGTTTGGAATTTTAATCTCTTTTTGTTTAACCCCGGGTAAATTTTGTAGAATTTCCCGAAAGTAATTATTATGATGGTAGGAATATTTTTGAAAGCATGCGTGGGTTTTTTCGAATGAAAAAAAAAAGAATGGGGAAGAAGAAATGTCTCTGACTGGTTTGGCAATTTGGAATGGGAGGAGAGAAGGTTGAATTTTCAGATAGTTTTGGAAAGAGGAATTATTATGTGACCGGCATCCCGGAAGAGTAGTCAAAGTTTTCGTGGATAGTTAAAAAGCAAGCACCAGTGGTTGTTTGATAGTGGAGAGTGGAGCTGAAAAGTGGAACGAGAGACAGATCAAATTGAGAAGAAATACCTCTTTGATTCTGTATTATTGTGAGAAGGAGAGGAGAGAATTTTGGAGTTGTTTGAATCGAGTACTGGTTAAAAGAGGCCTGGCTCGTTGTTTTTTGGAGAATTAGTGCTGGTATGCTGCTGGATTGCAGCTTGAGAACGGAGAGGGCTTTGATGGGTAGCCTAACATAGTCAACAAGGGAGAGCTGTTTGGGTCAAGAGGAGACATCATTGTGAGTGAAGCAAAAGGTCAGTAAATTTATGTGAAAAATATTTTTATGTGCGGAAACTAAAATTTTGAGTAAAAGCATATGAATTAAGATTCCAATATTTCAAAAATTAAATAGGAAGTATAAGTAATTTTGCGAATACCTAAATTTGTTTGTTTAGCTTGTTATATCAAAGTCATCGGGAACAAACCGATAAATTTTTATTTGAACTAGAAAAAATTTAAGTGGTAAAAATTTCATTCGGACAGCTATGTCCACAGGTTTTAATTGATCGATTTTTAGAGTATTGATTTTGATAATAAAAGCTATTTCTGTATGCTTATTTTATATTTCTATTTATTTCCCTTTCCTATTTTTCTCCCGATAAGGACCAACTAACAGATACTGAAACCGCGAGAGAAGATAAGTATAACATAAGATAATTTAGATATTTTTTGTATTATAAAAAGGCACCCTGAGATTTTTTCTTAATTTTTTTTGTATGATTTGCGACAATTGGATAATTGATTAAATAATTAATTGGAGTAATCAAATAAAGACTAATTGATATAAAAGTAATAAAAAGTAGATCATAGCAATATACAGGGTGAAAAAATTGAAAAAGGAACAACACATTCTTATATAAAAAAAACAATAAAAACACAAATTCTGGTAAACCGATTCTTCCGGTTCAAGACCTCTATATTATTCATCAAAAAAAAACCTATATACCAAATTTGGTTGAAATCTGACACCTCGTTCAAAAGTTATCGTGCTATTAGTTACCATGTATATTCGCCATTTTGAATGTCCACCATTTTTGTAAAAGGAACAAAAACTGAGATGGCCTCGTATCTAAATTTGAACCTCTATATGTGTGGTATATGTGGTCCAAATTATATGTTTCTACCGTTAAATGCACAATAATTCTTAAAATATTTGGACGAATCTGCCGCATATAGGTATATGTGAAGATACGTTTTGCATTTGTTAAATGGTAATTAACATAACTAAAAATTTAAAAATATTTCCTAAAAAATATTTGTACGCTCTTTTTAATGGCCGTATTATCTTTTTGAAAAATTAATACATACAGGGTGAAAGAATTGAAAAAAAACAAACATATTTTTACATAAAAACCAGAAAAAACACAACTTTTGGTAAACCTATTCTTCCGGTTCAAGACCTTGATCTTACTCATCAAAAAAAGAGCTTATATACCAAATTTGGTTGAAATCTGAAGTCTCGTTCAAAAGTTATCGTGCTATTAGTCACATATGTATAGTCGCCAATTTGAATCCCCGCCATTTTTGTAAAAGGCAAAATCTGAGATGGCCTCCTATCTAAATTTGAACCTTCATATGTGTAGTATATATGGTCCAAATTATATGCTTCTCTCATTAAATGCACATTTCTTATAATATTTACACGAATCTGCCGCACTAAAAAATTGAGTGAGTTGCGCACGCAGCTAAAATGCTTTACTCTTTACGTTACAAATGCCTGGTTCTACCAACAAATCTTAAGCTTCAGCTTAGTCCAGCTCAGCTTATAGATAGGGCTGTTTTAAGTCTCACTTACGTTGCACCATAATTTTCGATTCATATCTATGCGATACACGTGTTAATCCATTTTGACAAGCTGAAAGTTGATCTAATACTCAATGGTGCCACACGTAAGTTTCGTAAGCTGAGCTTAGGGCATGTCTTGAGCTTAAGATTGGTTGGTGCAACCAGGCATTGGACTGTTTTTTGCCTTTATCACTAATTTGTTAAAAGTTTCCTTTACATTTGTGACGGTATATCCTACAATGTTAACGTCATCCGCGTATCTAGTAATAATTATTCTGGTCCATTTACTGTTAGTAGTTCTGCTCTAATTTGTGGTGATCTTACTACTTTTTCCAGGGTTATATTAAAATGGAGAGGTTACAGCACGTCTTCTTTTTTTGACATTGTCTATTTCATACGATTCTGAGAGTATATTATCTATCCGTACTCTGGATCTATAGCCCTTTAAACATATTTTAACGAGGTGGATAATTTTTTTGGGAACTGATAATTCTGCCATTGCATTCCATATCTGATCCGTTTTAATGCTGTCGTATGCTTGTCGGAAATATATGAAGATATTATGGATAGTTCTGTTAAATTCCCATCTTTTAAAGGCAGCTACCTTAGAGAAAAAATATGTTCTATGATCGATCTATGTTTTCTAATTTTGTCTTGGTATACCTCAATGAAAATTTCTAAAAAAAAGGTGTTAACCTAATTACTAGAATATTAGAGAAGATGTACGCGATACTAAGTAGAAAGGTGTCTTTTGATATTTTATATAACGCATTAAATACATAAAAATTTTAAATTAATAATTTCTTACGTTCCAGTTAATTGGACTTTTTAAAATTAGCTAAATACTGCCATGAACCGTTCTAAACAAGGTAACGATATATTAGATTTTGTCACCTTTTTTTGTTTTGAACAGGTAAAACCTACCTAGATATAGGTACCAATAAATAAACTAAATCGGTAAATAGTTTTACGAACATGTTACATTGAAGTAGTAAACTATTAAAAACTAATATCTTGAACAAGTAAAAATGAAATATTTAACTGAGACTCACCGAATTGAGATTTTAATGATGATCGGTTACGGGGATAATTGCAGAAATCAAGTTGAAGTATCAAACTTATTTAATCAGAAGTACCCTCAGTTGCAAGTATTTTGCAAAGTACTGTGTCTAAACTTCATGCACAATTCAGAGAACTTGGATATATCAGACCACTAAAAGAAAAACCGCACTTCGTTGAAGATGATGTGAAAGTGGATATTTTGTTAAGTGTCGTAGAAAATCCAACATCAACTTCCCGTCAAATTGCTCGCCAAAATAATGTGAGTCATTTTACTGTCCTAAAGTGTCTCCATGAAGAAGAACTTCATCCATATAAATTGACTTTTGTGCAAGAGCTAACAGATGATGATCCAGATGGTAGAATGGATTTTTGCGAAACAATGATGAATAAACTAAACAGAAATGAAATAGCTCTGATAGAGTTCTTTTTTCTGATTAATCGACATTCACATTAAATAGAGAAGTAAACCGACAAAACTGTAGATATTGGTCAGCGGAGAATGCTCATTGGATACGTGAGACACATAGTCAGTATCCCCAAAAGGTGAACGTTTAGGCAGGTATCACAGGTTGATACCATATTATTGGTCCTATATTTGTAGAAAGAAATTTTACAGCTGAAAAATATTTAAATATGATTTGAGACGAAGTTGTTTCTGTGTTGGCCAACTTATATCCTAACGCACGAGATCCGAACCTACCGAATGAAAATGTCTGGTTTCAGCATTACTGGCACCACCCCATAATGCTTTAATGGTAAGAAATTACTTGAACGAAATCTTCCACAATAAATGGATTGGACGAAGAGGTACTATTGAGTGGCCAGGTAGATCGCCAGACCTTACGCCTTTGGATTTTTTTTCTGTGGGGTTATCTCAAGAGCAAAGTATATGAAACACAGCGTACTAGAGTTGATGACCTCAAATAAAGGATAACAGCAGAAATACGGAATATTTCACCTTAAACTTTAAACAAAGTTCGTAACGAGTTTTATATTAGACTGTGTTATTGCCAACAACAAGGTGGAGAGCATTTTGAGCATTTATTTTAATGTCTTAAATAAAATTATAAATAATTTCAAAATTTCACGTTGTATTACTCATAATATACCCTGTATGATATACCTCGTTAAAATCAAGTTGTTAAGGAGCTTCTAAAAATAGAAGTATAAATATGGTATAACTAGACCCAAACCTAGACATCCAAAGTGAAAGTTATCCTCCAACACCAAATTATTCTATATGGTCCACATAATGTTCAGAAAAAAGTCACACCATTTTGAGCGTCGGGTTTGGGAGGAAGAGGGGGGAGAAATCGGTAAATTCGTAGTTTTTTACGTGTCTCGTAAATATTTTTAAAACTATACGATTTAGCATAAACAACCTTCTATACAAAAATGTTCTACATTAAATTTGAAATAAAAAGGCCTTATGTATAATCCTTCTAAAATGAACGGTTTCAAAGTTACTGAGGTAGTATAGTATAATTGGTCAAAAAAAAGGCCTAACCTAAAAATCCAAAGTAAAAGTTTTCCTCCAACACCAAATTGTTCTATATGGTCCACATATTGTTCAGTAAAAAGTTACACCACTTTGAGCGTCCGGATTGGGGGGGAGACGGGGGAGAAATCGGTAAATTATTAGTTTTTTTAAGTTTTTCGTCAATATTTCTAAAACTATGCTTTAGCGTAAACAATGTTCTATACAAAAATGTTCTAAATAAAATTTAAAACAAAAAAGGTCTTACACATAATTGTTATAAAATCAACAGTTCCAGAGTTACGGAGGGTGAAAAGTGGAGGTTTTCGATACTTTTTATATTTTTTGGGAAATTCTCTACTGATTTTCTTTAACAGGATTAAGTTTTAAAAATCAAATTTGCTATTTCAGTGGCCGATGGTATATTAGTGATAAGCCCTTGAAAAAACGTCAACCTCACCACCCAAAATTATAATTAATTACCCAAAAAATATAAAACGTATCGAAAACCTCCACTTTTCACCCTCCGTAACTCTGGAACCGTTGATTTTATAACAATTATGTATAGGACCTTTTTTGTTTTAAATTTCCTGTAGAACATTTTTGTATAGAACATTGTTTACGCTAAAGTATATTTGTAGAAATATTGACGAAAAACTTAAAAAAAAAAACTACTAATTTACCGAATTCTCCCCCATCTCCCTTCCAAACCGGACGCTCAAAATGGTGTAACTTTTTACTGAACCATATGTGTACCATATAGAACAATTTGGTGGAGGAGGAAAACTTTTATTTTGGATGTCTGGGTTAGGCCTTTTTTGGACCAATTATAATATACTACCTCCATAACTTTGGAACCGTTCATTTTAGAAGGATTATGCATAAGACCTTTTTTATTTCAAATTTAATGTAGAATATTTTTGTATAGAAGGTTATTCCTGCTAAACCGCACAGTTTTAGAAATATTAACGAAAAACCTAAAAAACTACGAATTTACCGATACCTCCACCCTCTCCCCCAAACCCGACGCTCAAAATGGTGTGACTTTTTTCTGAACATTTTGTGGACCATATAGAACAATTTGGTGTAGGAGGATAACTTTCACTTTGGATGTCTGGGTTATGCCATTTTATGGATCAACTCTATCATACTAAAACAAAAATATTTAAACTAAAGTTTCATTAAAACTAAAGATAATGGACTATGCTAGGTTTGCGTGAATCACCCTGTATATTCAAATTTGTGTTTGCCTATTTGAATGTAAAAGTTCACTTATCCTAGCGTTTTTTATAATTTTCTAAAATAAGGACAAAAACAATTTTATTCCCATACTTTATAATTTCAAAATTTCACCCTGTATTATTCATAATACACTCTGCATGATATGTTCGTTGAAATCAAGCTATTACGCAGCTTTTAAAAATATAAAAATATACAGGGTGCTCCATTAAAATAAAGCTTATGTATTACGCTAGGCTTGCGTGAATCACCCTGTACATTTAAATATATGTTTAAAAAGCGCCTATATATTAAAAATCGACGGGTCTCAGCGTTTTTTATAATCTTTTAAAGCAAGGGAAGAATTAATTTTATTCCATAAGTGCCTTCCACAGTGTATATTTAGAAGTTGTTTCATTTCCTATGCGTACGTAATTTTCTCTAATTTCCTAATGTTGCATTTTCTTGGTATTCCACGGTCCCAATGCTTCGTTCGTTCCAAGTTTCTGTGATGATATTCTCAACCTTTTTCTTTCTCTTACTAAATAATTATTGTCTGATAATCTCCATTTACTTCCCTGAGGTATGTAACATTTAGAACATTACTTCCATGTCAAGTGTCAATCATATTATGGTCAATATGGTTCCTTGTGGAGTTGTCATTAGAGATCTAAGTCTGTTTTTACAAATATTTTTATATTGGAATAGAAAACTTAGTCGATGCTCTTTATGAGGCTTTGTTCATTGTCGCTTGAGATATCGTGGAAACTGTGTTGTCCTATTGTCCTTTTTTAAATTATTTTATTTAAAAATTTTTTCGTTGAAGTCTTCCTAGAATATTTGTACTTATGTATTGTTTGGGGTTTCACTCCAACGTTCTTGCGAGTTGTTCATAGTGGTAATCTTTGATTGTTTCCTCTTTATATTCTGTTGGTGCATGCAGATATGATCGAGATATTTTACCATTTTCCTTTCTTTCATTCGTTCTTCTTGGATCACGTAACTTGTGCCGAATCCGTGTTGTCTGGTTTGCACTATATAAATTGGCCGCCTTTTCTATTCTTATGTTTCCAGTGTCCAGCCACCTTAGCTCTTATATTGCCGTATATAAGAACTAAAGTTGCTAACATCCATTTCTGCTTTTTCTAACAGTTTCTCTGCGTGGGTGGCTACTCCTGTCCGTTACCAATTTAGAACATTTCACGTTCCAACATTAACGTCCTTGTCCATTGCGACTGTTGTTTTCATATTATGTATTTGTTAGATTCCGACATATATAATATGCTAAGAAGGAATAGTTCCCTGGATTGGCTGTATAGACTTGGAAGACATTCTTTTGGGATAGACTTGGCAGACATTCGTGGCCCACGATGGTTGGTTAAAGTTTACTATAAGAAAGAAAGACTAAGTTTTTAAATTAACCCATTAACCGCCAAGCAAAGAAATACTGCAATAATATGTAATATATTTGATTAACTAGAGTAAAATAAACTTAAATATTCGTAAAAAAAATATTTTACACTTTGATAATGGCAGGTGTCACAACAACAAAATGGTTCGTTTTCGAACCTTTGGCGGAAATGAGATATAAAAATTGAAATACACAATTTTATATTTTTGTGAAAAGTCTCAAAACATTTAGAGTGTAAATGGACCTGGAAGTTTTGATAAACAAAAATAGTATTGTTAGAACATTGCCTACACCTTCTTCAGCCTCTTTATCAAAAACGAAGTCGAACGGCCCTCTATCTTTTTTAGAAATTATTTTAGATATTTCCAGCTTACACTTTCCATTCCTGTATATTGCACTGTGCCAGTTGCATAAATTTGACAAATTGATATATTGTCTACAACACTACGCAACCTCCCTTATGTAGCCCCCTCCCCCAGCCTAGATTTTAAAAAAACTGAATACCAGAATACCCGTCTTTCTAAAGGTACATATCCACTACGTTCGTAATATTGGACCACCGAGGCACTGCCGCACGGTCGTTGGCGCACTGGTGCACGGTCCGGGAGCGCCAACCATCCAATATGTTCACAAACCTCTTGCACTCCGCGCTCCCTGCAACTGCTCCAATCGATACTGTATGCGCTCCTCTACATATAAACCGACACCAATTGGAACGCCGAGGCGGAGCGCGCACTGTTGCACGGTCTGGGAGCGCCAACCGTCCACTATGTTCACAAACTTCTTGCGCTCCGCGCTCCCTGCAACTGCTCCCATCTACATGCATGCGCTCCTCTACATATAAACCGCCATCTATTGAACCGTTGAGGCGGAGCGCCCACTGTTGCATAGTCCGAGAGCGCCAACCATCCACTATGTTCACGAACTTCTTGCGCTCCGCGCTCCCTGCAACTGCTCCAATCGATACGGTATGCGCTCCCTTACATATAAACTGCCACAGATTGGAGCGCCGAGGCAGAGTGCGCACAATTGCACAGTCCGGGAGCGCCAAACGTGTCCACTATGTGGAGCAGTTGCAGGAGCTCGGAGCGCAAGCATAGTGGATACGTGTTTTTACACATAACAAAGAAATATCCCAACAAATTACTGCCTGTGCATCACCTTGAACTTATTCCTGATCAGACAGGATTATATGTCGACTTCCGCCAATGGTTCGTTATCGAACCATTATTTTCAAACACTAGATTTGATGACTCAGAAATTATTCTTTTTGTATTTTTATAACAATTGGTGTACAAATAGGTTAAAAAAATAATGTTTTAATTTATTTGACAACAAAAGTGTTATGCCAATAAAATTACTACAGTAAAAATAAAGTTGTGTCGAAAGATTGAAAATGTCGGACATTTAGAAAATATTTTTGTGATGAAAGCACGAGTTTAGAAATGAAACAAAATTAAATTTAGTTACACTTATATCTTGTGGTTGCTCAAAAAATACAAAGATTTAAAAAAAATTAACGAATTGTCAAAAAAAAATTCTACAAAAAAATGGTGCGTTTTCGCACCTTTGGCGCTAAATGGGTTAAAAACCTTTTAGAAATATTTTATTTTACAAATATTTTTATTAGGTTGAAAAATTTAGTCTTTCATTTAGCAGATGCCGCTACGCACCTACTACCTTCACGTCAGTTGCAATGGGGGACTAATATGTCGAAAAATTTTTACCTGGACTAGAGAAAGCAGCCTATGCAGTCTCTAATGAACCTCTAACAAGAGGTGAAATCGTCGATAAGAGTGCTGGCTGCACTCTCTAATCTAAGTAAAAATTAAGACGGTTTTGGCTTCGCATTGCAACTGAATAAAAATGGTATACATTTTTATTTTAGTTTACTATAAGGTTTCACCATGTTCCCGGAGGTTATCTACTAACATCAGCGTTAATCTATTTCAATTTCACTACTTTAGAATGTAGATTGAATTATAATTACAACCATTGTTTGGTTCTGGGGCTAGTTAGCAAGTATACTAGTTCACTGATGATGGACTGATAGGTCCGAAAACAGTCGTTCTGAACAAACACACTCTGATTTTTTAGGATTTTAGTAAATTATACCTACTACTTAGAAGTTGTTTTACTTCGATGTTAGAGTTTATATAATATGCAGTTTTCATAGCAGGCTGTGTTTTATAAGGCCAAGTTGTTAACCTTCCGTTTAACCCTCCTCCCTTATCCGATCTTGGAACTAGCAAGAATAACTGTTAAGCTACTCGATTCACACAACCGTTATTCCAGGGCCCAGGCGGAGTTAGGTCGCCACCAATATGAGTGATTATACATTAGAAGGTTGAAAGTCAACAATATTACTTCTATTTTTATTAAAGCTAGTTACGAAAGCGTAACCCTCTGAAAATATAATATATAACTACATGATTAAGAACCCCTGAAAGTTGTTTGGCTCTCACCCTTTTCTGTAATGGTTTGGTATGGAGAACTTACGGTGGATCAAGTAGTATGTTTGATTTTGCTGTTGTTTAAATAAATTTTCTCTGATTTGACAACTGGTCAAAAGACCGAAACGATTGGTTCAGCTAGTTCGATAAAATTGTTTAAGATTTCAGTAATCAAATTAAGGAGAAGCTATTAATATGGCTTTAGTGTATTTGTATAATAACTGAAGAATTTATCGCAACTGGTGGAATGACTAATGTGTATGCCATTAAAAAACATGATTTTATAATAGATACATGTACAATGAAATTAGATTAACAGACATAACCTTCTTCTTCGTCTAAATTTATATATATAAGGAACATTGTCATTTTTCTTTGATTTATTAATATTACGATACTTAGTTTTCTCGGGCGTCTATTATGGTAGGGGAGCCCAAGCGGGGATTTTTGCAGTTACTCGAGCGCGTCAGATTATCATATGGGGAGAAACCTGATACCCTGCAGATGTACCTCTACTATATATTGGCTCTTAACACAGGGAAGTTCGTTAAGGGAGGCCCGAAAAAAATCTATCCTTAAAAATACTCGAAATTGTCAGATTAAAATAAAGTAAGTTAAGTATATGCAAAATAGTGTATATTTCAAAAATCTGACGATTTGAGCAAGGCGCAAGGAAATGGGTGAGTCAAAAAGTTGCACACAAAAAAAGCGAATATTTCACGAAATGAACGTCAGATCGAAAAACTAACAAATATGTTTTCAATATTTTTCAAAAATCTATCGAATGGTACTAAACATGACCCACCACGAAGAGGGGTTGGGGGTAAATTTAAAATTTTAAATACAAATCCCGCGATATTTCGCAAAATGAATATCAGATCGAAAAACTGCAAAATACACTTTCAAAATGTTTTTAAAAAATATATCGAATGGTACCAGTCACGACCCCCTTAGGAGGCGGGGTGGTGGGTTACTTTAAAATCTTAAATGGGACTCCAAATTTTTATTGCAGGTTTGGATTCTCTACGTAAAAATAAGCAATTTTTATTAAAAACATTTTTTCGAATTAAGGATAGATGGCGCTATAATCGGAAACAACGATTGTTTGAAATGTAAAATTAAATTAAAAAATTTTACTTACCTTTTTTTGATTTTAGGACCTAATAATCACAACCCAATAGGTCCCCATAACACTCGAGTGACTGCAAATTTAGTATTCGCGGTGTGCAAGTACTTGGCAGGGGAAACGAGAAACGACCGTGCGCGAGTCGCGGAGAAATATTGCAACTATCTTAAATAATTCATATTGTCAATTGAAATTGTCAAATTGACGTATATTTCATACCTTCTCTCAATGAAGCAGAAAAAATATATATTGCTCCACAATATTGATATGATATGCAATTATTATATAAAGGTAAATTTAATTAATTTTATTTTGCTTGCAGTACTGCATTTTAATAACTAATTTTATTTACTACATACAATTGTTGACGTTTTCATAACATAACCTGAATCTTATTTTTTCTTCTTATTATTTTTTTGGACTTTGGCCTTGACAATTATCCAGTAACCAGGACTAATATAATTGGCCAATATAATTAAAAGTGCGAATTTTAGTATAGAGCATAGAAATAGGGGTCGCTTTGCCGAACTTGCACGGTCCCAATACTTTGCTCCCCTACTATTATTTATTCAAAGATTTATGTTAGACACTAGTTAAACATTATACCTACACTAATCTTGTTACCTCTACAAAATTACTACTTGTTGGCTTGTTCTTATTTCTCTCATGCGTAATTAATTTTCTAATTTCATGGATTTAAAATGATTCATCTTAAATCACCACCAGATCTTAACCCGGCACCTGCCACGTGGCTTTGCAAGGCGCCAACTGCCACGTGGGGATCTCACAGCACCCCTTAACAATTTTCTGTGATCCACTTGTTTAAAAAACAAAATAATGTGTTGAGTAACACAAGAATATAAATAAACATGTTTTATTAACTTATTAGCCACTAATATGTTATAAAAGTTGAAAAATAAAATGAAAAAGGTGTTATAAGCAAATTAGCAAGTACCAAACCATAATAAATGAAGTCAAGTAAAATATCTAAAAAAATTAAGATATAGTGAGTATAGAGTCTATATTAATAATTTAAATCAGTTATTTCAATACAAAATGTAAATTTGACCTGTTTATATCAAAAATACAAAAAAAATTTAAAACATAAAGTGCCAGATGATGACACCCCAATTCGACTTTAGAGCTATAAGTTCAGAATGACACTAAATAACCACTTTAAACACTAACACATATATACTATATAATATTATAGAAAGCTACTATGACGCACAGCTCGCTTACCAAACTTGAAATACCCAATATTTGATAAAAATATGTTATGGGGTGCTGGTAGATCCCCACGTGGCAGGTGCCGGGTTAAAGGCTGATTTATCTTAGGACGGGACGTGGTCTTGCGGGCACGTTGAAAAATCGTATAATATTGGCATTGAAAGACGTTGGCTAGTTTATAGTAAAACAGAACGAGTAACAACGGGAACGTGCTGCAAACGGGACAATTCACGGTTTCAAGTATTTGAATTCACTGATGATGGACTGACAGGTCCGAAAACGTTCTGAGTGAACATATTTTATTAAATCCGTTGGGATTTATAAGATTTTATTAAATATACCTATTACATAGAAGCGGTTTTATTTCATGTTAGAGTTTGATGAATATATTCCGCCATCGATGAGAGTAAAGGAGAAGAAAAATATCAGTTTAAAGAAATCTACAAGGAACACTAGTAAACGTAAACAATGAGAAAGAAATTTATAATGAGAACCGGAATAAGTGAATGGAATAAAGCCATAATTAAAATTTAAAATTAAATTTATTTGACATTTTGACTTCCACTTCTGAAATCGTTATCAAAATTAATTGAAAACTCAGGCAAAACTACTACAGCTACTCGTAAAAACACACAGAAAAACCAAATTTAACATAATCAATGAACAGATATAATAGCTTTAATTTATAGACCAGGACTAACCTGTAAAAAACGTGTATTTTTGGATGTGAGAGGTGGCATTCGGATTTTTGCAGATAAAGTTAGGTGACAACTTCAGTAATAATAATTGACTTATTCTCCTTCTCAAATATGCCCGGAACATTAATAAAAAAATTAAAATATTTAAAAATTTCGAAAAACATCGATTTTTTCTGCTTTCTTTGCTTATAACTTTAAAACGGTTCTTTTTGGAACAAAGTCGTATAAAAATAAAATAAAGATAATTGAATTTTGTATGATATACGACTGGTCAAAAATGTCTTAAGGTATTAACTTTTCTGCAATATAGCAATAAATACAAAATAAGGGGCAAAATACGCCTGTTGTTATTCAATGTTTCTTAACCACTTTGGTGGCGTCTAGAACCTTAGTAATTCGCTTAGAAAATTCTTATACAGTATTTTTACTACAAAAACGTTATTACGTAGGTCAAAATTTTTGACTTAAGAGAACTGTCAAAACATTAGAATGTAACTTTTCATTATTGCTATGTTTATTATAAATACGGCAATAATGAAAAGTCACATTCTAATGTTTTGACAGTTCTCTTACGTCAAAAATTTTGACCTACGTAATAACGTTTTTGTAGTAAAAATACTATAGCTTACTTAAATGGTCTACAAAATTTCATTAAAATCGACCTAATAGATTCTGTATAATAAATTTGCAATATTTGCAATATAAATGTTTTTAAAAAAGTTCAAATTTTTTAAAATCTTTCTGAACAAAAAGTGGACCATTTGGAAGTTGGCTAATTTTTTTACTTATAAAGAGGTGCTCTACCTATCTAATACACTTTACAGAATTACAATCGGATTATTTATGGGGCCTCAGCAATGTTTTAAAATTATAAACAATTTTTTGGCTTATAAACAAATAGCTTTGTTTAATAAAAAAATAATTAATTTTTAGCAATGCAAATAATTAAAACCGGTATAATTTGACTTAAACTTTCAAATGCTGTGAGCAGAATTGCTATTTTATTTTTTAATCAAAATTATTCTCGTTCAAAAATTGCAATTTTTCGATTTTTTGAATGTTCCACCGAGATTATCTCGAATACTATGCATCCTACGAAAAAACTTGTAAGAACATTTTTTGCTTAGAATTACCCAAGAAGTACAAAAAATGTTTTATTTTGCGAAAAATCGATTTTTTGTAATTCATCAAGTTCTTTGTTTATAACAATCTTATCGACATCCGGATCAACTGTTACCCAAAAAATTCGTGTTCTACGGGTCAAAATACATAGAAAAAACTTGGGTAAGTCCATCTCAATAAAGGAGCTCGTAGCACCTCCTCCTGGACACAGCAATAATTTGTTTATAAGCCAAAAAATTGTTTATAACTTTAAAACATTGCTGAGGCTGCTTAAATAATCCGATTTCAATTCTGTAAAGTTTATAAGATAGGTGGAGTGCTTCTTATGTAAAAAAATTGACAAATCTTTGTATGTTCTAGTTTTGGTTGTGCAAGATTTTAAAAAATTTTAATTTTTTAAAAAAAGTTTAGATTGCAAAATTATTATGCAAAATCTAGTAAGTCAATTTTAATGTAATTTGGTGGACGGTTTTAGCACATTACAAAAATTTTCTATGCGAATTAGGAAGGTTCCAAATGTAACCTAAGTGATGGAAAAACATTGAATAAGGACAGGCTTGTTTTGCCCCCTTATTTTATATTTTTAACCAATCGTATCTGATAAAAAAATTTAATTATCTTTGTTTTATTTCTATACGACTTTGTCCCAAAATGAATCGTTTTAAAGTTATAAGCAAAGAAAGTAGAAAAAATTTTTTTTTAATTTTTAAATATTTTATTTTTTTTTATTAATGTTCCGGGCATATTTGAGAAGGAGCATAAGTCAATTATTATTAACAAAGTTATCACCTAACTTTATCCGCAAAAATCCGAATGCCACCTCTCACATCCACCTAAAAATAGATCCTTCCTGGTCTATTATGTAAGAGGCATTCTGAAAGCTATCAAAAATAAACTGATGCACAAATTTTTTCCTGATTTTCCTCATAAGGCTGGATCCAAAAATTATTATAGAATAACAAAGGAGGTATTGTATTTTTCTTGGATTTATTATCTTAAAAGAAATTCCAATTTTTAATGACGCTACATTTAATTTATTATCTGTTTTTAACATTTACTTAAAATGTTTGAAAAAGCTCTTTTTGTTATGTAAATAAGATTACCGCCTAAATAAGTCCTCTTTCTCGTACCAATTTGTGTTTTCTCGTTCAAATTTTCCATACGTATATTCAAGGTGAGAAAAATACATCGAAAAAGTTAGAAGAGGAACAAATAATAGCATACTAAAGGATGTAATATTGAATTTTATTGCATTGAAGCGAAACAGGCAGGAGTAAATTGCTGAATTCTTAACACTAGTAACTGGTGTCGACCGGGGATTCCCACGGGAATCTCACTCCAACTGTTTCGATATTGTACGAGTTAGAGGGATGATTCTTCTAAGAATTACATCAGAACTTTTGATGGGGTTAGACAAAATTTAATTGAAGGAAATAATTGGGGAGGATGAACTTGGGATAGTTGATTGTGATATGTCTGATATTTGCTTCTTTCGATCATATAGAGGGTAAAACTCTTTTGTTATGGCGATTTTAATTTATACTTTAGTAAATGGCCAAAACAAACATTTATATATGTTACAGTTTGGAGACCTATTATAAATATTGAAGGAAGTTTCAAATGTTACGCAAAATTAGTAAATCAAAATAAATAAAAATATGTTGTTATTTTAAAAAATACATTGATTAGATCATGCACTCTTTTTCTTGTATTATCGCGTGTACTACTCGTTTTCATATTTTCGTTAATTGTAGTGTAAGTTAGGATTATTAGAATTAGCAGATCCGTGGTTAGCCTGTTCCTGTTATAACGTCTTAAGAGAATTAATATCTATTTTAAACAGAAATGGTTGCGTTGATATTGTTTCTTTTTTTTGGATTGACATGGTGGTTGGTAGCTGGCTGTTGCCTCACCCAGGAGATTCGTTGTTGTGTAATGATCGTGGTAAATCACCAAAGATCAATTTTTACATGTTTTATTTGTTTTTATTGATACATAAAAGGGTGGATATATGGAAAAAGTCTTGAGACGTTAAACAACTCGTTAGATAATTAATTGCCAATAGTATGAAACAAAGCAGCAGGAAACTACTATTTTAAACAGAAATGGTTGCGTTGATATTGTTTCTTTTTTTGGATTGACATGGTGGTTGGTAGCTGGCTGTTGCCTCACCCAGGAGATTCGTTGTTGTGTAATGATCGTGGTAAATCACCAAAGATCAATTTTTACATGTTTTATTTGTTTTTATTGATACATAAAAGGGTGGATATATGGAAAAAGTCTTGAGACGTTAAACAACTCGTTAGATAATTAATTGCCAATAGTATGAAACAAAGGAGCAGGAAGAAGAATTACCTTACAGTAATCTGACTCAGAAATCACATTTTTATGGGTTCCATCCAACATGGGAATAAAAGGTAATGAAAATCACACCTCTAAAAGTAATATTACTTTTAGGTAAATACTTTATGACTAAGGAAGAGATTCCAGTGTATGAATACTGTCAAGTCAACAGTACGGTAAACAACTCTCAACAAATTATAGAAGTACACAGTATTCAGACAAAACAACAATATTTCCAGTGACTTAAAACCAGTATTAGGTGAACATTTAAATACCAAAAACTTAATTAGCTTTCTAAACGATACATCTTTATATAATTTAGTTATAATGTAATAACTAATTCAGCTAATGACCCATTTGGTTAAAGCGAGTATTTTTTCGTAAATAAGCAAAAAGTTAAAATAAAATATTTTCATTGAATTGTTTTTATAAAAACTATACTTACAGATAAAAATATTGCATACTTTATCTTCAATCAACATTTTTTGTTTTGTTTTTTGAGCTTTGATATGTAAAGTTTTATTCCTGAATGTGTTATGCTGGATATAACACTTTCAGGATATAGCACATCCAAATACGTATATAACAATTTATTAGAGAGAAAAAAATGCTTAGACATAGTCTTATTTGGTTTCTTGGTATTTGGTATGTAAATGTCAGTTGGAATATGTCAGTTGGAGAGTTTTATTTTTTGGTATTGCAGTGTTCTGCAAGTCATTTAAGCAAGTTAGAGACAAAAGATTATTAGGTACTTTAGCCAAGGAGGGTTAGAGACAAGAAGATATTGGGCGGAGACTGCGTATCCATCAATCGACTGTTTGTCGTATATAGTGCGGCAGATTCGGCCAATAATATTATAAGAATTGTGCATTTAATGTGATAGAAACATATAATTTGGACCACATATACTACACATATGAAGGTTCAAAATTAGATGTGAGGCCATCTAAGATTTTACCTCTTACAAAAATGGCGGGCATTCACAATGGCGACTATACATATGTGACTAATAGCACGATAACTTTTAAACGAAAAGTCAGATTTCAACCAAATTTGGTATATAGATTCATTTTTTGATGTATAAGATCGAGCTCTTAAACCGGAAGAATCGGTTTACCAGAAGTTGTGTTTTCACCCTGTATATATTAATTTTTCAAATAGGTAATACCGGCATTGAAAAAAACGTAAAAATATTTTTTAGGAAATATTTTGAACTTTTTAGTTATTTTAATTACCATGTAATAAATGCATAGCATATCTTCACATGTACCTATGTGCGGCAGATTCGTGCAAATATTATAAGAATTATTGTGCATATAACGAGAGAAGCATATAATTTGGACCACATATACTACACATACAAATGTTCCAATTTCGATATGAGGCCTTTTCAGATTTTGCCTTTTACAAAAAAGGCGGGCATTAAAAATGGCAACTATACATATGTGACTAATAGCACGATAACTTTTAAACGAAATGTCCGATTTCAACCAAATTTGGTATATGGGTTCTTTTTTTGATGTATAAGATCGAGATATTGAACCGGAAGAATCAATTTACCAGAAGTTGTGTTTTTCCTGATTTTTTGCTTCCCACTGATCGTCTTCCTATTGGGGATCTCTCTCCGTCCTTACTACTGTATTTGTTGTCATTCGGCTTATGTGGTCGTTAAATTCTTCTACTCTGTTTTTCATCCAGTTATTAATATTGTCCACCTTGCACCTCCGTCGTATATCTGTACTTCTAGCTCTATCCCACAGTGGCTTACCATCGACTTTTCGCAGTGTTTTTATCTCTGCTGTTTCTAGCATTCGTTTTGTCCTTTCTGTATCAGGTCGTGTTTCTGCCGAGTATGTCATTATTGGTCTGATGACTGATTTGTAAATTCTGCCTTTCACTTCTTTTCCGATGTTTTCATTTCTCCACATTGTTTCATTCAGATAAGCTGTGGCTCTGTTTGCTCTATTCACCTGATCTTCCACTTGTGTTTCGATCTTTCTGTAGCTAGATAGTGTGATACCTAGATATTTAAACTCCATGACTTGTTCTATTATATTTGACCCTCCAGCTGTAATTTACACCTTATTAGATCTGCTGTTATAACCATTCATTTAGTCGTGTATGGGGAAATTAACATGTTGACACTCTTTGATGTTATTTTGGTATCCTTTATGTACTAGTAAGGCTACACCCTTTTTGGCCCTGTTTTCTTTTGCTACTCCACTGTAGATTAGTATATATTCGCCTAAATTTGATTGCCCTTTTCCTTTCTTTTTGGTCTCCTGTAAAGCGCATATATCTATTGTTTTCTCTTTTAGCTCTTGGGTCTCTCTTAAGTATTTCTTGATCTCTAGTGCTGAGCGATCTGATGTTCCAAGAGGTTATTTTCATCTGAGTTTTTGAGGTTTTTCTCGTGTCCTTATTTCTTGCTGTGGTCGTCTTCATATAATCAATCCGGTTCCTAGGCTTCACATTGTTTCTTTGAGCAGTATTCGTTTTTACGATTCGTACGTTGGTAACCTACCAATCGTAAAGCTATGATTACTAGAGCAAGATGAGTAAATAGTAAATGCAAATAATAAATTGTTACAATGTTAAAGATAAGTGTTGTATTCTATTTCTAATTAAATCTTATAAGCAGAATCAGATTATTTTATTAATTTCTCTAAAAATTTATTGTAGCTCTTCGATATGCAAGTTACTTAATAATGAATAAAAGCAGAATAGTCTAACACAACTTAGTAAATAAATACAAATAACAATAAATAAAAAGTACAAAACTTTAGTACATTCTTTCACGGTTTTTGCTCTAAATTTTAAAGAACCTCTTGGATTGACATGGAATTTGGCACACGTACAGCTTACATATCAAAGAAAAAAAGTAGTATTGTGCCGATGTGTGCTTTTGCCGCCCTGGGGGTGACTTTCACCCCCTCTTGGGGGTGAAAAAATATATGTCCAAAATAATTGCGGAAATGGGTAAACTGACTAATTTTAAGTAACTTTTGTTCTATAGAGCTTTTTCGCCAAGTCAACACTTTTCGAGTTATTTGCGAGTGAATATGTTCATTTTTCAACAAAATAACCACATTTTTAGACGGTTTTTCGCAAATAACTCAAAAAGTAAGTATTTTGCCGAAAAAAACGTTCTCATCAAAAATATAGAATATAAAAATGTAAAAAAAATGGTGTACGCGTTAGGTCTCTGGATCTCGTAGAACCAGAGTTACAGCCAATGAAAAATAGATTCATATTCACCAAATTTCAAATAAAATATTTCGACGTGACATATCCAAAAAATTAAGCACTTTTTGGGGAAAACCTATTATAACTTTTTTAAAGTGTTTAAAAAAGCTTTATTTCTGTTTTTACAAAAAGTTTCTAGCATTAAATTTAAGCAATTTACGCTCAAAATAAAGTTGGTCCCTTTTGTTTTGGCAAAAAAGAAATCGGGAGGGCCACCCCATAATTAGCAACTTAAATGAAATTAATCGTTACCGCTCTACAAATTATTTTACGTATGTTGTGTTTATATGATCTGTAAGTTTCATCGATTCAAAGTGCTTATTTTTGAAAAAATTTGGTTTCAAAGTAAAATTTTTAAAAACTTAAATTTTGAAAAATATGCATTTTTTTCAAAATAACTTAAAAATTGTTAGAGATACCAAAAATCTCGAAAAACAAAAAAAGTCAGATTTGCTTTTCTGAATATTATGTATTTTTTTGTTTTTCTGTTAGACAAAAATTGATTAAGATTTGGTGTTTCAAAATTTGCATGCATTCGTGATCAGTGACTCGTTCAACCCCTTTTAACTACAGCCCTTTCAATATAAGGACATGGAACCGATGAAACTTACACATCATATAAACAATAATACAAGAGTCAAGAAACTTGTGAAGTCGTAACCATTAAGTTCATTTAAGATACTAATTAGGGGGTGACTTTCTCGATTTTTTTACCAAAACGAAAAGGGACTGAATTTATTTTGAGCGTAACTTGTTTACTTTTGATGCTAGAAATTTTTTTTATAAAACAAAAATGAAGCTTTTTTTAAACACTTCAAATAATTATTTTTCACGTTTTCAACAGTTTTCGTTATTTCACGTTAAAGTATTCCATTTGGAATTTGACGAATATGAACCTATTTTCATTAGCTATAACTCTGCTTCTACTAGGTATAGAGACGTGATATATACAGCATTTTTTAAAAAATTTTACAGGCTATATTTTTGCTAAGAATGTTTTTTCGACAAAATACTTACTATTTGAGTTATTTGCGAAAAACCGTCTAAAAGCGTGGTTATTTTGTTGAACAAATGAACATATTCACTGCCAAAGAACTCGAAAAGTATTGACTTAGTGAAAAAACTCTATAGAACAAAAGTTACTTAAAATTAGCAAGTTTATCCATTTCCTGAGTTACTTTGGACGAATATTTTTTCACCCCCAAGAGGGGGTGAAAACCACTCCCAGGGCAAAAGCACATATCGGCACAATATCACTTTTTTTCTTTGACTTGTTAGCTATGTGCATGCCAAATTTCATGTCAATCCAAGCGGTTCTTTAAAATTTACAGGTTTTGCAATATTTTACCGTTAAAGAACGGACTACTTTTCAAATGGACAAATATAGGCTTCAAGAACAGGAAATAAAGTATGCAATATTTTTGTCTGTGAATGTGCTTGATCTATAGTGGATTCATAAACATTTATAAAATTATTGATATATTCATGTTGATTATATAAAATACATGACCGTGGTCACTTTACACTTGCCCATCCCTACAGTACCTGTCTTAATTATGATTATATATGGAGCTCGAATGTCGCACCCTTTTGATAGGTGATAAGATCCCTTCTCGTGTTCGGAATGTATCATACGTCAGGGACGTCCCTAGTGGGTTCGTTCTATAATGTGAGATGTAGTTTAATTGGTACGTTAAAGAATATTACGGTCACCGGAAATTTATGATAGTTTCGCATGAAATTTTTTTAAAGTATTTAAAGAGTAATCAACAAGAAAAACATAGTTCGATTAATGATAAATCGATTAGTAATATATTAAGTTACAAAATTCAATTATTCTTATTGTAAGCTGAGTGTATTTTGTTGCAAAATATTCTACTTTTTTAAACTGTTTTCTTTTTCTTCTTCTTTCTACCTCTATGGAAGGTTGTCACTCCATTTTTTGCGTGATCGTCTGATTCTTCTTCTGCCAATTTGTGATTTATCTTTAGCTATTTTGACCACATAGATCTTCCCATTCTGCTTAAGTGCTTTTACCCGTTACTACAGTAAAACCTGTGTTACCGGCCACCTGCCAAAATCGGCCACCTGTACGGCCGGTTTCAAAATTCCCCAAACCAATTATATGTATGGTTGGCTCACCATGTTCTTGTAACACTGATGATGCTCCTGTTACAGAGCAAAAACGTTTTGTTTCTATGTTTGTAGCCCTATAGGGGCTTTTTAAACTAATATACCTTTTACCAAGACAAAAATTTTTTATTAAATTTTACTTGCAATTTATGGTATACAGCCAGCTATAGGAAATTCTTTCTCGTTGATTAATTATATGTACATATATATTCTCTTATTTATAACCTGCTATTTACGGACACCTTTATAATGCGGACGCGGCCAAATAATCACATATTTTTAAAGCCCATTTTATGGAAATTGAATGTGAATGTTGGCTAAAATAATGTTGTTAAAATAATTTTGTCTATTTGTTGATGGAAATTCCCAGTACTATTTATTAGGACCTATTGTATCTACCTAAACAGGAGATAAATAACCAGCATCGGGTCGGTGGTCACAATAGGTTCTTAAAATCCTATAATAAAATGTAAAAGTGTTGTAAAAGAGGAACGTTTGTCACTATTTATAAGTATGATTACAATTCAAAAAAGTTGGCCGAAAAATGTGGTGTTAAAACTCAAATTATCAAAGAATATAAAAAATAAAAGTGGGTTGAAAAATTCTTTAAAAAAGCTTAACATCAATCTGTTTTTTCCGTAGTATATAGTTTTGTTTTCTATTAGGATATTAAAGTAGTTTTAGTAGATTCCGTTTATGTATAGAATTATATTTGATTTTATTAACAAAATAAACAAAGTTCCAATTATCTTTTATGTATTTGTGGACTACAAAAAGAGGAAATACCGGCCACCTTTCTATATCGGCCAATAGTTCCTTCATTTTTATTGGCTGTTACTGACAGGTTTTACTGTACGTGCATTTTTATATTTTTATATTTCTATACACTGTACGTTACATTTTCTTCTAATGTCTTCACTCCCCTTTCGATCTCTCAGCGTATTTCCTGTAATTCTTTTCAGTACTCTTATTAGTGGAGTCACTGAAGGTTTTCACCTCCCATTTCGTTAAACCTCTATTGATTTTCATGAAAATTGTTGAGTAATTATAGGATACCTCAAGGAACAAAGGTGATATAATGTCAACTTGCGCTTTTACCCTGGGGGTGGATGCCACCCCTTCTCGGGGGTGAAAATTATTATATTAAAAATAATACCATAAATCGATAGAGGGACAAATTATAAGCAAAATTTGTTATATCAAGTTAATAATATAAATCAACACTTTTTGAGTTATTAAAGACCAAAGATTTTATTTTTTCGTAAAAAATGCATGTTTTAAATCGGTTTTTCGCGTATAACTCAAAAATTATAATAATATAAGCTTCTACAAAATAGTTATTATTACTGAGATTGATGATAATAAAAAACTGAATACATTCCTCACTCAAAAAACTAAACTAATATTAGTTCAAAGTGAGTTATTGGCAATTGAATGTGTGTTTTTTTTACGAGTACTCAAATCTAAGTATTTAAGCTAATTCAATCTAAGTATTCAAATAACGGGAAAATGATGCAATGTATAAAATATACCTGCTTATCATTTGTCAAAATACTTCGAAATACCTATTAAATGAGCTTCAGAACAAGTTAATAGAGTCAAAATTAAGCAAGTTGTGATGAAAATAAAAGAACCCTTTCGAATTTTTTAGGAAAAAGTGAAAAATAAAACATACGCCATTTCCACAAAAATAAAAATTTATAATAATCCTTACAATAACTTCTTTATATTAGCATAAGTAATGATTTTAATAATTTTGACCGGTTTAGAATGCATATTTTTGAAAAAAAGATGTAATTTAAAAAAATAATAATTTTTAAAATTATTGTAATTTTCATATTCTTTTGATAGCAACTCCAAAAATTCTCAATATACGCAAAAAATGATAAATACCCAAATTTTAGTTTATTCCGTGTCAAATATTTTACCTGTCTTACTATTTCCATAGGGTAATAAACAACCGAGATAGAAACGTTTAAATTTTAAATTTTGCTGTGAAAACCATGCAACCGGGTTTATTTAACCTTTTATTTTTAAAAAAATGAGGGGTCTAAAAAATTAAGTTCAACGTGGTTAAATAGCCCTTGGAAATAACTTCCAAACGGTTTTTAGATAAAGCTGATGTCTTAAAAATAAACGGGGTTATTAAAAAAAACAATAACATTTTTTGAAAAAATTTTTAAAAAATAAATTTTGATAAAGTTTTGGTGCATAAATTTTAATGCTATGAACATGTTCGGGGCTCATGTAATAGATAATTTTAAGTACTTTGACAAATGTCAAATAAGTTTATGTTATAAAATGCAATATTTTCCCGTTATTTCAGCTTGAATACTTAGATTTTTTACTCCCGAAAAAAATATATATTTAATTACCTATAAATCACTTTTAATTAACACTCAAAGGTTTTTCTAGTAAAGAATTTAGTTCATTTTTTATTAGCTTCAATTTTGGTAATATTAACTTTTTTTCAAAAACTTATAGTTTTTGAGTTATTGATGAATAATCGGTTAAAAACATGCATTTTTCTCAAGAAAAATTAAAATTTTTGATCTTCAATAATTCAAAAAGTTTTGATTTATTTAATAACTTTATATAACAAATTTTGCTTAGAATTTGTCCCTCTATCGAATTATGGGGTTATTTTCAATAAAATAATTTTCACCCCCGAGAAGGGGTGGCATCCACCCCCAGGATAAAAGCTCAAGTTGGCACTATGTCACCTTTGTTCCTTGTGATATCCTCTAACCACTTCCAATTTTGAAAGTTTGAAACTACATTCTACATTCTTTTAAAATTTGAATGCAAAAAATATAGCTTCATTCTTTACATTTTTATTTATTTCAATGTACATTTTATTTGAAATTGTTTGGTTCAAATTATTACTACCAAAAAACAAGACCACCAAGACTCATGCAGTAATACCAAGACCAAGAACAAGACCAGCTAGTGCAAGACCAAGCCCAAGACCAAGACTGCCTTTTAGCTGCAAGACCAAGACCAAGATCAAGCTTGCAAGAACAAGACCAAGACCAAGACTACCCTGGTCTTGGTCTTGTTCTTGTTTTGCTCATCACTAATTATTTTCTTGTATTCGGTGTAAGTATTCACATTCTACTCCAATCTTCAACACGATGGGCTGAAATGAAGACATTGGTCGGAAAATTCCTACAGAAAGCCGTCGAGCTGACACAGGATAGCAGCCAGTGGAGACAGCAAGCTAACAATATTTAGTGTCAACTCTTCCTGACGTTCATGGAATGAGGAATGAGGAGGAACAAGTTGTTACTTAAAATTATTGTCATACGTGGACTTGGAACGCAAATGATTTAAAAGCGGTTACTGAAGATAATAAGTTTAATGACAGTGTTAACCCCCTGATATGAATAAACACATAATATTATAGTTATAGAAAATTTTATTGAAGATTTTTATTATATTTACATATATTTTATAAATTCGTTTATAATATTTGAATGTGTTTTTTCTTTAACACGTCTTGCAAGTAGTTGTGGTGATTTTCGGGTTAAACGTCGCTATAGTTCGTTAGCTAACGGTAAAATATTGCAAAACCTCTAAATTTTAAAGAACCTCTTAGATTGACATGAAATTTTGCATACACATAGTTAACAAGTCGACTAAAAAAAGTGATATTGTGTCGATGTGTGCTTTTGTCATGAGTGTGAGTTTCACCCCTTCTCGGGAGCGAAAAAATATACGTCCAAAGTAAGTCCGGAAATGAATAAACTGACTAATTTTAAGCAACTTTTGATCTATAGAATTCTTTCATCAAGTCAATACATATTTTCTGAGTTATTTGCGAGTGAATGTGTTTTTTCCACAAAATAATCACGATTTTAGACGGTTTTTCGAAACTAACTCAAAAAGTAAGTATTTCATCGAAAACAGATTCTTATAAAGAATATAGCCCATAGAAAACTGAAAAAACGGTGCATGTATGAGATCCCTAGACCCAGAAAAAGAAGAGTTGTAACTAACGAAAAACAGGTTTATACTCGCCAAATTCCAAATCGAATATTTCAACGTGAAATAACCAAATAATGAAGCACTTTTTGGGGAAAACTCATTACAACTTTTTTAAAGTGTTTAAAAAAAGCTTTATTTTTATTATTTAAAAAAGTTTCTGGCATTAAAAGTAAGGAAGTTCCGTTCAAAATAAAATTGGTCCTTATTTTTTGTTAAAAAAATCGTGAACATAACCCCCTAATTAGCATATTAAATGAACTTAATCGTTACCACTTCACAAGTTGCTTTACTTGTGTATGTACTGTTTATATGAGCTGTAAGTTTCATCGGTTGAAAGTGCTTATTTTTGAAGGGGCTGTAGTTGAAAGAGCTTGAACTAGTCGATAGTCATGAGTGTATGCAAATTTTGAACAGCCGTATGTTAACCAATTTTTGCCTTATAGAAAAACTAAATATCCAAAATATTCAGAAAAGCTACTATTTTTTACTAATTATGATTTTTATATCACTAATAAATTTTAAGTTATTTAAAAAAAAATTTTCAAAATTAAAAATTAAAAAAAAATATTTTAAAACCAAATTATTTAAAAAGTACGCCCTTTGAACCTATGAAACTTACAGTTCATAAAAATAATACATAAGTAAAGCAGCGTGTGAAGCGGTAATGATTAATTTGATGTAAGATGCTAATTAGAGGGTGATTTTCCCGAGTTTTTTGACCAAAGAGAAAGGGACCAACTTTATCTTGAGCGTAACTTGCCCACTTTTGATGGGAAAAACTTTTTTATAAAAAACGAAAATAAAGTTTAATTTATACACTTTAAAAAAGTTCTAATGAGCTTTCGCCAAGAAGTACATCGTTTTTTGGTTATTTCACGTTGAAATATTCGGTTTGAAATTTGACGGACATAAATATATTTTTTATTAGCTAAAACTTCTACTAGGTTTAGACAGTTCATACAAACACCATTCTTCTCACTTTTTTAAAAGCTATGTTTTTGCTAAGAATGTTTTATTTCGATAAATTACTTACGTTTTGAGTTAATTGCAAAAAATTGCCTAAAAACGTGTTTTTTTTTGTTGAAAAATGTACATAATATTTTCTTCCAAATAACTTGAAAAGTATTACTTTGTGAAAAAATTCTATAGAACAAAAGTTTACTTAGAATTAGTCAGTTTATCTATTTCCAGACTTATTTTGAACGTATATTTTTTCAAGCCCTAGAAGGGGTGACGCTCACCCCAGGGCAAAAGCACACATCAGCATAACATCAGTTTTCGTCTTTGACATGTTACCTATGTATATGCCAAATTTCTTATCAATCCAAGCAATTCTTTAAAATTTGGAGCAAAAACCGTGATTCAATGTACTACTACGAAACTATGAACGATTTGGATTACTAGCTTCCAATTTTAACCTTGTTGCTTTTTATTATTTGTATTTTTTGCCTATTTTGATATGGTAATATTCTATATATTTTCCCGCTAGTATGTGCAGTAGCAAAAAATTATTAAACTTTTCATTTTAGACAATTTTTGGTTGATAACTGTCACACCCGTCTACTAGCAATTTAGAAACCACCGGCAAGTAACTTAACAACATTTTCTGTTTCATAAAAAAGAATTCGCCACCATATTTTAAGGAATTCACAAACAGAAAGCCCTTTGAGGTCGGAGAATCAATTTGCCGATACCCTTGAGAATGGCTCTAGTGACGAGCTTGAAATTCTGTTTATGCAGCCCACAGAAAATTTACATGTCAATGTATGTGTTTGTCGGCTGCCTGCATATATGCTATTTGAAAAGTTCTAAACTAACTTTTGACCACCAGACGAAGCTGACGGGGTGACAATTTTGTTATATCGGTAATAAATGAATCTTTGTAAGAGACTAACACGAAAAATGAATAGACCACTCATCAGCGGTAAAAAAACTGTAAAACCGTGTAATTTTGAGAATCAACACCGATTTTAATAAAACTTTGGGTTTAAGCTCTGTTGACACTCTTCTTCAAAATCTACCCTATGCCGAACTGCGCTTTTGACCAAAGGGGTGAAACCAAACCCATCTAGGGGATGAAAATGTTTTAATCAAAATAACTATGGAAATCGATAGAGTGACCAATTCTGAGCTATAAAAATTGTGTGCTATAAAACTTTTTTACAAAATTGACACTTTCCAAGTTATATTCAATTGAAAATATGCATTTTTTATTGAAAAAACTACGTTTTATAACCGTTTTTCATGAATAACTTAAAAAAGTTTAGTTTTAGAGAAAAAATCATTAGGAACAAAATTGTGGCTAATAAAAAAACAAAGGGATTCGCGCTACTAGGTAAACTTAATAACCACTGAGTTATTATTACTCTTTAAAGGATGGCTATTTTCGAAGAACCTCGAAATGGAGAACCTTCAATCTCAAATAACTCGAATGTGATGCAACTTTCTGGGAAAACTTAACAGACATCTTTTAAATTAAATTAAAAAATCTTTCAAATAAGTTTTGAAAAAATATTTTTTAATAAGAACTGACTGACTTGTGACATAAATAAAGTCGCTCTCTGCTCTTTTTCTTTTTGAAATGTAAAAATTAAACCCTCGTCGTTACAATCCTAATAAAAATGAATAGCTGCCCACTTAAAATTAATTTTATTTAGGTATAATTGATACGATCCATGTGATTCGACTGGTTTGAAATGCTTAATTAAGAAAACAGTGTTGAATAAATCGAAAATGACATTATTATAATTTTAAAAAAAAGTGAATTTTTCTTAGATAAACCTAAAAGTATTCATGACACAAAAACAAAAAAAATCAAAATTATCAGTGAAATAAATTCTACAATTAATATTTAAAAGATTTTTTCATATTATGAATAATTTTAGAGTTATTTAAGGATAAAAAAATATGAAATTTTTTTTAAGAAACGCTTTTCTTTAGTTACGAGTAACTAAAATTAAAAATATTATAAAAAAATCAACTAAAAAGAAAAAATAAAAAAAAATTGAAAGCATCCAACACATTCGTCAAAGAAAAGCGTGGGGCGCATTTACATCGAATAAACGGTTTTCGCTCCATGCTTTTCTTTAACGAATGTGTTAGATATTTTCAATTAATTTGATTTTTTGCATTTTAGTTGATTTTTTCATATTATTTTTAATTTTAGTCACTCGTAACTAAAGAAAAGCGTTTCTTAAAAATTCTTTTTTTCATATTTTTTTATTTTTTCCTTTTTAGTCTTACACTTTTTAAACATTAAAATATATCGTCATGTTTATTAAAATATGTATCAAACATATTATGTACAAACATGAAAAGTAGTCGGAATCGGCAAAAAAAATGGAAACTTAATTGTTTATTTATGAAGCATAACGTAAAAAGTGAAATTATGTATAGTTCATATAATTAGCTACAATCTGTAAAAGATTCAAGTTTATTCATTGTAGAAAACAAGAATTTAAGAATTTTCCATTAAAATCGTTTTTTTACAATTAATAAACATAAAAATTCTTTTTTATTGACTATTCGTATATTGTTCCCGCGAATGCATATGTCTGCAAATTTTCATTCATTTTCATTGACGAAAAGGCAGTCAAATTAACGTCTAAAAATTTGACGCAAACTATTTAACTAAAGAAAAGCGTTAGAAAACACATTTTTTTTTAATTTTAAAAATGTCATTTTCGATTTAATCGACTATTTTTTCTAAACTAAGAATTCCAAACTGGCCAAGTCACATGTATCGTATCAATTATACCTAAATAAAGTTAATTTTAAGTGGGAAGCTATAAATATCTATTAGGATTGTAATTAAGACGGTTTAATTTTTACATTTCAAAAAGAAAAAAAGCAGAGAACGACTTTATTTATGTCATAAGTCAGTCAGTTCTTATGCAAAATACTTTTATCAGAGCTTATTTGAAAGATTTTTCATGTACTTTTATGTCTCTTAAGTTTTCCAAAAAAATTGCACCACATTCAAGTTATTTTAGATTAAAGCTTCTCCATTTCGTTGTTCATCGAAAATAACCATGCTTTAAACAGCAATTACTCAGTCGTTATTGGGTTTACAGTTTACATAGATCTTTCAGACGCGAATCTCTTTGTTTTTTATTAGCTACAATTTTGTTCTTAAAAAATATTTATAAATATTTTGTTCTATAAATTAAATTTTTTGAAGTTATTCATGGAAAACGGTTATAAAACCTGAGTTTTTTCAATGGAAAATGCATAGATTCAATCGCAAATACATAACTTGGAGTGTGTCAATTCTGCAAAAAAAATTTATACAACAAAATTTACTAAAAATTGATCACTCTATCGATTTCCATAGTTATTTTGATTAAAAAATGATCATCCCTATGTGGGGTTGTTTTCACTCCCAGGGCAAAAGCGCACTTCGGCATAGGGTAGATTTTGACAAAGGTTATAATTACTACCTAAATCCAAATTTTCAAGGAAATCGACTTTGGTTCTCAAAATTCCACAAAAAAATGGCTGTTGATTGGACTAGAAGTATATTTTACGCACTTGGCAGGATCTAATAAAAACATCATAAGTATCGTTAGGCTGACGAAAGTAATTATTATTGCACTATGAATAAACAAAAAGGTATGTAGACATCTTCTTTTCTCTCTCACGTTTTTCTCTCAGCTCTCTCTCAGCTCTCGTTTTTCGGATTTCATGGTTTTGACATGGTTTTTTCGGGGTCTTGACACTGATTAGTATGTGTGGTCTGTAGGTATAGAAGATTCTGTTAAGCTGTTTTTCTTCAATTTGGTATCCTTTTCTAGTTATTACTTTCTTTTTATTATTTCCTCCATGATCAGTTTAAAAAATCGAGGACTTATCCCATTACCAGATTTAAGTTGGTTCAGTTAGTTCTTTCTCTACTTTTACTTGTATTGTTCTGGTAGATATTTTATATCGTTTTCAATATTCCTGGAGGTATGCCTCTTGCGTACAATAAGTGGATAAAGCCCTTTAATTTCACCCTGTCACATGCCTTCTTAAGGAACCTACACTAAACGTAAATAAGCCTGTTTGTTGTGTTCCATTGATAACTTTTTCACTTGCCTCATTATAAATATAGCGTCGGTGCATGATCTACCCGACGTAAAACCTTGTTGTTCTTCCGATAGTGTTATAATAAAAAATAGCTTCGTTCATTTGATTTGTTATGGCTTTGCCCTTTGGTTATCTACCTCGAACACTGCCTGGAATAATTGGGGGGAGAATCGATTATCTCTGCATTTACCATAGCCGGAAACAACCCCGCATAATCATTCTTCTTCTTCTTCAAACCCCACATTCTTCTTCTTCATGTGCCTTGTCCGTTGCGAACGTTGGCTATCGTCATAGCAATTTTACATTTGTTCTTACATTTCTCTTGCCAAGATGTAGTATCCGACAAATTTTAATTAATTTTTGATCTGTTTGTCCTTCGTCCAGTGTGTGTTTAATGTTATTTATTAGTTGCAAAATTCTTTGAATTGCGTTCTTGCCATACAAATGTTATCTACATTTTGCTGGGATATCTTCCTGTTTTGACGAAGTAAGTCTACGTTATTGTAATTTTTTGTCTAACATCAACTTTGATTTCTTGTCAAAGTTTTTTCCACTTATTTTTTTTGTTACAATGGAGTTCTTTTGGCTTATTTCAGATGCCCCTGATGATGCTATGTTAGCAAAACTATACTTGGGCAAGATTTGATTAAACTGTATGCTCGAAATCTGCCTTTTATCCCTGTAAATTCCAATTTTAATTTTGTTTGCGGCGTTTATGAATAACTCAATCGATGTTAGTACAAACCATTGACGTAAGTTTTGAAGCAATTAGTGTTTTCTTCTTCCGGTTCCGTGTTTGCCTTCTATTTTACCCTGTATTATCAGTTGGAGTATATGATATTTATCATGTCTCATAACATTTTCTTCTTTTTGCGTAGACATGACTCTACTCTGTCTGTTTTTTCAATGTGCCTCTAGTAAGTTGTCGTTCCATCGTTTTCGTGTTCTTCCAACTGATCGTCTTCCTATTGGAGAACCGTCTCTCGCTGTCCTGACTACCCTATTTGTTGTCATTCGGCTTATGTGGTCATTCCATTCTATTCTTCTGTTTCTTACCCAGTTATTAATGTTACCCACCTTGCATCTCCGTCTTATATCGACACCTGATATGAAAAACATTGTAACTCACTTTTGCTTAGTTTACAGGAGAGCGATTTAAGGAAATTTCCAAAACATTTTATTTTTTTACTGGGTCAGCTTTTACATTTTTTGTGATGTTCTTAATCCATATTTTATAACTTTTTCTCAGCTTTTCACTTTTACATATCACATTGTTGTCAACGTTACTGGTCCTGATTTAGGTCGAGTTACAATAGCAAATTTTTTCAGAATTTTAGGTGAAAATCATTGTAAGTGGTTCATACAATGATATTTCAACACGGTATGTTTCTTTGGTTAGGTGGATATAAATTGTAACTAATCAGTAAATATCCAAATAAAGAGATTATAATTAATTTATTTTATTGGTTTTACTTGAAACGTGATTTTTTGCTCAGACAAGTAGTATTTAAGAATTTACGTCATACATACTAACAAGAAGTAGGTAAATAAAATAATATCTTTTAGATTTATTTATTACAAAATGAACATTTACAAATTATAAAACAGTTTATATTCTATTAAAAAATAAACAAAATGAACCCCTTGTAAACTTTTATTCAGAGTCATCATCCGAATATTCAGTTTGTTGAGAATGGGGAAGATTTAAATAAAAACTGCAATATTGCTCTGGTATAGCTTTACCAGAGCACAAAGCAACAAGATCTTTTTATTTTGAAGTGGTTATGGGAAGTAACCCATTATATGCTAAAGGAATTTGTACTTCCTATAAATCGTGTATATTTTTATTCCTGGATTTGGTAGCCCTTTTGCTCGATTTTGGTTTGCATTCTAAGTTTATAAACGATAATTGATCAGAAATAAGATCGTACTGAAAACTAATATGTGGTTGTTCTTTATATATTTTTAAGTATTGTATTTTCGACCAGAAAACTTGGCGTTTATCTATATCTAAATCCCAATTCGGCATTTTCTTTAACATTGATTTAAATTCCAAGATGTCATTTTGGCTTCTTTCAAATCGTATAGTTTTCCTGTGACTTTAGCACACCTTATCAGTGTATACCACTGTTGTGGTACATGAACAACTTGGTTCTTTTTTCTTCGCTTAATAAGGGCGTGCATTGAATTACCCTCAGATTGAGAGTGGCCCACCTCAAAAAACGTGTGTGTAATATTAATATTCATGATCTTAGGTGCATAAATATACATTAAAAATATTATTCGATTTCGATTTTGTCCTCCACAACAATCTGAATAAACTCTAAATTCGAATGCTCCACCAGCAACTTTTCTCTTAATAAAATCAAATAGCGCACTACTTATTTCATTAGGTCCCTTTTTACCTGTGGTTTCATCCCATGCATAACAATCGCCTTCCGCAGATCCAAGATCAAAGATAGTAAAGTTATACACTTTAAACTTCCTTTTATAATAAAACAATGATACCTCTGATTGGAGCGTAGTTAATATTTTTTGCAAATCAAAGCAGGCAGTTACAACCGTTTCTGTTTTCTTAGAAACCTCTTTATCGCGATTTTTGGCTTCACGTGCAACACATTTATTTGCAATATGTAAAGCATATTCTTTTTCTATTTGGTCTTTCTCTGCTTTAGTGTTATGTAGATTGCAAGGAAGACACATCTTTTTTCGGTGCAAAAAACCGATATTAAACTCAGTATTGAATATGTTTCTGTACTGACTTTTGGTGGTTGGTTTATCGCATGGGTGATTCTCTAACACCCATTCATTATATAGTGAATACAATTTGGGAAAAGTTAAAGACTCATCAAAATACCTCTTACTTGTTCTTTGCCTTACGTAATAGGATTCTTTTGCTGGGACAGAGTTAATATGCGCACGAATCGAATTTTTAATACTTTCGTCTACAGCATTTGCCCTGTTCTTGTGGCGACCACGCATATCTCCAGGTATACGGCCTCCGCCTTCATGACTATCAATTTTTTTGAATAGTGTAGTTAACCACATATCTGTTATGTTAAAAGTGTCCAAAAATCTTTTCTTACAAACTTGAAGTCGGTGTTCTGCCAACTGCAAATTATATTCATATGTCCAGTGTCTTCTGGACTCTTTTAGCTTGGCAACTTTCCTCTATTGTCTGAGAACATATCTACATAAATATTCGCTTTGTTGGTCATGATCAGCCATTACCCAAAAATTATTAAATAAATTGAGTCTATCATTTTCAGATAATTTCGATTTACATTTTCTGATACATTTATAGTTACATCCAGGTCCCAGTTCTCTAATTTTCGATAATTGTCCAGTTTTGCCAGTATATTCTTGGCCAGAGTTCCTCAGTTTCTTCAAGACATTCATTTTCCAAACACTAGGATCCCTTTGTCTCTTCCTTCCAAGATTTTTCTTCTTGAGGTATTGTTTTTTCTTAGCAGACGTATCTAATGGTGAACTTGTATCTTCGGTGCATGTAGAATTTTCCACTGTCGATGTATCTTGAGCGTGCAATCCACTGTGACCATTGATCATCTGAGTTTCATCAGTAGAAGTTAGTTAAGCAGTGAATGATATAGGTGTTATTATTTTTGTTTGAAATTCTAAACTAGTATTTTTATGTGAGTTTTTACGATTTGAGGCATGCTTACTATGCTTAGCAGTTAATAATATAAAATTTACCTCCTGACTATATTGACTTACAATGTTGTTCATCGTAATATTTCACTACCTTGCTTTCTTGTATCACAACTTACAACGCAGTTATAAAAACTTACTCAATAAATGTTTCGAGAAAAACATTGTATCCCATGTTACAATGTTTTATTAAAAAATTTTCATCAATAATAAAAAAATTTAATATTGTAACATTGGTTACAATGTTTTTTCCACCCAGTGATCAAAAATTTGCACTTACAATGAGGTTATTTTGTTAAATAACTTTATAATTACATAAGATAGGATAAAAGTTCTTAGACCAAATTGAAGGTTATCGTTTATAGATGCTATTTAAGCCATAGTTGAAAAACATTGTAAGTGGAGATACAATGTTTTTCATATCAGGTGTCGATATCTGCACTTCCAGTTCTGTCTCATAGAGCATTACCATCGATTTTGCGAAAGGCTGTCTATCTATCCGTATATACTATATTATTTATCTATGGTAGAGGCACTGAACTGAAATCAAATTCTTTCATCCTTTCGGGGTAATTATCAGTAGTAATTGCACAAGAGCTCTAAAATTCTATATTAATTTTAGAGATCGAGTGCAATTTGTTGCGATTATTTCATGAATAAAACTGTTCAAAACCAAAATTGTATTGTAATTTATTTATGTAAGTACAAATTAATACTGTTAAACACACAATTGATATAAAATATTTTAGCGTTGAAAGTCATCACTTTTATAACTTTTAAAACATTAATTGTCATTAATGTCACTGAATGTATTTTTTCGTAGCAACGAAGGGCATCTAACGTAATATACTTGACGACGGGATATTATCAAAAATTATCACTTTAATTTGCATTTCTGTAGCTTTATATTGGTGAGAATCTCCTATGAATGAAATAATCAAAATAATTACAAAAGATGCTACTAGCACCATCTATGAATCGAAAGTCAAATAAGTCAGGAAATAAAATTCGAAATTATTTATCCTCTGAGCTTTTTAAGTTGGAAAAATAAAGCATAACAGAGTGGCGAAATATTCGCCAAGGGAAATCTAAAATTGCATTTCACGTCCTGTCATTCAGCGTGATAATAATTTTAGCGAATTATTTCCTTTAATATCCGCAAAAGTGAATAAAGTATAAACTAAAACGAAAAGAAAAGATGGTTTAAATTTAATTACAGTACAGAGCCTCTACTATGTGCTAATATGTATTTCTGAATAACCGCTTCCTCATCGGAGCACCAGGCTAGAGGCACTGAATAGGGATGTTCACTAATTTTTAAATATAGTTAAATTCAATAGATTACAAGGTATATAAAAACGTAACAATCATAAAACTGTTTAAAAATGTATATTTTTTAATGTAAATGAGTTCATAATGTTGATTTTCTTGGAGGCTAGAAAAACGGTACCCTGCAGCGAGGCTACGGTCTGTGACGTCAGCAGTCGTAACGTCTTTGATCGACGACTAGTTTTGTATACTTATTTACTCAGTGTATTTGAATGTGCGCAGTTTTTTACGTATTTAATTATTAAAAATAAAGCCAAATAAGTGGTGTTTTGTTCCTGGGTGTGTAAATACATCAAAAACAGTTCTGACAAGATTTTTATTACCGTTTCAGCCAATTTAAAACAGAAAAAGAAATGGTTTTGTTGCAGCTAGAACTTAAAATAACTAACTAAAGAACTAACTTAATAAAATAAACATTATAGAAGTTTTCCAGAGACTTTCGGCCCTTGGTAATAATGTAATTGTTCTTTCTGCATATACATTTTTCAAAAATACTTATTAGTTTTCTCAGAATTCGAAAAAAATGAATGAATTTAAATAGCATTGGACCAAGATTTTGCACCTACCCCCTTAAAGAGTAAATGAAAAAGTTTCGGGACCTCAAATTTGTATTCCTTAAACTGGGATATTCCTAAAAACGGGATTCTAATAATACATGCAGTAAAAGTAAACCTTGAAATAACTACATGTGGATGTAGGTATGACTTTATATTATATTAAAATCATTAATAATTTAGTGAAAAGATTGGTTAAAATGAAAATGTATAATACCCAAGTTCAAAAATATTTTTTACCTTGGAACAGTTGTCAACTCGAAATACGAAACAAACGAAATAAGATCTAGAGTTGAAAAGGACATAGCAACATTTAACAACATGCATGAGAAATATTTTCACCCGTTGCGACATAATATCTCTCCCACTAAAAATGCGGCTGCTAAAATGTTATTATTTCCGGTCTTGCTATATGGCGCAGAGGCCTGGACAATAATGGAAACATTAATGAAAAAGCTAGAGGCATTCGAGATGTGGGTGTACCCACGTATCCTCAAAATATCCTGGGCGACCCACACCAACGTACAGGTATTGCGTCGAATGGGAAAACAAAAAGAAATCTCTTTTACAATTAAGAAACGAAATCTTAAATATTTCGGTCATATCATGAGGCATGATAAATATCGTATACTCCAACTGATAACGCAAGGTAAAATAGAGAGCAAACGCGGACCCGGAAGAAAAGACACTCATGACTTAAAAACTTACGCCAATGATTTGGATAAAAATCGATCGAGTTATTCAGAAACGCCTCAAATGAAATTAAAATTGCCATGATGATAGCCAACGTCCACAACGGACAAGGCACATGAAGAAGAATAAAAATATTTTTAATACACCTAACCAAGGTAAAGTAATAATAACCAGCCAATATAATGTATGCAATCTGCATGCGTACAATGCATGCATACAACTTTCTCTATTTTTTTTGTGGAGTATTAAGCATTTATTTTTTTAGCTTAAAGAAGACATGGAAAATTATATGGAATATACACTCAGTAAAGCTGTGGTAGATTTATTTTTTTACAAGATGCCAATAAATCATACACCATTGTTACATCTACACTACAGTCGGTAGTTTATACGAATCGGCTTTCTGAAAACCTTCTTCCATTTTATCTGTTTATTTTTGTAAAACCCAAAATACATATGTCCTTACAAACAGTCTATCCACTTTAAACTAAACAAATTCACTATAAAACTCCACTTTAACCCTGATAAAACAAGAAGAGAACAAAATAAAATGACCTGAAACCTCAAACAGGTAAACAGTAACACTATGAGAATGGCGCGCCCTTGGGGTATACAACTAGTGACGTCAGGCCAATAGAGAAGCGTTCTTGAAATTTAAAATAATGCTAGATTTCTAATAAAGATTTTTTATAGAAAGGCTTTTTCAATTTTGTTGAAATTTTGGACAATTATTCCTAGGGTGTTTCTTAATCGTTTTACATGTTTGAAATGACTTTTTAATTTTTTGTGAACATCCCTATTGCAATCAAATCCTTTCATCTTTTTAGGGTAATTATCAAAATAATTACCAAAGATGCTACTAGCACCATCTATGAATGTAATAATATACTAATTTATAAATGAAACTTAAAACAACGCAAATTTCAAGTTCATTTAAAAAAATAGGTTGGCCCATGAATCAAATACAAAATGTCCCCAATGATTCTACGTATTTAAAAGTATAAGCTACAGATCTTATATATTAAATGTTTTCCGCTTTTGAAAGTAAAACTTTTAACTCAATTCCCTACAACCCTTTCCTCGTAAGTCTAATTAGAAAATTAGTAAAATTTGAATAATTAATGAGGAATCGATAGGGATAAACGAGTTGTGCATTTAAGTGAGATGTTGAACGAACGAAGCATAATATTCTCCAAGGGCCTATCTTAAGAAGCTCCTCCAAGGTGGAGATCATCCTCTGAGGGCGAAGACGCTCATTAGGCGTCGGGACGTCGGATATCCGATTTCAATTAGAGTGTGATCGAGAACTGAGGAGTCCCGTTACTCTTCTCTCACTTCATCATGGAAAAATGATTGATGAGATGCTTTCTCAGTTTTCCGCGCCGTTGCGTTTGTGTGAACTATCAATTTTGCGCAATTCGGAATATGGCGGTGAAATATATTATTTGATGTACTAAACTGAAACAAGCGGAATAAGAGATATTTATTGTGGAATGTAGTAATAAAGTTAACTATAGTTTGATGATTTGTTACCTAAATCAACAGTTACAATCATCACAAATAAAAATTTTAAAGAATTTTGGTCTAATGCAAGAAATTTATTTAGAATAATAATTACCAGGATATAAGTAGATTAAAAATTATTGTTAACACAGTGTTTACAACACAATCTACACATAATATAATGAGATAAACTAGTAACAAATAATTCAAAAAATGTATTTCTTTTTTCATCAATAAATTGAGGAATTGAATATATTCAATGAGCGTATACTTAAGCTGGCTACACACTATGCATGTGTTCGAGATTTGTAATGCGCGATGCGTGATTCACGGGCAGTTCACGAACACTCGTAGTGTGTAGGGTCTTGTTCGGTAAAAATCAATTCGTAAACGTGTGACGACGCGCCATAATTCGCTCTTGTGAGCGGTAAATTAACGAATATCAAAGGCTGCGCATCAACAGAAACCGACGAACATGGATAAATCAGGCATCGCGCATGACGAATCGTGAACAAACGCTTAGTATGTATGCTTTATTCGCAAATGACTACGAACTACAACGAACTGGACGAATCAAGCATCTCGCATCATTAATCATTAATACGTGCAAAGTCTGTGGCCAGCTTTAGAGTAGATATAGAAATGGGCACAAAGGAATCACTTCCGAACCAAATTATATGCTATGGACCTGACGAAGATGCAACTCATCATCATCATCAATGGTGCTACAGCCCTAAAAAAGAACCTCGACCTTCCCAAGTCTATTACGCCAGTCAGCCCTATCCATTGCCAGTCGTTGCCAGTTTGCTGCGCCTATTTTTCTTCCATCCTCATCCACACCAACCTTCCATCTGAGTTTTGGCCTACCCCTATTTCTACTTCCCACAGGTTGTGATATAAGGATTCTTCTAGGAGGGTTGTTCTGCTGTGATCTTGCTAGATGTCCTGCCCATCTTAGTCTTCCTATTCTTATAAGAGATACTACGTCTTTACCACCAAATTTTTGTTTATATCTGTGGTATACCTCGTAGTTGTACCTTCTTCTCCAAACACCATTTTCACAGATGCCACCGAATATTCCTCTCAGGATCCTTCGTTCAAATATAAGCAGAAGGTTTTCATCTGCCTTGGAAATGGTCCATCCCTCTGATCCATATGTCAACACTGGTTGTATAAGGGTTTTGTATATGGTTATTTTTGTTTTTTGGCTTAAGTTTCTGCTTCTCATATGTCTACTCAGTTCAAGATAGCATTAGTTTGCTAAGATTATCCTTCGCTTGATTTCTTCCGTCATGACGTTCTCCTTGGTGATCAGGGAGCCTAAGCATGTGAATTTGTCCACCACTTCAAAAGTAGAGTTATCAACCGTGAATTGGTGACCGATGGTTCTGGCTCTATTGTTGCGTGTTGATGCCATCATCTTAGTTTTCTCATCGTTTACTTGCAGGCCCATATTTTTTGAGGCATTTGAGAAAGTGGTACTGTTCGCCCTGTATTTCGACTTTGCAAACAACTTTACGCATTGTAGCCTTAACCAATCTTATCAGATTATCAGGGATGTGGAATTCATCCATGGCTTCATACAATTTATTTCTTAGAACACTATCATAGGCCGATTAAAAATCTACGAAAAGATGGTATGTGTCGATATTGAATTCATTGGTTTTTTCCAGTATTTACCGTAGCACAAAGATTTGGTCTGTTGTTGATCGACCAGGCCTAAAACCACTTTGATATTGTCCAAGAATCTCCTCTGAATGTGCACTTAGGCGACTATATAAGATACTCGAAAATATTTTGTAGGCTGTATTAAGGAGGGTTATTCCCCTATAGTTTCTACATTCCAATTGATCACCCTTTTTGTGTAACGGGCAAACGATTCCAATACACCACTCTTCCGCGATTTGTTGCTCATTCCAGGCTCTCCGTATTATTTTATATATTTGATTAGCCAGAGTAGCACCTCCATATTTAATAAGTTCTGAGGGTATACCATCACTTCCTGGAGATTTATTATTTGTTAGGTGTTTTATTGCATTCCGTACTTCTTGAATTGGTGGAGGTTCTAATGATGTATTGTTGCTTGCTCCTGGGGTGGTTGATTTGGATCTTCTAGTTCCATAGTAGGTAGTTCTTTATAGTGTTCCACCCACCTTTAAATATTTCTTTTTTATATTGAGTAAGTGCCCCTCCTTATTCTTACATAGTTTTAGCCTTGGTTTGATTTCTTTTCTTGCATTATTCAGTTTTATAGAATTTTCTTGTTTGCGTTTCCTGTTTTAATGTCTCAAGATCTTCCAGTATTCTCTTTTGATAGGTTCGCTTTTTTCTTCTATGAATGCACTTCTCTTATCTTCTAAGGTCTTTATATTTTTGTTGTTTTTCTCGGGTTCTTCTTTGCTGCATGAGTTTATATGCATCGTTCTTTTTTCTTGTAATATCCTCGACGAATATGCAATTAAAAATGAAAAAAAAAATGCTAGAGTGGCAAAGAAGTAGAAAATGGAACTATGTTATAGGACCATACGGAGAGGACAAAATTAACAAGAATGAAAAACTTTTGCTTGAATTATGTTTAGAAAATAACATGATGATCCTTAATATACATTTTCAACATAAATCTCATGTCAAGTAACAGACAACTAATTATTTTTACTTTTATACTACAGTGCAAACACCAGAGAGGAGCTGGATAAGAGACGTAACAGTAAGAATAAGCTACGAAATAGGCAGTGACCCATACGCACATACTGGAAGCTACATTTAACAGTAAAAGAATAGAATTATAAAACACAGAAAATGAGAATAAGAAATACAAGGAAAAAATAAAGTACATAAATTAACGGACGAAACAACGAAAATCAGATATAAGGAGGAGATAGAGAAGAAAATGGACAAAGAAAGGGAAATGACGGAAAAGTAGAAGAATAATGGAAAACAGAAATGCTATGACAAATACATCAAAATAGTATTTTTGACCAAAATAAATAATACCTAGGTGATGAGTTAAACCATTTGATATCTCATGATTAAATTTAAGGTTTTATACCACGCAAATCTTTTTATCTGTGTATCCGTCCTGTTCCGATGCATACCGTTGGTTCTTTGAGCACTGGTTCATTTTACGATAGGTAGGTTGCTAACCTCGCCTATCAACCCTTCACTTTTATCCGGGCTTGGGACCGGCTGTGATAACTACCCGACAGTCATCCCAGGTAGTGTTGACTTACACGGCCGAAACAAGACCAGATACAAGCAAAACACAAAGACGTCTGGAGACCAACGAAATGAAGATCTTAAGAAGGATTGCTGGAAAAGTACTACAGGACAGGGTAAGAAGTGAGGAAATCAGACGCATATGTGGGGTAGACAATGTAAATACCTGGGTAAAAAACAGAAAAGAAGAGTGGAATCAACATATAAGCAGGATGTCTGAATCAAGGATAGTAAGAATAGCCAGGGGCAAGTCACCCTTAGGCAGAAGAAGTATAGGACGCCCAAAAAAAGATGGAGTGACAATTTAGGGACAGAATGAAAGGCAACGTTGAAGAAAAAGAGGCAGTACTGCCTATATAAAAGAAAAAGAAGAAGAAGAAGAAGGAATCTTTTTATTAGGAATGTAGTTTTTTCTCAAAATAATCAAATAAACAGTTTTCGATTGATTTTACAACTTGGTAGTCATATCCATAGACTCTCTAATAGCCGCATTGCGAAGCTAATCTGGGAGGAAGCCCCGAAACAAAGAAGGTCCCTAGGATGTTAACGAATGTGATGGAGAGATAACATATGATCAGATTTAAGAACAACACTCACTAAATACTAAACACCCTTAAATTTATTTCTGTATTTTCACTCTAAGTGTTTTCATTCTAAGTGCTTTATAGACCAGTAAGGATCTGTGAAAAAACGTCTATTTTTGGATGTGAGAGGCGGCATTCGGATTTTTGCAGATAAAGTTAGGTGACACCTTCAGTAATAATAATTAACTTATGCTTCTTCTCAAATATGCCCGGAACATTAATAAAAAAAAAATAAAATATTTAAAAATTTCGAAAAACGTCGATTTTTTTCTGTTTTCTTTGCTTATAACTTTAAAACGATTCGTTTTGGAACAAAGTCGTAGAAAAATAAAATAAAGATAATTGAATTTTGTATGATATGCGACTGGTCAAAAATGGCTTAACGTATTACCTTCTCTGCAATATAGCAATAAATACAAAATAAGGGGACAAAATACGCCTGTTCTTATTCAATGTTTTTAACCACTTTGGTGGCACTTAGATCCTTAGTAATTCACTTAGGAAATTGTAACATACTTAAACCGTGTAACAAATTTCATTAAAATTGACCCAATAGATTTTGCATAATAAAATTGCAATCTAAATATTTTTAAAAAAGTTCAAATTTTTTAAAATCTTTCTGAACAAAAAGTAGACCATTTAGAAGTTGGCTAATTTTTTTGCATATAAAGAGGTGCTCTACCTATCTAATACACTTTACAGAATTAAAATCGGATTATTTAAGGGGCCTCAGCAATGTTTTAAAATTATAAACAATTTTTTGGCTTATAAACAAATAGCTTTGTTTAATAATAAAAAAAAATTTAACAATGCAAAAAATTAAAACCGGTATAATTTGACTTAAACTTTCAAATGCTGTCAGCAGAATGGCTATTTTATTTTTTAATCAAAAGTTATTCGCGTTCAAAAATGTCAATTTTTTGATTTTTTGAAAGTTTCACTGCGTTTATCTCGAAAACTATGCATCCTACGAAAAAACTTGTAAGAATATTTTTTGCTTAGAATTACCCAAGAAATACAAAAAAATGTTTTAGTTTGCGAAAAGTCGATGTTATGTAATTCCTCAAGTTATTTGTTTATAACAATCTTATCGACATCCGGATTAACTGTTACCCAAAAAAATCTTGTTCTACGGGTCAAAAAATACATAAAAATCTTGGGTAAGTCCATCTAAATAAAGGAGCGCGCAGCACCCCCTCCTGGCCAGAGCACTAATTTGTTTATAAGCTAAAAAATTGTTTATAACTTTAAAACATTGCTGAGGCTGCTTAAATAATCCGATTGCAATTCTGTAGAGTGCATTAGATAGGTGGAGTACTTCTTTATATGTAAAAAAATTGACAAATCTTTGTACGTTCTAGTTTTTGTTGTGCAAGATTTTAAAACATTTTAATTTTTTTAAAAAAGTTGAGATTGCAAAATTATTATGCAAAATCTAGTAAGTCAATTTTAATGAAATTTGGTGTACAGTTTTAGCACATTACAAAAATTTTCTAAGCGAATTAGGAAGATTCCCGGTGTAACCTAAGTGATGGAAAATAATTGAATAAAGACAGGCTTGTTTTGCCGCCTTATTTTATATTTATTGCTATTTTGCAGCAAGGGTGATAAATTAAGACATTTTTAACAAATCGCATCTGATAGAAAATTTAATTATCTTTGTTTTATTCCTATACGACTTTGTTTCAAAATGAATCTTTTTAAAGTTATAAACAAAAAAAAGTAGAAAAAAATCGATGTTATTCGATATTTTTAAATATTTGAATTTTTTTATTAATGTTTCGGGCATATTTGAGAAGGAGCATAAATCAATTATTATTAACGAAGTTATCACCTAACTTTATCCGCAAAAATCTGAATGCCACCTCTCACATCCACCTAAAAACAGATCCTTACTGATCTATTCATTCAATATTTCAATATGCTATATAGATTTTTTCTTGAAATATAATAATAAAAACTTTTCATGCTCAAAAACCGTCATCTCATGATTCATTTGCACAACTCGATGCTTTCAAAGATTAGGTCATACGCTGAAGGCAAAATCTAATTGAAGCCGTTAATGTATTCAACACATTCACCCCCTTAAAAAATTACCTTTGGCATCCAAAACGCAATAAAACGCCCCATTAATTTAAATTTTTATTAGCGAAGATAAGCGATCACAATGGCTGTAACTACTCGAAAACTAACTTAACAAAATGAAAGTATGCGATGACGTTATTGCTCTAAATTCGTTTTTAATTAGGCGTTAACACTTAATATAGGCCTGGACGACGGAACCCTTTTTAGATATTTACGCTATCTATAGTACAGTCTATATTTTTCCTTTGCAAAATAGTGGTTACTCTGCCATCAGTAGTAGAGTGTTATCACAGTATTTCAGCTTCCCTGCTTCATCACACACTTTATACTGTGGGCTGTGTCATGGGTTGATACAAGGAACAGTCAACAAATATCTCCTGCTTATTTTCCACTTCTCTCGCATGCTATTTATTTATCTTGAAAAAACAAACGATAGGTTTCTCAAAATGTTCTAGCTGTGCTATAATGTATGGGCAGTTAACAAGAACAATATTGACGAATGTGTGCGATTGAAATAAAAATGCGTGGATCAATAACTGTAGTGATAATAAATTAAAGATAAAATTAAAAATGTAGTAATTGATCTACGCATTTTTATTTCCGCCATATTCCTACATTCGTCAAATTTGTTAAGCCACATTTACCTTAACAAAAGTCTCGGGTCTACCAAATTGAAAGTTACACATACAAGAATGGAGAGATCCACGTTAAGAATAACTGCGAGACAAAATAAAAATGAAATCAGGAGAAGAACTGGATCAGGAGATGACTAGCGCCATCGAAAATAGTAGTTGGACTAAAATGGTGATGGGCAAGACACATAGCTAGAATGACTGATGGGCGATGGACAAAGAGATTATTGAAACGGAGATCAAAGGAAGACAAGAGAACAGTCGGTTTACCACCTACGCGATGGACTGACGATTTAAGAAAGCTACATAAGAGCTGGAAGAGGGCGGCACAATAGAGACGGGGTTGGAAATACGAGGAAGAGGCTATGTTCAGCAGTGGCCTTTTAAGGCTGGATGATGAAAAACTAAATTGATTCTTATAGGGAATCTAAAATGATACTTATTAAGACCGAAAATAAAAGAGTATTGGTTAATAATCATTGAGTTATATAACGACGAATATGAGAAATAGAAATTTTTGAGTTAAAATTACTGGGAAGAAGTAGGAAATCCCTGGCGAGAGACCTGGTAGATAGACACTGGTACAAATCAAGATAGAACTTTATAAACAAATGTAATTTGGAAAGCTGATTCCGAAAAATACAGATAAAGTAAAAATATGGCTAGTTTTGTAGTAATAAGTTAAAGTTAAGACATGTTCTGGAATAGCATTAAGAATTAGGATGTTAAAATATGATTTTTGCTAATTTTTATTTAAATGTCCCCAGTGCCTGTACTACTAGCTTGATTTATACAATACTGCGACGTATACATTAGTATATCAACGTCGCGACGTGTGCTTTTCTCCTCTCGTCAAACCGGCGTCGACCACTTGCGGTGTCGAGTAATTAGTGAGGTGTTTGACGCCGAAGGTGCGGGTGATTTACTAGGTTATCTACTTTTACAAGGCTTATCATTGTAATTGAATTAATATGGATCCAATAATAATATAACTATTATATTTAATATTTTATGAGTTTGCCACAGAATATCCATTTTTGTAGCAACCCCATCAGCAGAATGCATTAGGCCAATTTAAGAAGATGTCAACAACAAGAATGTATCAAAAACAGCGGAGTAAAGGAAGTCAAGTAACAAGAACAAGGCATCTGCTATCTCACACGCATTATATGCATCAGACAATACACGAAAACAAATCTATGTTACAAAATTTAGAAAACTTTAGTTAGACACTCGCATCTACGATACATATTAGACAAACAAATTAATACCAAATAGTACACAAAATCAATAAGAATTTGATATCCCTAAGATATTAACACCATCCTCAAAAATTGTTTTCAACCACACACTTGTGTGGCCTACAAGATCTAGGCCAAGTATATCGATTTTTAAAATGGCATACTTAACTTGATAAAACTCAGTTAGAAATCTGTCTAGACTTTTTTAGAATAACCTTTTTTGAGAGCGATTTGCCTACTCTAAGATGGTAAAATTACTATTGAAATGTTAAATATTGAAAATATGCTATAAAATTAAATGTAACTAAATTCTGATGCTACTAAGGTATGCGGTCTCTCTGCGCATATCTATTACAGTGCTATTATTATAGTGTGCAGAATAAGTCAATTTTGAGGCTTATTCCAAACTAAAATAGTAAATTGATATGACAGAGTATTAATTACATTACATTTAATTAACAACTAAAATAATAATTCTCATAATTTATGCGTTTTATTCACTTTGTAGAATTTCAAGATTTTTTTGCAGGCACTATAATTATGTGTCGTAGACCGCAAGCTATAGCAGAAACGGATATTCGTTTGGACTTTGGAACAGCAAGAAAGCACTTATTAGTCAGAATTCTCGTTAAGGGATGCAATAAAAAAATAAACTTGGATTTGTCAATTGATAGTTGAGATAGATGAGAGTTTTTGTGCTATTTCTTTTATATGAGGGCCAGGTCGAAAACAGCATATGGTGTCAAGCTCTCCGAAACTTGGTATTTTTTTATACACAAGTATTTTTTTTTAATTCAAGATTATGTTATGCCGGTTATGCAATTTCCTCTATCCCCCTCCCCGTAGATCCGCCACTGAGCCATTACCGCACAAAGTACACACACGTTACTGAACGCAATATGATATTTAAACTTCAAACTGTTTGAAGAAGTTTGATTTTAAGTCAAACCTAAAGATATTGAAATCAAGTCAAGCCAAACTTTTTTACAAAATAAGTTTGGTTTTCAAGTCAAGTAAAGTTTGTTGAATAAAATCAAACTAGTTTGACTTGATGCATCTCTAATCACAAGAAAGCAGATTCAGAACTCTTTGTTTCTCCTTTCATGGATTCAAGATTGTAATTATACATAATATTTGTATACGCTTCCGCCTTAGTTTTAGTTGCTGTTAAATACTTTCGCTTCCTTTTTGGCGACAGTATAGTTTTATAGTTCTGTGACCGACCTATTTTCTTGCCACTGTTTATATAATTTCGGCTTTCGTTAATAGAGCGGACTGTATCCTCGCCCCCGTTAGCGAAATTATTCCGATTCAATTTTATTCAAAAAGAGGTGCTTATAACAAATCCACAGGGTGCCAGGCGGTGCCGTGGTCGAAAAATTTAATTGTTTCAACAATTTTTTAAACACATTCAAAAAAATAATTTTTTCACATCGAACAATTTTTTTTTATAACTTGGGTTTCTGAGGAAAAAAGGATTCTTGTGATTATTCTCTAAAATTGATTCTTGTCGAGTTATACGCGATTTAAAATTTGAAAAATGCGAAAATAGCCATTATCAAGGCTTAATAACTAAGCGTATCGTGTATAACTCGACAACAATTAATTTTAGAGAAAAATCACAACAGACCTTTTTGCTCAGAATGAGCCAAATTACCTAAATTACCCAAATTACCTTGTTCGAAGCTAAAAAATTATTTTTGTGAATTTGTTTCACAAAAATTTTGTGCAAAAAAATCTAATCGAAGTAATTTCCCTAACGGGGGCGACGATAAAGCCTGGACTATAGCGCTAATTGTTAATAATTAAAAATAAGAGCTTTGTAATAAAACAATGACAAAAATTTCTACAGGATCTTGAAGGAGTGGTTTTAAACTTTACTTTGATCACTTTCTGACTTCCATAATATAACTTATTAATCGAGTTATTAAGCCTTAAAAATTGCGATTTTCGCATTTTTTTTAATTTAAATCGCGTATATCGACCACAGTCAATTTTAGAGAAAATAACGAAGACATTTTTCGCTCAAAATGACACAATTTATAAAAAAAATTGTTAGAAATGAAAAAATGATTTTTGTTAATTTGTTAAAAAAAAAATTACACAATTTTTCGACCACGGCACCGCCCGGCACCCTGTGAATTTGTTATAAGGACCTCTTTTTGAGTAAGTTTGTGCAAAAAAATCGAATCGGAATAATTTCGCTAACGGGGGCGACGATACAACCCAGTCTATAAATATTTTCTTGAATTTCGTTTGACCACGACCAGGTCTCTTTATTCTCAAACTTCTTACCCGTTTTTTTTTCAAGCAAGTATTTCAATAGCAGCATTCCTAATGTTACTGGCCATTTTCCTCCAAATTTTAAAATTATACTAGGATTTTCTTTCATATTTCAACAGCTACTTTCTAATATTTTTGCCCTGAATACATCTTATTTTTCATGCTTTAACATCCAAGACTTAATTATTTGTATTCCTATTATTTGTAGTTTGGCTTTTTAATTCGAAGTTTAGCACAAGCAGTGCTTATATGCACGTATATATTTTTTCTGGTCATCTGGTCATTAATTTCGAAATCTATCCTATCTCTAGTTCGAAAGTCTATCATACCTCTAGTTCAAAAGTCTATCCTCTCATTGCTTCCTCTTCCATTGCACTACATGGCTTCCTATCCTCTCTTGAAGTAGCCCAGAGGAGCCCACAATGATTAATTAAAATAACCTCTTATTATGACTTCCTTCTCTGATAATATATCACGCAGCCTGTCTCCTAATTGATCATAGAAAGATTTCCTTTCATTGTTACCCTACCCTCTTTGAGGTCATAACATTCAATGCTACTTTCTTAAGTACAAATTTTACTGACATTATTCTATCACTCGTTCTTACAACTTATATTACGTTATCTTTCATTTCACTATCAGCAGTTATAACAACTTCATTCCTAGTGTTACTTTTGTCTACATACCACCATTATTTCATATTTTATTCTTTCTGCCCACACTCTTACATTCAAGTAATTTGTACTCCCATCTTTTAAATTCATCTACTCGACCTCCTAAGTCGACCCTCTTAAGGCAAGGATTCTACTAAGATTTCACTATCCTGAGTACCCTGTCCTAAAGTTTCCCAATGTATATAATATAGTGGTATTCCACTGAAATAGTTTTACCTGAATTTTGCCTGAACAGATGCCATTTTTCAGTATAATTTTTATTACATTGGAGAAGTTGTTTTGAGGGAAGAGACTCAGTGGAATCTGCATCCTTACGAAATGAATATATTACTTCTTTGATAATTACAAGAGCAGCGAACAAACGTTTTGTAGAGTTTATGCAGCACAACTAAACACTGTCGTACACAGAGATTTGTAAAATTAGAAAAGATCAAGCCATATTAAATAGAAAACGATTAGTACCAATTTAAATATAACACACGAATACTCTATTGTTAAGGCCATCGGTACATAATTCGCAAATATTTTACAGTTATCCCTACTTTTTGTCTTTACACGGCAAATTACGTGTAGTAAAATTCTCACTGGTATGGATATGTAAACTTTACTTGACAATATCATCATTAACGTTAAAGATGGCTTTTGAATGTTCTTGGATAACTGTTACTTGTATAATTAATTGCCTTAATTATTAAATCAGTTAATTAATATGATTATTTCATTCATAGGAGATTCTGACCAATAGAAAGCTACAGAAATCTGAATTAAATCGATAATTTTTAATAATCTCCCGTCGTTAAGTATATTACGTCAGATCCCCTTCGTTGCTAAGAAAAAATACATTCAGTGACATTAATGACAATTAATGTTTTAAAAATTATAAAAGTGATGACTTTCAATCGTCAAATATTTATAAAAACTGTGTGTTTAATGGTACTTACATAAATAAATTACAATAAAATTTTGGTTTTGAACAGTTTTATTCATGAAAAAATCGCAACAAATTGCACTCGACCTCTGAAATTAATATAGAATTTTTGCTCTCATGACACTTTGACATAATTTCACTCGCCTTCGGCTCGTGAAATTAAAACTGTCAAAGTGTCACTCGGGAAAAATTTAATAATTTCAGAGCTCTTGTGCAATTACTACTGATTATTTCATTCATAGGAGATTCTGACCAATAGAAAGCTACAGAAATCTGAATTAAATCGATAATTTTTGATAATCTCCCGTTGTTAAGTATATTACGTCAGATGCCCTTCGTTGCTACGAAAAAATACTTCAGTGACATTAATGACAATTAATGTTTTAAAATGTATAAAAGTGATGATTTTCAATCGTCAAATATTTATAAAAACTGTGTGTTTAACCTTCCGATGACCAATCTTTTTTGTTACACGGATGACCAAGGGGGGGGGGGGGGGAATGACCCAGGTCAAAAATGTCAAAAATGACAATTAACAAAAAAATTAAGTTTTTTTTTTAATTTTTAATTTTTTTTTTTTGGCATGGACTTTATGTCATTCAGCCAGTCACAACATGAGTATTAGTATCATGTGTAGTGTGTATGTTGAGTAAGTGTCTTGTTACTTTGCAAAGTCGACGTCATTAGCGTAAAACTACTTGTAATTACACATAATAGACGCTATTTTATTAAACATCAACTTCAGAATATATTTTTTATTCGTAAAATATAGGGAATTTTTTTTATTTCAAAATATGAGGATATCTGGAATGATATTAAAGTCAAGTTAAAAATTAAAAACACTTTTGAATTTATTAAAGAAAACCATACGCTGGGGTCACAATTTCCCCCGCTTGGTCATCCGAAGGTTAATGGTACTTACATAAATAAATTACAATAAAATTTTGGTTTTGAACAGTTTTATTCATGAAATAATCGCAACAAATTGCACTCGACCTCTGAACCTCTCGTGACACTTTGACATAATTTCGCTCGCCTTTGGCTCGTGAAATTAAAACTGTCAAAGTGTCACTCGGGAAAAATTCAATAATTTCAGAGCTCTTGTGTAATTACTACTGATAATTTTTTCACTTACTATGTATTCAGTGATTGTAATAATTTATCTACTGTACAACAAAAACTAATAATCAATCGAGAAAAGAGGAAAAGTGATAAAGGTGATTTTGTAATAATATATTGTTACTATGAAAAGCTTACAATTTTGAACATCTTTAACAACAAAATACTTGGAGCACTGAATATATCCTGGTGTATTCTCTGCTTGGATCTTCCATAAATAATAAAAAATAAATAACTTTTTATTAAGTTCACGTCTTAAATCAATTATTTATCAAATACTCTATCATTATTATTTAATCAACAACTCAAAATATTCCCGATGCCATGTCAAATATTTAAAATTGTCACTGTCTGACTGACAATATTCTGACAATATTCTATTCGACTGAGTGCGTTGTATGACAAAGATAGATTTGGAAAATATTACCACCAACATTGTGTTAATTTTTTTCGAATCCTGAAAAAACCAATAAATATTTTTGAAAAATTTAAAAGCAGAATGAAAGACTAAATTATTACCGAGGGTCGAAAGTCCCTTAGAATAAATAAAAAGTTTATTTTAAATGAGATATTTGAAATTAAAATCACACTAAATTTTCTCTTAGATTTTCACCCCTGTAACTTATTTAAATAAACATTATAGAGGATCTCAGGGACTTTCGGCCATCGCTAATAACGTAATCTTTCATTCTATTCTATTCCGCGTATAAATTTTTTAAAAATACTTATAAGTTTTCTCAGGATTCGAAAAAAAAATGAATCTTATTTGATTAGCATTGGAGCAGAAACTACGTACCCATCCCCTTAATAGAGATAATAATATAAAAATTGTGTTGTAATGTGCATATTTACGAACCAGCTAAGCATACGCAAAAGAAAGAAATCAGTCACTTATAATGTCATATAGGTTGATGTGCTTAAAAAATAATAAAACAATTGTTTTCTAGGTGTTAAAGAAATATATATAGTTAATATTTTAAAAATTGTTTAAAATAAGATAACAAAAATAATGATTTTCTTTTATGTCTCAACTACACAAAGAAATAATAAATTCAAATAGAGTTTCAGTTACAGTACATCGAAAGAAACTCTTCCTGAAGTGGCAGTGCGTGCCAAATGGGATAATTTCACCCTTGGGTGAAATCAGCTAAAACACGGCGTACATCTTGATAGCCAAATCGTTACTTTACTCTCTGTCGAAACGTTCAATTTCGGCAGTTCAGATCCTAATAAGATTTTGATTCTGTTGAAAATGAACATTGCTCTAGAAATTTAGAGATCATACGATGCGTTAAAAGAGAACTATTGTCGTCGAAATTGTAACTTAAATAAACGAGATAAAGAAAAGATGTGGAGTTTTGAGATATTTATATGTATGTCTATTACATTGTGATTACATAATTAAACAAATATTTTTTTCATATCAAGCCATTCCACTTAGTTTTTTAACTAATTTTGAATGGTTTTATTACATATTATATTCTTTACTATTTTTAATTTTATTTATAGTACATTCTTTAACCGTTTTGCTGTAAATTTTCAAGAACCGCTTGGATTGACATGAAATTTGGCACACGCATAGCTAACATGTCAAAGAAAAAAAGTGATATGGTGCCGATGTGTGCTTTTGCCCCGGGGGTGACTTTCACCCCATCTCGGGGGTGAAAAAATATATGTCCAAAATATGTCCCGAAATGGATAAACTGACTAACTTTAGGCAACTTTTATTCTATAGAGTTTTTTCACCAAATCAATACTTTTCGAGTTATTTGCAAGTGAATATGTTCATTTTTTTAACAAAATAACCACGTTTTTAGACGGTTTTTCGCAAATAACTCAAAACGTAAGCATTTTTTCGAAAAAAATGTTCTTAGTAAACCTATAGCCTATAAAAAAGTGAAAAAGACGGTGTATATATTAGGTCTCTATACCTAGCAAAAGCAGAGTTATAGATAATGAAAAATAGGTTCATATTCGAAAAATTCCAAATAGAATAATTCAATGTGAAATATTAAAATAACGAAGCATTCTTGGGGAAAACACATTACAACTTTTTTAAAGTGTTTTAAAAAAGCTTTATTTTTGTTTTTATAAAACAAATTCTAGCATCAAATGTAAGCAAGTTACGCTCAAAATAAAGTTGGTCCCTTTCGTTTTGGCAAAAAAAAATCAGGAAAATCACCCCCCAATTAGCAACTTAAATGAAAATTAATCATTACCGCTTCACAACTTACTCTCTTTATGTTGTGTTTATATGATCTGTAAGTTTCACCGATTCAAAGTTTTTATTTCTGAAAAAAATTGGTTTTAAAGTAAAATTTTTAAAAATTTTAAATTTGAAAAAAATGCTTTTTTTCAAAATACTTTCAAATTGTTAGAGATACCAAAAATCTTAAACAATAAAAAAAGTCGACTTTGCTTTTCTGAATATTTTGTATTTTTTTGTTATTCTATAAGACAAAAATTGGTTAAGATTCGGTGTTTCTAAATTTGCATACATTGGTGATAAGTGACCAGTTCAAGCCCTTTTAATTACAGCTCTTTCAAAAATAAAGACTTTGAGCCGATGAAACTTACAGATCATATGATCAATATATACGCGAGTAAAAAACTTGTGAAGTGGTAACTTGTTTACTTTTGATGCTAAAAATTAAAAAAAAAACAAAAATAAGCATTCTTTAAATACTTTAAAAAAGTTAAAATGAGTTTTCCCCAAAAAAGTGCTTCGTTTTTTGGTAATGGCACGTTAAAATATTCGATTTGGAATTTGACGAATATGAACATATTTTTCATTAGCTATAACTCTGCTTCTACTAGGTGTAGTGACCTAATATATACACCATGTTTTTCACTTTTTTACGTGCTATATTCTTGATGAAAATTTTTTTCCACCAAATACTTACTTTTTAGTTATTTTCGAAAAACCGTCTGAAAAGTGGTTATTCTGTAGAAAAATTAACATATTCACTCGCAAATAACTCGAATAGTAGATATTAACTTGGTGAAAAAACGTTATAGAACAAAAGTTGCTTATAATTAGTTATTTTATCAATTTCCGGACTTATTTCGAACATATGTCTTTCACCCCCAAAAGGGGTGAAACTCACCCCTAGAGCAAAACCACACATCGACACAATATCACTTTTTTTCTTTGACTTGTCAGCTATGTGTATGCCAAATTTCATGTCAATCCAAACGGTTCTTTAAAATTTAGAGGTTTTGCAATATGTTACCTTTAAAGAACGTACTATTAGTTCTATGTTTATTACAGAATAGATTAATTTTTTTATTAGTCTTTTATTATTGCCTTCAAATTGGGATCTCCTATTGACACTGTACCATATCTAATGATCCAGATTACAAAGAATTACGAAGAGACCACAAAAAAACAAGGGAAAAGGAAGTGTACTACTCTAAAAAAAGGGCACCACTGATTTTAAATGTTTTAATCTCAAAAAAACTACTAACTAACTCCTATCTTCAATGGATTAGCTGTGTTGGAAAATAAACAAAAAAACATCATAATATTTGTGTTAAATTTAAATATGCAAAGGAAACAAAACAATTTACTGTCTAGTTAATGCACCTTGGGTTAAACATGTTTAAGCTACAGACTGCACAAGAATATAAAGTAACATTAAAATTTAATAATAAAATAAATATCGACGTATGTACTGTTTCAATATAGTTATTGAAGCAGTTCGTGAAGTATGCTTTTTGCAAACGCACGCGATGTTTAGAGCACGAGCGACAGTGTGGCGAGTGCTATACATCGCGTAAGTTCGCTAAAATTACTTCACGCGCAGTTTCATACAATATTTTATCTACGATAAACAAATAAAAAACAGTAACTTTTCGTCACTGGAATTCATTTCTACTCTACAATTTTTTGAACTTTGACATTTAAAAATTCTAACTTAAACCCTTCACGCACTGCTATCTATAATCACAGTTTTTACAAACTAAAAACTTATACAGAATATGACATAGAGTAGATAAAAATATTTAAGTATTGATTTTAATGACGTAACTAAATTTAGACCTAAAGGTTGTATTTGCAACTTTTTTTAATTTCGAAATAACTTCACTTAGGCCGGCTGAGAATTAGGAAGAAAAATTACTCACATTGAATTAGATAAAGCTGTCAAGTGTCAAATACCTTAGGATCAAGGCTGGAGTCCAAGGAATTTGCTGGTGTAGCGAGGAGTACGGGTCTTAATTTGGGAAGAAATTTGCTTGTTACACCAGTAAAATCTTAAACCCTATAATACAGTAACCATGAGATTCTTAACGACAGAGAGACGAAGAATAAATTAAAAGTGAAAATGAGAAAAATAAAGATAACATAGTAAGAAATAAATGCATTCACTAACCAAATTAAGGTTAGGTAAATAATTTAACTAACAGATGTGGTGGCAAAAATGTTGCAACTTCTTCCGCAAAGGGCGAAAACGGATCTTTATATCTCAATTTCTAACGTAACTAGAATTGAAAAGTAGACCTACTTATAGGAAAATGAGTAACTAGAAAGATACCGTTAATTTGGTGTGTGGCCCGAACGGTTTTTGGGAAAATTTTTATACATGACGTCACGGAACTAAAACTAACGGCATATTTTCGGCACTTTTTGTGAGGGATTATTTACTATATTTTCAATCAAAAAATCACCTACTTTAGTCAAGGCATCGGAGCGGATTGTTCAAACGGGGAATTATATGATAACGTCGAAGCCGTAGATTTATAGATAAAAGAGTTTATTACGTGTATTACAGTAAGTACTGATGGACCTAACTAGTGGTGTGTTGGTGGGTTAAGTGGGTGGTGTGTTTAACTGTTTTTTATCAAGTTTAATAAGATCAATTAATGAAAAGACAAAATATAACAACTGTGCCGCCATTTTGACACTTTACAATTTGAAGTCTAATTTCTTCTTGCATGTTGTTATCGTTTGTTATTTTGTCCTGTTCTATCCCGGTAGTTGATAATGGCATAAAACCGTAGGACACAGTCGAAGAGAAAAAGCATTTTGGCACAATAAGTCTTAATAATAGCGGGAACGACGGAAAACATAATAAACTGTAACGTTACAAACGTCACATCTTTGATATTTTATTTTTAAATAATTATTATACCTTATTTCCTTTAATATTTCATTAATAATTATCTTCTTCTATTTGGTTTACCCATTTCCCCTTTAAAAATTGGTTGGCGTCCGTTCTATAATAGGCAACCCTATTTACATTGTATCATCTCTTGTGTTCCATGTTCGTTATTTCAAATTTCAGTCCAAGGTTCGTTGTCATGTCATTTTAATGACAGTGACAACCCCCATATATCATTCTCAAAATGGAGGGGTAATGTTTTAAAAGGCAGAGCAGCTTCAAAAATAAATCATTTTTATTTCAACAAATCTTCCTCTTGGGGTGAGTTACATATAGTTTTTTTTTAATAATTTCTTACAGTAATTATATTTCTCCATCTAATAATTTTTATCTATCTACTTTTTTATCTAACCTACTTCCAATGTCAGACCATGTGTTCTGATATTTTAGTTTCAAATATAATTATCTTTTAATTTACATGTATGCACGTTTAGTAATCAGAATTTTAACTATTCTCATCTAAATTTCATTTGATTTATTCTTGTCATCTGCTACTCTTTCTGACGATTAGAACGGCAGATGGCACACGTTGGTTTTTCTTCTTGATGATTGATATGTGTCTCTATTTTATAGTTTTTGGGAATAGAATAAACCTTTCTCCCTCCGGGAGCCTCCAAGCCGTCAACATCACCGGTGATGCACACTTAAAGGCAAAGACAAGATGACATCCAGACTGCAACACCTAACATCTCCAACTGCAGAGGCTTAGGGCCCAAGATCAGTCCAGGTCTACAAGAAGTCTACAGCAGTACCATACGACATCAAGAAGATACCATCAACTACCAAAAGCCACAAGTATAATCCAGAATTGTTAGTTTTTGGCAAGAATTTGAATACATTTGTTAATGCAATTTACTAAATCATTTTATTTATTATATCTTTATGAACAATAAACATGATTCGTTAAAAATATTCTTTTGTTTGCTTCCATTCCAATTTTCATAGTTCATATCTAAGGTTAGGACAAGACGAACACACACCTGAGTGACCGAGCTAAGCTAAGGGTGTAACGATGGCTATCCTGGTTAGTTGGAATGATATTTTCGAATTTTGGTTCAATTAGCAGGGGTAGCCCATCGCTTACTCTTTTCAAAACCTATAAATTTAAATTATATTAATAGACCTATCGGAGTCAATCTGTCACAGGAAAATTTTATAAAATTCTCAAATTTTCCTGTCTCGGTGACAGTTACCAAACTCCTCCGATACGTCTTAAGATGGGAAACTATCAATATAAGGTAAATTTATAGGTTTATATTGATAATTTTCCACCTCTACTTTTCATTTTCATCTCTTTTTAATTCACAGCGTAATAAGTTTTCAATCTTTTGCGTAATTTTGTCAGTTATTAGCGCACTCATCACTGTATAATTTGCTATACTAAAAGTACATGTAGGTACATTTTCGTCGTCTAATAAAAACTCTCAAAAACCATCAAATAAAGTAGTATGATAAGTACCAAAACAGTAACCACTTGCCCTTCGTGCTGCATGAATGGCAAGTCGTAAATCTTTATAATTTATAGTAACTAGCGTATGAATGTCATGTTTGCAAAATAACTACCATCACTAATTTATTAACTCTTTGCGGTCGAACGCGATGATAAGTAAAGTGTCGTATAGTTGTTTCATTTTATCTTTGCCCAAGCGTCATGATTCATGTACAAACAAGTTAAATCAAAACACAAAGTGAAAAGTACGGTAATGTGTTGTATCACTGATACTTACTGTCAGTGGTAATAATTAGGAAATGACTATTATTAAATTATTTTGTTGAAATGTTTAATATTTTTTCACTATTGAGAAGATTGATGGACTCGACTTTAAACAGCTTGAACATACCGACTATTACTAGTATAAACATAAATATAGAATGGTAATAAGTAAATTAAAAAAAGAACAAAAAGCTAAACAGTAATCTCGAAAATAAACAAATACGTTTCTATTCGATAGAACTATAGCCACACTCAGTAGTATTGGGACCGTGCAAGTTCGGCAAAGCGACACCTGGTTTCTACGCACAGCAACATTTTTCGCACTTTTAATTATATTCGCCAATTATATTAGTCCTGTTTACTGGATAATTGTCAAGGCCATAGTAAAAAAAAATAATAAGAAGAAAAAATAAGATTTAGGTTGTGTTATTAAAACGTAAACAATTGTATGTAGTAAATAAAATTAGTTATTAAAATGCAGTACTGCAGGCAAAATACAATTAATTAAATTTACCTTTATATAATAATTGCATATCATATCAATATTTTTTTTTCTTTTTTGGCTTGGACTATGGTCATTCAGCCAGTCTCAATCAAAAATATCAATATTGTGGAGCAATATATAATTTTTCTTCTTCAATGACAGTAGATATGAAATATACGTCAATTTGACAATTTCAATTGATAATGAATTATTTAAGAAAGTTGCAAGATTTCTTCGCTATTCGCGCACGATCGTTTCTCGTATCCCCTCCAAGTACTGGCGCACCGCGAATAATGAGAATTTGTAGGTCAAAAAATATTACTTGGCACATTTTCTTAAAATATTTACTTACCGGAAGTAATCAAATTAAAAATAGTACTTAGTCGTTCTAACCATAATTATGTTTGAAAATAAAATTTACAGTAACATATACAGGGTGTCCAGAAACTCTTCCGACAAACGAAGACCGGAGATTCCTCAGATAATTTTAAGATAATTTAACCCAATTCATCAAGTCCGAAAATGCTTCCTAAGCGAGCTAGAGCTCTTTAAATATGACGTCTTGTAATTAGTTTTTTCAACCCGGCATTGTTCGCTAGGTTGGCTTTTATGTGAGTGGTCGCGCGTGATATTTTGTCTAACATATCCAACTTTTGCTCTTTTTGACGAAATAAAATTTTAAAAATAGACTTTTAAACTTAATAAAGTCATTACTAGCTTTACAAAATGTGAGTGTTGATGCGCTTAGACATTTTAATCTAAAAATGTAGAAATAATATTAATTTTAATATTTCAATATAAATTTCAAATTTGTAATATACAGCGCTTTACGTTAAGAACAGAACGTTGCTTAGATATGCCAATGTATTTCTTATGGACGATAGAAGCGCGCCGATGCCAAGCCGTACTGATTAGAATGAATGTTATATCGGCAGTCCAGTAGCGATCCGTGCCGGAGAGGTTTGGCAACACTGATCTCCATAAGCGCAATGCTCCGTTCTTAACGTGAAACAAAGTATAGTACCTTTATTTTATTGTCCTGCAACAGGGCAAGTTCTAAAATTATCATTGCATCATTCATATTGCAAATCCAAAATACACAGTGGTCGCGCGATGAGAGAATATCTTACGTGAAGCGCATTGACTTAACAATCGGGCCATACTAAGTCAACTGAACCACCATCTGAGCAGACAAGTCCATTAGATTGTAGAGGAAGGATAGTTAGGAGACCAGAAGGAACTACAGCATGTGTAATTTACCAAGGAAAAAGTTGTGTTCAATACTATGAAACCATGAGAGAAAATCGCATACAACGACCAATGCCGGGTTAAAAGAGCCGGGTTATATTTAGAAAAACGAAAACTGGTAGGCCTATATTATCTTCCAGAGACAAATCGATGTCATAAATTGCGAATTTCTAGTACCGGTCATAGGCGTCCGTTTTGGGTAGGGCAACAGTTATTTCATTCCATAACTTTGTTGTCTTTAACTTTAAAATATTTTTGACACTCGATTATTAAATTTATTAAACTCTGAGGTATTCTAATACTAAAATATACTCTTGCTTACAGTCGGTATGATTCACCGTTTTCTAGAAAAATTGATTTGAAAATTTTTCGTTTTTCGAATTTGATAATAAGATTACATTAACCTACATTAACAAAACCTGGCAAGAAAAATAAAGCCCAACAGAACGAAAACTAAAAATTCAAATCAAATGCGTTTTCTGCTCTACTACCACTCCCAGATTTTAGACATGACCAAGTACTCCTCAACATACTGCAGCTAGGTCACACAAAATTGGCACATGGGTACATCATCTCTCAGGACCCTCAACTGAATTACCACAACTGTCACATAGCAATTTCAGTGCAATCTATAATGAAACACTGTCCAATGTACTCAACAGCAAAATCGACAGTGAAAATACAACACAATATGAAAGAAGCTCTAATATAAGATATCAGTAAACCATAAACTTTCTCAAAAATGGCAAACTGTACAACAAACTCTAGTATTTCACAAAATGTTTGCATTTCCCTTCTTTTGTCCTAATAAAACTCGTTCTTTAAATATTATTTTCTGATTTAATAGTAAAGCTGCAACAAACGTTCGCTTCTCGATACGTCTACAATGTCACGTTGGCGCTTTTTTTTCTTACTCCTTCAAATAACAAACTTTCGTTATAAATTGTCGATACTCTGTATCTTGGTAAATTCTAGATCTAGTCCAGGGCGCATCTGTTTGGAGATGCACGTTGAGAGGTGTAGGCAAAAAAACAAGTATTTTCATTTTACGTTTTTCAACCATTTATGCTACACTTAAAACAATCATATTTTATCCAGAGAAACTTTGTGATATGATAAAATAATACTGTAAATTTCATTAAAATCGGTTCAATATATTTTACACAATAAATTTTGCAATCAAGCTTTCGCAAAAAAATTAATTTTTTCAAAATATTGCAGGACTGAAAATCAGATAGCAAGTTTAATTTCTTTGCATATAGAAGAATACGATACCTTTAATTTGCAATTTACAAAATTAAAATCGGTTAACTACCACGGCGTCAGGAATTTTTTTAAAATAATCATTAATTTTTGGTGCTACGCGCAGGACAGCGGTGTTCGATTCACACAAGTGGATTTCCATCAAAATTTCTTCCAACTTTTATCTAATATATTATTTTCTTACTCTATATTTTGTTGTACATATTTTAATATTTTAATTCCACAAAAATCAAACTAATTTGATTATTATTTGTGAAATATTGTTTAAAAATAATAAACTTTTCACAAAACCACAAAAAGTGTTATTTCAAAAGGCAGAGTATATTATATTTTTATTTTGCAATAAACAAATTTATTTATTTATATCGAAATGTACTAAAAATTAAAATTTATCAATTATTATCAACGGTCATTGGAATGCCCAATCAGAACAAACGTACCCGCTGTCCTGCGCGTAGCACCAAAAATTAATGTTTATTTAAAAACGTTCCTGACGTTCGTGTTAGTGAACCGATTTTAATTTTGCAAGTTACAAATAAAAGGTACAGTATTCTTCTATATGTAAAAAAATTTTAACTTGCTGTCTGCTTTATTTTCAGTCCTGCAACATTTTGAAAAAATGAATTTTTTTGCGAAAGCTGGATTGCAACATTTATTTTGCAAAATCTATTCAACCGATCTTAATGAAATTTACAGTTGTGTTTTACTATATCACAAAGTTTATCTGGGTAAAATATATAAAATATGAAAGTCCTTACTGTAGCATAAATGAATGAAAAACGTAAAATGCAAATACTTGTTTTTTTTTATGTTTTTTTCGCAATTATTGCTATTTTGTAGCAAGGGTCGCAATTTTTAAAAATTTTAACTAATTCTATATTGTAGGAAATATAGCTACGTAACTTTTATATCAATGCCACTTTCCTCGAAAAAGAATACTTTTAAAGTTATAATCAAAAAACGAAGAGTAAAATCGAATTTTTCATTAATTTTTTGATATTTTTATTATTTAAGCAATGTTCCGGACCTTTATGAATATGAGGATAACTTAAATATTATTATATGAGTTACTTTCAAGAAATTTCTGTAATAAAATATGAGTCACCTCTCAACATCCAAATGTACTAATATTTTTACAGATGCGCCCTGGTCTAATCAGTTTTATACGTCAACTTTAAATATGACAAATATTTTCTTTTTAAGTTCATTTTAAAAACAGCCCCGTATTTTAAAATATGCAAAACACTATTTTCTATTTTAATAATAGGGTTAACTTCCCACCCAATATTATGCGCTTTTCGTAAGTAAACCGCTGTTAAAAGGCCCCCATTCATCTCCCCAGTCTCGGGCGCTATCTCCAGAGATATTGAGGTGGGAATGAGATGCTTCAGGTGAACCTCTCATGGGCACTATGATTCTTTCTGGGGATGCCTCCCCAACATTGTTTACAGACCCAGTTCCATTCTTGTTCTGTTAATGTAACATTACGATACAAAAGGAATCGTGTTCGTATTTTTCTTCGAGAAGATGTTTATTTAAACATCAATTTTAATGGATTTCTCCCCTTTTTTCGTTCTTTCTTTTTTATCGGATAGCAAGACTGTTAGTCTTAGGAAATATTTATAGCTTATTGTCTCTTTCTGTTTTTATCTTATATAAAATTTGAATCTGGAATGTATTATATAAATTATATAATTTAAATATATAGGGTGGCAAGACGGAAACTAAATTAGACGAGGCATTGTCAGCAGGAACTGCAACATTTTTTGAAAAATCTATCCAGTGATTAATTGAATGACGACAAACATTACCGAAGATCTAACACCAACATGAAATTGAAATACGATTACAAGTGCTGTAACAGACATCATGAAAAACAACTTGGGGTACAAACCAAAGAACAAGAAGCAAAAATGGATGACAGAAGAGATACTATTACTAATGGATGAACGACAACGACACAAGAATGACCCAGATGGCAGCAATATGTATAAAAACATTAACAGGCAAATAAAAGCAAATACAAGAATAGCAAAAAATGAATAGCTTAAGCAACAATGTATCGATCTAGAACATTTACAACGACCGAAATTTAAACCAAAACGGTTAAGGAGACTGCTGGAATATACAGAAAACAAAGACCAACTACCATAGGTAATCAGGATAACCAGATAGTGCTAGGTGAAAAGAGAAAATTTCTATATGGGAAAACTATATCCAGGACCTCTTTCATGACGAAAGACCCATGAGTGAAGTTTATACAGACGACCAGCTGACTAGCCCTTCAATCACTAAAGAGGACAGGGAAAAGGCGACATTATATTCAAAAAACAATAAGGCACCTGGACTAGATGAAATCCCTTTAGAAATACTCAAACTATTGGATGAAAGGGGAACTTCATTACTACATAAAATATTCAATTTTATTTATGAAACTGGTTGCTATCCTCAACTGTGGTTGCTCTCTACATTTATTCCCCTACCCAAAAAAGTCAATGCAAAATTATTTGAGGATCTTTTTGGGCAATCTTGTGTCTTCCATTTTTTGAACATGACCATACCAAATCAACTGTTTCCTCTTGGTAACCATCTATTCCGATTCGTCGTCTTACTTCCTCATTTCGAACTCTTTCCCTACAGGATATACCTAACGATCTTCTAAACACATCCATTTCTACAGCTTCTAATTTTTTCCTGTTGTTCTCGGTTATTCTCCAAGTTTCTGTTCCGTAAAGTAGGCTGCTTTTAATAAGTGTTTCACAGATATTGTATTTTCGCTGTATTCCTATTTCGGAGCTCCAAAGTATTCCATTTAGGCAGCCAATTGTTCTTCTAGCTTGTGTTACGCTTTTCTTTATTTCCTCATCGTCTTTTCCCGTTCTATCGAAGATTACTCCCAGGTACGTGTATTCACTACAGGATGTGATTTGTTCATTATCCTCTAGTTCGATATTGGATAGCTCAGCTCCTATGGGTAGGTATTTAGTTTTTTCCACATTAATTTCCAAGCCCCACTGTTCATATATACAGAGTGTCCCAAAAGTAGTGGAACGGTCGAATATCTGGCGAACTAAACATCGGATCAAAAAACTGAAAAATACGTGTTCAATCATTTTCAAAAATCTATTCAATGACACCAAACACCAACCCCCACTACACCCCCTGGAGATGGGGTGGAGGGTAACTTTAAAATCTCAAATGGAAACCCCTAGGTTTTCTTGCAGATTTGGATTCGTTACGTAAAAGTAAGCAACTTTTATTCAAGACATTTTTTCGAACTGTGGATAGATGGCGCTATAATTGAGAAAAACGATTTATCCTGATACCATAGGTAAATTATCGAAACGGTCTAATATCTCGAGAAATACACTTCCAAATGAGAAACCAAAAAAAGGTTTGTAATACTTTTCGAAAACCTATCGAATAACGCTAAACATGACCCTCTAACCCACCCCCTGGAGGTGGGGTGGGGGGTAACATTAAAATCTTAAATAGCAACCCTCACTTTTTATTACAGATGCGGATTCGTCATGAAAAACTAAGCAACATTTATTCGAAACATTTTTTAGAATTGTTGATAGATGGCGCTTTAATTGGAAAATACGATTTATTAGCGCCATCTATCAGCAATTTTAAAAAATGTTTCGAATAAATGTAGCTTAATTTTTCATGACGAATTCGAATCTGCAATAAAAAGTGGGGGTTGCTATTTAAGATTTTAAATTTACCCCCACCCCGTCTCCAGGGGGTGGGTTGGAGGGTAATTTTTGGTGTTTATCGATAGGTTTTCGAAAAATATTAAAAACGTGTTTTTTTGGTTTCTCATTTGGAAGTGTATTTCTCGAGATATTAGACCGTTTCTATAATTTACCTTTGGTATCAGGATAAATCGTTTTTCCCAATTATAGCGCCATCTATCCACAGTTCGAAAAAATGTGTTGAATAAAAGTTGCTTACTTTTACGTAACGAATCCAAATCTGCAAGAAAATCTAGGGGTTTCTATTTGAGATTTTAAAGTTACCCCCCACCCCACCTCCAGGGGGTGTAGTGGGGGTTGGTATTTGGTGTCACTGGATAGATTTTTGAAAATGATTGAACACGTATTTTTCAGTTTTTCGATCCGATGTTTAGTTCGCGAAATATTCGACCGTTCCACTACTTTTGGGACACCCTATATATAAACTACTGGACTACTGGACTACTGAACTGGATTATAAAATAGTCCAGTTCTCTTTTTTCCACTATTCGTAATATTATTTCTATATAAAGATAACATAGCTAGGGTAAGATGTAAGGGAAAACTATCGCAACCTATCAAGTATGAAACTGGCATTAGACAAGGAGATTCGCTGAGCCCATTAATATTTAATCTGATAATGGATGAAAGTTATAAAAGGAGAGGATATAGAATGGGAGAAAAGGAAATAAATCGATAGTGGTATTAGCGGAACCGAGACAATGTGAATTGGTCGTAAGTAACAAAATAACAGAACAAGTGATGGAACCAGAATACTTGGGAATAAAACTGTCACGCTACGGAAAAGTGGAAGAAGAAGTACAAAAACAAGTGAACATGTCGCACAGAGCAGCAGGATGTCTCAACAACACAATCTCGAGAAACAACTACCTCACAATGGAAACGAAAACCAGGAACAACAATAAGAACGATAATGACGTATACAGCGGAAACAAGAGCAGATACGGCAAAAACACAAAGACTGCTGGATACAGCAGAAATTAAAGTCTTACGAAAAATAACAAACCATACTCTAAGAGACAGAGGAAGAAGTGAGGAAATACGAGCGAAATATGGTATAGAAGAAATAAACATGTGGATGAAAAGAAGAAAAATAGAATGGAATCAACGCATAGAAAGAATGGCAGAAAATAGAATAGTACGAATAGCAAGAGACAAATCGCCAAATGGAAGAAGATCATTAGAACGACCGAGGAAAAGAAGGTCAGACAATGTCAATTGAGGCTAAAAACCGAAGTAAAACAGGCATTGAGCCTATCGATAAAGTAGGAAGAAGAAGAAGTAATATTATGTCACTACATGTGACTGTCGAAAAAATGCATCTATAATGTGTCACTGTTTAGTGCGAATTTTGGGCTGGAGGTATAATTCAACCATGCGTCTTTGAAAATGCGGCTGGTCAAGCAGTGACTGTCACTGGTGCTCGACATCGCAAGATGGTAAGAGAGTTTTTGCTACCTAAATTGGATGATACTAATATGGACGACATTATTGGTTTCAACAAAACAGTAACACATGCCATACAGCCTGTGAAAGAATTCAGTTCCTGCATGAGATATGTCCGTGTAATTGACGTGTAATCTCCCGTTTTGGTGGTCAGAGTTGGCCCCCTAGATCGTGTGATTTAACATCAGTAGAATTATTTTTACGAGTTTATTTGAAGTCTATGTTAAGAAGCTTAAAACCACCCGTGCCTTAAATGAGGAAATCCAACACTGCATCAACGAAACTCAGGCACATTTATGCACAATAGTGATGGAAAATTTCCTCAAAAAGGTGCGTATGTGCCAGCAAAGCCGCGGAGGCCATTTGCCTGATGTGCTATTCTATAATATGTAAAAGTATCCGATAAACTTTATGATTCGATAAAAAATTACAGTCTAAAGAAAACAGATCTTTTCTAATACATTCAAATCTTTTGTAAATTTTGGGATACCCTTTAGTAGATGTGAATCTTGATATCCACCATAAGTTCATCATAGACACATGTCCAAAAGTTTGGTATACTTACAAAATAATCTATCTACGCCTATGCTGGTTTCAAAACTGTTATTGATATATTCATTCTAGAGTGTTTTTAAATGAAAATGATAAAAAATTTGAATGGTTTTTGTATCATTTTGGTCAGATTCAACTGATTAGCTTATTTACACATTATTTCAGTCTTTGTTTAAATTTGATTTGATTTAAAAATGCCTAGAAACGTGATATCTCATTTTGACAGATCTTGAGTAATTGCTTTGTTACAACAGAGATTTATTCAAAGTGATATCGCCAATATTGTTGAAGTTACCCAAAATGATTTATCAAAAATAAAAAAAAATTCCAAGATCCAATTGACGTGAAGGATCGCCCCAGAAGTGGCAGAAGTCGATGTATAACAGCTGTACAAGATCGACAGATAACCTTGATAGCTCGAAGAAATTGTCTGGAATCTACAATTGGAATTTCCAGAGAAATTGCTAGGCTTCAAGGACTGAATATTTCACGTCAAACAATAACACGCAGACTAAATGCGCTAAATTTCTTTCGTAGAAGACCCGTGTTCCCAAACTTACCTACCAACACAGAATGGTAAGGTTGCAAAGGGCTAGAGAAATGGTGCATCATGGTCCTAATTGGAATAACGTGATGTTCTCTAATGAATTACAAATTGGCTTGGTTTCTCATTTGCCAAGAACACTGCTTTGGAGGGCCCCATTACGACAATCACGACTAAAAACAGCCCAACCACGTGTCCCATTTGAAGCTGGTGGTATTATGAGTAGTATATGGACGCCCCTGCTGATTCTGGAGAGAAGAGTCACTGGTGCTGTGTACATCGAGAAAGAGTTAAATCTTGCTTGCGTCTATTCCGAGGGGCAGTAGGTGATACATTGATGTTTATACATTACAACACACCTCATTGTCGAACAGCAGTAGTACAAAATTTTCTGAAAGAAGAAAGATATATCCACATTACAGTGGCCCTCGAATTTCTCCGACATAAACATTATCGAACGAACATGCTTGGGACATTCTCAAAACAGGCATTACGAAGAGAAACAATCTCGTTATTATACTTCGGGAACTAAAAGATGCCCCTCGTGAGGAATTGGAGAGAATTCCGCAAGCCTAGCTCGACCAGTTAATCGGCAGTATGTCAAATCGCGTACAGGCATGCATGCAGGCGAATGGAGGTAATACTGATTATTAGTTTTATTAAAAATTAATTTTATCTATACTAATTTATTTTTAAATCTAAGTGGTACATTGTAAGTTTTTCACTCCAAGAGATTAAATCATTTTTTTGCATATATTTTATCTGTTTTTGATATTTTTTTATTATTGATAAGCATTGAAGCAAAGTGATGTTTAACTATCCATTAGAGTTTATATAAAGTATGTCCCTGTAAGTTGTATCCATATGAAAACATTTTTATTATTAATTTTACGAAAAAAGTTATTCTTCATAAAAAGCTCTGCATGGTCCAAAACCTAAGATTTAACCAGCAAATATCAAATTTTTTGAATATTATACGAGGTATGTCAAAAAGTTTGAATTTCACTCAAGAGTAAAGTAGCTTTATTTTTCACAATATTAAAAATTGCTATTATGAAACGTTGTTTGGAATTAAAAACTATATTTTAGTATGCAATTATATCTTTCTAATTGAAAAAAATATATTTTTTTTAATTTTGGATAACTAACATTATTTTCAGTTATTTCAAATTCAGATAACTCTTTTATTATTAATTTTACGAAAAAAGGTGATTCTTTTGCGAATAAAAAGTTTTGCATGGTCTAAGACCTAAAATACAACCATCTTATGTCAAATTTTATCAGTTTTATACGAGGTATGTCAAAAAATATGAATTTAGCTCAAGAGTAAAATACGTTTATTTTTCACAATATCGAAAATTGTTATTAGAAAAAGTTATTTAGAATTAAAAACTATGTTTCAGTATGTAATTACATCCTTCTAATTGAAATATTCTGAACTATAAAGGTACTTTACTTTTAATCTAAATTTATTTTTTTGACATACCTCGTATAAAATTGATAAAATGTGATATAAGATGATTGTATTTTAGGTTTAAGACCATCCAGAACTTTTTATTAAGAATCACTTTTTTTCGTAAAATTAATAATAATAAAAGAGTTATCAGAATTGAAATAACTGAAAATAATGTTAACTATACGTAATTTTTCTAAAAAAATTTTTTTTTCAATTAGAAGGATGTAATTGCATATTAGAATATCGTTTTTAATTCCAAACAACTTTTCATAATAGCAATTTTCAATATTGTGAAAAATAAAGCTACTTTACTCTTGAGTGAAATTCAAACTTTTTGACATAGGTACTTGAATCTTAGGTTTTGGACCATGCAGAGCTTTTTATGAAGAATAACTTTTTTTTTTAAATTAATAATAAAAAAGTTTTCCATACGGATACAACTTACAGGGACATACTGTATATAAAAATCAATAAAAAGATGAAATATTCCAATATTCCAAACTTTTGGACATAATATGTTTATTAATGTTCAGACTGTATTCCACATTTTATATAAGTAAATAGGTACCTTAAAGTGCAATTATTATAGTTTCATATTTTTTTAAATTTAGCTTTAATATCTCGATAACTCAAGCCATGGGCATGGTATTAATTTGGCAATCAGATATAACGTGTAATGTGTCGTAGTATGTGTGTTGAGTAAATGTCTTGTTACTTAATAAAGGCGACTTCATTGTTTTTACAAAGAAATAGGAAATTATTTTTATTTATTCTTCTTCTTAGAATGTCTGTCCGTTCCGAAAGTTGACAATCATTTTGGCTATGATGATTTTTGTTGGTTGCTATACGAAATCGTGTTGAGGTCTTTCGATATCATGCTTTCAGGTTAGCAATCCAGCATATTCTTCTTCGTCCTGGGGCCCTTTATTATTCAATTTTACCTTGCAAAATGCATTGGAATAGCTCGTATCTGCCTTGATTCCTTATTGTATGTCCCAAGCACTACAGCTTACCGCCCTTACCGATGTTGACCAAATCTGCGGTTCCGTTCATTCTCCGTAGCATTTCTTCATTAGTGACTTTGTCTCTCCATGCATTTATTAATTATTAATAAAGAAAAATTTCCCGGCTGGGAAAGCTAGGATTCGAACTCACAACCCTTGGGTCCAAACGTAGGCTCTGTTACCACTAATCCACAAAGGGGATATAATTTGTGTTAGTTCTTATATTTATAATTTTCTCAGTTTCCAATCGCAAACCAAAGTTTTCCCATTTTTTACAAATATGATTTTTTTATTAAACTCTTAATTATTAGTAAAAGTAAACAATTAATTTAAAAATCATAATGTTCTATAAAGAGTTTTAACTTAAAGTTTAAAGTTGCCACTATGTTCTTTTCAGGAAAACTTTCGAAACTCAACGAGAATTAGATGAGTTTAAACTGGAAATCCCAGGGCCCCGTGCACTCGGAAGTTGCTCTGATTGTTCTCCATGTCAAAACCTTCAACGGAATACATGATTAAGATAACAATTACAGAGTAGAATGTTAAATCAACGGAAGGTCGCCTAACTAACTACTCTAAAAAGAATGACATTTAAATTTTTAATTTTGCTTAGCGACATCGCATACGATTGATTCTCTAGAGGAAGGAGAAGCTACGGTGATGCATTAACAAATGTCTGTAATGGCTGGAAATGGCTAGATAGGTATTGTTTATTACAAGGAAACCTATATATAGGTAGAGGTATTACATCTCTATCGGAGTTTGGCAATTACAGTGGATAACTTATTCTATGCAATTTAATGCCGTAGAAAATATTTAATTTATCTTAAGTTCCAGAAAATAAACAATTTTATTAATATAATTGAAGAAAAGAGAGAGAGAGAGAATTTAGATCAAACAGCACCACTAATTGATACACCATTGATAAGCACTATACATTGATATTAAAAAAGGCGATTAGAATCCCACAAACTAGAGAAAACTGTAGTACTATTTAAAAAATCATAATTTACATATAGACCTGGATCCCGCGTACCACAAAAAAGTTGATTAAGAGCAAGCTGAAAATTGGTTAATAGCTTAACGGTGTCTAGTCGAACAAACTTTTATATATGGGAACACTGGAACAGAGGAAGTTTTGGAAGCACCAGCTTGGCATTTTAATGAGTGGAACACGAAGAACATGTCAAATGACAGGAATCATGTTGGTTAGTAATAGCAGTCTGATTTTTCATGAGAGTTTAATGAAAGGGTAAAAAATCATTTGGATGTTCTGTCCGACAAAATACATGGGACGTTTTCGTAATCTGACGTTGCAAATTTTTAAACTGTGTCACAAATAAAAAGTCCCCTGTTCCAGTGTTCCCGTACTGTTTCCGTTCAAAGTTTGTCCGACTAGACACCGTTAAGCTATTAACAAATTTTCAGCTTGCTATTAAACAACTTTTTTTGGTACGCGGGATCCAGGCCTAAGAGGCCAGGGAATCACTTGAATAACGTGACAATTTATGGTTTGTGGCATTGTCACATGTGTCACTGCCATTGTTTGTGTCATTGTGACATGGATCACGACATCTATGGCGCACAGAGGAAAGTTTGGAAAATGAAAACAGAAAAAACAGAAATAAACCAGTAACTGAATCTGTAATAATTTATTATTTATTAAATCGTACACAAAAACACAATATTATACAAACTTCACGAATTGTCAAAACGTTGACCCCAACTACACTAGCGCCGCCAAGCGGGAGCAACGGCGTACATTGCTGCCATTGATGGCCATTCAAAAACTTTGATTGAAATGGTTTTGTTAAATAATTTTTAATCAAGCTTTTTTTTAAGTCGTCTGTTTCTGAAATATTGAATTTATTCCAAACTTTTGAACCATACTGTAAAATGAATGTATCGCTACATACTTATATGAATATAATTTCTGTTGGACTTTACGATTATTTTAAGAGATATATTTGAATATCCGCCTACAGGTAGGTAATCTGTAAAATAAAGTCAGCAATCATTACTTCCAACTCCCAAACGGCTTTATCCAGAAAACCCTGAGATGGGGTCTTAATTGCAAATACATCTACATACACACACGGATGCCATTGGTTGTTCCGTCTGAGTGGTAGTTTTAATAAGGTTTCCAACCGGCTGAATATTGAGTTTCGCGGTCTCGAGCTCATAGCCGCATCATATCCTGACCACTTCCAGGTCGACCTCACTACGTCGGAGATTACGATCCCCTGGGAGCGAAGACTCTGAAATCAAATTGAGTTCGGATTGCGAGAGCTAGTCGCCACATGATACAACTGCTGGTGGCTATCTGATTCTCTCATACTTCTATAATTGCTTTCAAGTTTTTTTTCAATCTGGGCTTCATTCAGTTGCGAATTCTTTTGATTGAATAAGCAGCCTTATATTATTCGCTTAAATTCTACAAAAACATTAACCAATTGTAGAAATGGCAAAAGAGAATTAATATTGTACTCTTTAGTGATATTATTTTTATGTAAATAGTTTTAGAAATATATTTAGGTATAGTATATTTCAAGAATTTGCAACTATTTTGAATTAGGGATGAAAGCTTTGGCTTAAATGGTCCGATGTACTGAGAAAGTTAATAACAAATTCTTCTAATATTTGAAGCACTTTCTAAGATAAGCAAAAAACTGTTTTAACTGATAATGTGCTTTAGATTCATTTAGAGAAATATATAATATTAGTGCAAAAGTAGAAGAAAATTGCAAATCCTATTTTGTCTAAGTAGTAGTGTTAAGTATAACGTATGATCCAAAATTATTGTCACCATAGGTGGCTCTGAACGACAGAGATAGCTATACAGTGCATGTCTATTCTTAATTCAAATATATTTTCCAGTTTACGTCAACTTTGCAGTGTACGTCAACTTAACAAGAAAAGTTAGGTTATGTAGAGATGTTGGTGGTGGACATATACAGCATCATGTTTGATTTTATTTATTGTTGTTACTTATAATTTTGTTAATTCTTTTTATTTTTGACTAAAGTTATGTGTTAAAGGTTTTGACTGATTTTTTATGTTTTATAATGTTAATCAAAATTAATTGATAAAACAATGATATAAATTCAGATTAAAACAAGACATACGTAATTTTTTGCACGGCTAGCTTTGATCCCAATAATTATGGATCGCTCGTTATATTGATAAAAGAATGTGCTACTTTTGTTTTAGTCCAGGAAGTATCTGTTTTGAGATGGACGTTGAGAGGTGACTCATATTTTTTTGCAGAAATTGCTTGGAATTTACTCATATAATAATAATTAAGTTATCCTCCCACTCAAAAAGGTCCGGAATATTATTTAAATAATCAAAATGTCAAAAAATAAAGGCAAAATTCGATTTTTTTCTTGGTTTTCTGATGATTCCTTTAAAAGTATTCACTTTCGAGAAAAGTTGCACAAACATAGAAGTTGCATAATTAAATTTCCTATAATATGGAATTGGTTAAAAATTTTAAAAATCGTCACCTTTGTTGCAAAATAGTAATAATTGCGAAAAAAAACATAAAAAATCAAGTATTCGCATTTTACGGTTTTTAACCATTTATGCCACTCTTAGAAACTTCATATTTTATAGAGAAAAACACTATAGTATAGTAAAACAATACTGTAAATTTCATTAAGATAGTTTCAACAGATTTTGCAAAATAAATTTTGCAAATCCAGCTTTCGTAAAAAAAATTCATTTTTTCAAAATGTTGCAGGACTGAAAATTAAACAGATAGCAAGTTGATTTTTTTTACTTATAGAAGAATACTGTACCTTTCACTTGCAATTTGGATAATTCAAATTGGTTAACTACGACGACGTCAGGAATTTTTATAAATAAACATTAATTTTTTGTGCTACGCGCAGGACAGCGGTGTTATATTTACTTTCCACCAGTTGATTTCCACCAAAATTCCTTCCAATCTTTATCTAATATATTGTTTTGTTACTCTATATTTTGTTTTAATGTATTGTTTGTATTGTAATGTTTGTATTTTAATCTTTTAACTCCACAAAAATCAAACTAATTTGATTATTACATGTGAAATATTGTTTAAACAATTGCATATGTTTAAAAAGAATAAACTTTTATTCTCTACGTTAAAATATATGAACAAAGAAAGTTTTTGCTTAAAACAGTGTTATTTCAAAGGACAGAGTATGTGTTTTTATTTCGCAATAAACAAATTTATTTATATCGAAATGTAGTAAAAATTAAAATTTATCAATCATTATCAATGGTCATTGGAATGCCCAATAAAAGCAAACGTATCCGCTGTCCTGCGCGTAGCACCAAAAATTAATGTTTATTTAAAAAAAATCCTGACGCCGTGGTAGTTAACCCATTTTAATTTTGTAAATTGCAAATGAAATGTACGGTACTCTTCTATATGTTAAAAAAATTTAACTTGCTGTCTGCTTAATTTTCAATCCTGCAACATTTTGAAAAAATGAATTTTTTTCCGAAAGCTGGATTGAAAAATTTATTTTCCAAAATCTGCTGAACCGATCTTAATGAATTTTACAGTATTGTTTTACTATATTATAAATTTTTTTCTGGTTAGAATTCGAAGGCTCTATGTGTGCCATAAATGGATGAAAAAGATAAAATGCGAATACTTGTTTCTTTATGGATTTTTCGCAACTATCGCTATTTTGCAACAAGGGTGACAATTTTTAAAAATTTTAGCTAATTCTATATTGTATGAAATTTAATTTCGCAACTTTTATGTTAGTACAGCTTTTCTCGGAAGTGAATATTTTTAAAGTTATAATCAAAAAACTTAAAAAAATCGGATTTCTCCTTCATTTTTTGACATTTTGATTATTTAAACAATGTTCCGGACCTTTTTGAGTGGGAGGATAACTCAATTATTATTATATGAGTTATTTTTAAGCAATTTCTACAAAAAATATAAGTCACTTCTCAACATCTAAATGTACTAATATTTTTACAGATGCGCCTGGTCTACTGGGAATAAGCCACAATTATTGTTCTCAAAATTACATCTCAAAATACAATTTCCGAAGTGGAATTCGAAACGAAACTTCTGCAGAGGCGAACCAAAAGGAACAAGGGCTCAACACGAAATATGTATACTGATCCGCAAAAAACTTCTGAAATGCATAACTACTAAAGCCATCATGGTAGGGGAGCAAAGTATGCTAAATTTGCAGTCACTAGATCGTTATGGGGACCTATTGGGTTGTGATTATTAGGTTCTACAACTAAAAAAGTTAACAATACTTTCCATTTTAGTGGGAACTTTCCATTTTTAATTAAATTTTCCATGTCCAACAATCGTTTTTTCCGATTATAGCGTCATTTATACATAACTCTGCCTAAAATGTCTTTAATAAAAGTTGCTTATTTTTAGTAAAGAATCCAAATCCACCTCCGTGGAGTGTCGTGTTTGGTACCATTCGATAGATTTTTCAAAAATATTTTGAAAATGTATTTTGCAGTTTTTCGATCTGACGTTTATTTTGCAATATATCGCGGGGTTTGTATTTAAAATTTTCAATTTACCCCCCCCCCTCCACCCCTCTCCGTGGGGGTCATGTTTAGTACCATTCGATAGATTTTTGAAAAATATTAAAGAAGTATTTTTTATCAAGAATGAATAACCATTTTCAATCTGACTTTCATATAACTTGACTTTTCAATATATCTGACTTTTCAATAACGTATTTTTTAGTTTTTAGATCTGACTTTCATTTCGCGAAATATTCGCTCTTTTGTGAAACTTTTTGACTCACCCATTACACTCTTTATACACTCTGATACACACTCTTTTGCATGTACTTAACTTACCTTATCTTAATCTGACAATTTAGAGTATTTTTAAGGAAAGATTTTTTTTCGGGCCCCCCTTAACGAACTTTCCTTTGTTAATAGCCAATATGTGGTAGAGCTACATCTGCAGGGTAGCAGGTTTCTCCCCATATGATAATCTAACGCGCTCGAGTAACTGCAAAATCCCCGCTTGTGCTCCCCTACCACAGTGAGAGGCTGATAAAATGAACCTAACAATTATTCTTCTTTATGTGCCGTCTTCTACCGAAGGTTGGCGACCATCAAACGATAGGATTCTCTGTTTTGTGCCGCATATATTATGTTCGTAGCTTCTGGTATTTGAAACCATTCTCTTAAGTTTCTCAGCCAGGATTTCTTCTTTCTGCCCAAACCTCTTCTACCTTCAATCTTGCCTTCCACGCTAAGCTGCAGCGGACTGTACCTATCACTACGGAATACATGGCCCAGGTATGACGCTTTCCTCCATTTAACAGTTATTAACAATTCCACCTCTTTACCCATTCGTCTCAATACCTCTGTGTTGGTCACTCTGTCTGTCCAAGGTATTCTCAGTATGCGTCGATACAGCCACATTTCTAGAGCCGCTAACTTCTTTATAGTTGCTGCTGTTAACGTCCACCCTTCTACTCCCTAAAGTAGCGTAGAGAGTACGTAGCATTTCGTGGCGCGCCATCGGAGGTTAACGCTTAGGTTGCGGTTGCTTAAGAGCTTTCTCATGTTTATGAATTTTTATCTTGCTATTTCAATTCGGATCGTAATCTTTACGTCGACGTAGAGATTAGAAGCCTAACAATTAGAGAAAACAAATTAACGATCTTGGGACCTTTCAAGACAATTCCAACGCATAATGGAATAAGGCACTATCGTATGTTTTGTTTAAACCTTGCTCTAGAAAAGGTGACTTGAGAGTCTTAGATTAACACAGATAGAACTATATTTAACAAATCTGTGTCGTCGTTAAGGGCATTTGAAGACAGAATGGGATTAAATCGCCTCCTCCTCTATCTGTTCTCCTTCGTAAGGATGTAGTGGCGTCATGTAAGTCGTTTGACTATTTCTATCCAATCCTCTCTCTCTCCTGTGCGTGTTGTTTTGCTTCGGAGAACGAGTACCCAGTCATGTCCCCTATTTGGTCCGACCATCGTAATGGAGATCTTCCTCTGGATCTTCTGCCTTCTACGTTACCTTCAACTATCATTCGTTCCATGCCTTCCCTTCTTCTAGTTATATGTTCAAAATATCTCAGTATATTTTGGTTGATACTTGTGCTGAGTCTAGTTTTTATGTTAAGTTCGGCTAATATTGAATTATTTGTGCGATGTGCTGTCCATGGTATGCGCAACATTCTCCGGTAGATCCACATTTCAAATGCCATTATACGTTTTGAATCTGATTTTTTGATGGTCCAAGTCTATGAAGCGTAGGTGGCGATAGGAAATATTAACGCTCGAACAAGGCGTAATTTTGTGTTTTTTGTAATGTCAGTATTCTTCCATATTTTTGTGAGTTTAGCTGTTGCCAATTTGGCCATTATGATGCGCCTACGGATCTCGTCTTCGCATCCTCCACTGTTAGTAATAACGGAGCCTAAGTAATTAAATTGTCTGACCACTTCGTAACCTGCCAAGTCTCTTATCTCTAAGGGACTAAATATAGAGGCCCAAAAGACCAGATATATGTTTTATACTAGGTCAAACAACCTGACATCTAGAAGGAAAATAATTGACGATTTGAACTGGAAGGTGTGGACAACTTCACATATCTAGGCTTTTTGTGGATGAAAGATAACAACTTTAGCGAAAAAATTAACCCCCTCGCTGCCTATCGAGAGGATGGAACTCGGCTAGGAGCCATTCTCTTGAACGGCACCTAACTAAAGCAACCATATCTCTCGCTGGCGCGTGAACGGCATCTGACTGAACTTACCATATACAGGGTGTCCCCGAAAATAGTGCGTTCCTTAAAGGGATAGGTAGAAGGCACAATGTAGAGAAAAAATCTTATAACATTTTTTTCTAAATTGATCCGTTTGACCAAAAAACGAATATACATTTTGATATGCCAAATGAAGTCTGGCAACAACGCGCAACTCAAAAATCTAAAGATTAAAAAAGTAGGTTTTTAGATCAGTTGCATCTGGTAGGTAAGATAATGTAAATATCAACCAAACCCATATCCATTATTTTGCAGGTGGCTACCTACGATGTCAACAACCCCAAAAATCACACCTGCAAGTAAATAAACAAGGGGTTATTAGGTTATATTTCCACAGTCACAGCAAGTTCTTCTAGGCTACGTTGGCATGTCATTCAAATTTATGAAAATAAAAATTTACTTATATGGAGAACAATGTAATGTTTTCCTTGGAAGTGGTTAACTTTAGAAAAAAATGCTATAGGATTTTTTGTTCTAAATTGTGTATTATATCCATACCTTAAAGGAACGCACTATTTTCGGGGACACCTTGTGAAAAGGAGAATCCTCCAGGTATCAAGACAACTTAGAGGATGATTTAAAATCTATTCCAGTTAAAGAACTGGGAAAAGTTGTCAGATACAGGGGTGAATTGAGGATGGTTCTGAAGCAGGCTGGCTTATAATGAGCTGTGATGAAACTTAAACTTAAGAAGACGAAATATATGGTCATTAGGCAGTTGACATACTAACGCTATAACGTATACCAATCAGGTGGACGTGATGTGATAACCATGAATTTTGTCTCTCTTGAGTTTTATTTTGATGCCTAAAGTGTTTTATTTATTTTTGCACGATTGATCATTTTTGACTGTTTACCGACAGATTTTACGTCAGTAGGTGACATTTACTAGCAACTCGACGGTAAGTAATCCAACTCGACGGTAAGTACTCCAAATCGACGGTAAGTAATTCGCTTACCGTCGAGTTAAAAAATCTCTTAATTTTAATTTATTTTTGAAAGAATAAAGAAAACTAACGAATTATTTATGAATATTGAAACTTATGGTACAATTTGTTAAATTATTTAATGAAATCCCACTTGTTTGGGCTGTGGTTTCACTTGTGCTTCCATCAGAAATTTCTCAAATTGCTCCCGTGTAAAAATGCTCGCTTTCTTAGGCCTATAGCCAACATTTTTTCTCTTCAAATACGCGATCAAAGTTGAAAACTTGGAAATATCAATGCCATCATAAAGAAGAACGATGGATTTAATCATTGAATATTATGCCCAGAGGCTTCCAGGAGCTTTCAACTGCATATGTCTTTGAACGAAATATGCCAATAGAGTCTTTTCTTTGATTCTTAAATTCTTGCCTTCGCACCATTTTTTAAAACTTTGGTAGGTATTTTGATAACGGATTTTGGATTTTTCGGGAATAATTGCCGAACACCCTTCTTCCCAAGCCCGTTCAATTTCTTCAAATTCACTTTCGCTCATATTTTAATTTATAATAATAAAAATTGTACTTAAAATTATTGACAACTAAATAAAAACAATTCTCCATTGTTGTTATGCACCCTAGTTACTAGCTAACCACCAAAGTATCTATCTTGATAAAATGAATGAAACTAGTCAATATGACGAAAATGTTCAATTTTATAATTTATAATGGTTTCAATCGTGCAAAAAACGTTATAAGCATGTCGAACTAGGCCCGGTCTGGCCAGGGCGGCTGGTCGGTGATCGCCGAGGGCCTCCGGCTGAAGGGGGCCTCCAAAAGCCAAAAAATTCAAGTAAACAAAAGTTTTTTTATTATAAAAAATTATTTTGTTTTACTGTTTCACAGCGACGTAATACAGCAAAAACAATTTTAAATAAACAATAACCCACTTTTTATTAAATTACAGCTAAGGGTAACCCCTAGGTTACCTAGGTATAATAAAAAAGTAATAGTAAGTCGCTCGGTGCTCGAGGTAGTCACCGATCCCACCGCTCCGCACCGTTCGGCTTAAGCTCAGCGCTCAGCGGTAGTGACTCGACAACGCCGCGCCGGCGCCCTGGACTCAAGCAGACAGCTACGACGCGACATTCTCTGCGCGCGCACCTGCTGTCAGTTGAGTTGACCTGCTGTCGATGAGTTGATGTGAGTTGTGAGTTATGACATATTGTTTGAAATTGAAAGGTGAATTTTTCAGTTTATAAAATGAAACGTGTGCACCCAAGTGGTGCAAGTAAAAAAAAAAAGAAAAAGAGGAAATCTTTCGAAATAAAACAAAGTTCAAAAAGTTTGAATTTATGGTTAGCTGGTTCCAGTTCCAATCCTGCAAACAATGAAAAATCGCAAACAGGTAGGCGGAAATATCAGAAGCTTTTTATGAGCATATAAGCACAGACAATATACAGATGTAGCAAAATTCTAACCACACTTATCTCGACACTGATCACTTTTCAGGAGAGAGAAAAAACTGTATATTTTCTTGTTTTCAACCTAAAATTTAATAAAAAAAAAACGTAAAACTGAAAAATGTTAATTGTATTACTATTAAATAGTTAATTTTTCTTAAAGACTTCATTTTCATATTTTATTAAACATTTTTTAAGATATACGTGGGGTTCAGCTATTTTTCTTTGTTGAGATACGGTCTTGTTCTTTATAACCTCACGTATCTCACTGCGTGAGACTGCTGTTAACAGTAAATTTGAAGATAGCAATATTGATTTGGAATTACAATTGGACTTTACGGAAAGAAGAATTTCAAAAAAAAAAACGAATGCCCCGGGGAACAATCAAGTGATGATGCTCCTGAAATATCAGCAGCTCAACATTTCAAGCATGTATTTTCAATATTTTAGACTGTGCTAGAACAAGCATAGAAGAAAGATTTTGCCCAAACAGAGAAATTTTAGAGGACCTTTCTTGGTTAAATCCAAGAAAATTTAATGACATAATGACGATTAAAGATTTTCCGGCTGGAGTCCTCTCTTGTATCTCAAAACTTTGCAATGTTGAAAGAAGTATATTATTAATAGAACTTAAACAACTTGCAGATCAGTACAAAAGTTTCATAAAAGTTGTAAACACTCAAGATGAACAGATCCCAGACGAAGAATCAAACAAAGCAGAAGAAATTTTAAAAGACCGTGAACTCGATTCGGAACCTGAATCAGAACAAGACAATTTTCGTGGTTTCTGCAATGCCAGCAAAAAATGTTTCAAGTGTTTGTCATATGCCTTCTCAGTTCTTTTTGAACTCTCTGGATCAGGATTGGTCACTAACTTATATGTAGTTTATAAATTTATCCTAACGATACCCTGTACACAGGTTACATGTGAACGGGTTTTTTCTAAGCTAAAAATAATAAAGAATCGTCTTAGGGCTAGTTTAGGCCAAGACCTTATGTCTAGCCTTATTTTTATGAACATAGAGAGAGACTTGTTTTCTGACATCGACAAAGAAGAAATCATTAATGTCGTGGCCAGTAGTAGTGACGAACTTAAAAGAAAACTGATGCGATAGGCTAGGCAATCGTTGAAAAGGCTACTATCACTATGGTAGGAATTTTTGTCGTGTTTATACGGTTAACACATTTTTTTTAACTTCTTTATGTAATAATTATTTATGTTATACTTATACTTCTATTACACTAGGCCATATTTTAGTATCAACGTACACTAGGGCGTTGCATTAAAGTTTTGTTTAATATAATGCAGCGTTTTTTTGCCTTGTGTTTTTATCGACACTAGGCCATATTTTAGTATCAATGTACACTAGAGTGTTGCAATAAAGTTTTGTTTAATGTAAAATGCAGCGTTTTTTTCATTGTGTTTTTATTGTCATGTTAGTAGTTGACCTTTCATTTAACTATCGTTCTGTTTTAGTCAACTATTATTAAACAGTACTGCATTTAAAATTGATTTTTGAAGTAGTTACATTTATTAATAAATTAAAATTTGGTGCTGATGTAAAGGTAAAATATTTTAATCATTTTAGCCTCTGGATTGTTGATATACAATGTCAATGTCATTTAGAGGTACAGAATTACCTAACCAAATAGAATCGCTAAGATCTTTAAATTGCATTTTAAAATATTTAGCAATTATTCAATTTCAACCAAATTATTAAAAATTTAAAAGCATTTAAAACCACGTTATCCGCATGCAGCAAACATAGGCTAACTATTGTTGCCGTGAGAGGAACCCATGGTCCTCGTTCTATTTCCGGGAGGGGGGGCCTCAAATCACCATCTAGCCGAGGGCCTCCAATGGAGCCAGACCGAGCCTGTGTCGAACGTTAAGGGTAATCGATCTCAGACAATAATTGAAGTCGTCGCTCCGCTCCTCCTCCAAACAATTTTCTTCGATCGGTATAAAACCCTTACCGTTCTCCATACTTAATATACTATTAACTTTTTATTTAAGTGTATATAGATATATTTATTTAATTGTTTTTCTTGTATATTATCTCTAAGCAGAATTTCTCCCTTGAGTAAAACCACAAATCTAGTGACTAATTACCGTTTTGAAAGAGCTGAACCTTAAGAAAGCTCCACAACTTTAAATTAGCCATTTATTCAAATTAAATCTAAAGTACCACATTAAAACTTTATTTCTAAATAACTGATAACACGTACAAATAACGCGTTACTCTACAGTAACTCTTCATTACAATATCTACTTAAGACACTAAATTATACTACAAGATTTCGTCTCGTAAACTGTCTAAAACTTTTATGAAAATGAAAATTAATATGAGTTACACTTTGTAATGTTTAAAATTTCATCTCGAGGGATGAGTTTGTCATAGATGACGCGCAGCTAGTGAAATATTTGGCGCTGATAAAATATGTATTGTTTTGTTTGCATAGAACCAAAGTTTTGTTGAGGTTTATCTGAATAGAACTGGTATCATAACTTACTTGAATGCAATGAAAGTTAACTTATATTATACAAACTGATCAGTTATTAATACGACACAAAGCTAAGTGTTAAAGATAATATGCAGTTGGTGCAAATGAAAGGAATAAATTCATTATTTCGTAAACCGGCGACTTTAAGGAAAAATCCCGAAACATGTCGATTTTTATTTTTAAATTATGATATTTTGCATCTGGTCGTGATGACGTAATCGATGATTTTTTTTAAATGAGAACAGGGGTGGTGTGCTAGCTCGTTGGAAAGGTTATTCAATTCTCTATTCAGTAATATAAACATTGACATTAATTTTTAGACAGGGTGTCCAAAAACAATTTTTTTAAATTAAATTAATTGACATAAAAAGAAGAATGCATGTAATTTATTTAATTTAAAGTACATATACTACTGTCAGAAAACAGGAAAAACATGTTTATTTGAAAAATAAACATTTCTTTTCGCTTAAATTCAATGTTCAAGCCAGCTCCCGCTAGGCACCTGCTTTTTGGAAGTTTGAACATTTAATTTAAGCGAAAAGCAATGTTTATTTTTTAAATAAATATATTTTTCTGTTTTCTGACAGTAGTAAACGTATTTTGAATTAAATAAATTACTTTCATTCTTCTTTTTTATCAATTAATTTAATTTAGAAAAAATTTTTTGGACACCCTGTATAAATAATGATGTCAACGTTTATACTACTGATTAGAGAATTGAATAAAGTTTCAAATGAGCTAGCACACGACCCCTATTCCCACTCGTATGATATATATGACAAAATATCATAATTTAAAAATAAAAATCGACCTGTTTCGGGATTTTTCCGAAAAGTCTCCGATTTACGAAATAACGAATTTATTCCTTTCATTTGCACCATACTGTATGCATTAATTGTGTATAATAGAATAGTTTGCAACTAGAAAAATTATAAAAGGCAAAATACTTTAAAAATCATTTTATTTTTTTAGGTTTTTCGTATTTCAAATTTTTTTCTGAGTCTGACTGCCTTGGCCAGCCAATTAGCCAGACATTATTTAAATTATTGCAGTTGAATATTTCGTTTGCTAATTTAAATTTAGTTAAGTCTACTTTTTATTTTTATTATTTTAGTTATTTTCATAAAATTAATAATATCATGACCGTGTGCCGTACTAAGGCTGTGGATCTGAATTAAGCATTACAAGACATAGTGGGTGGAACAGTGTCATCCGCAGCACATCAACACAGTACTATTGAACAATAAGACAGGTGTGACTATTTGATCGCACAATTATATTCATTTGACTGTATACGCTGTGAGCTCGTACGTAGAGGGGATATTTATAAATTCGCGAGCGCCAGTAGTGGCAAGTCTGTAAACGTTTACCGGAAATTTGACATAAATGTCAAAGTGATTAATTTAAAATTAAAATTAAAAACATTAATTATAAACAATATTAGTTGGTCAAAGCTGTGGTATATATTTTTACCTTAAATATACTTACGTTTTAAATACTGAATTTACGTTTTTTTACTGTTCCGTAATATGTAATTATAAATTAATCAGCGCCATCTACACGATAATTGTGAAAGTATCCGAAGTAAGAAATTATATTTCATCAATAGAACGTCAAAATGATTAGCAAAATCTTAAAAAAATCTGTTACAATTTAATTACTTTTTAGCGTTGTAAATATTAAGCGATAACAATTAAATAATGAATTTAAAAATTACCGGTGAAAGTTGAATTAGTAATCCGCCAGGAGCGACACCAGCGAAGCTCAGAGCGTATATTAAAATAACTCCTTAAATTTTAAAGGCCTAGTGGAAGCGTCACGACGTAGGGACAGCCCTAAACACCTTCTGCGAATCGCCTAGTAAATTCGGTAAGAGTTGTTGCAAGGACGTAACATTGCCCTCATCCATAAGAAATGAAACGCTCTAGAACCGTGCCGGAACTGGAACTGGATGCTTGTGTCGGCAACTGGACCCTTTTAAATAACCTCTTTCATCATATTTTAGACAAATGATATTTTAGATAAACCATATTTCTTGGTAGGTGAGTTGGTCATTTAATAGTGTCTTTTGTTACTAGATAGATAAGGTAACGTGTTGAACCTTGTAGTTTCAATGCTTTTCCGGAAGCTGGCAGTTTGTATTGAAGTTCTATAACTTGATAAAACTTCCTTCATAGGTTATATGCCAAACCTTCTGCATCTTTAACACTAGTCGGAATGGTATGGGCCAGTGAGTAGTCATCTGGAAGTGTGAATGGATCTTACTTTTATTGAGTGGTAGCATATCTTGCTTGACTGGCACCTGCATAGGTTCCCATGAATTTCTCAAATGTGAGGTAAAGTAGTTCTTGCACTTGGTGTACTTTCACTTCTTGTCGTGGTCTCCTTCGAATGTTTCCAGCTGGTTATGGTATACTATCATCGGTTTTTTGCCTCTTAATCCTGCTTATTTAGTAGAGACATCATTAGTCTTCTCCCTAATAAGATACGGATGTTCTTCGACATAATAAGATACGGATGTTTGTCAGTCGTGTAATACGACCGATATTATGGCTGTATCCTGTAACAAAATTATTGGCTTTTGTATTTCTAGATATAAGTATAAAATACTTTGTTATTTCAAATAAGCCACCCGTATAGTTTCTTCTTCTTGTTATACTTAAAAAATGCTAAATATGATTCTTGTAGTATTTTCTCTATACAAATGACGAAATAATTGAGGTGTTCCATACTTGAAAATTATGTGTAAAATGACGGTATTTTATACCATGATTATTGCCCAACTTAAGATTTATTTCATTTTTAATCCATATTTTGAACTATGAACCTAAAATTAATATTGAAAAAACTCATCGATTTCGGAAAGAGTTTGAGAAATTTAATTATTCTAGAGCAACCGTATTACCAGAAAACATAATTTTTTGTAAGGTAAAATATCCATCTCAAATGCAAAAAAAAATTCTACAGAAAGCAAAAGAAGAGGACAAGACTAAATATTAAATGGAAAGAAAAATGGCAAAAAGCATTTGTAGATCATGAAAACGAAAAGTCATTTAGAAAAACATAGAGCAAATAGAAACAAAGAAACTCAGGATTTTTTTCAAGAAGTTCGAAATAACGGCAATACAATAGGAAAAAGACCCTTTTTATAAATAACAAAATGAAGAATTATTGTAAATGGATGAAAGGAGGATTTTGAGGAAGTATTAAATGTAGACTATACATCTACGTTGGTCAAAAAATTGGTCGAAAACTTTGTTCTTCTTCATATTAGCTGGCCTTCATATTAGCTGGACCAATGCGTGCTACCGGTGATGATCTATGGTGCAAAAAGATCGCTCACAAAGAAAAAAGCACAAAAACTAAGAGAATGAAGCGATCAATGATAGGGGCCACTCTACGAGACAGGATTAAAAACGAAGATCTACGAGCTAAAACCAAAGTCATAGACGTCATTGAAAGAAGCTGTAACTTAAAATGGAAATGGGCTGGACACGTTGCCAGAATGAAGGACGGAAGATGGACTTGCAAACTAGTGGAATAGAGACCAAGATCTGATAAACGTAGCAGAGGAAAAACACCAACATGATGGCAAGACGACTTACGAAAGACAACAAAAACTGGATACAGAAAGCACAAGATAGAACACTTTGGAGACAAACAGGGGAGGCCTATATCCAGCAGTGGATCGAGTGAGGCTGATGATTATACATCTACATAATGTGAGTATCATTCACCGTCCATCCACCTCTTCTCTGGAGGAAATAAAAAATTAAATAAACTATTAAAGAAACTGTCTGGGAATGAAGGAATAAATCCAGAACTAATTAAATATGGAGAACCAAATTAGCAGAAGAATTATATACATTTTTTAAACATATTTTTATCATTATGCACCTCTTTTATTCATATTTTATTTTGCAGCAGTCAATTGACTTATCTTAATACCATAAAACTAGCTAAGCATAAAATTAGCAGAAACATTATATTATTATATACATTTTTTATACATATTTTTATCATTATACTTTTTTTGTCCATATTTCACTTTGCAGCATTCACTTGACTTACCTGGCCATAAAATTAGGCCGTCACAACATTTTGATAAAAAAACTAAATTTCTACGGTAATCGAGGTATTTCTTTGATTTGGTTCCAATCTTACTTGGATGATAGGAAACAACTGGTTAGAGCAAATGATACAGACTCTAGTCTCAAAAACATTGTATGTGGGGTGGGTACCTCAAGGATCAGTATTGGGCCCTCTATTTTCCTTATCTTTATTAATGACATCACTAGTTTTAAAATCGATGGAAAAATCTTTCTTTTTGCTGATGATACCAGTATCACTTGGAGAAACTCGAATATTGCAACTCTTCATGCTACTATAACTTCTGATCTGCTTACAATAAAAACCTGGTCTGACTCTAATTTACTCTGATTTAACGTAGATAAAACAGTAGCATTATCTTATAAAGTAGCTCTCTAACCCTTACTTCTTAAAACAGCCAGATCATTACTGTTGATTCTGTAAAATTTCTTGGTATTTTTTTAGACAGCAACCTTAAATGATCCCTCCATATTAATTTCTTAAGGAAGAAACTATCTTCAGCTTGCTATGCTATAAGATCTGTTTCGAATGAACTTAATTTAGCATCTTCCAAAATAACATATTTTTCTTTGTTCGAGTCACATCTTCGTTATAGTCTTCCCTTTTGGGGTTTTGGTACAGCTGCCCAATTCGATGTTATTTTCAAATTACAAAAAAGAGCAATAAGATATCTGTTTGGCCTCAGAAGAACAACACATTGTAGAAGTTACTTCAAAGATCACAGATTTTTAACCCTTCCGTCTTTACGTATTTTAGAAACTGTTTGCTTAATTCGTAAACATATACATGTCTTTCCACCAAGACCTAATCATGACTACTTCACAAGAAATTCTACCTTTGACGTCTATTTACCGACCCCGTCATCTGAGTTAGTAAAGAAATCTATATTATATTCCGCAAAAAAACTTTACAACCATCTCTCTCTACAACTTAAATCTGCAGCATCTTTCCCCAAATTCCGTAAAATGACAAAAGCCTACCTATCCGAAAGACCATATTATGCAGTAGAAGATTTTCTTAATCAATAACTAAGAAATTACAGTACCCTTTGCACAAGTAGTATTTTTAAACGCTTTTATTTAGTTTAGTAGTTTGCGTCAAATCTTTAGACGTTAATTTGACTGCCTTTTCTTCAAAGCAAAATGAATGAAAATTTGCAGACATATGCATTCGCGGGAACAATACACGAATAGTCAATAAAAAAAAATTTTCATGTTTATTAATTGTTTAAATAAAGAAAAACGATTTTAATGGAAAATGCTTAAATTCTCTTGTTTTTTACAATGTAAGAACTTGAAACTTTTACGGATTGTATAGCTAATGATATGAACAATACATAATTTCACTTTTTACGTTAATTGTTTATGTTATGCTTCTATGATAAACAATAAAGTTTCATTTATTAATTTATTATATATTTTTAAACATATTTTATTAAACATGACGATATATTTTAATGTTTGAAAAGTGTAAGACTAAAAAGTAAAAAATAAAAAAATTTGAAAAAAAAATTTTTAAGAAACGCTTTTCTTTAGTTACGAGTGACTAAAATTAAAAATATTATTAAAAAATTAACCAAAAAGCAAAAAAAAAATTGAAAAAATCTAACACTTGTTAAAGAAAAGCGTGGGGCGAAAACCGTTTATTCGATAAACAAGCGCCACACGCTTTTCTTTGACGGATGTGTTAGATTTTTTCAATTTTTTTTATTTTTTGCTTTTTAGTTGATTTTTTTTATAATATTTTTAATTTTAGTCACTCGTAACTAAAGAAAAGCTTTTCCTAAAATTTTTTTTTCATATTTTTTTATTATTGTTATTTTTCATCTGTATTTGGGTGTAATATGCAGCAGCTTAACTTTTAAACTTAATTACTAGGTAGACTATGCAATTTTAAATTTATTTAAATTTTTAAATTTTGCAATTGATTAACTGTTTAACTTCATTATTATTATTTTTTTTAATTTATACTGACGATTTATATAATTTTAGTAAATTGAATTGTTACTGTTTTGTTTTCTTGACTTTTTGTAAGCTTTGTCGATAAAATTGTACAATTTTTCATGGCAATAAAGCATATTTCTATTCTATTCTATTCTGAGATGACACTAGAATTAGTGTTGAAAAACTTATTGATTTCAGAAATTGAGTTATTCTAAATACCAGAAAATAGAATTTTTTTGTAGGATAAAATATCCATCTCACAAAAAAATCGTTTATAGAAACTGCTCTATCCTAATGCATTTACACATGAGAATCAATTATTTATCAATTTGTATGTGGAGAACGTGCTCAGGCTTTCGAGAGCCAGGAAGATACTAATAATAATTCATTTTGCGTGTTTCTCAGAAAAGCTGTTAAACTCATAGAACCTTTCCAACATTTTCCGACAGGTCAGGTCCAGCTCCGATAATTGTATGTAGATCAAGAAAAAAAGTAAGATAGTAGGTAAGATATCTGAGGACATCCAGATATCCATAAACCAAGGCTATTAAATTTCTTGCATCAATCCTCATCCAGCTCCCCGAAGGCATACCCTATTACAAACAAATTTAATTAACAGTCTTGAAACAGTTCCATTAAAACAGTTCCATCTAAATCAAAACCCTAACACTGCTCGGCTGAGATAATAATTGTTCGAAAATCAAGTCAACTAGTTTAGTGTTACAATTGTTCTTTTATTTAGCTTTATGATTTAGCATAGACTTTATTTATATCTTAAAGCAAGGCAGATGCAAGTAGCAAACATTTCCTTGTAATCGCCAAACTGAACCAAACCGAGTGGTTTGATACCAAATGCAAGGAAGCTATGAATAAGAGAGGGAATGCAAAAAAATGCTACAGAAAGAAAAAGAAGAGGAAGAGGAGAAGACTAAAATATTAAATGGAAAGAAAAATGGCAAAAATCATTTGTAGATCATGAAAATGAAAGCTCATTTAAAAAAACGTAGAGAAAATAGAAACAAGATTTATACACAAAGAAACTCAGGATTTTTGTCAAGAAGTTCAAAATAACGGCAATACAATAGGAAAACTGCCCCTTTTTATAAATAACAAAATGAAAAATTATTGTAAATAGATGGAAGGTCTCATCTACATTGGTCTAAAAATTTTTCGAAAACTTTTTTCTTCTTCATATTAGCTGATCTTCATATTAGCTGGACCAATGCGTGCTACCGGTGATGACCTATGGTGCAGAAACATCGCTCACAAATAAAAACGCACAAAAACTAAGAGTAGCTCAAAGAAGAATGGAGCGATCATGAAATACTTCAAAGATCTACGAGCTAAGACCAAAGTCATAGACGTCGTTGAAAGAAGCTGTAACTTACAATGAAAATGGGCTGGACACGTTGCCAGAATGCAGGATGGGAGATGGACTCGTAAATTAGTTTAACGGAGACCAAGAGCCGATAAACGTAGCAGAGGAAACCACCAACACGATGGCAAGACGACTTACGAAAGACAACAAAAAACTGGATACAGAAAGCACAAGATAGAATACTTTGGAGACAAACAGGGAGGCCTATGTCCCGTAGTGGATCGATAGGGGCTGATGAAGATACATCTACATAATGTAAGTATCATACATCGTCCATCCAGCTCTTCTCTGGAGGAAATAAAAAATAAAATAAAGTAGTAAAAAACCGGTCTGGGAATGAAGTTATAAATCCATAACTAATTAAATATGGAGAACAAAAATTAGCAGAATAATTACATACATTTTTTATACATATTTTTATCAATATACTTTTTTATCCATATTTTACTTTTCAGCATTCACTTGATTTACCTGACCATAAAATTAGGAAGTCAGAAACCAAGACACTAAAATTAGTGTTAAAAAACTCATTGATTTCAGAAATCGAGTTATTCTAAATACCAGAAAATAGAATTTTTTTGTAGGATAAAATATACAATTCACAAAAAAATCGTTTATAGAAACTGCTCTATCCTAATGCATTTACACATGAGAATCAATTATTTATCAATTTGTATGTGGAGAACGTGCTCAGGCTTTCGAGAACCAGGAAGATACTAATAATAATTCATTTCGCGCGTTTCTCAGAAAAACTGTTAAACCCATAGAACTTTTCCAACGTTTTCCGACAGGTCAGGTCCAGCTTCGATGATTTATGGAAAATATTACTGGGCGACTTCTGGAAGAAAAGTAACGAATTTCGCATCTCCCTAAGGTAAAAGACTCGTAGCCAATAGGGTCCAAGCAAGGGATTACGAGTTTTGGCCACTTCGCGTTCTGGATATTTATTATTTTTGTACCGTGTATAGGACGGATTTTTAAATATAAAGGTTGATTAATTGTTTTGTAATGTTGGAACAAACAGCAAGTTTTGGTGCAATATTATTCTGATTATTTCATTCATAGGAGATTCAGACCAATAGAAACCTACAGAAATAAAAATTAAACTGATTATTTTTTAATGATTTTAACTTAAAAACGTATAGTAAGATATTTGATCACGTGTTTAATTATGTCCAATCAGATTAAAATTATACTGAGAATTATCTACTGTAGAAAATTACCCATAGAATTTTTTGAAGTTATACTGCTTTAGGCGCGATTGGGATTGAGGGTGAATTTATATTGATCTGCGCGCATGCGCACACCGACAGTATGGTATTAGTCGTTATACGGGCTCTGATTGGGTGTTGAAATGATCTGTCAATAATAAATAATTGTTCAATATGAAGGTAAACAAATGTATAATATATTAGTTTTATTGTTGTGAGGACAGAAACAACAAAGTTTATAATTGTAGTGACATTTAAATAGTTTTTAAAAGCAACAGGTACGTAATAATTGTAAATGTATCATAGGTACCTACCTATTTGAACATACCAAAATACATAGTATGTAATATTTTATTTACATAATTTGATTACCATCAAAACTTCTATCAATTTTCACCTAATATATTGTTTTCTTACTCTATTTTGTTGTATTTTTTCAATTCTAAATCATGTCAATTCAAAATCAAAATAATTTAATTTAATTCAAAAATGTCAAAAGCTTAATCCGTTAAGTTAGTCGATCTTCGCACATAATGACACATTGCCTCCGTGGCGAAGCGTTTAAGGTGAATGAACCCCAATATACCAACCGCACTGATAACTGGTTCGAATCCCAATAAAGACTTTTATTTTTTTATTTTTTTTTATACATTTTATGATTGTAAGTATATTTATTATATAAGTTTATTTTCAGAAAATACGTATTTAGTTAAAAAATTTTCCGAAAATTAATGTTCAGAAATCATTTGTGGCATTTTTAATGTGTTGGTGTGTGTTTTATTCTTTTATTATTTTAATTTTTGGCACTGTTTTAATAAAAATGTTTGAGAAGTAGTAAGTATAAATTAGTTTAATATTTAAAAAAAAGTATATTAATTTCGTTTAAATCATATAATAGAAGTATAACTTCTTTCACACACACATTCTTTTTAAGTAGATTGTTTCTATTTAATGGCAACCAGTTTCCTAGTTTTGACAACTGTCACATTTAAGAAAATATCTATAATATACGTACTAAAAAATAATCTTACGAATATCACACGATAGTAAGAATAAATAAGAAAATAATGCTTCATCTTTACTCAAAGTTGTCATTGGGCAATAGCCACTCGAGCCCTGCTGGCTCTCGTGTCTATTGCCAGACAACAAATTTTCGAAAAACTGTCTCATTATTTTCAATTTATTCTCACTCTCTTGTGATATTATACCCGATTATTTCATTCATAGGAGATTCTGACCAATAGAAAGCTACAGAAATATAAATTAAATTGATAATTTTTGATAATTTCCCGTCGTCAAGTGTATTACGTCAGATGCCCTTCGTTGCTACGAAAAAATACATTCAGTGACATTAATGACAATTAATGTTTTAAAAATTATAAAAGTGATGACTTTCAACCGTGAAATATTTATAACAACTGTGTGTTTAATTGTACTAATTTTGTACTTACATAAATAAATTACAATAAAATTTTGGTTTTGAACAGTTTTATTCATGAAATAATCGCAACAAATTGCACTCGATCTTTAAAATTAATATAGAATTTTAGAGCTCTTGTGCAATGACTACTGATTATTTCATTCATAGGAGATTCTGACCAATAGAAAGCTACAGAAATCTGAATTAAATTGATAATTTTTGATAATTGCCCGTCGTTAAGTATATTACGTCAGATGCCCTTCGTTGCTACGAAAAAATACATTCAGTGACATTAATGACAATTAATGTTTTAAAAATTATAAAAGTGATGACTCCCAATCGTCAAATATTTATAAAAACTTTGTGTTTAATTGTACTAATTTGTACTTACATAAATAAATTACAATATAATTTTGGTTTTGAACAGTTTTATTCATGAAATAATCGTAACAAATTGCACTCGAACTCTAAAATTAATATAGAATTTTAGAGCTCTTTTGCAATTACTACTGATTATTTCATTCATAGGAGATTCTGATCAATAGAAAGCTACAGAAATCTAAATTAAATTGATAATTCTTGATAATTGCCCGTCGTCAAGTATATTACGTCAGATGCCCTTAGTTGCTACGAAAAAATACATTCAGTGACATTAATGACAATTAATGTTTTAAAAATTATAAAAGTGATGACTTTCAATCGTGAAATATTTATAACAACTGTGTGTTTAATTGTACTAATTTTGGTACTTACATAAATAAATTACAATAAAACTTTGGTTTTGAACAGTTTTATTCATGAAATAATCGCAACAAATTGCACTAGATCTCTAAAATTAATATAGAATTTTTGCCCTCGTGACACTTTGACATTATTTCACTCGCCTTCGACTCGTGAAATTAAAACTGTCAAGGTGTCACTCGGAAAAAATTCAATAATTTTAGAGCTCTTGTGCAATTACTACTGATAATTTTTGATAATATCCCGTCGTCAAGTATATTACGTCAGATGCCCTTCGTTGCTACGAAAAAATACATTCAGTGACATTAATGACAATTAATGTTTTAAAAATTATAAAAGTAATGACTTTCAACCGTCAAATATGTATAACAACTGTGTGTTTAATTGTTTGTACTAATTGGTATTTACATAAATAAATTACAAAAAAATTTTGGTTTTGAACAGTTTTATTCATGAAATAATCGCAACAAATTGCACTCGATCTCTAAAATTATTATCGAATTTTTGCCCTCGTGACACTTTGACATAATTTTGACATAAATTAAAACTGTCAAAGTGTCACCCGGGAAAAAATTCGATAATTTTAGACCTCTTGTGCAATTACTACTGAAAATTTATTCCACTTATTCAGCTGTATGAATAGAAATATCCACACACAAAAAAACGAATTTTTGCTAGTTGCTTAAGGCTCTAACTTAGGTCTCTTATTCTTTTTATATTTTTTTTTATAAATGAACCTTTATGACAATTAAGTACAAACCATTTGTTATTGACTAACGACTTAAAACGTTACTGTTAAAAAATATTTTGTATTAAAAACTGCAACAACTAGCAAGAATTATGCAAGTTGCTAGTCAATAAGTTCATATACGATCATTTCATACTACCACATATTCAACTAACACATATTACCATCATCATTCAGCCTTTTGCGTCCAAAGTTGAACATAGGTCTCCCCTAATTTCTTCCAGTTCTGTCGGTCTTAAGCTTCCTGCAGCCAATTTCCAGATATATTTTGACTTCGCGTCGTATATCGTATATCCATCGTTTAGGTGTTCTACCTCCGCTTTTTCTCTCTTCTTATGGTCTCCACACTGTAATTTTTGACACCCGTCTTTCGTTCTGGCCACATGGCCCTCCCAATTCCATCTCAGCCATGCTATTTGCTCTATGACACTTACGAAAATTTTTCTTCTTTTTTTCCTCGTTTTCCTTTGAGCTACTTGTTTGGTTACTATGGCCTGAGTTTTGGAAAAATTTTCGGCGCTGTAAGTCATGACTGGAAGCACACATTGGTCGAACGTCTTCTTTTTCAAATAATTTGGCATTTGCTGTTGAAGATGTCTGATAGATGTCTTTGCAGTTCAGTAGTTTGATTGTCCCTGTCAATTTGGACTTCATCACCTAAATATTTATGTCTACGAACTAGTGCTACCTCGTGGCAATTGACGTTTGGATTTGCGCTTGGTACCAGGTTTATGATGTATTGTGTCTTGCCAAAACCTACCTAACAGGCGTTACAACACAACCATTCCTTAACTGTGTGAATGAGGTTAACTTTGTGAATGATGTATGTAAATTAATGGCAAAATAAAGTACGCCCACTATAAAATTTTAAACTCCAATATAAAATTAGTTGTGAAAACAACTGTTTGTGAGATATAAATAATTTCTAAAGTCAAAAACAGGAAAAAAACAGGAAAAAATCCAACAAACTGACAGCCACAAGTAAACAAACCAGAAACGTCACAAATTGTGCTTAAAATCTGAAAACGTCCCCAAGCGTCTTTTTTGTACCTATCTCTTTTTGATGTACTGAGTCTTCTTCTTTTTCTTCTGGTTCCAATCCGTTTCGGATGTTGAAAATCATATTGGCAATCATAAACTTGCTCGCTGCGGCTCGAAACAGTTCCGTTGAGGTTTTCTTAAACCATGTTCTCAAATTCCGCAGCCATAATATTCTCCTTCTACCGGGTCCTCGCTTACCTTTGACTTTACCTTGCAATATGAACTGCAGCAGGGAGTAACGGTGCTGATTTCTCATAACGTGTCCCAGATACTGCAGTTTTATGCGTTTGATGGTAAACACAATCTCCGGTTCCTTCTTCATTCTTCGGAGAACTTCTTTGTATCTTATTCTTGCTGTCCATGATATTCTCAGCATTCTTCTATAAAGCCACATCTCAAATACTTCAAGTTTTTTAATAGTGGTGTCTGTAAGGGTCCATGCCTCCGCTCCGTACAATAACACAAAGGAAACATAACATCTGAAAGGTCTCATTTTTGTATATAGGGATATGTTGTGGCTTTTGAAGATGGCGCTCATTTTGTTAAAGGCCGTTTTTGCTTTTCCTATGCGGCACTTTATTTCCTGTACATTGATCCACTGCTCATTTATACAAGTTGAGTCCACGAGTCCTTAACCGTGCGTCATCATTTAAAGCATACGAAATAAGTCGATGATAAGTCGGAAATTGAAATGTACTAAACGCAACAGCAAGTGATAGTAAGTAGCTACTGCTCCTACTACGAGTTAAAATTTGAGTTATCAAATATGTGTTTTATATCGCCAGGTGTATTAATGACGCACGGCACGGGTAAAGACTCGTGGACCTAACTGTAATAGTTTTTAAATAACAGCAATACTGTTTTATGCGCTCTATCTGAGTTCCATTAATGTATAGATGAGCCCCGTTTATATTCTCCTTGCTAATAATCATTTGTTTGGTTTTTTGGGTATTAATGGTCCGTACTGTTGAGTGTACTCGTTGATTCTGTCCATTAGCCTCTGAAGTCCCTCTAAACTATCTGCTATGACCATGGTGTCGTCGGCATATCTAATATGGCTCACTCTTTCTACTCCGTATAAAGCCTCGTTAAAAATTTTCTCTGAGTACATAATTAAATATCAACGGCGATAGGATACATCCCTATCTAACTCCACGTAGTATTTTTATGTGATCTGTTTCTTTTCCGTTAATTTTCATATATGCTGTCAGATTCTAGTAGAGTTCTGAAATTATTCTGAGGTCTTTGTCATCCAAGTCTGCTTCTTTTAAAATGTTAATCATCTTTTGGTGTTGAATTCTGTCAAATGTCTTTCCATAGTCAATCAAGCACGCGTATACGTCGCAGTTAACGTCCCTGCATCTTTAAATCAGGACCTGTACTCCAAAAAGTGCTTCTCTGGTACTCACTGCATAAATAAACCCGAACTGTCTGTCCGATATTTGTTCCTCGCACTTTTTATAAATTCTCCCATGGATGACTCTAAGAAATAATTTCAACATATGAGTAGTACTGAGTCTAGAGGGTTCATAAAAATAACATGTGTCTTTACTTAATAACATGCGGTAGCTGGTTGGTCTTTAGTTTCATGCGTGGAAGATAGTGTTGCCCAAAATCGGTCTTGGTCTTGCAGTCTTGGTCTTGTTCTTGCGTTTTAGCAAGACCAAGACCAAAACCAAGACCGCCTTATTTTAGCAGGACCAAGACCAAGACTAACCGTGCAAGACTTGAGCAAGAACAAGACTAAGCCTGCGAGACTCTTTCGTCTTGCAGTTAGGATTGAGTGTCGTTTTATGGAATATATTAGTTCGGGAATATAGGTCTGGATCCCGCGTATGAAAAAAAGTTGATTATTAGCATGCTGAAAATTTGTTAATAGCTTAAGGCTATCTAGTCGGACAAACTTTGATGTATGGGAACACTGGAACAAGGAAAGTTTTAATTGTGGAACAGGTTAAAAATTTGGAACGTCAGACCACGAAAACGTTACATGTATTTTGTCCGACAGAACTTCCAATTGATTTGTTACCCTTTCATTAAACGCTCATGCAAAAATCAGACTGCTATTTATCACCTGTCATAATTCCTGTTATTTGACGTGTTCTACGTGTTCCACTCATTAGAATGCCCATTTGGTGATAAATAGCAGTCTGATTTTTGCATGAGAGTTTAATGAAAGGGTAACAAATCAATTGGAAGTTCTGTCGGACAAAATACATGTGACGTTTTCGTGGTCTGACGTTCCAAATTTTTAATCTGTTCCGCAATTAAAACTTCCCCTGTTCCAGTGTTCCCATATATCAAAGTTTGTCCGACTAGACACCCTTAAGCTATTAACAAATTTTCGGCTTGCTATTAATCAACTTTTTTTTCATACGCGGGATCCAGACCTAATATGCTTAGAGACAATGAGACGCAAAAAAATATGTAACAAAAATTTGGAAAATTGGATTTATGCTCATTATGAACAATACCAAAACATGTGAAGACTACAGAACAATTAGCCTAATGAGCCACTTACTCAAAACGTTTCTGAAGGTGATACATGGCAGAATATATAAAAAATGCGAACAACAGATATCATGGACGCAGTTTGGATTCCGCGATGCCTTAGGCACCCGAGAGGCTCTATTCGCTGTCCAAGTGCTTATGCAAAGATGCAGGGATGTTGACTGTGAAGTGTATATTTGTTTTATCGACTACAAAAAGGCGTTTGATAGAGTAAAACATGATAAACTCATAAACATCTTGAAAGAAGCGGGAGTAGATGATAGAGACTTGAGAATCATATATAATTTGTATTACAACCAAACTGCCAATATTAAAGTGGAAGACCAATTAACAGAGGCAGTCTCCATAGATAGAGGAGTGAGGCAAGGATGCATCCTGTCCCCGGTGCTGTTTAATATATACTCTGAATGTATCTTCGAGCAAGCGCTGGGAGAACTACAGGAAGGCGTATTAGTCAACGGAGTGCGTCTGAACAACATTAGATATGCCGACGACGCTGTAGTTTTTGCAGACAGTCTAGATGGTTTGCAAAGAATAATGTCGCGCATATCAGATATAAGTAGAGAATACGGACTTGATCTCAATACGAAAAAAACAAAGTATATGGTAGTCAGTAAGCGCGAAATATTAAATACACAGCTTTTGGTTAACCAACAACTAATTGACAGGGTCGACAGCTACGCATACCTTGGTACCAACATAAACAGCCAGTGGGACCACTCAAGTGAAATAAAACAACGCATAGGAAAAGCGAGATCAGCGTTCATAATGATGAAGTCTCTTTTCAGAAGCCACGATTTACCTCTTGCTACCAAAATCTCTATCATCAGATGCTATGTATTTTCTACGTTATTATACGGAGTAGAGGCCTGGACACTTTCCGAGGCTTCTTTGAGAAAACTCGAGGCATTTGAGATGTGGTGTTACAGGCGCATTTTGAGAATTTCGTGGGTGGATCGTGTGACTAATATTGAGGTTCTACGTAGAATAGGCAAGGAATGCGAGATTATTAACATAATCAAAGAGCGCAAACTAGAATATCTTGGCCATGTTATGAGGAATGAACAGAGATATGGCTTGTTGCAACTCATTCTTCAAGGCAAGGTATTTGGAAAGAGAGGACCAGGGAGAAGAAGAATATCTTGGCTTCAAAACCTGAGAAAGTGGTTTAATACATCGACAACCGGACTATTCAGAATAGCAGCAAGCAAAGTTAGGATAGCCATGCTGGTCGCCAACATCCGGAACGGATAGGCACCTTAAGAAGAAGAAGATGAACAATACGATAAACATATATGTATACCGAATTAAATATCCATATAAGAACACTCAGAGGTTTATTATTACAATGTAAAAATAAAATATTTATTTTCATTTTTTCCTAATATCAGACAACGCCTTCGCTCCGAAAGTAATTGTATTAAAAAAATACTAGATTTTGAGAATACCTTTCATACAATAATCTTCTTGTGTATACAATATCGCATTTCGCATTGAAACTTTTAAAGATATAATGTCCCCTTTGTTGATAAAAATATAATACGAATAGCATATCCACTGATACCGACACCCAGTCAATTGTTTTTCCTTATCAGTTAGTGGGAATAATACCATATCGTAAAGACACAACGTCCTACTTATAAACTTTTTGCAGAGTGTGCAATTAGATATTAGATCAATACCGGCTACCCTGTATAGTCCATTCACTCACGGTAAAATATTACAAAAACTTGAAATTTTAAAGAAGCGCTTGGATTTTGGATTGACGTGTTTGCGTACACATAGCTAACACGCCAAAAAAGAGATACTGGCCGATGCATGTGTGATTTTGCCCTGGGGATGAGTTTCACCTTTCACCCCTTCTTGGGCGGTTAAAAAACAAAGGTTCAAAATAAGTCAAGTTTGAATAAACTGACTAATTCTAAGCAACTTTTGTTCTATTTTATTCATCTACAAATAAACCAAGTCGATACTTTTCGAGCTATTTGCGACTGAATATGTTCATTTTTCAACAAAAAAAAAAACACACGTTTTTCGACGGTTTTTGCGCAAATAACTCAAAAAGTAAGTATTTTATCGAAAAAAATATTCTAAGCAAAAATATATTTTATAAAAAATTGAAATAAAATGATGCATTTAATGGTAGGGGAACCTAAGTGGGGATTTTTACAGTTACTGGAGCGCGTCAGATTATCATATGGGGAGAAACCTTGTACCCTGTAAATGTACCTCTACCATACCTATATTGGCTTTTAATACAGGAGAATTCGTTAAGGGAGGCCCGAAAAAAATATATATCCTTAGAAAAACTCGAAATCGTCAGATTAAGATAAGGTAAGTTTAGTATGTACATGCAAAACAGTGTATATTTAAAAAATCTGACGATTTGAGCGGGGCGTAAGGAAATGGGTGAGTCACAAAGTTTCACAAAAAAAAGAATGTGTGTGTACTTTGTACGCACGTAAGAAGTTACACTTATATTATATGATTTAAACGAAATTAATATACCTTTTATTTATATTTTGTTTAAATATTAAACTAATTTATACTTACTACTTCTCAAACATTTTTATTAGAACAGTGCCAAAAATTAAAATAATAAAAGAATAAAACACACACAAACACATTAAACAAGCCACAAATGATGTCTGAACATTAATTGTCGAAAATTTTTTTAACTAAATACGTATTTTCTGAAAATACAATTATATAATAAATATACTTACAATCATAAAATGTAATTAAAAAAAAAACAAAAAAGAAAGTTTCTATTGAGACTCGAACCAGCGCTGATAAGCGCGGTTGGTATTGGAATTCATTCGCCTTCAACGCTTAGCCACTTATTTACGAAGATCGACTAACTAAACGGATTAAACTTGTGATATTTTGATATTTTGAAAATTGATCAAATTATTTTAATTTTGAATTGAAATGATTTAGAATTGAAAAAATACAACAAAACATAGAGTAAGGAAACAATATATTAGGTGAATATTGATAGAAATTTTGATGGTCATCAAATTATATAAATAAAAGTATTACATACTATGTATTTTGGCAGATCAAATAGGTAGGTTTATACCCATGATACATTAACAATTATTACGTACCTGTTGCTTTTAAAAACTATTTAAAAGTCACTACAATATTATAAACTTTTTTGTTTCTGTCCTCACAACAATAAAACTAATATATTATACATTTGTTTACCTTTACCTCCAAACCACAGCTGTCCTACAGCTGCCATATCGGATAATTTTTGACATGTCATTTGAACATCCAATCAGAACAAAGTTATAATGCGCATGCGCCGGGCTGATAGGTTTTAACATATAAAAATTCACCCTCTATCGCCGGTAAAGAAGTGTAACTTCAAAAAGTGAATATTTCACGAAATGAATGTCAGATCGAAAAATTAAAAAGTACGTTCAATATTTTTGAAAAATCTATCGAAGGACACCAAACACAAAATGCAAAGTTTTATTAAGAAACAGACTGACTCCCGTGGGACATGGTAGATAGCTCAGTTAGTTAGACGTTAGACTATAGGCAGGGATAGTTTAGATCGTGGGTTCAAACCCACCCAATGTGAGTTGTTTAGACATTTATTAATTTGGTTGGTTTTTACTATGGCCATGTTAAGTCAAGCTGAAAATGTACCTATACGTTTACGTTGTTCTAAGATCTAAAGTAATGTTTAATAAATAGCAATATGCTAGTGGGTAACTGCGAGACTTGCAAGACTCTTGCTGCAAGACCAAGACCAAGACCAAGACTGGGAGTGCAATATCAAGACCAAGACCAAGACCAGGTGTATTGTTGCAAGACCAAGACCAAGACTTTCCAAGTCTCGTCTTGGTCTTGCATTTGGGCAACTCTAGTGGAAGACAATGATGCTAGATAAAAAGTATGTATTTTATCTCGCCAGGTATTAATGTCGTCCGAGTAAAGAACCATGAACTCAACTGTAAGTTTGTTAATGAATATTGTAGTCGAGGAAATGAAGCATTTTGGCTCGCAATTTTTTCGTCCAGCATGGATTTACTTGAAATTTTCACAGAAGGTAAGGAATAGTCCAAGGATCATTTTCTATATCATGCCGCTGTACGCTAAAACCTTGGGGGTGGTTGCCACCCCATCTCGGGGGCGGGAATTTTTTATTACACTTTAACCATGTAAATCGATGTAAAAAGTAATTCTAAGAAAAAAATGTTTTTTACATTTTCTTCGTAAAACTAATATTTTTCGAGTTATTCGCGCTTGAAAGTAAAAGTTTTTTCGATGAAAAAATCGACTTTTTTAGAGGTTTTTTTGAGAATACCTCGAAAAATATGCATTTAATCAAAAAAACTGTAGATATCAAAATTGTAACTTTGAGTAACACAAGCCAAATTATTTTTCTGTAATATCTTTACCAACAATACAAACCGAGATACGGCATGTTAAAAGTTAGCTTTTTTCATCAAATGCATAATTTGAAATATTCAAAGTAAAATAACTGAAAAACTTTGCATTTTTCGAGGAAAACTTATATAATCTTTTTTCAAGTATACAATTAGGCTTTTCACAAAATAATAATAAAAAGTTTCTAGCCTAAAAATTAAGCAACTTATGATCAAAAAAAGTCGGTACCTGCTTTTCTCTATGAAAAAATCAGTGAAAACAGCCCCCTAACTACCCGCCTAATTCAAAATTCGTCTTCAACTTTCTGCAATTCCTTTTATATTTGTATTATCAATACACCCAAAAAGTTTTACCTATTTAAAAGGCCTAATTTTAGAAAAATTGGAGTTTAAAGAAAAATTAATTTTTTGGAATTTCCCATTTTTCACCTTTTACTTCAAAATAACTCCGAAAATACTGGAGATACGAAAAAAATGATAAACCAGTAAATTATATCTTTTTTAATATCTAAAATTCTCTTGTATATAGATTTTTATTACAGTGGACAGTTAGCGAGATATAGCTGTTTAAAATCTTTATTTACAAGCAAACACCCCCTTATTCGAGCCCTTTAAACCCACCCTAATTAAATCCTAAGGGATCTTACGAAATTTAGTTTACACACTCTTATAACTCTTCAAAAATTCTACAAAGGCATTTTTGAAAAAACGTTTTATCGCCAAAAATGAAGGAGACATGTTTATAAAACGAATTTTCTTTTTCGAAAAATTCGGAGAGCCCCCTTATGGATAATTTTCAATGTATGTATAATACCACAGAACCGGTTCGTATACTGAAAAATGACTAAAAAACTATTTATATTTGTATTTTTACACATTTGTAAATTCGTAGTTTTGTGGAAATAAATGTTTTTGTAATTCTTTAATTCTACTTTTTTTCTGCATCGATCTATTAAAATATCTACTTATAAAAACTGTAATGTTATTAAGAGTGGTTTTTAAGGGTTGAAATATTATGATAGTATATCCTAAAGTATAAAACAATCATTATTTAACCAATCAAAACCAAATTTTACCCTACAATGTTTTTATATAATTTTTGAAAATAAGGGGTAGTTTACACTCCTAAAAATAATCAACGCCCTTAATCATGATATAGAGTATGAAGTACAGGGTGAGATGATCCTAATCCCAAATTTTTAAGTAAATCGATGCAAGCCGAAATTATTCTTTTAGGATAAGTAAATTTTTTATCTCCAACAAGGGTGGTTTTAAGGGATGAAATATTATGACAGTATATCTTAAAGCATAAAACAATCATTATGTAACTAATAAGAACCAAATGTTGACAATATTAAAGATTAAAATGTTATTTTATAATTTTTTACAATTAGGGGTAGTTTTTACCCTTAAAAAACCAAAAGCGTACAACGGCTCAATATAGAAAATGAACTAGTGGGTGAAATGAGCCTAATCCCAAATTTTTGTACAAATCGATGCTGGACGAAAAAATTGCGAGGTTTTGCCATTTTTTCAGCTTCATTTCCTCGACTATTGATCGTGGTTAATGGAATTAGTATTTAATATTTGCTTGGTAAGATTTCCTATTATGCCTTCTAGATGATAAGTAACAAAAAGAGATTTTAATTTACTTATTATACTTAATTAAAATTTGTATTACAAAATATTGTTAAATAATTTTTGATGGGTATGAATTCAATAACGCCGCAAGAAATATCCGCAGCCAAACAATATTAACCAGAGTCTCATTGAATTTTTCATTAGACGTTATCAATTTGTTGGCGAGCAGTTGGGTTGGACCGTAATAAAAACGACCAAATCAAATAGAAAAGGCATTTATTTTGGATGTTATTGATATTGCAGCCTACTGACTATAAACACTGTTTGAGACGACTGTCTTAAAAATTACCTTACACGACGCAGCACATGAAATATTTAGAGGCTCTATCCGGGTTGCCGGAGCTCTAGGGGGTTGTCTTTTAAAGTATAGTTATGGGAAAGAGGGAAAACTTCGGAAAAGTTCTCAGTTTGATTGTTTCCTAGTAGATGTTACTTTGAATGTAAAAGTGTTTTATTTGGAGGTTGAGTACTCGCTCTGTATTCTTTACATCCGGTTTTATATCCCGTTCCTACTTTGGTTTTTATTTGTTGCGACAATTCGGAAAAATTTTATTAGCCAATTTGGCAATTTCTGCTTTTTAACACATGGTAAATTATATTATTCATGTATCCGGCCAAAAATTTAACTGAGTGGTTTTAAAGATTATTTTCTTATTGATATTTTTTTATTTGCACAAATATACCCGCATAAACCACTATGGGTTATTAGCGGAGGGACATCAGCAGATTGTATACATCTTATTACCTAAAAATAGTTTACAACTTAGTATATAGTTTAGTTATTTTGACTATTTTTAGATAATTTAATAAAGCTCTTAAATTTGAAGTCGGCACATTTTTAAAATTTTTACTAATGGCATACGCGATCATGTCGTTCTGGTATACTTGGCACTCGATAATTATTATGTTTAACTGATAATTTGTGGCTAAAGGTTCTGAACCAAGGCCAGAATCAAAACAAAAAAAAAACTGATAATTTGAGTGATAGACTTTATGCACATCGAATAACGAACATAATATGTATCGAACTGTTTTTAGCAGACTTGACTTATTGATGAATACATCAACTGTTTTTAGCAGACTTGACAGAAAAATTATGGATAAAAAAAACTATAAATATAGTAGATTTATATTAAAAAATGACAATATATCGCACCTTGAAAACCATAGGGCAGTAACTGCAAAAATCATAATATTGAGTTATGAGCATTTTACGTTTTTGCAAAGTTAATTTTATTTACTGTAATTCCAAAAATTAAGCTGCAAACCTGGTATTTGGCACAATTGTCTTTAATTTTACATATTTTTATATGAATTAAGAAGTACGTAAAATTTCCCCCAGGAAATAGGTGTTTTAGCACATACGGCCATATGGTATTAAAAAATATATCAATTTTCGCACATGATACAGTAAAAATTCATATAAAATAACAGTTTTTTTATTAATTGTACTTATTTATTACAAATTTTTAGTGTTAACACTTAATTAAAGTCTTGCATATTATAATCTGTCGCTTATATAATGTCTGTCGGTTATAATTCGCTTTTCTTTTGGGATCTGCGGTACGACGTTGTATATCAATTTGTTATAGTCTTGTCGCTTATTTCCAGTGTTGCAATCAAATCTCTATGCAGCACTCTGTTTTGTTGCATTCAAAGGATGTTTCCTTAGTAGATCTTGCTTTCATTTTACGAGCGTGGGTCACATTTTGCACATATTGCCATATAGATTTGGAGTTTTTTTTCCAATTTTAGAACCGTAGAGCATCAACTACTGCAGATAATGCCTGATGGTATAAAAAGAAGAACCGATTTTTGACAAAAGCCATAGGGATGTATCTTTCTGGTGCCGAACTTAAAATTTTTTGCAGACGCTGCTATATAGCATTAAAAAATAGATTTTTTTTCTTATTAGACTACATTCAAAGGTCATTTCATGAAAAAATTGCAGATATTGCCATATGGTTTTCAAGGTGCGATATGAGAAACAACTTTATAAATATGACGTAAACCCAAATCATAATAATGACTTTAATACTATGGAACAAGTTCAGGTATACTATTTAAGGGACATAGCAATTTGCCTCTATCTTTAAGAAAATTAGTGTTTATTTCCGAAAGTTCACAAATGTTCAAAGATTGTTGTATGCTTTATACAGATGCATCTAAAAATATTGAAGATGTGGGGTGTGTCTATTGGGATAGCAGTAATAAAATTAGTAAAATGTTATAAACTAAATTCTATCACGACTATACATATATACATACACAGCTGAATTCTTTTTTATTTATTTAAATTTATGTGTCTCGGCAGCGATGGACATTGACACAAACAGTATTGGTTATACAATAATTAATTACAATAAGGACTTAAAACTAATTACTATAACAGTTAATTTCTAAATCTTAAATAACATTACGTTAGATTAGAATGACAGGGTTCCAACCAACAAAATCGCATATTTGGAGTTATTAGTGTGAAAAGGTTCCAACTGATCTTGTTTATCTTTTGATCTGACAACAGCGCTGTCTAACAACTTAATTCTGACTTATTTCAAATTTCAATGCCAAGGTTCCATCTGTGAACATAAATAAAACAAAACTAGAATGACATGGTTTCAGGTGACACATGAAACCTTGTCACTCAACCAATAATTAAGATTTGCATGTATTCGTTTGACAATGTTCCAACTGCAACAGCTGTTCATGTTCACTGTCTAGTATTGAGGTTATATTTTTATTGTTGTTTATAACAATGACGGAACTAAATGAGTTGGGAAGACTTATTACTGAGTTATTAAGTGAGGATGAAGAATTAGAGGACTCTGGTGATTCTTACTCCCCATCATCAGAAAGTTTAAGCGATGAAAATGAAGAAATTACTGACAGGTAAGCTAACCTATATTTTTTATTGTTGAAACCTATACTTCGTGGAATCTAGTCATTTTTATGAAATGAAATTACAAACAACGTTAAAAATTCCATAATTTATTATTTAAATCCACATGTTTCAAAACATTAAAGTTTTATCGCTTTAGTTTAGTTTTTTAAAATAGCCTACTTTTCAAAAGTTCTATTGCACATCATCAATTTTTAAACTTCCATTTGGAGAGTAAATAGACTTATGGTATTTCAAATGATTCATTTGAGGTTTTTAAACTAGTATATAGTCATAGTCATACTATTTTAGCAGCTAATTCTAGTGGTATTTTGCAGGCGACCCAGAAATAAAGCCAAGAAGCGTGTTCCTGCAGATATTTCAACAACGGCAACCAAATCAAAACCAGCGTTGATGCCCATTGATCACCCATCAACTTCAACCGCTTGCGCTCACCAAACTACTTCAAATGATGAGGTCCATTTGCCTATAAATCCGGTTGGGGAAGAAGTTATTATTGAACACTAAACCTCCTCCTGTTAAGAGAAGAAAAAGGGATGTTTCTTCTTGGAAAAGCCAGAAACGTTATATCAGCCATCAAAAAGGGGAATCTTATGTGAGTCGTAGAGGAGTTGTAGTGCCCGCTAAAGAAGTTAAAAGTTTGAAGGACTGTTTAAATGACTGTAAATTTAAATGTGGGGTATCTATTAGTGAAAATGAAAGACAAGCTTTGTTTAAGGCGTTTTATGGTATGAATCAAAATGGAAAACATCAATATATCTTGGGTACAACCACAAAACATCAGACAGAAAGACCTAAAGATAGGAACAGAGAATCATACAAAAAATTCACTTTTAGGTACTTCTTTAATGTTGGTAACCAAAAGGTACAAGTCTGCAAAAATTTTACTTAGGAACGCTAAGCATCTCACAGAAACCTGTCTATACGGTTCATAATAACAAAGATGAGGTCACCAATACACCCAAGCCGGATTGTAGGGGCAAAAGTGCCCAAAGTTCAAGACGCCTCAATGAAGAAATAAAAGAAACTGAGAAATCACATAAAATCTTTTCCCAATGTTGAGCCTCATTACTGTAGGGTCACAACACAAAGAAAGTATCTGGATTCAAACCTCAATTTAGCTAAAATGTACAAACTTAACACAGAAAAGTGTAGGGAGGAAAATGTTGTACCTGTTAAGCTAAGTATGTATCGACGTATTTCATCCTCTAAAGTATTAAACTTTCAGTTGGTCCCATTCTTCCAAGTTTCAGTTTTAGAATTCACACAATCCCTGCATTTGATCTCATTCAAAACCTCTTTTTTTGGAAGAGAATGCAGTGACCGTAATCTTGAGGTTTGCTGTATCGGCGTCCAAGAAAGGAAGAGTGACACAAAAAGCAAGCAAAGAGAAGCCGAAGAAAACGCACCAATCTGGAAATTGATAAAACCCAAACACCTAGTGAACTCCAAGGCAACACTCTCAGCGGAAAAAATAAAGGATATTAAGTCAATGTTAAAGTTTATGCCCTTGCAAGACAAAGCGTTCTACACCACATTATTAAAACTGTGAAAATGTTGACATAGGTCAAAAACACTTACTGTACCTTTCTTTAAAATAAAGTCATAGTAATTGAAATTTATACCAGTGTAATTATTTCAGAATCCTACTAACTATACGTATGGATCAGACTAAATAAATCATTTACTTTGGTATGAGAAGGTTCCACCTACCACATAGAACCTTGTCACACATAAAATGTCAAGTTTCAAAAGTGAAAAGGTTCCAACTGTAAACAAAAAAAATTGTAAATTTCTTACTAAGGAGCATTTTTTTCTTTTTTACCAGCCAAAACCTTTTTATGTATATAACTAAGAAGTGTGTACACAAAAATCAAACAATATATCAAAAACACTTGTGTGGTGTCAAGGTTAAACTTTGGGGACTGTTTTCTCAAAACTAGGTTGTGGTTAGTTGGAACCCTGTCATTCTAGCCTAACGATTAGGTAAAAATTATGAAGAAAAAAAATTGAATATACAATCATTGGATACTATAGAGACGTACAACTAATTATGAAATTGCTTCGGTCTTCTTGGGATACTTCGGACGTTGTTAAGTCATAGTAGCAATTGCATATGAACTAGTAAGATTACTGGAAGAATTGGGTCCAGACATGGGGATGCTAACAGTGGGGGAACATTGATTTAAATTGTTACTCATGTAGTCAAAAGTAACTTGAATTTGTTTATATGTATTACGCTTTGGATGTCTCGAAATAAGTGATAACCTTGGATACATCACTGCAATACTGGTTGCCTAACCGTTGGCGTCCGTTGGGACGGCGACGGGATAGCAACAGTGAAAAACTATTGATAGTTTGACACTAAATGTGTTTAAGTTGGAAGATTATTAAGCAAGACATCTCTTGCTGACTGAAGTTACAGCTTGTTCTTGATGATTAGCACGTAACACAATTGTTATTAGTCACTATTTGAGCGAAAACTAATTTTTTTTTCTTTCTCTGATTTTGGCCTTGGTTTAGAACTAGAACCTTTAGCCACGTAATTGTATAACTTATCAAATAACTAGTATTTACAGTAATAATTACAAATTTCGGCACCAATTTACAGATCGATACATACACGTTCTGACGTTAGTTTGACAGTCCCACAGCTGAATTAATAGCGATAATGGAAGCACTAAAATATTTATCTAATATAAACCATTCAAAGTTTATAATTTATAGTGACAGTAAAAGTTCTCTAAGTAAAATTGGTTCTATAAATCCTAAATCAAAACTGAACTACATTGAGTTATATATAATAAATAAAATTAAATAACTTCAGCAACAAGTAAAGTCTGTTAAGTTAGCATGGATTAAAAGCCACTGTGGAATAACTGGAAATAAAAATGAAATAGTAGATGAATTGGTTAAAATCGCGGTAACACAAGGAGTATCAATTATCTTTGTACGTCTAGAGATATTGAATCAGATTTATTCAAAAAACTTAAGAAAGAATGGAAAGGAAGGTATATTAATGAGAACATAAATACAGGAAAAAATTACACATCAATCAGAAACTACATAACAGATAAACCTTGGTTTTCTAAAATGGAGTCGACAAGAGATATGACAAAAACCATATGCAGAATGAGATTTAACCACTGTCTTACACCATCATATATATTTAAACTTAATCTAGCTGATAGTCCACAATGTATTTGTGGTCAGTTTGGTAACCTACAACACAAAATGTTGACCTGTTCTCTTATTTCTAATAAGGTTAATATGTTTTTAAATTCACTGTAATGTTTGACTGATATCCACCATCCGATTAATTTAAACTATTTATTAACATTAGAAAACGATGAGTTGGTATACCGACTATTGTATGAACATATTTTAGATATTAAACTTAAATTGTAATTGTAAAATATGGAGTAAGTATTTCTTGTAAATTGTTATATATTAAAAGAAAAAAAGAAAAAAAATATAATAAAAAAAATAAAAAAAAAGAAGGAAAAAAAACAAAAAAATATAATAAATATAAAAAATATTTAAAAAAATATATAAAAAAAATAAAAGAGAAAATAATAGAAAAAATATAAGAATTAAAAAAATATAATAAAAAAATATGTAGATAAAAATAAATGACGAACTTGGACAGTCCATAGTAAAAAGCTTTCGAATTAAGTAGAGGGCTAAAGAAGAAAAGAAGAATGTTGCAGTTTTTGCAGTGGAACTCTGAGAACATCATTTAGAAAAAAAATACAAAAAAATATATTATAAAAAATTATTTAAAAAAATACAAAAATAATTATTTATTAGTAGAATTGTGTATTAGAGATTAATATTAGTATTAATTTTAGGATAAGATACGAAAAAACGACTAATAAAATAAAAAATAGTAAAATTGGCGAATGGATTTAGTGTCCGCAGTCATATAAACCCAAATAAACAACAATGTATCGAACATAATATGTATTCAGCATCTTCAATGGACAGGCCATGTATTTAAGATGGACGAAAATAGGTTTGCAAAAAACCTTTTGAATGCAAGAATGGAGAAGCAGAGACCTATTACGAGACTTAAGTTGTGCTCACGAGGAGGCGCCGCGCGCCGACTCTCGCTCCCTGGTATCCCTCGTACTGCTCGTACCATATTATCGATCGCCAGATGCATTATTTTAAATCCGAGCGTTCACCAAAATGAAGAGTAGGATACTAAGCTCCAGGCTAGGATACGATGCGATGGTCTCCGTAGTGAACAAACCCTGAGAAAGCGAGAATGTGCAATAAAAGTGAGACGCACGAGGACGCACGAAATCTCCTTGGCAGCGTATGGAGGTGAACAATAGGTGCAAATGGTAATGAATGAAAAGGTGTGCTGAGGGAATCTAGTTCTTGAATTGGGCTGTAGAGTCATAGGATGAAACGAAACGCTTAAAGGCTTGTGAGATGTAGTTGTATAGACGAACCCTTAAAATACTGTGGATATCTATGTAAATAAACGAAGCAGTTTTTAACAGTCAAACCACTCGTAAGTTGATTAGTTGCAGAAAAAATTTATAAAAATAGCATATCTTAGATCGTTAATATAAACATAAAGAAGTCAAAGCTTATGATCATTGGCAAGAAGAAGATAACAGGTCAACTCTACATCAACCAAATCCCTGTAGAAAGGAGAACGCACTACAATTACCTCGGCATCATAATAGATTGATTACTACAACTACCTCGGCATCATAATAAATGAAGAATGGAGCAACAAACAAGAGATAAAAACGATCATAGACAAAGCCAAATCCACCTTCAACCGTATGGGGCATTTTTAAAGAGCCACAATCCCTCTCTTGGTATTAAAGTAAGAATACTGCGATGCGACATCTTCTCTGTCCTTTTTATGGTGTTGAATCGTGCATCTTGAACGAAGATATATGCAGAAAATTGGAAGAATTTAATATGTAGCCATATCGGAAAGGACTCAAAACTTCGTGGACTGGCCGAATCACAAATGAGGAGGTCCTCAGGAGAACGAAGAAGAACCAAGAGATACTGATCAGCATGATCAAATCTCGAAAGTTTCAATACTTCAGACACGGGACATATGCGAAATTAATCCAGATATGTCCTTCTACAAGCCTTCATCATCAATGGTGCTACAGCATTATAAAAGAGCCTCGACCTTCCCAAGTTTATTACGCCGGTCAGTCCTATCCATTGCCAACCGTTGCCAGTTTGCTGCGCCTATTTTTCTCTCATCCTCATCTATACCATCCTTCCATTTGAGTTTTGGCCTACCATTATTTCTACTTCCCACAAGTTGTGACATAAGGATTCTTCTAGGTGGGTTGTTCTGTTGTGATCTTACTAGATGTTCTGCCCATCTTAGTCTTCCTATTCTTATAGGAGATACTACGTCTTTACCACCAAATATATGTTTATATTTGTTGTATACCTCGTAGTTGTATACCTCCTCCTCCAAACACTATTTTCACAGATGCCACCGAATATTCCTCTCAGGATCCTTTGTTCAAATATAAGCAGAAGGTTTGCCTTGATGATGTCTCCGATCCATATGTCAACACTGGTTTTATAAAGGTTTTGTATATGGTTATTTTTGTTTTTTGGCTTCTCATTTCCATTTTTTGTTATTGCTTCTCATATGTCTACTCAGTCCAAAATAGTATTTGTTTGCTAGGATTATCCTTCGCTTGATTTCTTCCGTCATGATGTTTTCCTTAGTGATCAGGGAGCCTAAGTATGTTAATTTGTCCACCTCTTCAAAGGTAGAGTTATCAACTGTGAATTGGTGACCGATGTTTCTGGCTCTATTGTTGGGTGTTAGTGTTGATGCCATCATCTTAGTTTTCTCCTCGTTTAATTGTAGACTCATATTTTGTGAGGCATTTGATAAGGCAAATATAAGCAGAAGGTTTTTCATCTGCCTTGGTGATGGACCATGTCTCCGACCCATATGTCAACACCTATAAAGGTTTTGTATATGGCTATTTTTGTTTTTTTTTTTTTGGTTTCCCATATCCATTTTTTGTTATTGCTTCTCAGTTGTCTACTCAGTCCAAAATAGCATTTGTTTTCTAGGATTATCCTTCGCTTGATTTCTTCCGTCATTATGTTTTCCTTAGTGATCATGGAGCCTAAGTATGTTAATTTGTCCACCACTTCAAAGGTAGAGTTATCAACTGTGAATTGGTGACCGATGTCTCTGGCTCTATTGTTGGGTGTCGACGCCATCAGCTTAGTTTTCTCCTCGTTTAATTGTAGACTTATATTTTGTGAGACATTTGAGAAGGCGGTATACATATCTCCTAGCTTGCGTGTTGTGCGGGCAACTAGGTCCACATCATCCGCATATGCCAAAATTTGGGATGATTTATTAAAAATATTTCATCTGTTGCCTATTCGGGCATCTCTGACTGCCTTTTCTAGGTTGAAAAGGAGACACAACAGCGCGTCGATATTGAATTCATTGGTTTTTTCAGTATTTGCCTTATTTTCCTTATTAGCACAAAGATCTGGTCTGTTGTTGATCGATCAGGCCTAAAACACTTTGATATTCGCCAAGAAGCTCCTCTGAATGTGCACTTAGGCGACCATATAAGATACTCGAAAATATTTTGTAAGCTGTATTAAGGAGGGTTATTCCCCTATGGAATTCTACAAGCCATACTGCAAGGAAAAATATTTGGAAAGCGAGTTCCAGAAAGAAGAACAACATCTTGAATCTCAGAACCTGGTGCAACAAATTTGTGCAGCTTTTTCGTGTTGTTGCAGATAAGATAAAGATTTCCAAAGAGGCACATCAAGAAGAAGAAGAAGAAGAAGAAGAAGAAGACACCTACTACGAGGAAGTCACAATATTCTCCGACTAGTTATGACAAGAAAAATCGAACGATGAAGACTTCTTGGTAGAAGGTAAAAAATGAAGACTTCTTGGTAAAAAATAAGGATAAGAAGAGCAGAACAACATTAAGAATAGGTCAAGACAGAAAGGGTTTTGCCATGTTAATCGCATAAAGAAGACCACTATTAGTAAAGAAAATATTTGATATAATTTGTCTGTTGTCAACGTGATCTATAAGTATTAAATTTTGGATTTAAAAAATTCTATTAAGTACCTATTAAAAACTATTCTCCAAACAGATAGATATTTAAATAAGCTTGGAATATTTAAATATACAGTTTAAAAATACAAATTTTTTTGTTTATGTTTCTATCAGCGCTACTCAGAGAATCGTAAATAATCCAAATGTTTCCAAACTTTTATTATACAAACTAAGCTCATGTTTTATGTAGAGGAGGAAAAAGACACTAAATTTACTTATTCCATACATCATTTCTCATTTTTGAGTGGTGCGGCCGACGCCTCGTATGACATGGACAATGAGTCGGATGTAGAATAAAAGATGTCTCTGGAAGTGAAAACATTTATAACAAACGTCAGTATATGGTCAAAACGTTGCTTTTGTATTCGGAGAATGTTCGGAGGAAAATCACAAGGGAATCGGCTCTGATCGCGGCCAGCCTTGAATTCCTTATCGGTATTACCAATCCCAGTATGCTCTGGTTTGTCCTGTGGACTTGTAATTCACGGTACAAACGAAAGTAATACAGGGGATTGCTACAGGTTGGGAAATTTTAAGAAGTAACAATATAAATTATTCATTTGAAAAAGAAAAGATAAAAATGCAGAAAATGTATTAAAAAGCTTTCGACATTATTATTGGGGGTTGTTTTTAACTATTTAAAACATTATCAATTGTAGATATACCTTGAACCGAAATTATACTTACAATTAAAATTCGGTTCACAATAGGGCTTTTCATTCACAGTCATTTATTTCGAGCTTCTGTCATATGTCGTATAATCCGTGTATATTAATATTATACACAGATTATACAACATATTGACAGAAGCTCGAAACAAATGACAATCGACGAAAAGCCCTATTGGATGAAACGAGTAGAAGGTGAATAACATAAATATTTATGTATTTTTTTGTAAATAATTTATGCCACCTTTTTCTATTAGAAGGATAAATATGTGATATAACTACATTATATTTTGCCGAAATAAGAAAGTAAAAATTAACAAACTGAAATTAAAATCAGGGGAAGAGATAGGCAGGAATGTAATATGTCACTATTGTGTTGCCAACCGCATTTCTCTAGATTATCCGATGATCGCTCGAAAAAAATCCGATTTGTCACGAAAAGATACACTCATAGGCGTAACCAGGGGGTTGGGGGGTTACAACCCCCCCCCCCATTTGGATGTACATCGAGCTCTCTACGCTTAACACCATTACTATTCCATACCTCCCAGAGGCCATCCAGTACTTGTAACCCCCCCCCCTTGTGTTTAATGTTAAAACATTAAAAAATTAAAGATGTACGTAATGCAAAACATACAAAAAATATAATATAATAAAGTACAAAATTACTATTTTTTAATTTTGCCATGCGTTACATTGTAACATTTTTTAAGGTGTAAATTTTACACAGCCAGTATTACCGACACTATCTTTTGTCGCCAAAACCTAAAGCCCTAATTGTAGATGTATTTAAGAGGTTTCTTTTATCTGTTTTTATATTGAATACATTACTGAAAACTCTTTCTACACTAGCCAGTGGCGTAACCAGGGGGGTTTTGGGGGTTGTAACACCCCCCATTGGGATGTACTTTGAGCTCTATACGCTTAACACCATTACTATTCCCCTAGCAAGAGACCCTATAGTATGTAGTTGTAACCCCCCTTAGGATCTTCCTGGTTACACCGTTGACAATGAAAATACTTTTTTTAAATTAGGAAACAAATATATATTAGACTTATTTTTTAATTTCACCATTTATCCATTATAAAAAAGTATTTTCACAAACCAAAACTTATTTCAACAGACGTTTACTTAAGCACTGCACTACATAAAATAAAAATAAAAACTAAATCGTGCAGTAGCTATCATAAGTTTAAAGACTAAAAACCCATAAATAAAATCGGACGGCAGAATCCCTGTTTTTGAAATTTTAATTGGATTAGTATGCCTTAAGAGCAAACAGTAGCGATCAACAGGTAGCAATAAACGCGTTCCAAGATTGCGGCTCTAATTTTAAATATTTTTACGAGATATTTGGCACACATATTCGTAATATAATAAAGAATAGCGGTACAGAGCCCAATTTCAGCAATATGTTAGTATGTGGAAATTACTCTATAACTAAATAAAATATTGAAAAAAGGAGCCTGTACCGCCATTAAGAAAGACAAAAAATACTCTTCCTTCAAACAAACTTTTTATCCCGTACCTAGATTTTGTGTCACATTGGAACTACTAAAAATCGATTTTTTTATAACAAGAAATCGAACGTCACTGACTTGGCAACATTTCGCGCCTATGTGTATAAAAATTATTCTGTATAAGGCAGGCAAAAACTACTGCCTTAGAGCTGCGATAGACACAAGTAATGAAACCTGGAGATATAGTGGCTCACCTAAAAATTTCGGAAGAAATTCCATTAGATTCTAAGGATCGGTCGACAGATGTCATGCCAGTCAAATTCGACTTCAAAATAACCTTTAAAGTGGTCATAGAGAACCACCAAATTGGTGAAGAACTTGAACCGAAACTGGAAGAAGGTTAGCTCGTATGGTATACAGATGTATCTAAGATAGATGAAAGGGCAGGAGTGTGAGTTACTGGGACAATTTCAGGATATCAAAATCTCTTGCAAACGCCCCAACTAATGGGGCAAAATAATTAGTTGCAAGAATGCCGCAACTAAGACACTCGTAGGGCAATAGTCTTTATTTTATCAGGCAGCTTCATTGTGCCCGAACGCAACACGTTATACACATTATGCGCAAAATGTGGCCTAACTTTTACATTAATACTCTGCAAAATGTATAATAACGTGTAACGTGCCAATCCGCTACTTTTTAGAATTTATTTTCGTAGACCTACTCCACATTTAGAGGTCCCCTCCAGTGGCGGTTATAACCCAGGGCAGGGGGGCAGCCGCTTCCCCTGTTTTTACAGGACTTTTGTACTATAATTTTCGTTAAAAAGGCACATTATCTTGTTTATTCACCGGTTGTGTTCCCTTGCTCCCCCAGTTTTTTTGGTCTAGAACCGCCACTGGTACTCTCATTTAGCTGTGTTGATTTTCATTTTAGTAAATATTTGCTAGTCGGTCCATTTATATTTTCTTATTAAAAGTTATTTCCATTATCTCTAATAGTATTAATTGAGAAATATTATAGGCATTTTCATTTTAAATTGTTTAATTATTTCGAGTAAAATAGTCATTATTTTTAGATATTTTATTCCGAAGCAAAATTATTTATCAAGTCGTTAATTTTTTGTAAGTTTAAAACAAGTAATTGGACTTCGTAAGTTCTAGGTTTTCACCCAAAGTAATCGAAAGTAGAACGGGAAGACGATATTTGAATTTTACGTGTAACTTTGCGTGGATTGATATACGAATTTACTAATGTTGAGTCATTCTTACTAAACTTTGACATTTGTCACCTCATTTGTGATTCTACCCGGTATAATGGCAGAGGAGTTACATTGGCGGTCCTACGGACCGACGGAAAGATTGCCCAGGTCAAATATCTCACCTTAGTACCATCCTTGGATTATCAGCTTTTATTTGACACCTCATTTGTCATTCTACCTGGTATAATGACGGAGAAGTTATATTCGCGGTCGTACGGACCGACGGAAAGACAGCCTACGTCAAATATCTCACCTTTAGTACCATCCTTGGATTATAAGCTTTCATTTGACACCTCATTTATCATTCAAGCTGGTATAACGATGGAGGAGTTATATTCTCGGTCGGAGGGACCGACGTACAGACCGCCTAAGTTAAATATCTCACCTTTAGTACCATCCTTGGATTATCAGCTTTCATTTGACACCTCATTTGTCATTCTACCTGGTATAATGACGGAGGAGTTATATTCGCGGTCGGAGGGACCGACGCACAGACCGCCTAGGTCAAATATCTCACCTTTAGTACAATCCTAGGATTATCAGCTTTCATTTGCCACCTCATTTGTCATTCTACCTGGTATAATGACGGAGAAGTTATATTCGCGGTCGTACGGACCGACGCACAGACCGCCTAGGTCAAATATCTCACCTTTAGTACCATCCTTGGATTATAAGCTTTCATTTGACACCTCATTTGTCATTCTACCTGGTATAATGATGGAGGAGTTATATTCGCGGTCGTACAGACCGACGGACAGACCGCCAAGGTCAAATATCTCACCTTTAGTACCATCCTTGGATTATCAGCTTTCATTTGACACCTCATTTGTCATTCTAGCTGCTATATTGCCGGAGGAGTTGTGGTTACGGACAGACGGACAGACGGACGTGGATAATACAAAGATTTCACATTTTTTCAAAATGGGTGAAAACAACATTCAAAGTTTGGCAGTCTCAATAGGAATTTCTGCTTCGATAGTTAATACTGATCTTCAGTTAATTTCTTTTGCTCTCATAAATACCACGCTGATCCCTTTCAGGTTCGTTTCAGAAATACAGACCTAGTTGGACTAACTTTTTGCAGGATATATTTTTATATTTATTTGTATTGTAAATTCGATTCAACCGATATAGTCTAGGCGCCAGAGGGGTTACCGTGTCCTTTTCAATTCTGATGGACAAAGTCAACGGTATCTTATGGATTTTGGGCTGCTGATTAAGAATTTCGAGGGTGTATTTCGATCGAAGTGGTCAAAAAATTGTTATAAACAATTTAATTTTTTATAAATTATTTATAAGGCTCTGGCTCATAAACTAAAAAAGACAAAAAAGGATGTTTCAAATAAAATTTGTTCGTTAATAAAAACCAAAGAGAAAATCGTTTACAAAACTTAAATCCAACAATTATAACTCAAGATATTGTAAAATTAGTGCACAATGAAAATTGAAATTTTCAAAATAAGTATTTTTCGAAGCTTTATCGATCATAACTCGGCTTCTGCGCATGCGAATAAGCCTTAGGAGGCCTCATTTTAAAGCTTCATTAATAGGCTTTCAAACAAAGTTTGCTAAATTACCTTATCTTCATTTGTGTTAAAGTTATACCCATTTGAAGTAATAATTTTTTTTTAAATTGTACATTAATTTGTTTATAAGGGTTTCAAGCAAATGTAAGCTATAAATATTTATACTTTAATTAACAATAATGATAGAAGAACTCAAAAGGAATAATTTGAGCTTAAGAAAATGTGTGAAAGTTTAGTTTTTGTCAAGATATCGATATTTTAATGGCTCGCTATGAGGCGCAACATCGGCTCACAGTCAAGTATTTTTCGACGCTTTATCGATCGTAACTCGGCTTACACTTACACGGCTTACACTCGAAACAGACTTAGTACCACCATGTAACTATAAAAATTGCTATAAGAACTTATGCAGATGTAAAAAAGCTGAGATTCCCTGTATATCTCGATTCAGATGCATGAAACAAAAAGTTTGTAAAAATAGTATTAATAAATAATATCAACTTACTTTTTAGTTCTATTTCTGAAATATTAGTTTTTAATGTTTTTTTTTTTTCATTTAGTACAAAAAATAGAAGACAAAGTAAATAGAATGAAAGGTGATAAGAAGTACACTATGATGATTTAATTATAAGAATTATATAATAAAATTTTATTAGGATCTTCAAAAATTAAAAATGAAGATAGCGTATATATACATAGAAATTATAATTTGCATCGAGAACTTAGCGCGTGAACCTTTACGCGGTGAGCTGATCTTGCGCCTCAGAACGCACTATTGAAATATCGATATCTTAGCAAAAAATAAACCTACAAATATTTTGGTAACCTCAAAATTGCTTTTGAGTTCTTATATCAATATTGTTAATTAAAGTATAAATGTTTGTAGCTTAAATTTGCTTAAAACCCTTATAAACAAATTAATGTACAATTTTTTTAAGAAAATTATTACTTCAAATGGGTATAACTTTAAAACAAATGAAGATAAAGTAATTTATCAACAACAGTTTAAAAGCCTATCAACGAAGCTTTAAAATCAGACCTCCTAAGGCTCATTTTCATGCGCAGAAGCCGAGTTACGATCGATAAAGCTTCGAAAAATATTAACTTTGCAATTTGCAATTTTCATTCTGCACTAATTTTACAATATCTTGAGTTCTAATTGTTGGATTTAAGTTTAGTAAACCTTTTTTTCTTTGTTTTTTATTAACGAACAAATTTTATTTGAAGCATTATTTTTTATCTCTTCTATTTTATGAGCAAGAGCCTTATAAACAATTTATAAACAATTAAATTGTTTATAACAATTTTTTGACCACTCGGATCGAAATCCACCCTCGAAATTCGTAATAAGCAGCCAAAAATCCATAAGAAACCGTTGAGTTTGTCCATCAGAATTGAAAAGGACACGGTGACCTCTATTTGGCGCCTAGACTAATAAGATAAAGAAAATATTTTCGGGGCATTTATTTTCTGTGAATGCTAATTCATTGATATATCAGCAGTTATGATAAATAATAATTATTTTCAAGTATTATTTATTACAATTAGATATAGTAATTGAGTCAATACTGGCAATCTTTAGTTTGTATTTTTATTAGTTGTTACATAATCATGGGGCAACCGTTTTCGAGTCTTACAATATATGACTCATCATCAGGCCCCGTACAAAAAGTCTTCTCAATACAAACTACAAGATAACAGCCATTGAAACTGTTCCACAGCTAAAGATGTACCTGGAAGTCACCAGCCCCATAAAAAGAGTTGACCAATCAAACAGCCCTTAGTCTCTTAAATTGTTAGTTATGTTCAATTTGGAACTTGGCAAAATTTTTTTTTCTGTGTTACCAGTGGTGTGTTATTTATCATCAACAGTTGTTTTTATGTCCTATTTAGCAGTTGTTTTTGTATGTTTTATGTTAAATAAGTGTAAAAACATTTAATAATTTAATAATGGGACATCACGCACAAAATTTCACATGCACAAATTTTAAAAAATTGTTTTTTGGTTGCCAGAGACTTTTTGTTATTTTTTTGTAAAAAATACCCTTATTGTATTTGTATTTATTTATTAAATTTAATTTTCTAAGGGGTGTTTCAATTACAACATTTGGGTTCTAACTTTTAGTGCTGGAGTCACATGTAAAATTTTTTGTACTGCTGACAGGGAATATTAAAGTTTTGTTGACTTGGGTGATAGGGTTCATAAAATTATGCTGCGGGTTATCTAAATTTCTACATTTCAATTTCTCTTCTAGCACCCAGGAGAAAGGCGTGGCCCATCCTTCTCACGTCGAATTTGTTCCCCAGATAACCACATATTAAATTATTCAGTAACAGTTCCCCTAAACAACCAACCGATGGATCCATGAAAAGCTAGCAGTTTTTCAAACAACCACCTGATGGATTTAACCCGGGAGCAGTCGCGCCTTGAGAAAAAATCTCACATTTTATCCTTTTCCGTGATAATTTGATGAAAAATTTTTCAACATCGCTTTCCACTCGTAAGTGCCTCGAGGAAGATTGTAGAAATGTGTAGAATTTTTTTTTAATTTTCTTTTTTTTAATTTCTTTTTTAATTTCTTAATTTTTTTTGTGGAATTTATGGCTTTGGTGAGAACTAATTAGCTTTAAAATTGTTAGAAATAGATATTTTTAACATAGCAAGTAAATAAAAATATTATAAAATAGAAATTTGATTTAAATTCGTATTTAAATCTATATTGTGAGATTTTTTCTCTACGCGCGACTACTTACGTTACAGAAGTGAGCGCGACTGCTCCCGGGTTAATAAAAAGATAACAGTTCCAGAGGCAACCACCAGAGTACTAAATTGCTGCAATACATTAGGAACTACCACGACGCCTCCCGAAGAAGATCTTGAGCTGTAAATAAGATATGACAGCACCGGAAGAAGCCTACAGACCACCAGCTAAGTTTCTTAATAAAATCTTTTACTTACCTGTCAATAGAGACGAATTTTTGTATATAAGTAAAGTAACTTCATAAATACTAAAATGTAGATCTTGAATTGTAACTAATAAAATGAGAAAATAAAGCATTTATACCGAAATTTAATACCGAATAATAGTTTTGCAAAATTTTGGAATGTGTTTATTGCTAGAACAATTTTACCATTTCAATACAGATTTCATAACCCGGTCTATATAGACATTTCAAATAACAAAAATTGCCGGAGAGCCAAATTTTGGTGGAGAGCTAGGGTATACCATAACAAATAAAGTTTAAAAAGTCCCCATCGATCCCATGTGTGCGTCAAAAGTTATTGGGGGTCAAAGGTCAAAATTTGAGATTTTTTGGATTTTTTTCGAAAACGGTAAGTTTTATCAAAAAAAAACTTTAAACCAAAGTTGTAGATCTTAAAATTCTCTACAAAAATAGTCCTTACTATTTTTTTCCTAAAAGTTGCCATTCCTGAGATATCGCGATTCAAAGAGTCACATTATACATGATATGCACACGTTTCCACACCACCTGTGAGGTAGTGTAATCGGCGCGTTTTTTTACCTTGGTTTCCCCTGTAGGCCTACTCCACTAACTGTTTTGACAATTTTAGGATAATTTAAGTAAACAATTCCGGTCAAGTTCTAGATATTACCTTATTATTGATATTGATTATTGATGTTGCTATTGATTATTAGGTTAACTATTGTTTTGATTTCTTTAGATATTTTAATCAGATTCATATTCTTGAAAGTCTACTTCAACAGTCAAGTATTCTTCGATTTCATCTTCTTCCTCTTCCTCTTGCTGGATGTTCAAAAATTGTTCAAATGTGACTGAGTCATTGGCCTCTTCATTAAAATCACAGGAGTCTTCCTCTGTTGTACTAAACTGGTCATTTGAGCAAGACTGACCTTGGCAGTTGGTACACACTAGAGAACACAGCAACCCGACTTTTTTACATCCACATTTGGCACTGCAACCTTTTTTGCAATTGCAAAAAATAGTGTTAAGGAGTTTTTCTGGAGCAGCTGGGAGTAAGGTTTTAATCGGTTCCAGAGTATTATCTATTAATTTTCAACCCCAGTCTTCTGGATTCAGTTCATTGCCTAGCCATGTTTAAACTTTATAATATACTCGATACAAATGTTGAAAAGCAGATGCTGATGTTGGAGGAAGACATGATAGTTGTACTTGTTTCTTGTTTCGCGTATTTTTTACAAAAGTTAAGTATCGGTATTTATCAAGACAAATAATTTTTTTTGGAGCTCCATAAACCGCAAGAAGAAAGCGAATTCCTTCCGTAATTATTGTTTGCGGTGTAGAATCAAGTTCTATAAAAACTTTACAGCAGTCAGTCAAATCTTTTTTTTCGAATAATTTAAGTACTGACGTTTTGCCCCTTCTGTACATTGGGGCCGTAGTGTCGCAGCCAGTTATCGCATGTAAAAATAAAATGTACTTTTGGCATTTGGGATAAGCCGATAAACTATTCGAAGAATATATCTTTGTTCGCTGTTGAGCCCTTCCAGGTTTCAGAAAATAAATAACTTTATCTACTGGACTCCTTGCAGTAATCAGTACCAACAAATCAACATCTTCACCAACTACAATTGTTGTGTTTGTTGCCTTAAATTTTTCAATTGCTGTCTCAATTATAAGGACATCTGCGTCATTTTTAGCTTGCTTCACTTCAATATTCGCAGCTGTTAATTTGTCAGTTAACATGGAAATGAAACGAGATTTATTATTAATGTTTTTGTAGTTCGACGACTTTGTTCTGCAGCTTTAATATTCTTTGTCGAGTCATTGTAGCCGTCAAATACCACTGTCACTGTAAGCCCGTAATGTCTGCGTAGATACTGAACATATTTATCAAAAATAACGCTAAATGTTTCTTCTCGATCCCACACAACGTGATGTAGTAGGTACCCTCCATCAGTAATGTAAGTAGCGTTTCTACGATCAACCTCAGTATTGACTGATTCAAAGCAATCATAAATTGCTGACTTTGTTGTTTTACGCATTCCAGCTGCATCGAAAAGTGATAAGGGGTAAGGAGCTAATTCATACTCAAAAAATTTTTCAATCTCATCCTCAAAAGCTTCAGTGATACTCATGCGTTGAAATAATAATACAGGATCTATAGCTACTTCTTCTTCGTGAACTTTCACGGTGCTACTCGCAGCTAAAAGAGGGAGTACTTTTTCAGAGCGTTTTAATTTTATATTATTAAATGTTTCACCTGTCATTTTAGCCATTGAAGCAATCCCAACTTCACGAGCTTTATGGCAATTAATCTTATCATCACCAACAACTCCAGAAGCAATAGATATGATTTTATTAATTTTAGGAAAATGGTCATGTGATGAAAACCAGTCTAGAAGTTTTTTAATATCTTTAGCATCTTTTATGAGCCGCGAGTCACTTGCATCTACATGCTGATCTGTTGTGTCCATTCGAACATTAGCAAGAACTTGCAACCCCTCACACACAGTATTCATTGCATGCATTCCGTAAACACATTTACTTATCACACTTATACCAGAGAAACAGATAATATTATGAACCAGACCTACGGACAATACTGTAGCCATTGCCTATAATAGACAATCTGTTTTTTTTTTAAACAATGGTACCTACAGCCAAATATTTTTCAAGGCCACGTGGATAGAGGAAATTCAGTTTGGGACTGATTACCTTTTGAAGAAATATTTTCAGAATAGTATGATATACTATATAAAAGAAACACAAATAGGCATTTATACTTGTCTTAAGGGCCACATATGTATACGTGGCTTATATGTGGATATAATGTATAAAGTAACTTTTAAAATCGCGATATCTCAGGAATGGTAACTCCTAGGAAAAAAATTGTAAGGACAATTTTTGTAGAGAATGTTAAGATCTACAACTTTGGTTTGAGGGTTTTTTTGATAAAACTTACCGTTTTCGAAAAAAATACAAAAAATCTCAAATTTTGACCTTTGACCCCGAATAACTTTTGACGCACACATGGGATCGATTAGGACTTTTTAAACTTTATTTGTTATGGTATACCCTAGCTCTCCACCAAAATTTGGCTCTCCGGCAATTTTTGTTATTTGCCAAGCATTTTGATGTCTAAGTTGACCGGATTATCAGTCCTCTGCAAAAAGTATGACATGACTTTTAATGTAAAATCAATAGGGTAGCAGGCATTCAACAGTTTAGAATTTCCCATTGAATTTCCTTTGTCCTGTTTCACAATTTACCACCCGGTATATAATCATCTACAATACGAATACACTGCACTAGAGAAATTTTGCCAGAAACCGGACCAGAAGACAAAATAAAATGGAGTAGTGTAATAAGACTGAGGTGTTGTGTAAAATGTATAAGGCATGAGTGGATTTTTTGCTGTGGACGCTTTGGATGACTAGCTGAACACCTTTTCTCGAATTTCAAGCGTCGACGGTGCATAGAAGATGAAAATTGTGAAATTTAGCTCGGCAGAAGGAAATAGTTTTTGCGTAAATAATGCAATAACGCTACTATTGCCTTTAATTTGTCTTAAAAAAGTACACTATGTAATAGCTTAAGTTTTCTTCTAGCAGTGGAATAACATATAATTTGAGCTTTTTAAAAAATCTTTAATAATTAGAATGAAGTCCCATAGAAAGTTAAAAATTAAGTTGAACTAGAAAATAAAGATTACAAAAAAACAGACAAATTAATGTTACGATTAAATCTTGTGAAAAAAATTGAGCGTGTTTGTATTTTATTGCCCTGGTCGAAAACCGCACACTTTAGAAAAAAATTTCAATATTCCAGCCTGGAGATAAAGCAGGTGCTGCAGTTAGATTTCTGGTTTTGACCCTCTAAATTTTGGTGGATGCACAACCCCAATTTTTAAAATTCCGTTACAAAAAGAAGGATAATATCCTTCATATCCATATTATGAAAATATACAGGATGATTTACTAAGAATGTCCAATCTCTGAGTTGTAGATTCTAGACCTCAAAATATTAAGATTTAACCCAAATCACTTAAATAAAATATGTCTACTTACTGAGTTACAGGGTGTTTTATTTAAAAATTTAAAATTTATTTTTACTCAGTGCTTTAAAACCATTTGACATATCCCTGTCATACTTGGCAAAATATGTAGGTACTGTACGCCTTACTAAATTATGATAAATAAACCTTTCTGGCTACTACCAGAGGCGTAAGACAGGGGTTAGTGAATGGGTTACCCTTCCCACATTCCACGCCAATGGCGGAATTGCTATTTTAGGGCAATATTTAGATTTTCCAATCCTTTTTATGCAAATAATAAACTCTTCATTCGTAACGATAAAGAAATTAGTTTTCGAGATATTTGAAGTTGAAAATGAAACGGCACAGCTATTTTGATTAACGTATTGTGCCCCTTCATTTTTAACTTCAAATATCTCGAGAACTAATAATTTTATCCGTACTAATGAAGAGTATATTTACAAAAGAAGTATTGGAAAATCTCAAAATTGCACTACAATAGTAATTTCGCCAGTGGCGTAGAATGTGGGAAGGGTCAACCATTCAATTTCCCCTGTCGTATGCATCTGGTAGTAGCCTAAAAGGTTTATTTAACATATTTTGGTAGGGTGTACAGTAACTACACTTTCTGCCAGGTATGATGAGGATATGTCAAATACTTTTAAAGTACTGGATACAAATAGTTAATATTTATACAGGGTGTTTCATTAATAATTGTCCATATAGTAACTGGAGAAACCTTAGTACAAAATACGAAGATTTAACCTAAAACACTTAAATAAAATGTGGTTCCTTACTGAGTTACAGGGTGTTTTATCTAAAAATTTAAAAATTATTTTTGCTCAGCATTTTAAAACTATTCGACGTATCCTTTTCGTACTTAGCAGAAAGTGCGACTACTATACACCCTACTAAATTATGATAAACAAACGTTTCCAGCTACTACCAGAGACGTACGACAGGGGATAGTAAATAGTTCACCCTTCTCAAATTCTACGCCACTGGAGGAATTACTATTTTAGTACCATTTTTAGATTCTCCAATACTTTCTACGTAAATAATATGTTTCTCATTGGTAACGATAAAGTCATTAGTTTTCGAGATATTTGAAGTTAAATATGAGATGGCACAGATATTTTGATTAATTTATGGTATGATTCATATAATTAAAATTTAAAAATAATTTGTACCCAGTTACTTTAAAACTATTTGGCGTATTCTTATCATACTTGGCAGAAAGTCGAGGTACTGTACACCCTACTAAATTAAGATAAATAAACGTTTCTAGCTACTACCAGAGGCGTACGACAGGGGATAGTGCCTGGATGACCCTTCCCAAATTCTACGCCACTGACAAAATTGCTATTTTAGTGTAATTTTTTGATTTTTCAATAATTTCTATGTAAATAATATACTCTTCATTCTTAACGATAAAATGATTAGTTTTCGAGATATTTGAAACTAAAAATGAAGCGACACAATACATTAATCAAAATAACCGTGTCGTTTCATTTTTAACTTCAAAGATCTTGAAAACTAATGACTTTATCGTTACGAATGAAGAGTTTATTAGTTTCATAGGAAGTATTGGAGAATCCAAAAATTTCAACCATTCACTTTCCCCCCGTCGTACGCCTCTGGTAATCGACAGAAACGTTTGTTTAACATAATTTAGTAGTTTGTACAGTACCTATACTTTCTACCAAGTATAAAAAGGATACATCGAATAGTTTTAAAATGCTGAGCAAAAATAATTTTTATATTTTTAGATAAAACACCCTGTAACTCAGTAGGGAACCACATTTTATTTAAGTGTTTTAGGTTAAATCTTCGTATTGTGTGCTAAGGTTTCTCCAGTTACCATATGGACAATTATTAATGAAACACCCTGTATAATAGAAATATTTGATTTAAAAAATAAAAAAAATTGTACCCAATCCTTTAAAGGTATTTGAAATATCCTTATCATACTTGTTAAAAAGTGTGGGTACTGTACACTCTACTAATTTATGTTAATAAAAATTTCTGGCTATTACCAGAGGCCTACAGGGGAAAGTGAATGGTTAACCATTCTCAAATTCTAAGTCACTGATAGAATTACTATTTTACCATAATGTTTACATTCTCCAATACTTTCTATGTAAATAATATACTCTTCATTCGTAACGATAAAATCATTAGTTTTCGAGCTATTTGAAGTTAAAAATGAAAGAGCGCAATACATTAATCAAAATAGGTGTGCCGTTTCATTTTCAACTTCAAATATCTGGAAAACTAATGACTTTATAGTTACAAATAAAGAGTACATTATTTACCTAGAAAGTATTGGAAAATCGAAATATTGTGCTAAAATAGCAATTCGGCCAGTAGCGTAGAATTTGGTAAGGGTAAACCATACATTGTCCCCTGTCGTACGCCTCTGGTAGTAGCCAGAAACGTTTGTGTATCATAATTTAGTAGGCTGTACAGTAACTACATGTTTTGCAAATATGACAGGGATATATTAAATAGTTTTTAAGTACTGGGTAAAAATATTTAATAAATTTTTAAATAAAACACCCTGTAACGAGTCACATTGTATATAAGTGATTTGGGATAAATTATATTAATATTTTGACGTCTAGAATCTACAACTCAGAAATTGGACATTCTTTATTACCCTGCGTATGGGAAAATATCTTATCTGGGGCATATATGAGGGTATATCGCTATTGAATACTACAACTGGCATAATAGATAGCCATCATAGAAGTATAGGAAGAAAACCAGTTTCTTACAATCATCATCATCATCATGGTGCTACAGCCCTTAGAGGGCCTCGACCTTCTCAAGCGTTCTACGCCATTCTGTTCTGTCCCTTGCCTGCACTTTCCAGTTGCCGACTCCGATCTTCTCGGCATCTTGTGTTACCCCGTCCATCCACCTCAACTTTGGTCTACCCCGTCTTCTCATTCCCACGGGTTGAGCTGTTAGAATCCTTTTTATCATGTTCGATTCAGGGGCTCGGGCTACATGTCCTGCCCACTGCAGGCGATTTCGCTTAATTATAGTGATAATATCTTTTCCACCAAACGTTTGCTTGTAGATATTCTGCAGTTCAAAGTTATATCTACGCCTCCATATTCCGTTCTCACAAACCGCTCCGAATATCTTGCGTAGTACCTTTCTTTCAAAAATTGATAGAGCGGATTCATCTGTTTTAGTTAGCGTCCATGCCTCTGAACCATATGTGAGAACGGGGACTATCAATGTTCTATATAGCCTTATACGAGTTCTTTGAGACGTTTGTTAGATAAGTACTTTGATAGACCATGATAACACCTGTTTGCAATTATTATTCGCCTTTTTATTTCCTCAGATGTGTCATTATTGGGGTTAACCGATGTCCCTAGATATATGAACTCTTTGACCGCTTCGAAGTTTTGGTCATTGATGATTAGATCTGCATCAACATTTCCAGCTCTTGTGTTTGTGTTGGTCGCCATGAATTTTGTTTTATTTTGATTTATATGTAACCCCATTAGTTCTGCTGCTGCTACTAGATCGGTTAGGATTTCCGCAGTTTTCGCCCTGGTTATTGTTATAATGTCCACGTCATCTGCATATGCAAGTGATAATAGATCAGTCCAGTTTCTTACAATATCGATACAAAATTAAGCTCTTCGACAAAGCTTCCGACAAAGACAACGACGATACAGCTTTTGCAAATAAGAGGAAGCTTACTGAACTGAGTGAGCTGAAATTGTTTGAAGAAGTATTGGAATACTCATATTAACGATATATCCAAGAGTCGTAAGTAAAACCTAGGGATTGAAACCAAAGGCAATATTTTGGTTATACACATAAGTGATACGACCGACATACAGTTACTTATAGTTCAGTACTTTGGAGGAGAAAGACGGCTTTGCAATCTTGTATGACCACTCTCACCACACTAGAAAGACAAGGATTTTATATTTCGGCGGTAGCCTCTACTACCATCCTAAAACTCAAAGCAAATAATACTTGGGGCCGAATTATGTATTGAATAGCCACACAAACAGGGAACTATACTTGAGGAATCCATATTTATGATGCATTCAGATATGATGACACCAGAACTAATCTTCACTGAGAATATTAACACAGATATTGAACATCTGTTAAGGGAGCGTTCAAGTATTACGTAACGCGGTTTTTGAAGATTTTGGACCCCCCTCCCCCTTGCGTAACGCACTCTTATGGGAGTTTAACTATTGCGTAACGCAATTTTTGAAAATTTTTAACCTCCCCCCACCCTCAACCTGCGTTACGTAATACTTGAACGGTCCCTAACCATCTAGAGAACGAAAAGTCCCAAATATTAATATGGTTTACTGTTGAATGTAACGGTACTGGTCCATGGTATTGGATCATCAGTCTTTGGGCAAACATGTAACTATAATAAATCTTACAGCCTAGGTCATACTACTGTGAGCCAGGCTGAAGTTTTTGCTTTGGTCGCCTGGATTGATGAAATCATTGATGAAAGCTAAGAGAATCAACATTTATATAGATAGCCAAGTGACTATTCTGGCAGTAAGTAACTCACTCACGAAATCAAAACTGGCGAGAAACTGTAAAGATCTCCTCAATGATCTGGCAAAAGACAATAAAGTGTCCTTAATATGGGTGCCGCGTCATGAAGGCATGGGAACGAACGAGCAGTAGACCAGGAAGGATCTGTTTTTAGGTGGATGTGAGAGGTGGCATTCGGATTTTTGCGGATAAAGTTAGGTGATAACTTCGTTAATAATAATTGACCTATGCTTAGGGTTACCATAATTTATTAAGGCCAAATCCGGATAGGGGTAGTCCAAGAGGTTGTAGAAAATGTAAAATGTGAATTTGACTGCGTTGCTACCTCTACATTGTACATATATGCGAAATGCATATGGCAGCATTAAAAGTACAGCTGTTTCGCTACAATATGCAACTAACATTGAAAATCTCTGCCAGTTTAAAATACAATATACACCTATGTTTTAACATACTTTAGACCTACGGTGCTGCCCAGAATGAAATTTCCCACCGTTGAGCCTAGTATTTACCATTTTTTAGTAAAGCAAAAAAATCCGGACATTTCTCATATCCGGACCCCAATCCGGACATGTCTTTCAAATCCGGACTGTCCGGACCAAATCAGGACGTATGGTAACCCTTATGCTCCTGCTCAAATATGCCCGGAACATTAATAAAAAAAAATAAAATATTTCAAAATTTCAAAAAATCTCGATTTTTTTTTCCTTTCTTTGCTTATAACTTTAAAACGATTCATTTTGGAACAAAGTCGTATAGAAATAAAACTAAGATTAAACTAAGATAAAACTAAGATTAAACAAAGATAATTAAATTTTCTATCAGATACGATTGGTTAAAAATATCGTAATTTAAGACCCTTGCTGCAAAATAGCAATAAATATAAAATAAGAAAGCAAAACAAGCCTGTCTTTTTCAATGTTTTTCCATCACTTAGGTAACACTTGGAACCTTCCTAATTCGCTTAAAAAATTTTTGTAATGTGCTAAAACCGGCCACCAAATTTCATTAAAATTGACTTTGCATAATAACTAAAACTAGATTTTGCACAATAATTTTGCAATCTAAACTTTTTTTAAAAATTAAAATTTTTTAAAATCTTGCACAACAAAAATTAGAACATACAAAGATTTGTCAATTTTTTACATATAAAGAAGCATTCCACCTATCTAATGCACTTTACAGAATTGAAATCGGATTATTTAAGCACCCTCAGCAATGTTTTAAAATTATAAACAATTTTTTGGCTTATAAACAAATTAGTGCTGTGTCTAGGAGGGGGTGCTACGGGCTTCTTTATTTAGATGGACTTCCCAAGTTTTTTTATGTATTTTGACCCGTAGAACACGAATTTTTTGGGTAACAGTTGATCCGGATGTCGATAAGATTGTTATAAACAAAGAACTTGAGGAATTACATAAAATCGATTTTTCGCAAAATAAAACATTTTTTTGTATTTCTTGCGTAATTCTAAGCAAAAATTGTTCGTACAAGTTTTTTCGTAGAATGCATAATTTTCGAGATAAACGCGGTGGAGCATTAAAAATATCGAAAAATTGCAATTTTTAAACGAGAATAACTTTTAATTAAAAAATAAAATGGCAATTCTGCTGACAGCAATTGAAAGTTTAAGTCGAATTATACCGACTTTAATTATTTGTATTGCTAAAAATTTTTTTTTTTATTATTAAACAAAGCTTTTTGTATTATTCTTATTTAGAATATAGTTAAGAGCCCCTCTTTGTATGTAAAAGAATTAGCCAACTTCTAAATGGTCTACTTTTTCTTCAGAAAGATTTTAAAGAATTTGAACTTTTTTAAAAACATTTACATTGCAAATTTATTATGCAAAATCTATTAGGTCGATTTTAATGAAATTTGGTAGACCATTTAACCTTTAACTACACGCGCTGGCGTACTTTGTACGCCAGATATAAGAATTCTACTGGAAATATATTTAAAAATTTAATTTTTGGCCTTGCTTATTTTTCTAACCTATCACTGGAATGTGCGTTACAATTTGGTTTTAGTTTCGTTATAATCGGCGTTTTGGAAAGATCGTAATTTATATTTTATTATTTGTTGTTTCCGTTGGTGGACAATATACCCCAGGATTATATTACTATAAGTCGTAATATAAGTACATATTTTAATTGTTTTTTAGTCATTATGGCAAAAAATATATTTTTCTTTGTAAACAATACTTTTTCTCCTGTAAAAAATCACATTTAAAAAAATTTTTTATTAGTAATTTTATTTATCATGGAATCCAGTTATTCCATGATTCCAGTTATAAATCCCAATTGGCTTACTGAAAAGGAACTCCAAGTATTCACTGATGCCGAATAAGGTTTATAACAAACAACTAAGTGTATTTTTTCAAAAAAAATTAAACAAATCCGCTGTTTTTAAGTGTATTTTCTTCTGGCGTACAAAGTACGCCACGCGTGTAGTTATGCTATAACTTGATGCGCGGGTAGTTAAAGGTTAAGTAAGTTATAAGAATTTTCTAAGCGAATTACTAAGGTTCTAAGTGTTACCAAAGTGGTTAAGAAACATTGAATAACAACAGGCGTATTTTGCCCCTTATTTTGTATTTATTGCTATATTGCAAAAAAGGTAATATCGTAAGACATTTTTGACCAGTCGTATATCATGCAAAATTCAATTATTTTTATTTTATTTCTCTACGACTTTGTTCCAAAACGAACCGTTTTAAAGTTACCTAAAAGCAAAGAAAGCAGAAAAAAATCGATGTTTTTCGTTTTTATTATTGTTCGGGCATATTTGAGAAGGAGCTTAAGTCAATTATTATTACTGAAGGTGTCACCTAACTTTATCTGCAAAAATCCGAATGCCACCTTTCACATCCAAAAATACACGTTTTTTACAGATATTAGTCCGGGTCTACAGGTATGTTAGCAAAACAAGGAATAATTAGGAATACCTAAGTGTCTGTTTTTCTCGTTGTGTTATTTCTGAAGATCGTCAATTTTATTGTATATTACTAAACCTTCTGATCTGCATTAATAAACCAAAAGTTTGGTTAACCATAGAAATAAACAATCAAATAATTGTAAAGTCGTCTTTTTCTTGTGGTTGTGAACCATACACCTTCCCTGTATTATTATTTAGTTGCGCGTCGCTGAAAGGGAGAAAAAGAAGCTCTCACATTGCGAATATCCTTTACCGTGATATCGATACAAAAGAAAGCTCTTCGAAAAAGCTTCCGACAACGACAACGACGATCTGGAGGTGTTGTAAACAAAGTTATTCCCGTTATTCAAGCCGAGAGGATGTTGCATACTCTTGGGACCCGCTGACAGCAGCATCTGAGGTGGGGTAAGGGATGAAAGGGGGTGGAGGAGTCAGGACAGCTCGCTAGATGCTAATGCCCGTGTCGTGAATGCTGTCAACCATCGTTTGGTTCAAAACTTTATTCGAATATTTAATTTGTGAGATACAGAAATATTTTTAGAATTAAAACAAGAAATTCGCGCAGACAGCTTATAGAGTCTTACTCTGAAATATCAGGCAAATATCGCATCTTCTTAAAAAGATAATAGGGGGCATATCGACTAAAAGAAACAGAAAAGTCTATACAGCATTTACATAATTGTCTGACAGCAAAGTAGTCTGATTAAATAGGGTGGAACTCACTTATTGAATAAAATTATTTCTGCCTTTGTGTTAAAAAATATTATTACCTATACATATTTTAGACCCGTCGATTTTTATACAGTGCGCTGGAATAATTGTTAGCCCCCTTATTAACTTTTTTATTTTTTTAACAAAAGCAAAACGCTTCGACAGGTCGATTTTTAAAATAACCATAGTATATTATAGCATCAATGTTTCGAATTTTACGCGATCCCTCTTCAGGTGACAGACGTAACTTTGATTTTTTTAAATGAGAAAGTGCATCATGTGACACCTCATTTAAAAGCTTTTGAAATACTGATTACAAAAATGTATAATACTTTAATCCTACTTGAGAGCATAGGCACCAAATTTCGGTCGAATTCTGTTTAAACGAATTAATTTTTTTTCGAATCCTCAGAAAACTAATAAGTATTTTTAAAAAATTTAAACGCAGAATAAAAGATTACATTATTACGGAGGGCTGATAGTCCCTTTAGTCCATGTGGTGAGACCGCTCCCGTCTGAAAAACATTTCTAATTCGGTTTCTCTGCGGATTCATATTAAAAAATGTCCCATTTAAACAAAATCTAAAGGGCGCTGGACGAAATTTTTGGGCAGAAATTGTTTAAACAATTTTATCTACTCTGTGTCTAAAAATTGTAGAATAGAAATAAATTCCAGTGACGAAGAGTTACAGTTTTTTTTTATTTGTTCATTATAGATAAACTCTTGTATGAAACTGTGCGTGAAGTACTTTTTGCGAACTTACGCGATGTATAGCACTAGCTCCGTTGTCGCTCGTGCTCTAAATACCGCGTGCGTTCACAAAAAGCATACTTCACGAACTGTTTCATAAAAATCTATTTTTAAACAAATACATTAGATCACCTTTTATTGCTTCAAAAAATATATTTTTAGGTTTTTTGGGATATTCTAAACAAGAAAGGTATCTTTCGAGTTATAGACGATTTAAAATCTAAAAAATTCTCATCAAAAATCTTAAAATCTCATATTTAAATTAGTATTTTTTAGGGTGCCAATAACTTGGATTAAAGTCTAAACATTCCTTTTCAAGATTCCGAAGAGTGACTAGTTTTTTAATTGTTATTTATGTATGTCCATCCGATTTTTGGCCGGTGCGGCGCGCTCTATTTCAAAAATCTCCTATTTTCCTCCGAAAAATATGTTTTATAGATTCTTTGGGACATTCTAAATAAAATAAGTTTCTTGACATTTTTCTCGAAAGTTACTGGTTTTAAAGTTATAAGCGATTTAAAATGCGAAAATATGTTTTTTTGTCATTTTTCGGATTTTAAATCGCTTATAACTTTAAAACTTTTTTATTAGAATTAGATATTAGAAAATTATATTTAGAATGTCCCAAAGAATCTAAAAAAAAATATTTTTCGGAGGAAAATAGGAGATTTTTGAAAATAGTGCGCGCCTCACCGGCAAAAAAAACCGGATGGACACTCATAATTAACAATTAAAAAACTACGGTATAAATTGAAGTTAGACACGATCACTCTTCGGAATCTTGACAAGAAATGTTTAGATTTTGATCAAAGTTATTGGCACCCTTAAAAATACTAATTTAAATATGAGTTTTTAAGCCTCGAAAAAGCGTATTTTCGCATTTTTTTAAATTTGAAATCGCCTATAACTCAAAAACTGTCAATTTTTGAGAAAAATCACAAGATACCTTTCTTGTTTGGAATGGCCCAAAAAAAATCTAAAAAAATATTATATACCTACTCCATGTCCTCCTCATCGTTTACCTATTTTAATAATCTTTTTTAAGTGCCATATATGCGACGAAGGTTGGCAATTATCATGGCAACCAAACCATTCTCTCAGGTTCTTCAACCAGGAAACGCGCCTCCTTCCTACGCTTATCCTACTATCTATTTTTTCCTTGAATTATGAGTTTTATCTTTCGCATCTCATCACATGTTCGAGATAAGTATTGCAATTTCCTTTCTTTTATTTTGTTTTCTTTTTTTTGTTTTTTGTTTTGTTTTGTTTTTGATTAAAGTCTAAACATTCCTTTTCAAGATTCCGAAGAGTGACTAGTTTTTTAATTGTTATTTATGTATGTCCATCCGATTTTTGGCCGGTGCGGCGCGCTCTATTTCAAAAATCTCCTATTTTCCTCCGAAAAATATGTTTTATAGATTCTTTGGGACATTCTAAATAAAATAAGTTTCTTGACATTTTTCTCGAAAGTTACTGGTTTTAAAGTTATAAGCGATTTAAAATGCGAAAATATGTTTTTTTGTCATTTTTCGGATTTTAAATCGCTTATAACTTTAAAACTTTTTTATTAGAATTAGATATTAGAAAATTATATTTAGAATGTCCCAAAGAATCTAAAAAAAAATATTTTTCGGAGGAAAATAGGAGATTTTTGAAAATAGTGCGCGCCTCACCGGCAAAAAAAACCGGATGGACACTCATAATTAACAATTAAAAAACTACGGTATAAATTGAAGTTAGACACGATCACTCTTCGGAATCTTGACAAGAAATGTTTAGATTTTGATCAAAGTTATTGGCACCCTTAAAAATACTAATTTAAATATGAGTTTTTAAGCCTCGAAAATGCGTATTTTCGCATTTTTTTAAATTTGAAATCGCCTATAACTCAAAAACTGTCAATTTTTGAGAAAAATCACAAGATACCTTTCTTGTTTGGAATGGCCCAAAAAAAATCTAAAAAAATATTATATACCTACTCCATGTCCTCCTCATCGTTTACCTATTTTAATAATCTTTTTTAAGTGCCATATATGCGACGAAGGTTGGCAATTATCATGGCAACCAAACCATTCTCTCAGGTTCTTCAACCAGGAAACGCGCCTCCTTCCTACGCTTATCCTACTATCTATTTTTTCCTTGAATTATGAGTTTTATCTTTCGCATCTCATCACATGTTCGAGATAAGTATTGCAATTTCCTTTCTTTTATTTTGTTTTCAATTTTCCTCTCTCTGCTTATTCCCTTTAACACTTCTATATTCGTGACTTTATCTACACCTGAAATCCTAAGGGTGAGAACAGAACAAGAAGTGGGTCGAGGTGGAGGTGTAGGTCGCGGTGGATGCTACTAGTTAAGTCGCGGTCGATGTCGATAGCACATAACAAGGAGGTCACCTGCGCTGTCAGTCGAGCTAGAACCAGTATCAAGTGAAGTAGTTTAATGAAATTTGAATGACAAAAAGACTGCTTTTGCGATGTTGTGTCAGTCAAGTGATGATAGTGATGAAATGTCAGCTGTAAATAATCAGATCCTCCTTCACATTTCAAAAATTTACTGAATTTAATTACTTTAGAAATTCAAAAATAAACTGAATACAAAAAAGGGGATTATATAAAAAGTATTAATTCAGATAGCGGAGGTTATGACAACTTGGCTTCGAACTGACCAGGCCCGGCCCTAGGGATTTTGCCGCCCTGGGCAAGATTGGCGACCGCGCCGCCCCCTCCGCCTTTGGTAGACCCATGACTCACCACCTTCCTTCAGCGATCGCCAACTTAAATCACAATTGTATTTTTATTGATGTGTGCTTTGTGCTAAATTATTTAATATGCCATTTTCCACTGTATTTGAACGATACACGCTTAAAAATACATATGTTTGCAATATTTTCATGAAATTTTACTACATTACTATTATTATATTAAAATATGCTTTAATATCCAAAAACTCGCTATGCATATCCATAATTACACACTTACTTTTTTAAGTAAGTACTATTTTTTTATCTTGACACGAGAAAGTCAAGTCTTTAATAATTCTCAAAGATCCAGGGACTCCGCTATTTCGTGTTCAATAGAGATTGTCGCTAGTGCACTCAAACGTTCCTGGGGACATAGTTGATCTTAATTAATGTTTTATTAATTTTAGCTTTGAAAAGCTTCCCTATCTAGAGGCCACTGCCACTGGTAGGGTTACAAAAATCCTCAAAGCAACACTAACGTTGGGTGCGAAATCAAAATCATACTCTCTAATCATTTTTAGTGTCTCTAGAGGTGTACCTTCTCTTGGGCTTCACAATCTTGGAAAGTACTTTAAGTGCATCTTTTATATCAGCATAATTTAGATCTTTTGACTCATCAAAAGTTAAAGCATAACATAGCTTGAAACATTTACCCGATAAATCACTAGCAGTCATATGCTTAATTTGGTTTATGTCGTACAAAAACTCAAAAAAATTTCCATGGCTCTTAATTTGCTGAAATCTATCACAAATAGAAGTCAACATAAATATACATATGTATATCATGTCTCTGGATCTAGGTCCACATTTTCATCTTCAGTCTCATAGCCGAATTGTCTTTTCACTTTCCTCTTTCTTGATGGAACTCTTTTGCGTCTGTCAAATAGTCCTGGAATTTTAAATCACTTCTGAGAGACTTAAAATGGATTTCTGTTTTTTCTAATAAACTCACAGCTTGATACACACTCAACTTAATATCAATACGCTGCAGTGATTTGCTGACTACGTTGATGTGAAGTAAAATATCATGACATACCTATTACCACAGAGCAATGATAAGTTAAATCACGTATTTGATTTTCCAAACAGCTTGCCTCATGAGCAACTATTTCATCGTCATCGTTGGCTTTATTGACAGTGATTTCTACAAGAGCATAGATTTCTTCAAGGTAGATTTCTTCATTTTGGTATCTGATCGGCGTAATTGAATCAGTTCTCATCTAGTTCCCATCTACACATAATTTCGGACAAAGGTTTCAATGTTATGCTAGAAATATGATTTTTTAGTATAGCCCAACGATGAATAGATGGTGAAAAAAGTTGTAAATTTTTGTGACTAAGGAAAAGAAAGAAACTGCAAACTGTGAGGCTATACTAGCATCGTTCATGACTTAGTTGAGTGAATGGCTAGAACATGGAATAAAAAGTTCTTCCCTTGTTTGCCCCATTATCATACTCTTGTCCTCTCATATCGTCCAAAGATATTCTCAGTTTCAGTTTATTCAATTTTTGCAAAATAACTTCTGTCAGCTTGTAACGAGTTAGCGATGGACTACCCCAGCTAATTGAAACAATATTCGAAAATATTACCTCAACTAACCAAGATAGCCATCGTTACACCCTCAGCTTAGCTCAGTCACTCAGGTGTGTGTTCGTCTTGTCCTAACCTCAGATATGAACTATGAAAATTGGAATGGAAGCAAACAAAACAATATATTTTAACTAATCATGTTTATTGTTCATAAAGATATAATAAATAAAATGACTTAGTAAATTGCATTAACAAATGTATTTAAATTCTTGCCAAAAACTAACAATTCTAGATTATACTTATGGCTTTTGGTAGCTGATGGTATCTTCTTGATGTCGTATGGTACTGCTGCTGGTTCTGCAACGGGCTCTGGGGTTGTAGGTGTTGTATTCCACCAGGCCTACGGATGTTGGTCGTTGCAGTCTTGGTTATGTGGTTGCAGCCCTGATGACATAGTCCTCGTTGTTGTATCGCCGGCGATTTGAGGGTTGTTGAAACTCCCGGAGGGAGAAAAGTGATTTCTTTCCAAAAAACCCAAGAGATGATTTGATGAAATGAAAATGATTTATTTTTCGAATTACATGCCTTTTTAAGGATTAATTTTTCCCTTCCAGTGTATGTCAGGGAGTAGGGGGTCAAGTCGATGAAGTGTCACTGTCATTGAAAACGACGTTTAAAATGACAACCAAGTACTATGAAGTAGCGGCATGTTCCGTATTTAAAATACAGATATTTGGAGAGTATGAATATACGAGGTATGTTCAGTATGATGATTTAAATGAAAGAGATATATTAAATAGAAGATAATAAAAGAGGGTAATAAAAGAGAGCGCCAACCGATTTTTAAAGGGGAAATGGGTAAACCAAATAGAAGAAGATAATTATTAATGAAATATTAAAGAAAATAAGGTAAAATAATTATTTAAAAACAAAATATCAAAGATGTGACGTTTGTAACGTTACAAGCTTAGCAATAAACTTCAGCTAGATTTTTCAAATTATTATATCCATTTTCAGTAAATTTACTTTTAAGTGAATTCAGTGAATTTAATTTAGTTCTGGTCCCACTATTCTTATGCGATGAAGAAGGCGGTGTTGTCGATTTCCCGTCGAATAAACCTTGCAATAATTGTTATTGTTTCACTTAATAATTTTGGTTTTTACTGTTGCATTTTTGATGCTCTTGTTCATAATATTCATTTTTTATAATATTAAAAACATAATTTATTATTTCTTCACTTTCAAAAATTGGCTGTCCTCTTAAAATTGCCGCCCCTAAATTCGCCGCCCTGGGCGGCCGCCCAGTTCGCCCACCCCTGGGGCCGGGCCTGGAACTGACCAATCACAGGGAAGCATCCTTGTAGGCCGCGCAGTAGACATCCATGTAAAACAAACTCTTTTTATTTTCAAAAGCATCGATGTAAAACTCCTGAATGGCATCACGCTAAACTTCCACCGCGACTTACTTGCTCTGTTCTCTTCCATTCACTACAATGTGTTTATTTTACATGGATATCGACATCGACCGCGACCTCCACCTCCACCTCCACCGCGACCCACTTGTTCTGTTCTTACCCTAACTGTCTTCTATTATAAATATCCACATTTCAAATATAATGTTTCCATCCGTTTCGATTTAATAATCTATTCTCTTTTAATACTCTAATATAGAATCTTCCTGTATAGTACCTATTGTCTAGATATATTTGTTTCTATGTGTACGTGTATAAATTTTCTCTTGGTGGCTCGGCGTGAAGCTCCTAACATTACTCAAAGTTCGACCTTGTTGTAATTAACGTTCACCCGAACAGGATAATCGCATTACCCGATAAACATCCTAGTGTAACAATTGAATAACAAAATGCGCACAGCAAACTTGTGGGAATTGGCAATCGATGGAAACTAATTGCTCAGATTGTATTCGAGGTGCATCTGAAACGGTCGGAGATTTGCAGTCGAGCATCAATGATTAGTGCGGCGTTGTCACTCATCTCCCCGGTGATGTGGCGTCGCCGCCGACTCCGTGTCAACCTAAATTGCATAATTAGATTGCTTCTGTCTGACGGAATGTACTCATGATAGATATCATTAGGACAATTATGGAGATCCCGATGGGCTTCGAGTTCGGTTGGTTAGGTGGTCGCTCTTTGGGAGATCTTTTAATTTGCGTTGCTTCTAACGAGCGTTTAGTTCCCGGCTGATGGCTAAAAAGCGGGTAGTCATGTAAAAGCTGCAAACGCTACGTTTACAGAGGGTTACCTAATTTGAAAAAGCAAAAGTGTTGTTGTTACCGTAAAACCCGATTTCAGTTAAAACCCGAATTTACTAGAAAAAACTAGTTTTAACTGTGGGCTTTAGACAATTCTAGTTTTAACTAGTGAAAACTAGAACTATCAAATATTTTCAGTTAATTCTAGTTGAGACTAAACATATTTCAGTCAAAACTAGTATTTACTAAACTTTTCAGTAATTTCCAGATTTAACTAAAACTCGGTAAATAATTTGCTACCCCGGTTGTTTGCAAATAATTTCTCTAAAACGTAAAATACTAAACAAGATCGTAAACGTAAAAAACGCAAGCTCGTTTGATTACGTTGTTGTGTTATTGTCTTGCATCCAGACTGCTAACATTTTCTTTTTGTCTTGGTTAGCTCGCTCGACTGAACCTTGACTCTGGCTGTTCCTTGGTTTTCCATGAACTAATTTTGCCTCAGACCAATATGACCTTACCTCATTTTATAACTGCATTACCGAACTCGGCTAAATGCATGGTACACCATGCATTTAGTCAAGAATATATCCGTTAATTGATAAGCAACTTCTTCCGCCCTCTTGCTTTGTAATGGTCTCAACAAAACAAATTTTGTTAAATGGTCTTGATAAACCGTAATAGACTTGTAGTCGTGATCCTCTTGTGATTGCATATACATCAAATCTACCTAACAGCGACTATTTATTTCTGAATGCAATATAAATATGTAGGTTTCGACAAAAGACTCTTCTAAGCTTTACTCTTCTTCCGCTGGCAGGTTTCACACATTGATATAAAATTATTGAACATATCAAATTGTTATATTTGCGTATTTTCTGGCGGTTTTAATCTTTAACCTATCCCAACTTCCATAACCAATAGCAAGTGGGCTGCTTCAATGATGTCAAAAATGTCTTCAGCAGGTACATACGTAATATTGAAATTTGTTCGGGATTTCTAGTTTTAACCGAATTTAGCAGTCAAATCTAGTTTTGACTAGTTAAAACTAGAATTATCTAAAGCGCATAGTTAAAACTAGTTTTTCCTAATAAATTCGGGTTTTAAGTGAAAACGGGTTTTAACGGTACCTAACATTGTCAATGTTACGGAAACAAAATTATAAAATACAGCAATGGAATAGTTTTTTCTATAATCATCAGTACGATAATTTCATAATTAGAGAGTGGTCATAAATGACCAATGAGCCCTTTAAATTTAACCTAAATTACTACTCTTCCTGAAAATTCAGAGCTTACCATATACTGTCTCTTATTTAAACTAACAAGATAGTGCACTATTCTAACATGCACACAGTGGCGGCTCGTGATTTTTACAATAGGGGAGGCTATACCTAACTGTAGAATATTTAGACAAATTTGCATTAAAAAAAATCCGCCACTAAAAATCTAATTTAAGGCCCCATTTTTTTGACCATTTTTTATTTACATTTTATAATATTATCACCATAATTCATAATTTCATAATGTCATATCATTTTAAAAATAGTTAGTCTAATTGTAAAAGTGTATTACCAAAGTTTGTGTCGTTTATTTGTTAACAATTCTATCTCTGTAAGTAGATATGCATGCATATCAAAATAAATACAGATTTGAAGTTTTGCAGTCCGTACAGGTTGAAGGTTCACATTTTTTAAGATACTCAACTGAAGCTTTTTAATTCTAAAAGCGGCCTACTGCGAATCCAAAAACACGCTAAATTACCGATATTTTGCTTTGCATTTCAGATATCGAAAAAAGTTATTTGACCAAGTTGTTCCAAATATTAATCTAACCCCACATATCAAATTTCATCACAAAATTCGCACTTTTAGTTTTTTCATTATTTGTAGTCAGGATCCTAAAATTGGAGCGGAGGCTGATGGCCGATTATCCGCCCTTGCTAAATCTCCGGGCAGCGTGTGCGATAATGCAGCGCTAAGGAAACCGGGTCTCCTTAACCGCTGCTGTGCTGCGCGGAGCATTAGGGCTTGTTTATATGCAGGCGGTTTGCCAATTTCGACGTCGCGGTTTTCCTGAAAAACCCAACCGCCGCAGTTCAAGTTAACATAGAAACAAATGCAACCGCTTATCATCGTACATATGTAACCGCGAGTTTTACGCGGTTTACCAGCGTTTAAACAGGCTAATCGCGACGTTTACGTTGGCAAACCGCCCTATCTAAACAATGCCTTAGTAAGTGAGACTTTTCGGCCAGCAGCCTCCGGTCCAGTTTTAGGATCCTGACTACAAATAATGAAAAAACTAAAAGTGCGAATTTTGTGATGAAATTTGGTATGTGGGGTTAGAACATTATTTGGAACAACTTGTTCAAATAACTTTTTCCGATATCTCTAACGCGAAGCAAAATAGCAAAGTTAACAAAACAGTGTAGCATGTGTAAAAAATTTATGAGGAGGCTAAGCCTCCCTTGCCTCCTCTGACCAGCTGCCACTGCATTTACATGCTCACAAGCACTATTATCTACTTTTCACTATCACTTAAACTAGTTCAAAAGGCTTTTTTCCTCTTCAATCTTCTAGTTTGCCCAGTAGTATCGAGCAGCTGGTTTGCCTCAATATTCTCGTGCCTGTGAAGTCGTTCCTCGTGATTTCCTGTCGTCTTCTTAACGGTTATATCCACAGTTTCCATTCGTAGCTCCCTATGGATGTCACGGTTTGCCACGTACCAAGGAGCAAAATACAGACAAAAAACAGAGGCCCCCGCAGCGTGAAGCTTGCGGGGGGCCCCAGTCGAGCAGAGGCCCCATCTTGTCGTCTGATATTATGTAAAAATCTGTTATGGTATATGATTTTACTTTGTGTGTTTAAATTTAAAAACGTAAATTTCTAAATAGGCGTATTCGGCAAGTGAATAATTTCATATCTAGAAACTTAATCCTTTCCGGTCTCACGAACTTTTATGGGTGACGACAATAAACTATAATGCTTTGTACGTGACTATTGAAAGATTTGAGAATTGCAATTTGCCGAATTTTAGAACAATATCTCTAAATCTAGAAATGGGTTTTCTCTTTACCTACGTTTAGTATTTCGATACAATTATCCAGAGGCGTAACAGAGGCCCCCGCAGCATGAAGCTTACGGGGGCCCCCAATATGTCAAGGGCCCCATCTTGTTATATAATATGTTGTCTAATATATTTATGTAAAAATGTGTTGTTATAGTATTTGCATAAATACGTTTTTTAAGCAGTGCAGTATTGAACATGAAGTTGTCCATCCGAATTAATAAAATTGTAGATATATGCGCTGATAGTAGATAGTGCACGAAGAAAGTTGATCATCTCATAGAATAATACTAATATAATCATTTAGTAATTTTTGTTCTATTTCATTCTATCTATACCAATAAAGATAAAAAATGTAAGTCGTCATAAACAATGCATGAATAAACCAATAGCTCAGTCAGGCCCGCGCCGTCCATAAGGGCGAAGGGGGGCGGAGCCCCCCGGCGCCGTATTCAAAAGGCGCCAGTAGGAGCCGAAAAAAATTTTTTACAATACCGAAATTACCAGAAATGTTACTAATATTTTATTATCTTGTAAAATTTAAAACTTACCAATCGTAGGTAGGTATAAACTGGCAGTAAGTATTACTCTGATCCCATAGTTGTACGAACCCTTATTTCTCTTATTAAACTGAACCATATTTGTTCTCTGATGGTGTAATCTGTTTTTTGTAAATATTTATAGTATTCATAATAATTTATCGGTAGGTATATTACTTTCCTAAACACATAACAAATAGTTTGTAGATATTCGCTCTGTACATGACTGACGCAACACCTAGCTTCACCAGGACCTCGATTTTTGACCCTTCGCTTCGTTATCGATCATTCGCTATCTGTACACTAAACAGATACGAAGCGCATACGTTCGATAACGAAGATTACTTTCCTAAACACATAACAAATAGTTTGTAGGTATTCGCTCCGTACATGACTGACGCAACACCTAGCTTCACCAGGACCTCGATTTTTGACCCTTCGCTTCGTTATCGATCATTCGCTATCTGTACACTAAACAGATACGAAGCGCATACGTTCGATAACGAAGCGAAGGGTCAAAAATCGAGGTCCTGACCTTTTTAGATCTCACAAATTGACGTTAAGCATATGATAAATAGATAACATTTATTTACCATTTTTTTTAATTTGTTATACCAACAATGCCAATGACATTACAAAGATAGCTCCAATAATGTCATTTTCGCCACTACTCACGCTGACATCGTTTCTAGGTACCCCCACCATGGTCACGCACGGAGCGAATACCGAATACCGATTCTAGTCCATGCATTCACAATAAAATATTGCAAAACTTCCGAATTTTAAAGAACCGCTTGACTTGACATGAAGATTGGTATACACATTGCTAACCTGCCAAATAAAAAAGTGATATTGTGCTGATATGTGCTTTTGCCCTAGGGGTGAGTTTCACCCCTTTTCGGGTGTGAAAAAGTATACGTTTAAAACAAGTCCGGAAATTAATAAACTGACAAATTCTAAGCAACTTTTGTTGTATAGAGTTTTTTCACTTCAAGTCAATACCTACTTTTCGAGTTATTTGTGAGTGCATATGTTCATTTTTCAACAAACAAAAACACGTTTAGAAACCCACGAAAAAAACTTTTCGGGGAAAACTCATCATAACTTGTTTATTTTTGTTTTTTAAAAAGTTTCTACCATTAAAAGTAAGCAAGTTACACTCAAAATAAAGTTGGTCCCTTTTTTTGGTAAAAAAATCGTGAAAATCACCCCCTAATTAGCATCCTAAATGAAATTAACCGTTACCGCTGCACAAGTTACTTTACTTATGTATCTATTATCTGTAAGTTTCGTCGGTTCAAAGTGCTTATTTTTGAAAGGGCTGTAGTTGAAACGGCTTGAACGAGTCCCTAATCACGAGAGTATGCAAATTTTGAACAGCCATATATCTTATATTCCAATCTGTCAAATCAACATTTTCTCGTGGAATTTTGAGACTCAAGGTCGATTTCAGGGTAGGGTAGATTTTAACCTTTGTCAAAATCTACCCTACGCCGAAGCGGGCTTTTGCCCTGGGGGTGAAAACAGCCCCGTCTAGGGGATGAAAATAGTTTTAATCAAATAACTATGGAAGTCGATATATTGACCAATTCTGAGTAAATTTTATTCTATAAATTTTTTTTGGAAAGTTGATACTTTGAAAGTTATTAGAACCGAATTATGAGAACCTTCAATCTCAAATAACTCGAATGTGGTGAAATTTTTTTGGGAAAACAAGAGACATCTTTTATAGGTCATTAAAAAAATATAAGTTATTCATGAAAAACGGTCAACGTGAGTCTTTTCAATGAAAAATGCATAGTTTCAATCGCTAATAACTTGGAAAATATCAACTTTGCAAAAATTATTTATAGAACAAACTTTACTCAGAATTGGTCAATCTAACGACTTTCATAGTTATTTTAATTGAAAAATTTTCATTCCTTAGATGGGGTTGTTTTCACCCCCAGGGCAAAAGCTCGGTTCGGCATAGGGTGGATTTTGAAGAAGAGGATCAACCGATGTTGATTCTCAAAATTCCACGGTTTTACATTTTTTTACCGCTAATTAACCAATTTTTGTCTTACAGAAAAACAAAAAATCCAAAATATTCAGAAAAGCAAAACGTACATTTTTTTACTCTGAGATTTTTGGTATCACTAATAATTTTTGTAGTAATTTTAAATTTAATTTTTTCGAAATTAAAAAAAATTACTTTAAAACCAATTTAAAAAAAAAGCACTTTGAACCGATGAAACTTAGTTGTAATGAGTTTACCCCGAAAAGTGCTTCATTTTTTATTTATTTCTCGTTGAAATAGGTATTTGATTTGGAATTTGACGAATAAGAACCTAGTTTTCATTAGCTACAATTCTGCTTCATCTGGGTCTACTGACTTCATGCATACACCATTTTTTTTTTCACTTTTTTGTAAGCTATATTTTTGCTAAGAATGCTTTTTTTGATAAAATACTTTTTGAGTTATTTACGAAAAACGTTTTTTTTTTTTGTTGAAAAATGAACATATTCACTCGCGAATAAGCGAAAAGTATTTACTTAGTGAAAAAACTCTAGAACAAAAGTGGCTTAGAATTAGTCAGTTTATCCATTTCCGTACTTATTTTAAAGGTATAGTTTTTCACCCCCCGAGAAGGAGTAAAACTCACCCTCAGAGCAAAAGCACAATATCACTTTTTTTCTTTGACATGTTAGCTACGCTGATGCCAAATTTCATTTCAATCCAAGCGGCGCTTTAAAATCCGGAGCAAAAACCGTGAGTAAATGGACTTATTCACTAAATTGCCAAAAACTACTTACAAGGGGAGGAGGAAAGGGGCGCCTAAAATTACTTGCCCCTGGGCGCTTGAAAGCCTTGGCGCGGCCCTGAGCTCAGTAAACGACCTTTTTGGAGTGAAATTATCAGCGTCACGACGGACGTATTTGCTTGACAATTTGAATTTAGGTTCTAATTTTACTCCACTTCAAAGTTGGATTTATACTGTTGGTTGCTTTTACTTCGGGTCGTGACACCCCGCCTTGGGGTGAAAAACATACGTTTAAAATAAGTCCGGAAATATATAAATTGACTAATTATAAGCAACTTTTGTTCTACAGTTTCTTTATCTATGTTAATACTTTTCAAGTTATTTGCGACTAAAATTTTTTATTTTTCAACAAAAAAATAACGCTTTGAGACGGGTTTTTCGCAAATATCTCAAAAATAAGTATGTATCGAATTAAATATTAGATATCGAAAAAATATTTGTAGAAAAAATGTAGCTTATAAGATTCAAAAAAATGGTGTACTTATTCATGAAGTCAATCGACACCAAAAGCACAGTTGAAGCTCATGAAAAATTATTCTTATTCGTCCAGTTCCAAATCGAATATTTCAACATGAAATAACCAAAAAATAAAGCAATTTTCGGGAAAAACTCATTAAAATTTTTTTTAAATGTTTCAAAAAAGCTTTATTTTTATTTTTTATGAAAGTTTACAGCACCAAAACTGTACCAGTTACGCTCAAAATAAAGTTGGCTCCTTTTTTGGTAAAAAAACCGTGAAAATCTGCCCCTATTTCGCACCCCAAATAAAATTTATCATTAGCGCTTTACCATTTACTTTAAATATTTATTGTTTATATGAGCTGTAAGTTTAAACGGTTCGAAGTTCTTATTTAAAAAAAAAATTTGGTTTCATAGTAAAAAAAGTTTTTTTATTTTGAAAAATGCCGTTTTATCAAAAAGTATTAGTGATACGAAAAATATTAAAGAGTAAAGGAATGTATGTCTTGCTTTTATAAATATTTTAGCTTTATATTGTTTTTCTGTAAGACAAAAATTGGTTAAGTTATGGCTGTTTAAAATTTGCATATACTCGTGATTAGTGAATCGTTCAAGCCCTTTCAACTAGAACCCTTTAAAAAATAAGCACTTTGAAACGGTGAAACTTACCGGTCATATAAAAAAGTTAATTATCTGTTAATGTATTTTGAGCGTAACTGGCTTAGTTTTGATGCTAGAAACTTGTGTAAAAAATAAAGCTTCTTTTAAACACTTTAAAAAAGTTCTAATGAGTTTCCCCGAAAAGTATTTCATTTTTTGGTTATTTCACGTTGAAATATTCGATTTGGAATTTGACGAATAAGAAAAACTTTTCATGAGCTACAACTTTTCTTTTACTGAGTCGATAGACTTGATTTTTGTTTGATTTTGTTATAAGCTAGATACATTTTTGGTAACAATATTCTTTTCAATCGAATACTTATCCTTTGAACTATTTGCGAAAAATCGCCTAAAAACTTGTTTTTTTTTTGTTGAACAATAAAGGTTTTCACTCATAAATTACTCGAAAAGTCTTCAGTTGACCACTTCGGTGATGACACTGAAAATTACACGGTATCGCCATATTTTACGTTGATTTACTGGGCTGTAACACTTATAGGTATTTGTTACACATGTCGCATTTAGTAATTTTTTAAAGGGGGCCCAATTTCCAATTCTGAGGGGGGCACCGACGGAGTTTGTTACGCCACTGCATAATACAAACTTTCTCAGTATTTTGTTTTTGAATATTATTTGTATTATTGTTATATTGCATGGTCTAGCATACCACCATAGTGAGCATGAGCATAGCATCCCTACCAAGTCCACACAGTTCTCAATATTTGTTTGTACAGTTGCAGCTTATTATGGATCGACAGAGTGGAGTTTCTTTCAATTACCCAAGACATTTTTTATACCTTATACTTTATACTTATCCTAAATTTACAATCAAGATGCAGTAGAAATAAACAAACCAAGACACTTTAAATGCTACTAGGAACACTCCCAAATCATAATTTGCAATGTATAAACTTTGGAAATCATGATTTGGGATTTACAATGTATATAAATTGTAAATTATGATTCGAAAGTGCTCCTAGTAACATTTAATGTGTCTTCGTTTGTTTATTTCTACTGCATCTTGATTGTAAATTTAGTTTTTTTATAGTTCTTTCCTTTTTTTCTTGAGACTAGCCTTCCAGCGTAGGTTGGCATCTAATAGTAGGTATACTTAAATACTTAGCAGTATCTGCGTATGGTACTTGGATATTGCTTATTATAACTGGTATGTATTGTATTTTTTGTTAGTAACATTGGTTAGCTGCTATTTGGATCTTGTTGGTTACCTTTTTACTAGTCGTCGTCGTCCCAGTCGTCCCTATCGCCTAGATAGCCGTATCATCAGCAACGGTGGCAACTGTGTTGTCTTCCAGTACAGGTATCTCATACGTGTATAGGTATAGGACCAGATGAAACACACTGTCTTGTAAAACACTTGCTCTAATTTTATTTAAATCTGAAAAACAGTCTTCCTGCTTAATTCTAAAATCCCGTTCATTTACCTACGACTGTAAAGTTGTTAGTACTGTTAGATAAAAAACTTTCCACCTAAAACCAAGATGTCCTATCAAAGTTCCTCGGCTCTCTCAAAACAACAAATGATGTTGATTAGAATTTGGAGGGCAAAGGTTAATTGGAATATCGCGTAATGGAAAAATCTTTAGTTAAAAAATAAGACCAAAAATCAGTTATAAAAGCCAGATGGACGAAACTTTGTCTACAGAAAAGTTGGTGAACGGTGTGCCAGTTATAACTTCAACACAGCGTTAGTTTTCGTTGTGGGTGGCATAATGCCATGGGGCGGTATTGCTTGGGAAGGGCAGAACGAAATTGTGGGAGTGATTTGGCAGGTGACAGCTGACGTGTACCTATATTGAAAACCTTTTTGGCGGATCATGTTTTCTATTTACCGGTCATATTGAATCTGGCAGATTCGTGTTAATGTGCCATAATGCAGCTTCTCAGGTTGATAGAATAGTGAATGCTTACCTTGATCAGGTTCAATGCAAATTATATTGTCCACCATACAACTCGGATTTAAATCCGATCGAGCATTTTTTGTGGGACACTTTGAAATGTCTCATTTGGAACAGAGATCTGTTATAATAGGCCTTATTGTTGTTTTATGTACATATGTATTTTGACTTTGCTTTTAGTATCTAGATATTTGTTCTTCCATACGATTTCTTTCAGGCATCCAGAGAATCCAGCTGCTTTCATTGTTTGTTTTCTGACTTCTTTTGAGAGATTTCCATAGCTTGTTATTTCCGCACCAAGATATTTGAATTGATTCACCTGTTCCACAGTTTTTGAGTCAATTTCCAATTTACATCTTATCGGTTCTTTGGAAATTATTAGGCACTTAGTCTTATCGGTGTTGATGAGCTTATTTAATTATCTAGCTTTGGTATTAAATACATGCAGTAGCCTGTGGAGATTGTCTTCAGAATCGGCGATAAGGACAGCATCGTCAGCTATTTTTTGTTTCCATTCCAAAAATGTCAATGTAGTCCAGAAAGCCACTGCGCATCCGCTAGGAAAAATAGTCTGATTCGGATTTTTTGCACAATCTTACTCAAAAATAACTCCTTTTAATAAATTTGCATGTTGCCAGGACCAAAAGGTGGTCAAAAATTTTTTAAACGTTTTTTTTTGTTTTTTTCCTAAAATTATTTTTTTTTGCATGGAAAAAAGTTTTTTATGTTTTTTGCATCATTCCAAACAGAAAAGGTCTTTAGTGACTTTTCTCTAAAAATGATAGTTTTTGACGTATAAATGATTAAAAATTGAAATATTGCTAAATCGGCCATTTTTAACCCTCAAAAACTATGTGAAAAACTGAAAATTTGAATGTTGCCAAGGTAGGTAGATATTCTTTAAACATCGATTGATGAAATCCCGAAGAGAATTTTTGCAATACAATATTCAAAACTCCTTTGTTTTTTAATTGCTTATCAAGCGTGCGCGACACTATTTTCCACCGTTGCATGTGTATACAGTATGGTGCAAATGAAAGGAATAAATTCGTTTTTTCGTAAACCGGCGACTTTAAGGAAAAATGTCGAAACAAATCTCGATTTTATTTTTAAGTTATGATATTGTGGCATATATGGTATACTAGTGACGTCATCCATCTGGACGTGATGACGTAATCGATGATTTTTTTAAATGAGAATAGGGGTCGTGTGCTAGCTCATTTGAAAGGTTCTTCAATTCTGTATTCAGTAATATAAACATTTACATGATTATTTATACAGGGTGTCCAAAAAAATTTTATTAAATTAAATTATTTGACAAAAAAAATGTATGTAATTTATTTAATTCAAAATACATTTTACTGCTTTCAAAAATCAGAAAACAAAGTTCATTTCACAAATAAACATTGCTTTTCGCTTAAATTAAATGTTAAAACTTCCAAGAGGCAGGTGGCTGGCGGGAGCTGGTTTGAACATTGTATTTAATCGAAAAGCAATGTTTATTTATGAAATAAACATTTTTTAGTTTTCGGGTAACAGTAAAATGTATTTTGAATTAAATAAATTACATACATTCTTCTTTTTTTTTCAAATAATTTAATTAAAAACTTTTTTGGACACTCTGTATAAATAATTATGTAAATGTTTATATTACTGAATAGATAATTGAACAACCTTTCAAATAAGCTAGCACACGACCCCTATTCTTATTAAAAAAAAATCATCGATTACGTCATCACGTCCAGATGGAGGACGTCACTAGTATACCATATATGCCACAATATCATAACTTAAAAATAAAAATCGACCTGTTTCGGTATTTTTCCTTAAAGTCGCCGGTTTACGAAAAACGAATTTATTCCTTTCATTTGCACCATACTGTAAACGTTGTACACAACGGTGGTAAATAGTGTCGCGCACGCTTGATTATCAATTAAAAAAAAGGAGTTTTGAATATTGTATTGCAAAAAACTCTTCGGGATTTCATCAATCGATGTTTAAACAATATCTACCTACCTTGGCAACATTCAAATTTTCAGTTTTTCACATAGTTTTTGAGGGTTAAAAATGGCCGATTTCGCAATGTTTCAATTTTTAATCGCTTATTGTATGTCAAAAACTATCATTTTTAGAGAAAAGTCACTAATGATCTTTTCTGTTTGAAATGATCCAAAAAACCTAAAAAACTTTTTTCCATGCAAAAAAAATAATTTTAGGAACAAAACAAAAAAAAAACGTTTAAAAAATTTTTGACCACCATTTGGTCCTGGTAACATGCAAATTTGTTAAAAGGAGTCCTTTTTGAGTAAGATTGTGTAAAAAATCCGAATCAGAATATTTTTCCTAGCGGATGCGCAGTGGCTTTCTGGACTAATGTTAATTTTTTTAATTATTTAAAAAAAAACATATCCTAAATTTTCAGATTACAACTTTTGTCAAGCTCTCTAAAACGTCCAATTAGCACTCCCAAAAAATCACAGTTGCATAATATTCCTTTTTTAGAACGGATAAAACCTTTTCGGACATTACCTCTTGTAAATTTTTATCAACTGATGCGAAAGAAGTAAGTAAACCTAATATTCCTAAATAAGAAACACAAGGGACGGCAAATAAAATCACACATCTTGGACGCTTACTCAAAATTCCCCAAACAACCAATTCAAGAGTTCAAACAGGCTAGAATTCACTCATGCAAAATGATATGCAAAAACGAGACAATATTTCGTCTTTCTATGTATATTTTACATATATAGGGTTTGTTTTATTCTGGTTTATTTGTCCACCTTAACTACACTGAGAAAACTCAATAGACGTTTACAAAAATGGCGAAACTTTGCTATGTATGCTATTTAGTAGAAGTTAGAAGTAGGTGTTGATGACGGAGCCATCAGTGGGCTCCCTCATTACTAATAGTGGGGTATGCGAAGACGAAATGCGTCGATGCATCACAATGCATTGCACTATGCGTTGCACTTGCACTCATCAGCAACAGTCAAACTGACAAAAAATATGGAAGAATATCGAAATTACAAAAAACACAAAATTACGACTTGTGCGAGCATTAATATTTCTTATCACCACCTACGCTTCAGAAACATGAAACATGGACCATCAATAAAGCCGATTTAAAGCGTATAATGGCATTTGAAATGTAGGTATATCGCAGAATGTTGCGCATACCATGAAACGCACATCGCACAAATAGTTTAATACTAGAACTTAACGTAAAAACTAGACTCATCACAACTATTAACCAAAATATTCCGAGATGTAGGTATTCATATAACTAGAAGAAGAGAAGGCGTGGAACGAATGATAGTTGAAGAAAACGTAGCGGTTAAAAGATCCGGAGGAGGATCTCCAGCATGAGATTTCCTGGTGATGGTAGGACCAAATAAATAACATGAGTAATTACTCATTCTCCGAAGCAACACACACACACACAGCACAGAGAAAATTGGACAGAAATAGTCAAACAAATTACATGACACCACTACATCCTCTCGAAGGAGAAAAGATAGAGCAGGAGGAGAAGGAGGAGGTGTTGATGGAATAATAAATTGCCGTATCTGTTTATAGAGTTTCCAGACTTATATAGAGTTTATAAAGTTATGTGATTGAATGAGGTAATCATTATAAAACTTGTTATAAGTTCTGTTAAGCTATAATTGAATTGCAATTCTCATCAGATTGGTCACTCCCAATGGCAAAATGTCTCAGTATACATGCTATAGACTATTAAGTTTAATACTATACAGTTGTTTGGCTTTATTGTATGTAATTAAATCCAAAACATAGTTGTTTTTATGTTTTTTATATGTATATGTACAGGTTTGTCTTTTTTTGTAATTTTAGCTTTTAGTTTGTAAATGATGAAAGGGTTGCCAATGCGAGTCCATTATACAATTGGATATAGTAATTGAGTCAATACTCGCAATCTTTAGTTTGTATTTTTTATTAGTTGTTATATAATCATGGGGCAACCGGTTTCGAGTCTTACAATATATGACTCATCATCAGGCCCAGTACAAAAAGTCTTCTCAATACAAACTACAAGCTAAAAAACACAAAACGAGAGACATGTACATATATATATATATATATATATATATATATATATATATATTGTTATATTTCTATTTGATATGAAAATTAAATTTTGATAATTATAGATAAAATTCAATTTAATATAAAATATTTTCAATTTTCTCAACCACGGGCATATAAATTTAGAACAACCTGTATACAACAAATTGTTATATTTAATTTTAAGAAGTGATTAAACGAAACTCGGGACAATGCGCTTAAAATAAAACTCAAGTGAAATCGATAATAGGTCATTATCGTTGTTCGCGGAAGGTTCGATCATTAGCCGATGCTAAATAAGACTTAGTGGAAGTAGATAATAGATCATTAAATTTCGTAATTAGTAGAAAGTAATTTTAGAATGGGAATTAACTATTTTTCTTTTGAAATCCATTAAGCATATTTAGAAAGATTAAAAATTGGTTTTGAGGAATACTGCGAATGAGAGTTGGTGGTGGAAGTTTGATTTGTGAATCTGGAAGGGATATTTAGAAAGTAGGGGAATGAATGACAAATAGAGATCAGAATGTTTTGAGCTGTCGAGAAGTGAAGTCCAGTAGTAGACGGTAGTGTACGGAGAGTGAGAAAGCCGGTGTAGTTCCGTGAGTGTGGAGTATCTATCGTGGAACGAGAGGTAGGCCAGGTTGAGAGTAAAAGAACCTTTTTGAGCCAAGAGTTCCCGGTAGCTGATTGCAGTTTCGAAAAAGGTAGAACACAGCCTCACGACAGAAGCAGGAAACGAGAGCTATACGAGCTAGTTTCAGAGGAGAACATTACTGGAAGCCAGGACGAGGTTTTGATTGCAGCCAAGGATAGCAGGAAACGGGTCTTGTGTGAAGACATTCTCAGTTCACCAGAAAAAGGTCAGTCTCATTTGTTTGGACATGAATGTATGGGTTTTTCGTATTAAATACCACATTTAAAATTGAAGAAACATAATCAATAATATCAGAAAAGCTTCATCAAACTTAAATAGAATTGTTGCTAATAAATCATAATAGTTAAATGTTAATAAAAACTTTCAACTGGAAACCAAAAGGAAATAAGATTCCCATGTGTAAATGTTATGTTTAAGAATAATAAGATATAGCAAATATTAAGCAGTGATTGCCATTTAAATAAAATAAACAATATTTTGATTACAATTGTAACCCATATGTTTTATTATTTTACTCTTTTCTTTCCTATCCCGATTAGGAACCATTAAGAAATACTTAGAAGCCACGAGAGTAAGTAATTAATTTTATAATTCGCCCTGAGATTGAAAACATATTGATATGTGATCTGGTAAATTAATTAGATTATGATTAATGTATGGATTAAATTAAATGACATATAAGAATATTATCTCATATCAATAATCAAGATCACATCAATATATATATATATATATATATATATATATATATATATATATATAACATGAAAAATGACTTTGTCTTGGTCTTAATCACATACAATAAAGCCAAGCAACTGTTTAGTGTTGAACTCAATAGTCTATATCATGTAAAAATGAGACATTATATCATTGGGAGCGACCAATCTGATGAAAAGTGCTTGGTATATAATTTGTTATATATACTACCATCAATCCTTAACTAGTCAAGGGTTGATGGAGTCCTGGTAAGATAGTATGCGACTAAAAGACATAATACAAAATTTCTTTAGTAATCGGTATCTACTTACATAACAGCCATAGAAACTGTTCCACAGCTAAAGATGTACCTGGAAGTCACCAGCCCCATAAGAAGAGTTGACCAATCAAACATTTTTGATTGGTCAACTCTTCTTATGGGGCTGTTGACTTCCAGGTACATCTTTAGCTGTGTAGCTTTCCAGGTACAAACTAAAGATTGCGAGTATTGACTCAATTACTATATCCAATTGTACTTTTAGTTTGTATTGTGAAGACTTTTTGTACTGGGCTTGAAGATGAGTCATAAATTGTAAGACTCGAAACCGGTTGTCCCATGATTATGTAACAACTAATAAAATACAAACTTAAGATTGTGAGTATTGACTCAATTCCTATATCCAATTGTATAATGGACTGGCATTGGCAACCCTTTCATCATTTCATAAATTTTAAGTTTTTATAAATATTCATAACTTATGTAAAAATTAACTTAAAACCTTCTTATTGCACGGAATGCTGAGACCTCTGGTGCTTAAATCATACCCTAAATTTTAAAGCAATCGGCCAAATAGTTTAAATTTATTTAATTTGTTTATCCCAAATTAATTTTTTTTGCAACACTATAAGTCAGAAAATGATGAAGTTGCAGTAATACTTTGGATAGTTTATGAAAGACGAATATTTACGATTTACGATTAATTTAATTAAAAAAATGACAGAAAATAATTCTAAATATTGCAAAATTATTTTGCAAGAATATGTGAATTAAAAAAAGGGGGGGCTAACTTCGTCCCTAATTGTTTTTCTTTCTAAATGTGTATAAAAATTCAGTCTTTATAAATATGAAAAAATTATTTTTCAACGGGTAAAGGTTAAAAAGTTAAAAATTCTAATTTTTTATAAGTAAGCAAAAAATCGACATATTTTTGCAAATTAATTTTACACTGTTTAAAATTACTTTTTGTCATTTTTTTTTAATTAAGGTAATAGTATAAATGTTCGTCTTTCATAAACTGTCCGAAGTATTACTGTAACCTCATAATTTTCTGACTTATGGTGTTGCAAAAAAAATGAATTTGGGATAAACAAATTAAATACCTTTTAAACTATTTGACCAACTGCTTTGAAATTTAAAATATAATTTAAGCACAAGAAGTCTCAGCATTCCGTTTAATAAAAAGGTCCTAACTTAATTTTTACAAAAGTTATGAAAATTTATAAAATCTCAAAATTTATGACTTATTTTGCAATTTTTTAAGCAACGAATAAGGGTAGACATATTCAGCGAACGCCATATTGAAGTTATTTATATGGTTTATGAGTTTCTTATTCTTAAATTTGTTTAGAATGCTTCACTTTTTAGATATAGACGAAAAAAGCGAAAATTTGCCATTTTTTATCTTCATTTGTTTATAACTATGTATATCATCAAAATCAGCTGCAGGAAACATATAGGTTATTACTATAAATGTCCATACTACTCAAAAAATTTGGTTTCTGCCTGGAGGGGAATGTGTTACTAGAAAATTCTTATTTCTCTGGACTATAATAGTGTATTTCAAAGGCTAACCGATTTCAGCACTCTGGTGCCGTAGTATATATCTGTAAATCTGTAAATATGCTCCCCGTTAAAGGTCGTTCTAACCACACTCCGGTATAAATATTTTAATATTTATACCGACCTAGAAACAATAATTGAAATTATTGAAATGATTGCTATTCTTCATAAAGTGGGTATTGATGATAAAGACCTACGCATTATCAAAAATCTTTACTGGCATCAACGTGCAAACATCAGGATTGGTTGGGACACGTCTGAAGAACTTCAAATACGAAGAGGAGTAAGGCAGGGCTGCATTTTGTCCCCACTAATATTTAACATCTATTCTGAGTTTGTTTTCAATAAAGCAGTGGATAATGCTCAATGTGGTATCAAAATGAATGGCGTCAATATTAATAATTTGAGATATGCGGATGACACGGTGTTAATTGCGAGCAATTATGAAGAACTTCAACATCTGATTAATAGGATTACCACAACGTGTGATGAATATGGACTCAACCTAAACACCGCAAAGACCAAGGTGATGGTTGTCAGTAAGACGCCAATACAACCGGAAGTAGTAACAGCTTATGGTGAACAATTAGAGAGAACTAACAGTATCACCTACCTTGGCTGTAATCTAAATGAGAACTGGGACATGAGCAGAGAAATTAGAATACGTATAGAGAAGGCCAGAGCTGCATTCTTTAAGATAAAGAGACTTTTATGTGGAAACAACATTACTTTGAATCTTAAAATTAGATTAGTGAGATGTTATGTGTTCTCTACTCTTTTGTACGGTGTCGAAGGTTGGACTTTAACAGATACTCTTCTCAAGAAATTGGAAGCCTTTGAAATTTGGGTATACCGAAGAATCCTACGAATAAGTTGGGTGGATAGAGTTCGTAACGAAGTTGTTTTGCACCGGATGGGAAAAGTCACAGAAGTCGTCAGAACAGTTAAAAATCGAAAACTTGAATATTTTGGCCATGTTATGCGACACCCAGAGGCCAGAGAGATATAATATACTCCATTTAATAATACAAGGCAAGGTAGACGGAAGAAGAGGGCCAGGTCGAAGAAGAACGTCATGGCTTAAAAACCTGAGAGAATGGTATAACAGATCCTCTGCATCCCTTTTCCGAGCTGCCGTTAACAAAATTGCTACAGCCAATTTGATAGCCAACGTTCGATAATCGAGCACGGCACATGAAGAAGAAGAAGAGAAATAATAAGTGTCAGGGTATGGCACGAGACTCGATTTGAACCAAAACGAAACCGTTTATTTTTATTCTAATCATTATTGTGCTGTGCTTTCTATAATAGACAGATCAATTTTAAATATAATATATTTTTCTCAGTGTCAGTAGTCCGTGTTCCTTCCGCATTTGCCTACGCTAGCCCAAGTTTCTTTATTCGTTTGACCGTTTCTGTGTATGCCTTACCGTTACCGCTGCTGTGCTGATGTTTGCCTACTTGATGCTTGATGGTCTCCCTTAGGATTCAAAGTTTCCAACTTAACAGGCAACACCGAAAGCGTAAATTCAATCCACAATAATTTTTCAAAAAACTTTTGTAGAGAAAACTTTTTATATTTCTCAAAACATTTGTCATTTCTGTTTTGACCGAGGTCTATGGGGACGCATCAATCATGTTTAAAAAAGGATATTGTGGAGAACTGCGTGTGAAGTTAAAGATACGGCGTGTATTAGGGAGATATTTTTTCCCTAAAACTAGCAGGGCGTTATTAATGATGGTAACGTGGCAGTTCCACTTATTTGCTGATTTATTCTACAAGAAGTTGGATAATAACGAAATTCCTTTTCGGAATCTGACTGTCTAGCAAATTTTGTAAAAAATGTACAAAATATGTAGAATATTATTATAGGGGAGTGCATATAGATTTTCACTTCAGAAAAAATCAAACAAGAACTTTTTGTAATTTCGTTAAGAAATGTTTAATAAACAACATATCAAAAAGTTCTACTCGAGAAGTGGGTGCTTCATTTTTTATTAAACAAATGAACTACGAAATTAGATGTTTTTTTAAATAACTCCGAAAGTATAAATTTTGGAAAAAAACTGACTTAACCATTGAAAAATTCAGACAATTTTACAAAAAAAACCTTACATAAAGAATTTTATAAAATTAAATTTGTACCTTCTACAACGCTAAAGGTTATTTATAACGCTAAAGACACCCTTCTCACAAACATTGGCGCACTGTAAACTAACGTACGGCGAAGTGCACGGTTGAGTTATTTTAATGTAATTCTTTAACTAACTTATCAAATAAAATTTTACAAATTGAACATGACAGAAGAATAATTAAGCTATCTTATGGTTATAACAGAAAGAAATAAAATGTATGCGCATAAGTACGGTGTGGGCGGAAAATAAGCCTTACATGAATTTTGGTTAAAAATTATTTAAAAATGTGTAACTAATACTACTTCTCTTATAAGAATGTCGCACAACTTACCTTTTAAGTATCTTACTAAATGATATTTCATTCAAAAAAAATTTCAAAAATTTAATTCAAATGATATGACGTCTCAAAAATTGTAATTTTTGAAATCTTCGTAGTTTTATAGAATTACCACCACTTTGAGACGATATTACTCAAGTTTGAACAGATCTATTACAGTTTTATAAGTGATTTTTTAAAGCTTATGATGTAATCTTTAAAATGCACTAAATTATTTTACTTTAGAAATAAAATGAACTATTTCTTTTCAAGAAAATTAAGAAATATAACAAAAATGTAATGCAAAAACCGAAAATTACCAGCTAAAAAAATGTTTATACAAAGTGATCAAAACTTTTTTCTGTAAAACTTACCTAAAATACATTTAATAATAAGCTTAAACAATAATAAATGTTCAGCAAAAAAAATTTTTTTAGCTCTTATACAGTATGTCTGCGTAACTTGGAACCTATTGATAACTATTTATTATCAGTTTTACGAAAAAAAGTTAGTCTTTATAAAATACTCTGCATCCTATATAATCTAAGATGCAATCATCAAATATCAAATTTAATTAACAGTTCAGAGAAATAAGGAAAAAAATATCATGTTGGTGACACAACCCCCTCCAGGCCGAAACCAAATTTTTTGAGTAGTATGAACATCTATATTAATAACCTATATGTTTCCTGCAGCCGATTTTGATGATATACATAGTTATAAACAAATGAAGATCAAAAAACGGTGAATTTTCGCTTTTTTCGTCTATAACTAAAAAGTTAAGTATTTTAAACAAATTTGAGAGTAGGAAACTCATAAATCGTATAAAAAACTTCAATATGGCGTTCGCTGAATATGTCTATCCTTATTGGTTGCTTAGAAAATTGCAAAATAAATCATAAATTTTGAGTTTTTATAAATATTTATAACTTATGTAAAAATTACCTTAGAGCATTCTTATTACACGGAATGCTGAAACTTCTGGTGCTTAAATTATATTTTAAATTTCAAAGCAATTGGTCAAATAGTTTAAAAGGTATTTAATTTGTTTATCCCAAATTAATTTTTTTTGCAACGCTTTAAGTCAGAAAATGATGAAGTTACAGTAATACTTTGGATAGTTTATGAAAGAAGAAGATTTATAATATTAATTTAATTAAAAAAATACAAAAAATAATTCTAAATACTGCAAAATTATTTTGCAAAAACATGTGAATTAAAAAAAGGGGGGGCTAACTTCGTCCCTAATTGTCCTAGGACAATTGTTTTTCTTTCTCAATATGTATAAAAATTCAGTCTTTCCAAATATGAAAAAATAATTTTTCTACGGGTAACGGTTAAAAAGTTAATCTAATTGTTTATAAGTAAGCAAAAAATCAACGTGCTTTTGCAAAATAATTTTACACTATTTAAAATTATTTTTTGTCATATTTTTTTAATTAAGTCAATAGTATAAATACTCTTCTTCCATTAACTGTCAGAAGTCTTACTGTAACTTCATAATTTTCTGACTTATAGTGTTGCAAAAAAAATGAATTTGGGATAAACAAATTAAATAACTTTTAAACTATTTGACCAATTGCTTTGAAATTTAAAATATAATTTAAGCACCAGAAGTCTCAGCAATTCGTGGAATAAGAAGGTTCTAAGTTAATTTTTACATAAGTTATGAATATTTATAAAAACTCAAAATTTATGATTTATTTTGCAATTGTCTAAGCAACCAATAAGGATAGACATATTCAGCGAACGTCATATTGAAAGTTTTTAGACGATTTATGAGTTTCTTACTCTCAAATTTGTTTAAAATGCTTAACTTTTTGGTTATAGACGAGAAAAGCGAAAATTTACCGTTTTTTGATCTTCATTTGTTTATAACTATGTATATCATCAAAATCGGCTGCAGGAAACATATAGGTTATTAATATAGATGTCCATACTACTCAAAAAGTTTGATTTCATCCTGGAGGGGGATGTGTCACGGGAAAAATCTTATTTCTCTGGACTATAATGGTATACGAAGTATGTCAAAAAATATGAATTTCATTCAAGAGTAAAGTAACTTTACATTTCACAATATCGAAAATTGTTATTAAGAAAAGTTGTTTGGATTTAAAAATTTGTTTTAGGGTTCAATTACATCCTTCTAATTAAAATATTGTGAATAATAAAGGCACTTAACTCTTAAGAAAAATTCATATTTTTTACATACCTCGTATAAAATTAAAAAAGTTTGATATCTGACGATTGTATCTTAGATTTTAGACCAAGGAGAGCATTTTATGAAGGATAACATTTTTTCGTAAAAGTGATAATAAAATAGTTATCATAATTGTAATAAAATGATGATGAGTATCCGTAATTGGAGAAAAAATTGAAATTTTTTTTCGATTGGAATGATGTAATTGTATATTTAGACATAGTTTCTAATTTCAAACAACTTTTCATAATAGCATTTTTTGATATTCTGGAATATAAAGGTACTTTACTCTTTAACGAAATTCATATTTTTGACACAACTCGTATAAAACTGATAAAATTTGATATCTGATGGTTGAATTTTAGATTTTTGACTATCAAGAGCATTTTATTAAAAATAACTTTTTTTCGTAAAATTGATAATAAAAATTTTTTCCATGTGGTTCCTAGCTACGCAGACACTGTATAAGAGCTTCTGTATAAGAATTTTCTAATTGCAATGCCATATTCGTATTCAGCATAATTAAAAACAAAATAGAAACATATTTGATCAAAGTAAAATAATGAATCTATTGATATTTTTAAAATTATTTATACAAAACAATTGTTATTGTTTAAACAATTAATAAACAATTAGCGGCCAAATCTGAGAGTAGAACTTTTTACTTTAACATGTATACAAACTAACAAAAAAAGTTTTAGAAAAATATAAGATTGTTTGAATTTTTCCGAAACAATGCCTCTTTTCGTTCTAATTGCACTCCCCTATTAATACGATTACCATTTCGATACCTCAGCTTCATAGAGAAATATGTCAAAATTTAAAGTTTTGAAAAAATTATATATATATGATCGGTTTAGAACGTCTTGCGGCGTTGTCCGATTCCCAAATTCCATTCCTTCCTATTTTTCCACAGGTCATCCCTGAGGTCTCGCGCGCTCATCGCTTTCCGGATGCCGGTGGTCCAATTAACTTTCGGTCTCCCTCGCTTCCGATGTTCAGGAGGTTGCCATTCCAGACATTGTTTTGGAAGTCTCTCGTCATTCATTCTGTTTACGTGTCCATACCAGATCAGTTGTCTTCTCTCTATATCTTTCATTATTGTTCCTTCTATTCCCATTCGATTTTTAATGTCTTCATTTCTGATATGTTCTCTTCTGGATATACGTAATGACCTTCTGATTGCATCCATTTCCACTACTTCAATTTTGTTTTTGTTTTTTTATGTAAGCCTCCAAGTTTCAGCATCATATAATAAACTACTCTTAATCATAGTTTCGTAGATATTAAATTTTCTCTTCGATATTTGAGTACTCCAAAGAATATTATTGAGACATCGGATTGCTCATTTTGCTTGTATAATTCTGGAAGTAATTTCTTTGTCATCAGTTCCAGTTTTATCAAATGTTACTCCTAGATATTTATAATCTTGGCAGGCTTTAATTTTTTGATTATTTTCCATAGTAAGATGAATATCGTTCTCTTCTGAACCAACACATAAGTACTTTGTTTTATCTATATTGACGTCCAATCCCCATTTTGAATATTCCTCGACCAATTTACGCATCATGTATTCTATGTCTTCCCTGTCGTTTGCTATTACGACCTGGTCGTCCGCGAACTGGAGCGTGTAGAGGCATGTATTGTTTAGCTCGATGCCCATTCCATTTACTTTCCTCTTTCAACCTTTAAGTGCTGCTGCAACGTAGATTTTAAACAGGGTCGGAGATATGCAACATCCTTGTCTAAGCCCCTTAGTTACTGGAAAGCTGTTAGTAAGTGAGTTTCCTATCTTTACTCGTGAACGTGATCCTGCATATAGATTTTTTAATGCATTGGTGAGAGTGTAGCTTACTGGTGAAGCATGTAGAACTTCCCACATCTTATTTAAGGGTATGTTATCATAAGCTTTTTGTAAGTCAACGAATGTCAGGTGCACTTCTCTGTTTCTGGCTGTTTTTTTCACTATAATTTGTTTTAAACTAAATACGTTGTCTGTACAGGAGCGGCCAGCTCTAAAGCCCCCTTGTTCTTCTTCTTCATATTGGCTATATTCGGACTCTATTAGGTCTCTCAGTATTCTACCATACAGTCTACTGAGTGTGCTGGTCACCGAAATTCCCCTGTAGTTTTCGCAATTTCGCTTATCTCCTTTCTTATGGATGGATGAGATATAAGCCATTTTCCATTCATGAGGCACTGGATGTACATTTAAGAATTCGACGAAGACTTTTGTTAACATTCGAAATAGCTTAGCTGTTCCATTTTTAATCAGTTCTGCTGGAATACCTTCTGGACCGCAAGTTTTACCATTCTTTAAGCTTCTCACCGCTTTTATCAGACTTTCTACTGAAAAAATTGCAATATTTAAAGATTTCATCATTGTGTTATAAAACAGATTGTTGCCGGTTGTTCGAACGCTAATCAACAATGATCACTATAAAATATTTAATTACTGTCACAACTGTCAATGTCAACTTTGGTTGGGTTGCTGAAAACATAATTGATTATAATTATGAGATTAGCTAATCAATTAACATAACAATTATTAACATAATTGATTAACTAATTTCATAATTGTAATCAATAATTATGTTTTCAGCGACCAAATCAAAGTTGACATTGACAGTTGTGACAGTAATTAAATATTTGATAATGATCATTTTTGATTAGCGTTCGAACAACTGGCCCTTAATGTTAAACAGACAATTTAAATTCTTTCTTTGGCGTACCATTGTAGTATTATAGATAATCTTCTTCTTCTTCTCAATGTGTCTATTTGTGACGAATGATGGCGATCATCATGTCAATATTTATTTTATCTGCAGCAGCGAGGAAAAGCTGCACAGATGTTGTGTTGAACCAGGTTCTTAAGTTCTTCAACCAGTATGTTTTTCTTCTTCCTGGACCTCGTTTTCCAAATATCTTTCCCTGCAGGATGGCTTATAGGACGGCACATCTGGATTAATTTCTCATAATGTGTGCCAAGTATTCTAACTTTCGAGATTTGATGGTGGTCAGTACCTCTCGGTTCTTCTTCAATCTTCTGAGGATCTTCTCAATTGTGACCAGCTCAGTCTACGGAATTTTAAGAATTCTCCGATATAGCCACATCTCATATGCTTCTAATCTTGTGCGCATATCTTTGTTCAAGGCCCATAATTCAACGCCATACAAAAGCATAGAGAAAATGTAGCATCGCAGCATTCTTACTTTTATAGAAAAAGGTTGTGGCTCTTGAGCAAGGCCTCCATACCGTTGAAGGTGGATCTAGCTTTGTCATCCCAGCTGGATGGATATTTTGAATTCATTGTGGGTCATACTCTGCCTAATTATTTATTCCCTAAAAGCTATGGAATATAATAAAGGTGCCTTCATGGGTTTCATGGTCCTTATGTGAGTCTTTAATAGGGTAAGACTTGCCGATATTATTTAAAAATTAAACATAGGAAACAGCCCTTTCATAAAAGCAAATAGTAAGCTGTCCAACAAGACACAAGGCACCAGTCACATTTATTATGGTACCGAGGTAGTTTCTTTGTGCAAGAAAGAATTTGCGAAGTTGTGCAAGGAAGCGTCCAAAAGGGGTTTAGCAATAAATCAAAACAAAACAAAATACTTAATATGCTCAAGAAAAAATTCAGATAATGTGACAAGTGTAAATATTGATGAATATGAGTTTGAAAAGCTCGAAAACTTTAATTATCTTGGGGTCTTAGTTAATGGAACGAATGAAAGAAGTATAGTAATCAATGAGAGAATCCAGGCAGGAAGCAGAACCTACTGGAAATAAAACAACTTCCTCAAAGATAAGAAGGCTACTCAGAATAAACTTAAAATTTATAGAGCAGGAATTAGACCAGTAATCACATATGGTACTGAAGTAGGTGCTTGTTAATGGTTCTTTGGCTTTGGTAGGTTCTTCCAAACTGTGTATTCACCTAATAGCAATAACCTTTACGTACCTATCCATCCATCAAACAGCAACGTTAGTACTAATATTTGTCCTTCGAAGATTACCACAACCGATATTTTTAATGGCATAATATGTGAACTGCCCAATAAGCTTACTGCTGGCTCAGATGGAGTGCCTAATTATTTATTAAAAAAGTGTGTCTGTACCCTTGTAATGCCGCTTGTTATGTTGTTTAACAGATCTCTGGAAACCTCTATGTTTTCTTCTTCATGGAAAGAAAGTTATATTGTTCCTATATTTAAAAATGGTCAGAAAGACAACATTGAAAATTATCGTAGTATATGTATACAATCTGCAATCCCTAAGCTCTTCGACTGTCTTATAGCAAAACAACTTTCTTGGTTCTGTAAAGGCTTAATATCTCAATCTCAACATGTATTTTATAGCAAAAGATCCACTGCAACCAACTTGGTTAGTTATCAATCTGATATATTATCTCAAATGGAAAACCGCAAACAGGTAGATTCTATATACACAGATTTTTTCAAGGCATTTGATCGTGCTGATAATCAAACACTATTGGACAAATTAATTAATGTAGGCTTTCATGACACGTTTGTTGAATGGATTAGAAACTCTACATATGGTAGAAGCGAAAGAGTCAAGATAGGTTGTCATCTGTCTGACAGTATTTCAGTAACATCTGGAGTTCCTCAAGGTGGCCACACTTCTCCACTTCTTTTTAATATCTTTGTTAACGACATCACTTCCTGTTTCCTAAATAGCAAATGCCTAATGTTGGCAGATGACTTGAAATCCTGGAAAGTTATAGATAGCCTAAAAGACCAAGCTCTGTTGCAAGCTGACTTAGACAGATTACAAAATTGGTGCAATCAGAACAAACTTCACTTGAATATAAAAAAATGTTGTTTTATAAGTTTTTCTCGTAAGTCAATAGAATCAAAACAAGTTATACTATCAACAATATGCCATTGAATTATGTTTCTTCTATTCGGGATTTGGGTGTTATTTTCGGTGAGAAACTTACTTTCTGTGACCACATAAACACTATTTCAATAAAGGCATCTAAACTTCTTGGTTTTGTTACTAGGAATTGCAAGTACTTCTCCATTAATTCAACAAGGTTAGTGTATTGTTGTTTAGTTAGATCTATTTTAGAATACTGCTCAGTTGTTTGGTCACCCTATTTTCAGAATAATATTGATACATTGGAAAGAGTCCAGCATAGATTTTTGAGATATTGTGCTTACCATGTTTACACTGCCATTAGAAATCATGATTATTCCTATATTGAACAACAATAATTATCTTTACCTCCACTTAAGAACCGTCGTGATATATCAGGTGCTATCTTTATATATAAGATCATACATGGATTTATTTATTGTCCAAACCTGTTAAATCACATTAACTTTAATGTTCCAAACCAAGCTCTACGTTACCACAATGTTTTCAACATTCCTTTCCACAGAACAACAGATTATGGCATTCATAACCCATTGGATAGATACATGGGGCTATTAAATGAATTTTATTATGATATTGTTACACGATTGACTCTACTATTTTATTTATTTATATCTTTAGGCACTAAGTTTAATTTAAATAAAGGAAGACTTACTTATATTATTTTATTTACATCACTTATTTATTTTAATATTTACAAATAACACCAACTAACACATCTAATTTATTTACAACTCAAATTTATGATTTAATTAACTAAACATAATAACTTCGATAACTAATATATACATTTCATTAAATCCGAATCGAGTACAATTATATTACGCGTCGCGGCTCGTTTATTGACTGACTGGCCTGTGATCGGATTCCTGTTCTTAAATACTCTGACAGCGGTCGCCTCGAATCGCCGTGGAAGATCTGGCCTTTACTCGTAACGCGGAGAAATATCGAGAATAATTAGGCCGGGTTTGAGGCGTCACATTGCCCCCTCCTTAAAAGATGGTTCCTCCTGGAACCTTGTCGGGACTGGAACTGGATGCTGGTATCTGCAACTGGACCCTCTTTTACAGCTCCCAGTTGTATAAAAGTGACAGGGGACGGTCTTCTCTCCGCACCAGTAACTATGCGGATTGCAACAGACTAACACCTGGACCTCGGTGTCTTTAAAAATTTCTTCTACCATATTTCGGATAACTCTCCAGTCTAATTGGCGGCATTCTAACTTTGGCATGGCTAACTTTTGCACGTCGGACTCCAACACGTGCTCTCTCAATTGAATTAATGCATCCCATACATCTTGGTAGGTAGGTTGGTCATGGACAGTGTCTTTTGTTACCAGATAGAATAGGTAACGTGATGCATCTTGGAGTTTCAATGCTTTGCCAGGAGCTGGCAGTTGGCATTGAAGTTCTGCAACTCGACCAAACTTCCTTCGGAAGGCGGATGCCAACCCTCGTGCGTCTTTGATACTGGCCGGGATGGTATGGGCCAGCGAATAGTCATCGGGAAGTGCGAGAAGATCTCGCTTTTCTTCAGTGGTAACACCATGTCTTGCTTTACCGGTACCTCCGTAGGCACCCATGAACTCTTCAAAGGTAAGGTCAGGTATTTCTCGAACTTGGTTGACTTCCACTTCTTCATCTACGTCGTGGTCTCCCTCGTACGGCGCCAACCGGTTATGGTGGACTATCATCGGCTTTCCCCTAGGAATCTTGCTTGTTCGGTAGATAACGTCATTGATTTTCTTGACAATGAGGTACGGACCTTCCCAGAACTGCTGCAACTTGGAAGAACAACCTGTTCGCTTCTTTGGATTATAAAGCCAGACTTTGTCGTTTTCCTTGAAACATCCCTTCTCAGCTTGGGTATCGTATCGTTTCTTCATTCGGTCGCTAGCGATCTGAAGATTAGAACGGACCAACTCATGTATATCGTCCATTCTTCTTCGTAATTTATTCACGTAATCCTCACCAGCAACATCTTCTCCAGGTCGACATCCAAACTCTAGATCACAGGGTAGACGCATCTCACGTCCAAATAGGACTTTTGCTGGTGTTTGGCCAGTTGATTCATTAACAGCAGATCTATAGGCCGTTGCGAAGAACGGAAGGTACTGGTCCCAGTCTCGTTGATGATTGGACACCATCTTTGTCAAATACTTGCCGACTGTCCTATTCGTACGCTCCACTATTCCATCCGATTGCGGGTGATAGGCCGTGGTTCTTGTCTTCTTCATGCCTAGTTTATCACAGATTCCTTGAAATAGATCGCTCTCAAAGTTCCTTCCTTGGTCACTATGGATCTCCAGAGGTACTCCAAATCGGCTGATGCAGTCTTTGATTAACACATCTGCAATAGTGGCGGCCTTCTGGTCTGGAATTGCGTAGATCTCCACCCACTTCGTGAAGTAATCCATTACCACCAACATGTATTTGCATCCATTGTCACTTTCTGGAAATGGCCCGGCAATATCCAAAGCTATTCTTTCAAACGGACTTCCAACATTGTACTGTCTCATAGGAGCCTTTCTTTTCCGGTAGGGTCCGTTACTTGTAGCACAGGTAGTACATTTCTTACACCAGTCCTTTACATCATCGGAACTATTAATCCAATAAAATCGTTCCCGAATTCTCTGAAGGGTTTTCTTTACACCAAAATGCCCTCCTGATGGACTGTCGTGTAACTGACGAAGTACTTCGGCTATTCTGCTCTTTGGAATCACCAACTGTGTTCTCCTCACTGAACCATCATCATTTTCTATTACTCGTTTGAGCAAGCTGTCTTCCAAGATAAATGAGTCCCACTGGGCCCAATACGTCTTAACTACTGAGCCTAGGCTTGATATTTCTTGCCAAGATGGTCGACGATTTTCTTCTTTCCATTTTCGAATCTTCTGTAAAACTGGATCTTTTTCTTGTTCTTCCTTGATCTTGGTAGGCGTCCACTCGTCGTTGACCACTGTTGTTCTTAGTACTGCTGCTTCCTTTGACTCTGTTTTGTTGCAATGGGAACATTCTGCTGGACACGGTCTTCTAGATAGAGAATCAGCGTTCGTGTGGCTAACTCCGGCCCGATGCTCGATCTTGAAATCATATTCTTGAAGTCGTTCAATCCATCTGGCTATCTGACCATCTGGATTCTTAAACTGCATTAACCATTTAAGGGCGGCATGGTCGGTTCGGATTAGAAACTTCCTTCCGTAGAGGTATTGATAGAAGTGTTCCACTGATTTTACTACTGCTAGAAGTTCTCTTCTCGTGACGCAATAATTTCGTTCAGGTTTTGAAAGCACTTTACTAAAATATCCAAGGACTCGTTCCTGTCCTCCTTGGATCTGCGACAGCACTCCTCCAATTCCCACATTGCTTGCATCCGTATCTAAGATGAACTCTCCTTCTGGCAGTGGATACCCTAATATTGGCGCTGTAATTAAATGCCTCTTCAAAGTTTCAAAGGCCGTTTGGCAGTCTCCATCCCAGCAATAATCCCTTGCTTCCTCTGTAAGTCGTGTTAATGGCTTAGCGATATCTGCAAACTTCTTAATGAATCTCCGGTAGTAAGTACACAGTCCCAGAAAACTTCTCACTTGATGTTTATCAGTTGGTTCCGGCCATTCCTTAATGGAATCGATTTTTCCTTTGTCCACGGCCACTCCTTCTTTGCTGACTATATGGCCTAGATAATTGACTTTACTTTGAAATAGTAAATAGTTAAACCCCATTTCTTGGGGTTTAACATTAACTGGGCAGCTTTAAGTCGATTAAAAACGTCTTCTAAATTCTTCAGGTGCTCTTCAAACGTCTCCCCCAAAACGATTATGTCGTCTAAATACACCAGGCACGTCTTCCAAGATAACCCTCTCAACACATTTTCCATAAGCCTCTCAAATGTCGCAGGAGCATTACAGAGTCCGAACGGCATAACGTTGAATTCCCATAATCCAGATCCTGTCGTAAAGGCCGTCTTCTCCTTGTCCACTGGATCCATTTCTACCTGCCAATATCCAGACTTCAAGTCCAACGTAGAAAACAATTTACTTCCAGCCAATGTGTCCAACGTGTCGTCGATCCGAGGCAGAGGATAACTATCTTTCTTGGTAACATTGTTCAACAAACGGTAGTCCACACAGAACCTCGTAGTTCCATCTTTCTTCTTGACCAGGACCACCGGAGAGACCCATGGGCTCGTAGAAGATTCTATCACCCCGTCTTTCTTCATTTCTTGAACAATCCTTTCAGCTTCCTCTCTCTTTGCCTGTGGTAATCGTCGAGCTGTTTGACGAATTGGCCTAGCGGTACCAGTGTCAATTTTATGTTTGACAACTGTCGTTCTTCCTGTCTTTCCTCCTTTCGGTACGAATATGTCACGATATTGCCTAAGAAATTCCCCTAATTTTCTTTTTTCCATTTGATTTAGAGACTGGCCTGCAACTGCAACCATTTGGTCGAACTTGTCGTTGGAATTATCTGATGTTGTCGTCTGACGGATTATGGACGTCACGGGTACACAAGTTCCTATTTTTGTCTCCTTCTTGATGGTCACTGGGTAGTCATTGACATTAATCAATCTCACGGGAATTTCTTTAGCAGAAGTAACCAATTCCTTTCCAATTATGATTCCTCGGCCAACCTCCTCGTCGTGGTTCCATGGCTCCATCATAACAGGTGTTCCTTCTTCCACAATTCCCTGTAGCCACGCTACGATGATCGTTTCACTCCTCGCAGGCACAACTGTATCTTCTTTAATGGCTGCTAGCACAGTGCTGTCATCATGTGGATGAAGAAATACCTCCTCGTTGCCAACTTTGATTACCCTGTTCTTAAAATCCAATTGAAATCCATGCAAATTCATTACGTCCATTCCTAATATAACATCTTCTTCGATGTCTGCAACTATGACAGTATGGACGAACTTTTCTGCTCCAATCCCTAATTGTATCTGGATTTCTCCATGGGTGTTGGCGTTTTCACCTGTGACAGTCCGCAGTCGCAACCTCGTTGGTAAGAGTTTCTTACGGCTGTTTAAAACTGACGGTCATATAATGGTCCTGGTCGCTCCGGTATCCACCAACAATGTATACTTTTTACCATTTATTTCTCCATCCACATATACACTATCTTCACGACATTTCAAAAAAGCTATTAGTATGAGAGGGTCTTTGGAAAAGTTGCGGGTCGAAGCTGCCCCCCTAAGGCCGACCCGTTCTAGTTTTCCTGCTGGTGAGTCTCTTGATTGTTATTGTACCTAGGGTACTTACATGAGCCCCGTACATGTCCCATTTCACCACAGTTCCAGCACCTTATGGTCTTCGTTTTCTTGGATGCAATGTCTTTCATCATATTAACAAGCTGGTCAAGTTTGTCCTCATCCTGTTCCTCTTTCACAGTCCTCACTTTACTGTACCCACCAGAGGCCTGGGTAGCTGATTCGTATTCGAGAGCGGCAGATAAGACATCGACCAGCGTCTTGTGACGAGCTAATCGCAGTGTTCTTTGCATTTCATGATCACGCAGGCCATCAATAAATGTTTGAACAGCCAACTTTTCCATCATGTCTTCGGGAGCTGTTGGATATGCATATCGTACCAACCTGGCAATATCGACCTCGTATTCTTGAAGAGCTTCATCTTTCTTTTGTCTTCGATTTTTAAACTGCGACTGATAGACATGCTCTAAATGTTCGTGCCCGTATCGCATATTCAGTCTCTTCTTCAGCTGCTCGAAGTCATCTGTCTCCTCTACGGCTATGGTCTGGAGGACATCCAAAGCGTCGCCTCGAAGAGCAATAGTGAGGTTTACAGCTTTTTCTTTTTCGAACCATCCGTTCGCTCTGGCCGCAGATTCGAACTGTTTCATGTAGTTGTTCCATGATGACTTTCCGTCGAAATTTGGCACCTTAACACGAGCATGACCTACACTCCCTTCAACTATCGGCCGTGGCTCCAATTTGTATTTGGTTTCATCATCTTTAATATCTGTTAAGATGGGTTCCATCCCTTTGTCTACTTTTTCCGTTTCCTCCATTTTCTTCTCTATTTCCTTGATCCTTTCTTCAAAAGTAGATTTTATGGACGATATCTTGTCGTCAAAATCCGAAGTGACTTTAGAGATCTCGTTAGTCATCTTGTTTTCAAGGGATGAAATATCACCCGAAACTTTCGAAACTTTGTTCTCTAACGATGTAATGTCTGTAGAAACTTTCAAAACATCCGAGGAAACTTGGGAGATTTCACTAGAAACCTTTTTCTCTAACGATGTAATGTCTGTCGAAACTTTGTTCTCTAACGATGTAATGTCTGTCGAAACTTGGGAGATTTCACTAGAAACTTTGTTCTCTAACGATGTAATGTCTGTCGAAACTTTCAAATCATCCGAGGAAACTTGAGAAATCTCTTTAGAAATTGACGAAATTAAAGCAGTTTGCCTGTCCTCAAACACGTAGGTTTCTGGATCAAGACCCTCTTCCTGTAGTGCGTTCTTCAGACGAACCACTAGATCAGCCTTTTTCCCCGCTGCGTCGAGCTCACGATTTTCCAGTTCTGTTCTGAGCTCCGTAAGGCGCAGATCAGAAAGTTTCGGTTTACACTGTGAAGACATGGTCACACTCTTTATTTATTACGATTTATATTTAGTTATTATTAAAGATTCCACACTGTATTAAACCGAGCTTATATTACTTATTTATTTTTTATCCACTTCTGATCACCAGTTGTTACGCGATTGACTCTACTATTTTATTTATTTATATCTTTAGGCACTAAGTTTAATTTAAATAAAGGAAGACTTACTTATATTATTTTATTTACATCACTTATTTATTTTAATAATTACAAATAACACCAACTAACACATCTAATTTATTTACAACTCAAATTTATGATTTAATTAACTAAACATAATAACTTCGATAACTAATATATACATTTCATTAAATCCGAATCGAGTACAATTATATTACGCGTCGCGGCTCGTTTATTGACTGACTGGCCTGTGATCGGATTCCTGTTCTTAAATACTCTGACAGCGGTCGCCTCGAATCGCCGTGGAAGATCTGGCCTTTACTCGTAACGCGGAGAAATATCGAGAATAATTAGGCCGGGTTGTGAGGCGTCACAATATTTTCAATTTAACTTTATCTCGGTTCAAAAGAGCCCCTGCTTTGTAATATGCTTTGTGATATTTATAATATGTATGCTATTGTTGAATTTTGTTCTTATTATATTTTGTATGTTTTTATGATGTAGTGAACTTTTTAAATGTAACTTTTGTTATTGTTTTAACACTATAGGTAATTTATGTTTTGAAACCTAACTGATATTGTATTGTAATTTAACTGTTAATGGGGTTATCCCGTGTTTTAAATAAATATATAAATATATAAATAAGTAATATGTCTGATACAGAAAGATGTAAAAAGATTTCTCTAGAGGGAAAAATAACTAGGAAGGTAGCAGGTCCACTAAACTTACATAATAATAAATTTAGAAAACTGATGAAACCCGAAGTAAGAGAACTTTTGAAAGGAGAAGACATCGTCATATTAAAATGTTACGATAAACTACCCCAGATAATCGAAATAATACTGAATAATAATATTTCAATCATCCATGATAGCTATCGTTTACCCTAGCCTAGGTCAGTCTCCCAAGGTGTGTGCTTGTCTTGTCCTAATCCAAGATATGGACCATGAAAATTTAGAATAGAAGCAAACAAAACAATATTTTGATTAATCATGTTTATTGTTCAATAAAGATATAATAAAAATATGACTTATTAAATGCATTAACAAATATATTCAAATTCTTGTCAAAAGCCAACAATTTTGGATTATACTTATTGTTTTTAGTATTGCTTCGATGGTAACTTCTTGATGTCGAATGGTACTGCTGTTTCTGTAACTAACACTGGGGTCATAGATGGTGTATTCCACCAGGCCTATGGATGTTGGTTAGTGCAGTTTAGATGATTTGGTTTCAGTCTAGATGACATGGTCCTCGTTGTTGTATCGCCGGCGATTGAGGATGCTTAAAGCTCCCGGCGGGAGAAATGTGATCTTTATCTCAAAAACTAGAAGATGTAATGCGTATAAGTGACAATCAAGAAGTTAAAAACCAAAATATATCTTTGCTAAATAGTATTCAAAAACTACCAGATGGCAAAGGTAAATTAAATGGAATTAAGATTGATTATTACTAGTTAAAATCACTTAATTTCCACATGCATATAATATGTAATGGTAGGGGAGCAAATTATGCTAAATTTACAGTCAGTCAAGCGTTATGGGGACCTATTTTGTTGTGATTATTAAGTCCTAAAACCAAAAAAATTTAAGTAAAATTTTCCATTTTAGTGGGGACTTTCTATTTTTTAATTCAATTTTCCATTTCCAACAATCGTTTTTTCCGATTATAGCGCCATCTATCCAAATTCGAAAAAATGTCTTGAATGAAAGTTGCTTATTTTTACGTAAAGAATCCAAATCTTCAATAAAAATTTGGGGGTCCAATCTAAGATTTTAAAGTAACCCCCCACCCCACCTCCGTGGGGGGTCGTGTTTGGTAGCACTCGATAGATTTTTCAAAAACATTTTGAAAGTGTATTTTGCAGTTTTTCGATCTGATGTTTATTTTGCGAGATATTCGCTTTTTTTGTGAAACTTTTTGACTCACCCATTTGCTTACGCCCTGCTCAAATCGTCAGATTTTTCAAATATACACTCTTTTACATGTACTTAACTTACCTTATGTTAATCTGACAATTTCGAGTATTTTTAAGGATAGATTTTTTTTCGGGCCCCCCTTAACGAACCTCCCTGTGTTAAAAGCCGATATATGGTAGAGGTACATCTGCAGGGTACCAGGTTTCTCCCCATATGATAATTTGATGCGCTCGAGTAACTGCAAAAATCCCCGCTTGGGCTCCCCTACCATAAGTAAAAAAAGAAATATTTAAAAAGACCATGTGGAAGACAGAGGTTAGAAAAAAAACAAAAACTATGAATGTAACGGACAATAATCAAAACAAGAAAATACAATATTTAATTTCTCACCCCAAGATATGTGAAGTTCTGGAAATGAGTGAAGGTGTTATAGGCCCATCTCTTTAAATAAATTAATTTTACCACATCCCATTGTGAAAATTGTCACTACCATCGAAATGACATTAATTTGAAATGACGACCACATAGGTATGAAGTACATAATACATAAAATATAAAAGTTAAATGTCTCTGATAGAATGTAAAGAGAGTTGCCTATAACAGGAAAGGGAATAACGAAAGAGGGCACCAAACTGGTTTTTAACGGGAAAACAAATACATTAAGGGCCGGTTGTTCGAACGCTAATCAAAAATGATCATTATCAAATATTTAATTACTGTCACCAACTGTCAATGTCAACTTTGTTTGGGTTGCTGAAAACATAATTATGGATTACAATTATGAAATTAGTTAATCAATGATGTTAAAAATTGTTATGTTAATTGATTAACTAATCTCATAATTATATGTTCAACATATCAATTATGTTTTCAGCAACCCAATCAATGTTGACATTGACAGTTGGTGACAGTGACTAAATATTTGATAGTGATCATTGTTGATTAGCGTTTGAACAACCGGCCCTTAGGGTGGGTTGTTCGAATGCTAATCAAAAATGGAATCAAAACTTATTATTATCAAATATTTAACTGTAACTGTCACTGTCACTGTTACTGTCAATGTCGACTTTTATTGGGTTACTGAAAACATAATTGCTTACAATATATGAGATTAATTGATTAGTTAATCAATTATGTTAATAATTGTTATGTTAATTAATAATTAATAATTAATTACTTAATAAATTATGTTAATATTAACATAATTGATTACAATCAACTGATTGGCGTACGAACAAGGATTTTGTTATTTGACGGTTGTTAAGGGGACTTGATTATGATCAACTTATTGATTAACGTTCGAACAACCAGCCCTAAAACGAATACAGAAGATAATTATTAACGAAATAATAAAGAAAATAAAGCAAAATAATTATTTAAAAATAAAATAGCAAAGATGTGACGTTTGTAACGTTACAAGATTAATAGGCACAGAGACTCAGATGGATGGGACATATAGAAAGAAGAAATCCAGAATCAGTTACCAATAAAATTACCAAATGGAGACTTGTAGCAGGAAGACCACGAGGAAGACCCAAAACGAGATGAGAGAACCAGATAGTCGAGGACCTTTAGAAGATGGGAGTTAGAGAATGGGTAACCATAATCAAAACCAGGAACGAATGGAGAAAAAATGTAGAAGTATGTATGTATGATTTGTAAATGTATGTCAAGTCACACAACTAGTTGTAAGACCAAAATGTTAATGCGGACTGATTACCCGCGAAAAACGAATCAGAAGATCTCAAAGAGGGCGACAATCACTCCGTTAGGAGTGTTGATGCCATGATGATGATGATGATGATGATAATGATGATGATGATGATGATGATGATGATGATGATGATGATGATGATGATGATGATGATGATGATGATGATGATGATGATGATGATGATGATAATGATGATGATGATGAAGATGATAAGGTATTTAAAGTAGCGTATTAGCATGTAATAGGTACTTATTTCGTTTTGTTTAAAAATATATTGTAATTTTTGTAAATACATTTATATTTTACAATTTATAACACATCATTTTCTTCAATGACAGTAGGTATGAAATATACGTCACTTTGACAATTTCAATTAACAATATGAATTTTCTAAGAAATATAATATGTTAAGAAAGTTGCAAGATTTGTCCGCTATATACGCGCACGATCTTTTCTCGTATCCCCTCCAAGTACTAGCACACAGCGAATATTAGCTTTTTCGCTACCGTCAAGTTTGGCAGGACAGCGCTGTTGCCAAATAAAAAACACCTATTTATTTGCCAAAACTGCTACAGCCTACACTGTTTCTCTTTGTATTTAAGAGTGTGAAACAAAGATAGCTATGAAGTAAAGAAACGCAGACTTACTCACTATCATTTAATTTACTTCGACGACCGGTTTCGATCTCTACAATATACAGATCATCTTCAGGTCGGCGTTACAAGTGATTAAATGATGCCGTTACAAGGGATGATTTGTAAGTGCATCCGAAACATATTTTAACGTCCAGATTATGCTAGTAGGACGTTATCTAGAGACGTTAAAATATGTTTCGGATGAACTTACAAATCATCCCTTGTAACGGCATCATTTTATCACTTGTAACGCCGACCTGAAGATGATCTGTATATTGTAGAGATCGAAACCGGTCGTCGAAGTAAATTAAATGATTGTGAGTACGTCTGTGTTTCTTTACTTCATTTAAAATGAACTCACATATGCAACCCATTCAACAAAGATAACTATCTTTACTATAAGTGTCAAACTGACATTGTCCGATATAACGTTATCTAAGAGGTTTGTTTGTTTATTTTTTTTCTTCTTCTTCTTTTATGGCCTTTGTGAGCTGTGCCCATTTAGCCAGCAACATTTCTTAAAATTAACGCCTAATTAAACCTACCATACAACAAGACCAATCAAGGATATGGCAGGGAAAGTGAAGTTGATGAAAAAATAAAACAATATGAAAAAAATTTTTTTAAGAAACGCTTTTATTTAGTTATGAGTGACTAAAAGTTAAAATATAAAAAATCAACTAAAAAGCAAAAAATAAAAAAAAATCAAACACGACGGATTATTCGAAAAAAACCTTCGTTAAAAAAATGAAAAAATCTAACACATTCGTTAAAGAAAAGCGTGGGGCGAAAACCGTTTATTCGATGAAGACGCGCCCCACGCTTTTATTTAACGAATGTGTTAGATTTTTTCATTTTTTTAACCATCGTTTTTTCGAATAATCCGTCGTGTTTGATTTTTTTTTATTTTTTGCTTTTTAGTTGATTTTTTATATTTTAACTTTTAGTCACTCATAACTAAATAAAATCGTTTCTTAAAAAAAAATTTTCATATTGTTTTATTTTTTACTTTTTAGACTAAAACACTTACACTTTTCAAACATTAAAATATATGGTCATGTTTAAAAAAAGGGTGTAGGTATAGGATAGATACCTTTTTTGCATTTATTTTAACTTTTGATATATACATTGTACATTTTCTGTAATTTCTTCATACATTTTTCATCAAAATCATTATTTACGACTATTACAGTTTTCGCAGTATTTCCATCTTTTGCAATACTTTACTATTGCACGGTGTAGACCCTATTAATTTCTCGCAATGCAGTTCTTTGATGCGGAAGCCGTCTAAAGGTACGTATCCATACAAGGGTAAACCTCGCTCGGTGTAGTAGCTCCACTTAGTGGAGACGTCGGTGATCGCCGCTTGGCACGTACACTCTTCGTTTCAACCGGTTCGCGGTTTATATGTAAGGGAGCGCATGCTGTATCCATTTGAGCAGCTACACCGAGCGGGGTTCACCCTTGTATGGATACGTACCTTAATAATCGCACTCGGCTCAATGAAACGTAAGCTTTGCAGGCTTTTAAGCCTGTCCTTACGCAAACACTTTCGGGCCCAAGTTCACGACAGCGCAGCGTAGTCAACAGTCGAACCTTGCGTTTCATGGACAGTCGAAGCCCACGACAATACTAAGGGCAGCATTCGTCCCTCTGCGGTGTCATAACTTTTTTTCGCTGAAAACTGGATAGAAATCGGACAGAAACTGGATAAATTTGAAACTTTATTCTTTATATATGAAGCATAACGTAAACAAATAACGTAAAAAGTGAAATTATGTATAGTTTATATAAAAAGCTACAATCTGTAAAAGTTTCAAGTTTCTACATTGTAAAAAACAAGAGAAATTTAAGCATTTTCCATTAAAATCGTTTTTTTTATTTAAACAATTCATAAACATAAAAAAAATTTGATTGACTATTCGTGTATTGTTCCCACGAATCCATATTAGTATGGTATAGTTAGACCCAAACCCAGACATCCAAAGTGAAAGTTATTCTCCAACACCTTATTCTCCAACACCAAATTGTTCTATATGGTCCACATAATGTTCAGAAGAAAGTCACACCATTTTGAGCGTCGGGTTTGGGGGGAAGAGGGGGGGAGAAATCTGCAAATTCGTAGTTTTTTTAGGTTTTTTCGTCAATATTTCTAAAACTAAGCGGTTTAGCATGACCAATCTTCTACATAAAATTGTTCTACATTAAATTTGAAATAAAAAAGGCCCTATGCATAACCCCTTCTAAAATGAACGGTTCCAAAGTTACGGAGGTAGTATAGTATAATTGGTCCAAAAAAAGGCCTAACCCAGACATCCAAAGTAAAAGTTTTCCTTCAACCACCAAATTGTTCAATATGGTCCACATATTGTTCAGTAAAAAGTTACACTATTTTGAGCGTCCGGTTTGGGGGGAGATGGGGGAGAAGTCGGTAAATTAGTAGTTTTTTTTTACGTTTTTCGTCAATATTTCTAAAACTAGGCTTTATCGTAAGGAATTTTCTATAGAAAAATGTTCTACATAAAATTTAAAACAAAAAAAGGTACTATACATAATTGTTATGAAATCAACGGTTCCAGAGTTACGGAGGGTAAAAAGTGGAGGTTTTCGATACTTTTTATATTTACCGATTTCTCTCCCCTCTTCCCCCCCCCCCCCCCCCCAAACCCGACGCTCAAAATGGTGTGACTTCTTTCTGAACATTATGTGGATGTGGACCATATAGAAAAATTTGGTGTTGGAGGATAACTTTCACTTTGGATGTCTGGGTTTTTGATATAGTTATATCATAAATATTGCCCAAAATATATAAAAAGTTTCGAAAACCTCGAGTTTTCATCCTCCGTAACTCTGGAACCATTGATTTTATAACAATTATGTATAGAACATTTCTTGTTTTAAATTTCATGTAGAACACTTTTGTATATAACATTGTTTATGCTAAAGCATAGTTTTAGAAATATTGACGAAAAACCTAAGAAAACAAAAAAACTACTAATTTACCGGCTTCTCTCCCATCTCCCTCCCAAACCGGACGCTCAAAATGGTGTAACTTTTTACTGAACAATATGTGGACCATATAGAACATTTGGGTGTTGGAGGAAAACTTTACTTTAGATGTTTGGGTTAGGCCTTTTTTTGGACCAGTTATACTATACTACCTCCGTAACTTTGGAACCATTCATTTTAGAAAGATTATGCATAGGGCCTTTTTTATTTCAAATTTAATGTAGAACAATTTTGTATAGAAGGTTGTTCATGCTAAACCGCATAGTTTTAGAAATATTGGCGAAAAACTTAAAAAACTACGAATTTACCGGTTTCTCCCCCCCTCTCCCCCCCCCCCCCCCAAACCCGACGCTCAAAATGGTGTGACTTTTTTCTGGACCTTGTGTGGACCATATAGAACAATTTGGTGTTGAAGGATAACTTTCACTTTGGATGTCTGGGTTATGCCATCTTTTTAATCAACTATACTATACTATATGTCTGCAAAATTGCATTCATTTCCATTGAAGAAAAGGCAGTCAAATAAACGTCTAAAGATTTGAAGCAAACGATTGAACTAAATAAAAGCGTTTAAAAAGCGTTTAATAATACACTGTGGTTAAAATATAAAACTAAATAAATAAAATATAATTTAAAAACAATAATTTGACTTTATATCTAACTTCCAATATTATGACAGACGTCAGTTACCATTTACCATCTGACCAAATATAATCATGACGTCATTATTATACAGGGTGTCCCGAAAAGAATGGTCATAAATTATACCACACATTCTGGGGTCAAAAATAGTTCAATTGAACCTAACTTACTTTAGTACAAATGTGCTCACAAAAAAAATTACAGCCCTTTGAAGTTATAAAATGAAAATCGATTTTTTTCAATATATAAAAAACTATTAGAGATTTTTTATTGAAAATGGACATGTATAATTCTTATGTCAGGAACATCTTAAAACAAAATTATAGTGAAATTTGTCCACCCCATAAAAATTTATGGGGATTTTGTTCCCTTAAACCCCCCCAAACTTTTGTGTACGTTCCAGTTAATTCATTATTGTGGTACCATTAGTTAAACACAACGTTTTTAAAACTTTTTTGCCTCTTATTATTTTTTCGATAAGCCAGTTTTTATTGAGATGCAGCTTCTTTTTCAATATATTTACGTAAAAATTTTATGGGGGTTTTGTTCCTTTAAACCCCCCTAATGTTTGTGTACGTTCCGATTAAACTATTATTGTGGTACCATTAGTTAAACACAGTGTTTTTTAAAACTTTTGTCTCTTAGTCTTTTGTTCATAAGTCACCTTTTATCGAGATGTAGCTTCTTTTTCAAAATATACCTAAAAATGTAAATTATAAATAAATTTTCAGATTATTAACAGGTCTCTATAACCGTATTTAACCATAAACAAATATGTGGTAGATTCGACAAATATTCAAAATATCTCGATAAACACTGGCTTATCGAAAAAGTACTAAGGGGCAAAAAAGTTTTAAAAATAATGTGTTTAACTAATAGTGCCACAATAATAATTTAATTGGAACGTACACAAAAGTTTGGGTGGGTTTAAGGGAACAAAACCCCCATAAAATTTGTATGGGGTGCACAAATTTTACTTAATTTTTTTTTAAGATATTGCTGTCCTAAAAATGCCACATGTCAATTTTCAATAAAAAATCTCTGAGAGTTTTCGATATATGAAAAAAAATCGATTTTCATTTTGTAACTTCAAAGGGCTGTAACTTTTTTTGTGTGCACTATTGTATATAGGTAAGTGAGGTTCAATCAACCTATTTTTGACCCCAGAATCTGTGGTATAATTTATGACCAATCTTTTCGGGACACCCTGTATAATCGTCACTACTTCTACATAGCCAATAAAATGCTCGCTGTAATAGGAATGGCATGTCAAAAAAATCTGATTATTCCCTATATATTTTTTCAAATTTAGAATATGGCAACAAGAGGAAAATTACGTGCATTCCTTAATGTTTGACTCCTAGGTTAGTAACTAATTGCTTAAAAACCTATAGTGACTAAGAGTTAGTGGTATCAAATTTTTAAGTTATATTTTTTAAGTTATTAAAAATTATTGAACAAAACAGTATCTAAAAACTTTTTATATTTTATAAGGTGTAGATTTAGCTCCGGCTTCTTTCGCATAATCCGTATCTTCAAGAACTTTATATCATCCGAAAAATATAAAAGAATATGTCCCTAAACATCTTACCTTTTACCATATCTCGTATAAACAGGGCCATTTTATTTACGACCGGCATGTTTTCATTTTCTTGTATAATGTTTTATTATGTCGTAGTCTCACCCCTTGTAGGTTTTTCTCTCGGTCTCCGGTCTTTTGTTCTTTTTATTCAGGGAAGGATTTACGTAATTTTAAAATGGAAAGTTTGATAAAACTATAACTTTTATAATTTGCGATTCGAACTCAATGACTATTTATTTTGCTTATACACTAGGGTGGTGCGAAAAAAAGAATGTGTGTGTGTACTTTGTACGCACGTACGAAGTTATACTTCTATTATAATATGATTTAAACGAAATTAATATACTTTTTATTTATATTTTGTTTAAATATTAAACTAATTTATACTTTCTACTTCTCAAACATTTTTATTAGAACAGTGCCAAAAATTAAAATAATAAAAGAATAAAACACACACAAACACATTAAACAAGCCACAAATGATGTCCGAACATTAATTGTCGAAAATTTTTTTAACTAAATACGTATTTTCTGAAAATACAATTATATAATAAATATACTTACAATCATAAAATGTATTAAAAAAAAACAAAAAAGAAAGTTTCTATTGGGACTCGAACCAGCGCTGATAAGAGCGGTTGGTATTGGAATTCATTCGCCTTCTCCGCTTAGCCACGGACACTATGTGTCATTATTTACGAAGATCGACTAACTAAACGGATTAAACTTGTGATATTTTGATATTTCGAAAATTGATCAAATTATTTTAATTTTGAATTGAAATGATTTAGAATTGAAAAAATACAACAAAACATAGAGTAAAAAAACAATATATTAGGTGAATATTGATAGAAATTTTGATGGTAATCAAATTATATAAATAAAAGTATTACATACTATGTATTTTGGCAGATCAAATAGGTAGGTTTATACCCATGATACATTAGCAATTATTACGTACCTGTTGCTTTTAAAAACTATTTAAAAGTCACTACAATATTATAAACTTTTTTGTTTCTGTCCTCACAACAATAAAACTAATATATTATACATTTGTTTACCTTTACCTTTACCTCCAAACCACAGCTGCCATATCGGATAATTTTTGACATGTCATTTGAACATCCAATCAGAACAAAGTTATAATGCGCATGCGCCGGGCTGATAGGTTTTAACATATAAAAAAATCACCCTCTATCGCCGGTAAAGAAGTATAACTTCAAAAAGTCAAATTGATAATTCCGTATCGCTATAGTGCGGAAAAGTTGCGATTGGTAATTACAAGAAAAACAAAAAAGAATTAATCAAATCGGACTTTATCTTCCGATCCTGCAACGGACCTAAAGATTATGAAAAAAAAAAAAAATTTACCTTTTTTTCAAAAATTTTTATTTATGTTTCGAGTACGTTTTATTTATCGTTATAGTAAAATTTATTTACACTTTGCATGGTTGAGTACTAAAAAAAATGTTTTACACATTTAACGGATATTTTCCGATCACGCAAGGTCAATTAAAATCTATAAAATTTGAAATTTTTGATGATTTTGAAAAAAAAACCTTTAGATATCTCATTTTTTTTGTTACATTGTGAAGTTATTCGCTTGTTTAGATATTGTGTGACAATATCTAAACAACTCAGATCTCAAAACGAGGGGGTGGTTGCACTTCTAGCTCCACACGCACCCTTCTCTCCAACCAACCCATGAGTGTGTTTTTTACATTATTTACATATTATGTACATTTCTTTTTCATCCGCTTGTGTCCAGCTCTCAAACACCAACTTTGCATTGTGATTTCTTGGTAAAATCTGGTAGCATGGACCTCGATTTAAATGTTGTCCTGATGCATCCATCTCTTGATTGAGGACCACATACATACATTAGCATTAGACAATGCTTCCGTTGCACTTTAGACACCGCTCATCAGCTGGCTTGTGGCAGGGATAGTTTTGTACATTCCAGTCTGACATGTCGCCCGATGTAATACAGGGAGTTATATCTTCATTTGAAAATCTTCGAGGAAGTGGTGGAGAAAATAGTTTTCCAACATTCCAGTCTATTATTTTAGTTTAGGCCTGTGCTTCAAAATTTCAAGTAGTAGGGAGAAAGGAAACACATTAGAGAGCTAGGGCCGATGAGAGTGTAAAAGCCGGACAGACTAAAGCCAAGGGCAAAAGTATTAAAAATCTCATCTCTCCTACTTTAAATTTTCAAGCACAGGACTACACTGAAATAATAGACTGGAATGTTACAAAACTATCTTCTCCACCAGTTCTTCGAAGAGTTTCAAATGAAGATATAACTTCTTGCATTACATCGGGAGACATGCCAGACTGGAATGTACAAAACTATCCCTGACACATTCAAGCTGATGAGTGGTGTCTAAAGTTGCCCACGGAAGCATCGTCTAATGCTAATGCAACAGATGGATTCATCAGGGAAACATTTAAATCAAGGTCCGTGCTGCCATATTTTACCAAGAAATCACAATTCAAATTTGATGTTTAAGAGCTGGACACAAACAGATAAAAGAGAAATGTACAATATGTAAATAATGTAAAAAAACACACACTCATTGGTTGGTTGGAGAGAGGGATGCGCGTGGAGCTAGAACTGCAACCATCCCCTTATTTTGAGTTCTGAGTTGTTTAAATATTGTCATACAATATCCAAACAAGCGAAGAGCTTAACAATGTAACAGAAAAATGAGATAACTAAATGTTTTTTAATTTATCAAAATCATCAAAAATTTCAAATTTTTATAGATTTTGATTGACCTTACGGGATCGGAAGATATTCGTTAAATGCGTAAATCTATTTTTTTATTACTCTACCATGCAAACTGTAAATAAATTTTACTATAGCGATAAATAAAACGTACACGAAGGATGAATAATTTTTTTTTTTTGAAAAATGGCAAAATTTCATTTTTTTCATAACCTTTAGGCCTGTTGCCGGATCGGAAGATAAAGTCCAATTTGAATAATTCCTTATTTGTTTTTCTTATAATTACCAATTGCAACTTTTCCGCACTATAGCGACACGGAATTATCAACTTGACTTTTTTCGCACCACCCTATTATACAGCCACAACAGGCCGTTAAGACCTATTGTATTTTTATAAAACAACATCATAAGATTAACTAATTATGAATTATAGAATTATTTTAAATAAAACTCGAACGTAAGTAGAGCTTCACGATATTCGATAAAAAATATTGTATTGATATCGTATCGAAAGCCAATACAATACCGATACAATACATACCTGAGCAACATTAATGTCGATACGATACTCATTATCTGAAATCAATACAATACTCTTGTATTGTCGATATTCTTGCCTCGATATTGTTGAAAATATCGATATCGAGAAAAAAATAAAACGCTACAGTTGTTTGGTTATATTTTGTGGAAGAGGTATTTAGATCATAATTATTTACATAAAAGTATAAGTGATCTGCAACCCAAGCATCAGCTGTTATAATATTATGTACTTGAGGGCCTAAACTTGAAACTCTTGAGAGTGAGTAAATCACATCATCTTTGATTACACTGTTTATATCATGTGGCATTTGTGGCAATATTATGAAGTGAGTAATGATTACGCAAAAATAGTTTTCAACAAATACTGAATTGCGATTTATTCCAATAAATTATGCATAGAACTGTTAAAAATACCATTTATTTTATTTGATTCTTCTCTTCTTCTTCTTCTTCTTTTATATAGGCAGTACTGCCTGTTTTTCTTCAACGGTGCCTTTCATTCTGCCCCTAAGTTGTCATTCCATCTTTTCCTTGGGCGTCCTATACTTCTCCTGCCTAACGGTGACTTGTCCCTGGCTATTCTTACAATCCTTAATTCAGACATCCTTATGTGCTCATTCCACTCTTCTTTTCTGTTCTTTACCCAGGTATTTATATTGTCTACTCCACATATGCGTCTGATTTCCTCACTTCTTACCCTATCCTGTAGTCCTTTTCCAGCAATCCTTCTTAAGATCTTCATTTCGTTGGTTTCCAGATGTCTTCGTGTTTTGCTTGTATCTGGTCTTGTTTCGGCCGTGTAAGTCATAACTGGCCTAATAACTGACTTATATATTCGGGCCTTTGTTTCCAATCTTAGGTGTTTGTTTTTCCAAATTGTGTCGTTTAGGCATCCGGCCGTTCTACTGGCTTTAATTATTTGGTCTTTTACCTCTTCTTCGATATTGTTGTCGGCTGATAGATTAATTCCCAGATATTTGAAAGTCATTACTTGTTGTATAATTTGATTGTCTAACTCCAATTTGCATCTTATTGGTTCTTTGGCAATTACTAAGCTTTTTGTTTTTTGGACTGATATTTTCATATTCATTTCTTTTGCGTTAATGTTGAACTCGTGCAATAATATTTGTAGGTCGTCTTCGCACTCTGCTACTAACACGGTGTCATCAGCGTAACAGAGTATTTTTATCTCTCTATTGCCCATTTTGTACCCTCTTTTTTTCTTCACTTGTTTTATTATTGCATCCAATATTATGTTAAACAGTAGAGGGCTTAGTGAATCTCCTTGCCGGATTCCTGTGTTTGTTTCTATGGGTTCTGTTATTATTCCATTGACTTTCATCTCTATTTTATTTCTTACATATATGTTTTCTATCAGTTTTATGATATCCAGTGGTAAATTTTTCTCATATAGAAGGTGTATCACATCTTTTAATTGGATTCTATCAAACGCTTTCTCTAGGTCTATGAAACTGAAAAAGGCTGGTTTGTTATATTCTAATGATTTCTCCGCTATTTGCCTTATCACAAAAACTGCATCGTTACATAATCTTCCACTTCTAAATCCTTGTTGTTCATCCGATATATTTATGCACGCCATTATTTTCTCCATAAGTATTTTTGTTGTGAGTTTCAGTATAGTGCTCAGTAAATTTATCCCTCTATAGTTACTGGGGTCTGCCCTATCACCTTTCTTAAATAACGCTATCATTTGAGTGGTTCTCCATTCTTCTGGAATTCTTCCTGTATTTATTATTTTACTTATAAGGATATTCAGTTCTTTGTGAAGTCTATCTCCTCCGTACTTTAAAAGTTCATTAGCTATTCCATCTTTCCCAGGAGCTTTTCGATTTTTCATCTTTTTTAAGGCGTTCTTTATATCTTCCTCTTTAATTTCTGTTTTCTCATCCGATTCTAATCGTGGTGTTTCCAGTTCTTTGTGATTAGCTGTTTGATAAAGGTTTTTTAGGTAAGTTGTCCATGTATTTGTGTCAATATGTTTTACTTCTATCAATTCCTTCATATCTGCTCTTTGACCTCTTATCATTTTCCACATTTCCCTTTGCATCCCATAAAAGTCGTGCTCCATCTCTTTTGAAAATGCTTCCCAATGTTCTGTTTTCTTCCTTCTTACTATTGAGTTTAATTCATTTCGTACTCTTTTATATTCTTCATATGTTTGTCTCGTTCTTTTGGACTTGTATTCTAGGTAGATTTTCTTTTTTTCTTGGCATTTTATTTTTATTTCTTCACAGAACCATGGTGTTCTCCTTTTCTTTCGTATATGTTTACTTATCTTACGTTCTCCAAGTGCTTCCGTTGCTGCCATTTTGATATTATCTCTGATCTTCCTCCAACTTTCTTCTATGTCTTCATCCGGTGTAATGTAGTTTTCATTCAGTACTTTTTGCAATCTTCTCTGGTATAGATCTCGTGTTGATAAGTCTCGTAGCTGTTCTACCTTTATTCTTGTCTCACATTCAACAGGGTCTTCTTTCCTGTTTCTTTGTAGCTCTATTCTGATTTTTCCAAGTACTAGGTTGTGATCGCTTCCAATATTAGCTGCACTTAAACATCGTATGTCTAGTACTTGAGAGTGGTGGATGTTTCTGTTTGTCAATATATAATCAATAACGGATCTGTATCCTCTTGTATTTTGGAATGTATATTTTTATTGATCTTTGTGTCTGAAGAACGTATTGTTTATTCGAAATTCGTTCTGAGAGCAAAAGTTAATAAGTAGTTCCCCATTTTCATTTTTGTTGTCTTCATTGAATCGTTGCTTTATTCCTGGTATAATTATGTTACCGACTCTTGCGTTCATGTCTCCTAAAATGTATATTATCTCATTGGCTGGTATTTCGTCGACTGTTTGTTGAAGCTCGTTATAAAAGTGGACTCTGTCGACTTCAGGTTTGCAGTTTTCTGGGCTATAAACTCCTATGATATTTATTTTTTGCTTCTCTAATTTGATCTTAGTAACTACGATTCTTTCTGATATATATTGACATTCATATATGTTATCTGCCCATTTTTTGTGTATCATTAAGGCCACGCCTTCTTTGGCTCTCATATTTTTTGGTACACCACTATAGATCAAGAAGTATTCCCCAAGCCACATCTGTCCTTTTCCTTTCTTTTTTGTTTCCTGGATCGCGCATATCTCTATCTAATTTTCTCTCAGTTCCTTTTCTAACTCCTGGTCTCTGTTGTTCAATGATTTTATATTCCATGTTGCAATTCTGAGTATATTTTTCCTATTCTTTGTCCTGATTTTATTTGATTAAAGTAGATTACTTACACCAGAATGTTTAAATCTGCATTTTTTCCTTTAAAAGGGTGGATTTCACCCCTAAAATGCAAAAATCGCAAATTGGCACTATGTCACCTTTATTCCTTAAGGTATCCTTTAACCACCCACCAATTTTCAAAAGAATCTATGGAGATTTAACGAAGCTCAAATCCACCTTCAGTGACTGCAGTATGTATATTTTAATTGTTTATAAAGATAGTGATAAATGAATAAAGAATAATTTTTGTTTAATTAATTTATCTCAAGGATTATTATATTTAATAATCCTTTTTATGTCGAAAGGGTAAAGATACAAGGGAACAAATCCTGAACCTCAGACAACTCATTGAAAAGTCTAGAGAATTTCAAGTACCTATGATTATATGCTTCGTTGACTACCAAAAAGCATTTGATTGTGTAAGCTGGATAAATCTGTGGTCAATTTTAATAGAAATGGGCGCACCAATGCACCTGGTGACACTTATTAAAAATCTCTAAAAGTCTAATAGAGCGACATTACGACTAGATGAGAAGTTCTCAAACCAATTCAAGACCTAGAGAGGTGTTAGACAAGGATGCGTGTTGTCACCTGACTTATTTAACATTTATGGTGAACATGTCATGAGGATGGTTTTAGAAGGATGGGCCGGTGGAGTAACAGTAGCTGGTAGGAAAATCTCCAATTTAAGATTTGCTGATGACACTACACTTATAGCAGCAAATGAGCAAGAAATGGTTGATCTTCTGCGAAGAGTTGAGTACGAAAGCAATAAAGTTGGTCTGAAAATCAATAAAACCAAGACAAAAATAATGGTGGTCGACAGATTCGACACTATTCAACTGACTAACATGTTACAGGAATACCAGATAGTAAACACTTTTGTCTATCTCGGGTCTAGTATAACTAACGATGGTAACTGTGAAGCAGAAGTTCGGAGACGTATTGGTATGGCAAAAAATGCGTTGAGTCGCCTAACTAACGTTTGGAAAGACAGATCTATCTGTCAAAATATCAAGAGGAGACTGGTGAATGCCCTTGTATTCTCAATATTTCTATACGGAGCAGAGACTTGGACTCTTCGCTTATGCGAGCGCCAAAAAATTGATGCCTTTGAGATGTGGTCCTGGAGAAGAATGCTACGCATACCTTGGATAGCTCATAGGACAAACGTTTCCATTATAAACCAACTCAATATTAAAAAAAGGCTGTCCACAATATGTCTGCAACGAATTCTGCAATTCTTGGGTCACGTGGTTCGCAGAGGTGACGACAGTTTAGAGAGATTAATTGTTTCTGGAAAAGTTCCGGGGAGAAGATCAAGAGGACGATTACCAACTAGATGGTCTGACCAAATAAAGTATTTAGCTGGAAACTCATTCTACGAAGCTTAGAGCAGCTGAAGATAGAGACCAATGGAGAAACATTGTAAGGAATACATATTGGAAGAAATCACGATCTTCAGTAATGGGGAAACGACAAGAGAGAGAGTTTATGTCGATATGTTATCGAGTATTGTATCGATATCGTATCGAAATCAATATTAATACGATATTTTTATAAGAAAGTATTGCCGATATCGATACTCGATACGATACTTCATTGGCATAACCAATACAATACTCATTACTTAAAAAGTATCGATATTGTATCGTATTGTGAAGCTCTATGTAAGCAAATATTCAAAAAATTCTTAGATAGTCTAAAGTCTAAAGGACTTGATAAACAATATTTCTCCATTCACTTCTGCGTTGTAATGTTCTTTTCCAGACCCAGATCTTTACGAGTGTAAGGTCTTCTTCCTACACTTTATTAATCCACCACGTTCTAGATTTACCTCGTCTGTTGGGACCGACTAGTTTTCTAGTGATAACTAGTTTAGGCATTCTGTTCGCTGTGATCCTCCCTACATGTCCTAACCATCTGATCCTTGCGACTTAACAGACCTGGCGATGGTAGGTTTTTTGTACAAAGCAAATAATATTTCGTTATTGGTTCTTCTCTTCCACCCGTCTTCTGTATTCCTTGCTCTGAATAGACATCTCAATATTTTCCTTTCTCATCTTTCCAGAATATCCTCCTCCCTCTTATAAGTCCATGCCTCCCAGGCATATGTTACTGTGGATCTATTTACTATTTTATATATTTGGAGTTTTTCTTGTCTAGAAACGTATTTTGAATTAATTAGGGCTCTTATTCTTCCTAATTATGTATTCTCTAAAAGCTCTTGAATATAATAAAGTTGGCTTTATAAGCTTCATTGAACTTTGATAAGGTATAATGGGAGCCTTTGATAAGGTAAGTAGTGATGAGCAAAACAAGAACAAGACCAAGACCAGGCTAGTCTTGGTCTTGGTTTTGTTCTTGCAAGCTTGGTCTTGGTCTTGGTCTTGCAGCTAAAAGGCGGTCTTGGTCTTGGTCTTGGTCTTGCACTAGCCGGTCTTGTTCAGAACAAGACTTGGTCTTGCTGCAAGAGTCTTGCTGGTCTTGCTTTTTTGGTAGTAATAGTTTGAACCAAAAAATTTCGAATAAAATGTACATTGAAATAAATAAAGATGTGAAGAATGAAACTATATTTTTTGCTTTAAAATTTTAACAGATTGTAGTTTCAAACGGATACCAATTTTAACATTATACATTCACCTAATGACCTAAATATTTCTCTCTATATAAAGAGATTAGGGTATATTTTTATAATGGTAATGTTTGTCAGTAGGAAAAACCTGCATTTACAACCCTTGTTGCAATTGCCGGCCTTCGGTTGTGTCACGTTGTGTTTTGAATGCTGTCGATACCTGCCGCCTGCCTTCAGACCACGTCTTGAGTCTGAATTATTGTTTATTGCCCCTGTATTTTAATAAAATGTTAAAGAAAAAGAGCTTCTTAAAGGTGCCACAAATGGTCGGGGACCTTCAATTCACGGATTTTACGAAAAGGGATAAACGGTTTATAGTTGTTAACAGATAATGATCTGCTCCTTTCACTCGAACACTGTAGTATTTATCCTACGAGGGTCAAATTTAAGAACATAAATTAACTTTTTTTAAGAGAACACAAAAATCAAATAATTTTTACTCTATTTAATAATTATTTAATATAATTAACTTTTTTTATAAACTAACTAAAACATACTTTTTAGTAAATACGTACATATTTACCATACCTATTTATAGACCTAATACTATAACATAATAACTAAACCTAATGGGGAGTTACAAACGCTTAATTCTGTAATTTGTTATCTTGCAGTTCTTTAATTTTATTTAAACTACATTGCTCTCGTGACACGAGTTATTCGCACTTTTTATTTTCACATATTTTTGGATTGAATGCCCATTATGACATTTAAAAAGTTGAAAATATTCGGATGTGGGTAGCAAAAACTATAATTTAAAACACACTGAAATGATGCGCATGCATTTCAAGTGCGGCACATACTATTTGTACTACTGGCCCTTTCTGGGGAAAACCTAGATTCTTCCAAATAGTTTTCAACTATGAAATCAGTAAAATTCTTTACACGTTTGTCATCCGGGATTTTCACAAATAATTCAACTTCCAACTTTCGTTGATTGTAAAAAATTAATCCAAAAAATAATTTTAAAGACATCCCAGTATCGGAATTTTTGTCATTATATTCAGAAACTGAACCTAAGCTTTGGATTTTGCGATACCTAGCTTGACACATTACAAGCGACAACCAGTTATTTTTTATTCAGGCCACAATACTTTCACAGCATTGTGAATCCCTTTTCAAAATCTATTATGATATTTTTTGTATTCATTTTAAATTTAACGACCTACATTTTTCCTCGATTATGCGAAAAGAATTGAAATAAGTGTCAGTATTTTTATTATACAAAAAAGCGAAAACTACTGCTACATAAAAACCGTTTTTAATTGCATTTTTTTAAATGGATTGCCCTATCTATAATTACATTTTTTTGTCTTACAAGTAATTTCAATTATCCTTGAACTGTCGCCGTTTGAAAACTTGCCTTCTGGACACTTTGAAGGTTGAGAAAATGCAAACCGTTTGACTTAATCAAAACGACTTAAAAATATAACCAAAATATTATGTATTTTAAAAATTCGATATTGTTTAAGGTTTCTTACAATGTCAGTATATATTATTGAACTAAATAAATAAAGTTAAATAATAAAAACCAATTTTTTTCAAAAAAGTGCAAGAGTTTTGCAGGTTGGTCTTGGTCTTGCGTGGTCTTGCAAGGTTCGGTCTTGGTCTTGGTCTTGTTTTTGCAAGCTTGGTCTTGGTCTTGGTCTTGCAACCAAAAGGCGGTCTTGGTGCAAGACCAAGACCAAGACCGCAAGACCAAGACCAGTCTCGCTCATCACTAAAGGTAAGACTTTCCGATATTCTAAAACTATTAACGTAAAGAAACTTAAACCAAAAATTGAACATTAAACATCGTAAATAAACCTAACATAAAAGCAAATAATAAGCTCTCCAACAAAGTACCAGTCTCAATAGAAATTAGGTAAGGGGACAGCCTCACCCCAGTTTTCTTAACGTCTTTATGGATCATATCATTAAAGAAGTGAAAACCCCGAGAAGAGGTTTACAGTAATTTGCTCTGCTGATGATGTGGTAATAAAATCTGAAAATGAGGAGATTTTATAGTGATTATATTGATGTAGTGTTTAGCTAACTACATAGCTAAATTGACAAAAATAACAATGCAAAATGTACATAACCTCGTGAGTTAGAATTCAAGGAGAAGACAGCGAGAAGGCAGAGAGATGTTTTAGCGTGCCTTCTCTTTAATATTGTTTAGGAAAAGGCAGTCAGGCAGATAAATATTAGATTGAACAGAACCATCTTTAATAGATCGACACAAACTCTCGCATTCGCTGATAATATCCCTATAGTGGGACGAGGTATGAGAGGCGTAGTGCAGTATTTTACAAAGTTTACGAGCGCGGCATGTGATCTAGGACTTTTTGTCAACGAGGAAAAACCCAATAAACGTTGGTTACTAAAAACTCTCAAAATGTTCAACAGATAATCCAAATTAAATACTATTCATTTGAGCAAGTCAACGCAGTCACATAACTTGGATCGCTAGTAAATACATACAAGAAACATAACAAGAGACGGAGTAAAAAGACTGTTCCCTGTCGTACCACGTAGTAAGGATATTGAATGCCGTTTGGAATCCTGGATAGATCAGTACCTTATTTTCTACTTACCATAATTACTAAATTATCCTCATAGGCCTGCACCTCTTGTTGTCCTATTTATACACATATTTTATATTTCGTCTTCTCTTCATTAATCCTCAGGCCTACTTCGCTTGTTACTCCTTCCACCTTGTTGAAAATGGCTTTAGTGGATAGGATGGAGTCTCCAACGAGATCAATGCCATCTGCGTATGCTAGTAATAACTTGGGACCTTGAACCGATCGAAGTTCTGTTTTTATCTCGGCCGACCTCATTGCTTTCTCTAATCCAAGGTTAAAAAGTAGTGGAGACAACGCATCACCCTATTTGAGTCCACTTTTGATTTCAAAGCTGTCAGACAGTTTATTATTTACACGTACTTTTTATATTCCACCCTCCATACAGACTTTAGTCATCCGAATGAGTTTCTTTGGTGTTGAGAACTCCGCCATGGCATTTTATACTTGGCTTATATCTAATATTTTCTTTGAACTGGCAACGTCGTCCTAGAAATTAGAATGTCACATGTGACCAGATCAACTTACACAACTTAAAAAATGCGATTTTTTGTTATAAGAGTTGTACCTGTTTTTGATGACGCGAAGTATAGGTACATACAATAAAGGCCATCCAAATTCAATATCGTGATTCTATCGACATAATATAATATAATATTCTTCAATTTATTACGATGGATAAAATCGAAGGACGCAGAGGAATTGGTAGAAAACAGGCCTCTTGGTTGAAGAATATCAGGGATTGGACAGGTATAAAGAAAGCAGAGTAACTATTTAGAAAATAGCTCGAGACAGAGACAGTTTCGCCATTACGCCAGTTAATCTCCAACGTTAAGGGTACTTGATAGGGCGCGTTAAGAAGAAGAAGAAGATTCTGTCATACTTAAATTCTTTTAATGAGGATCTATTGAACTTAAGACAGAAATATATTGAGAATATATGCCGTAATTGGGCAATAAAATTTAAAGTTATAAGATAAAGTTACTATTTAATTTATCGAACTTTAGGTAGTCATAAAAATAATCGGTAAAATTTTAATTTTAAGTGCATGTATGCTAATACGGCCCTGAACCAACATATTGTAGTGCAATGTATTTCACACTCAAGCTACCGTAATTTTAAAGGCCGTAAAGCAATAATAAAATAAGGTTTTTGATTTGGCGTGATTAAAAAAAGCGAGGGTGGTTGGATAGGAATAATTCTTTATTTAGGTATTCCTTTGGGAAAACATTGTTTCTGAACCCCTGTGTTTTACTTAATAAGTGCATTGCAAATGTTGGTAAATTTAAAAGAAGGGACTTTTTGTTTACCATGAATTTTATTGTGTGGTACTGAAGTTTAAGGTATACAAAATCTTCAAATTGGATTTAGGAAAATAAAAGATTCTTTAAATGATACGATGTACTTAGTAAAATCTTATTTAAGCAAATTTAGAATAAAAAAAATTTCAAACATTTATATATAGGACAGTCAATGAGGGTATTTGGCTCCGAATTCCATCCTACTACATCGATTTATTTGATATTTTCACAGTAAGTAGGGAATAGCTCAAGAAACAAAGTCTGCCATATGCCGATGTGCGCTTTTATCTTGGGGTGGTTCCCACCCCTTGTCGGGGTGAAAAATGTTTTTGTTAAAATAGCCACGGAAGAGGTTAGAGAACCTAATTTTAAGCAAAAACTGTTCTATAATTATTTTTTGAATACTCAAAATTTTTTGAGTAATTCGTGGTTGAAAATTGCGCATTTTCATTGAAAAATGACACCTTTTCGGACGGATTTTTGCGAATACTTTAAAAACTATGCATCTAAGAAAAAAACTATATAAAATATTTCTATAGGTTATAAAAAAACAGAGAGATTCGTTCCTTCATAAATCTTCTAGTTAAAATACAAAGAGCGATATGGTAGATAAGAAGAGTTTGCTTTTTATTGGGCATGCTCAAATCGGTGTATTCAACTTGAAAGAACAGGGAAACTGTCAATTTTAGGTGTATAATGATACTAATAACTTTTGTAGTGCTTGAAAAGATCTTTAAAATGAGCAATACTAAATGTCGATTACATTCAAACTGAGCGAGATATTCAACAAAAAATTTATGACTAATGTATTTTAAGAAGAAATGAGAAGTATATTTAAGCCCTCATCCATCAGAATTTAAATACATCGTTTTCCTTCTACAATACTTTTTATTATGGTGTTATTTCTATGTTAAAAAAGTTGGACTGGATTAAAATGAATGGTTTAAAAAAAATAAGATCAAATTATAGAGTGAATTTTTAAATTTTCTTAAAAATCCTCTTAAAAAAAAGGTACCACACAAAAATGTAGGGCATTTTCCGACAAAAATTTCCTTTTTATTTTTCATTACTATATCTCTTATTATTTTCAAGTTACATGGAGAAAAACTAAGATTTTTAAGAAAATTTAAAATTGCGCTCTATAACTTGATCTTTGGTTTTATTAAAAGCCATTCATTTTAAACCCGTCCAACTTTTTGAACATAGAAATAACACTATAATAAAAGGTATTGTAGAAGGAAAACGACTCATTTACATTTTAGTGGATGGGGGTTAAAATTGCTTTTCATTTTTTTCTTAAAATACATTATTTATGAATTTTGTTTGCAGCATATCTCGCTTAGTTTTAATGTAATGTACCTTTAATATAGCTCGTTTTAAAGGTCTTTTCAAGCACTACAAAAGGTATTGGTAGCATTAAACACCTAAAATCGACCATTTCTCTGTTATTTCATGTTGAATACACCAATTTGAGAATGTACCAAAAAACAAACTATTTTCACCTACCATATCTCTTTTTGTATTATAACTAGAACATTTATGAAGGCAAATGCCTCCGTATTTTTATAACCTACAAAAAGGTTTAATATAGTTTTTTTAGTTAGATGCATAGGTTTTAAGGTATTCACAAAGAACCGTTCGAAAAGGTATTATGTTTCAATGAAAATGGCCAATTTTCAACCACGAATATCTCAAAAAGTATTGAGTTTTCAAAAAAAAAATATGGAACAGTTTTTGTTTAGAATTAGGTTCTCTAGCGAATTCCGTAGTAATTTAACCAAAAAATGTTCCACCCCTAAAATAAAAGCACACATCGGCATATCGGCATTGTGTAGACTTAGAATTAGGAGATAAGTAGAGGCTACGACCAAAATTTCATTAAAATCCATGCAGTAGGATAGAATTCGGAGGTAATATCCTATTCTTGCTCCCATTTACTGGCGTAATAGGTATACTTTATTATACAGGGTGTTTCATTAATAATTGTCCATATAGTAACTGGAGAAACCTTAGCACAAAATACGAAGATTTAACCTAAAACGCTTAAATAAAATGTGGTTCCTTACTGAGTTACAGGGTGTTTTATCTAAAAATTTAAAAACTATTTTTGCTCAGCATTTTAAAACTATGGTTTAGTAGGGTAGAGTGAATGGTTGACCCTTCTCAAATTCTACGCCACTGAAGGAATTACTATTTTAGTGCCATATTTAGATTCTCCAATACTTTCTACGTACATAATATACTCTTCATTGGTAACGATAAAGTCATTAGTTTTCGAGATATTTGAAGTTAAATATGAAGCGGCACAGTTATTTTGATTAATTTACGATATGATTCATATGATTAAAATTTAAAAATTATTTGTACCCAGTACTTAAAACTATTTGGCGTATCCTTATCATACTTGGTAGAAATTGTAGGTACTGTACACCCTACTAAATTAAGATAAACAAACGTTTCTAGCTACTACCAGAGGCGTACGACAGGGGATAGTGGCTGGTTGACCCTTCCCAAATTCTACGCCACTGACGAAATTGGTATTTTAGTGTAATTTTTTGATTTCAGTCGTAGCGATAAAATGATTAGATTTGAAATTAAAAATGAAGCGACACAATACATTAATCAAAATAACCGTGTCGTTTCATTTTTAACTTCAAATATCTCGAAAATTAATGACTTTATCGTTACGAATGAAGGGTATATTATTTTCATAGAATGTATTGGATAATCCAAAAATTAAACTAAAATAGCAACTCCGCCATTGGCGTAGAATTTGGAAAGGGTCAACCATTCACTTTCCCCCTTCGTACGCCTCTGGTAATAGCCAGAAACGTATGTTTAACATAATTTAGTATTTTGTACAGTACCTATACTTCCTGCCAAGTATGAAAAGGATACTTTGAATAGTTTTAAAATTATGAGCAAAAATAGTTTTTAAATTTTTAGATAGAACACCCTGTAACTCAGTAAGGAACCACATTTTATTTAAGTGTTTTAGATTAAATCTTCGTATTTTGTGCTAAAGTTTCTCCAGTTACTATATGGACAATTATTAATGAAACACCCTGTATAGGCACCTATATGATATACATAGGTACAGCTGGTTCCAAAAAAAACTGATACTGACTTTTAACCTTCGGAGTACGGAGATTATTTGACTTACTTAGAGTACGATGATGGGTCAAGCGTGACCCATTCTCATTTTATTTATAAGGATGTTTTAAATAGTCAGTATTATTAAACAGTATCTTTAATTCAACAAAAAACAAAGAAAATCCTAAATTATTGTATTTAAATTTTTTAAGATGGTTACTTATGGGCATATACTAGTTCGCTCCGGCGGCCAGATTTTAAGACCTTACAGAAAACGGGCATAGGTAAGTTTGCTCCGGCCATATATTTGAATACAGTGGAACCTCGATAAGTCGGATTAATCGAGACTGCGGCCGATACGAGTTATCGAAAATCCGAGTTAACCGGAGAATATAGTAAAAATTAGTAAAACATGGTATACTTACAGATAAACTCCATTATAATTGCAAAAACATGAAATACATAAAATATGCACAATACATCTAAATTACGTACAGTTGTATACAGTCAGTATTGTTTATTTCTTGGTAAAAAACTTGGTCAAAGTGAAAAAATGTTTGTTTTGTCTGATGAAAATCGGTTCGGGTTAGCCGGACTTCTGGTTATCGGAGGCCGACTTATCGGGGTTCCACTGTACGTATACCCGTAAACAGAGACGGCTGCGATTTACGTGTACCTACAAACATATTGAAAATATTCTTCGAAATCCGAAGACCGGGTCAGGACTGACCCGGCACCATAGATGTTACGTAGACGAAAAACTGTAATTTGCATGTTCACGAATTATATACGAAAAAATAGATTGAAACAAATAAGGAGAACTTCCGATCAATCGGATTTGTAAAAAAATTATTTCATAAAATATTAAGAAATAACTGAATTTCGGGTCACGCTTGACCCAGTCTTCGTACTCCGAAGGTTAAAGCGTATTTTGTAGAAAATTGAGCAGTGTACTTTCTTCTTTTTCTTCTTTTTGTTTTTGGTCTCGCTGCAAGGCAATTACCAGCACGATTTATAGGCGATCTTGATGTAGTCTGGCTCTAAGCCATATCAAAATCGCTGACTATGTTCTTGTAAAAAGCTTTTGATGAGGTGTGATATAATGAATATGAGTTTATTTATATTTAATTTATTATATTTCGAAGGATAAATACTTATTATTTATATACTGTCACTGTCACTGCCAAATCTTAAAATTTGTCAGATAACGTCAATCTCAAAAATGGCTGTTTGTTTGTTTATTTTATTATTTGTCTGTCATAATAAATATAATATAATGTTAGACCAATCATACACTGCTCAAAATGATCAAATCTTACTAAGGGTCGTATCAGTTTTTTTAGGAACCAGCTGTACCGAACTACGATTGAAAATATACAATAGCCTAAGAATACTCTTAGAAATATCTATATTCACAATACCGAAAAGTGTTATTAAGAAAAGGTGTTTGTAATTAAAAATTATGTTACACACACCGGCAAAATTAGCCGAACACCTTAAAAATGGGACATGTTTGATGTCTCGAATTTCCTAAACCTGTTGTCCGATTTGAGTGATTCTTTTAGTATGTTATAGCTTTATTAGTTAAGAATATTGGTGTAATAATATTTTTGCTAGACAGGTAAATGTCATTTTATACCGGGTGTTACAATCATACTGTGTTTTTTTCTTAAAGTTCGAAACACCCTGTGGAATCTTCCAGCATATATAAAATATTAAAATTAAAACCCGATTGTAGACTTAGGCTTTCTTAATATTCTCTTTTTTGACGCATTTGCTTATGTTGGAAAATAAAAAAGTTATGTGCTTTAACAACTAGCCATGTTTTTATCAATAAATCCTCATAGTAGGGGAGGAAAATATGCTAAATTTGCAGTTACTCGAGCGTTATGGGGACCTATTGGATTGTGAAGAGTAAGCGCTAAAATCAAAAAATGTTAAGTTAAGTTTTCCATAAAGTGTGAGACTCTCCATTTTTTAATTTAATTTTCCATTTCCACCAATCGTTTTTTCCGATTATAGCGCCATTTATCCATAATTGGAAAAAATGTTGCGAATAAAAGTTGCTTAATTTTACGTCAAGGATCCAAATCTGAAATAAAAATTGGGGGCTCCTATTTAAGATTTTAACCCCACCTCCGTGGGGGGTCGTGTTTGGTGCCATTCGGTAGATTTTTGAAACATATTGAATAGGTGTATTTTGCAGTTTTACGATCTGATGTTCATTTCGCGAAATATCGCAGGGTTCGTATTTAAAATTTTTAATTTACCCCCCACCCCTCTCCGTGGGGTGTCACGAGCCCCAACGGAGGTGGGGTGGGAGATTTAATTTAAAATATTAAATAGGAGCCCCCAATGTTTATTGCAGATTTGGATTCTTTACGTAAAAATAAGCAACTTTTATTCGACACTTTTTTCGAATTATGGATAGATAGCGCTGTAATCGGAGAAAAATTATTGTGTCAAATGAAAAATTAAATTAAAAATGAAAAGTCCCCCACTTTATGGAAAACTTAACTTAACCTTTTTTTTATTTTAGCACATACTCGTCATAATCCAATAGGTCCCCATAACGCTAGAGTAACTGCAAATTTAGTATACTTTCCTCCCCTACTATGAGGATTTATTGATGAAAAACATGGATAGTTGTTAACGCACATAACTTTTTTATTATCTCACATAAGTAAATGAATCAAAAATGAGAATGTTAAGAAAGCCCAAGTTTACAATCTAGTATTTAATTTTAAGATTTTGCGTATGCTAGAATATTCCACAGGGTGTTCTAAACTTTAAGAAAAAAACACAGTATGATTGGTACACCCGGTATAAAATGATATTTACCTGTCTAGCAACAATATTACTACAACGATATTCTTAAATAATAAGGCTATAACATACTAAAATAATCACTCAAATCGGACAACAGGTTTAGGAAATTCGAGACATCAAACATGTCCCATTTTTCAGGTGTTCGGCTAATTTTGCCGGTGTGTGTATAATATGCAGCTATATTCTTCTAATTGAAAAACATAAAAAATTTTAAAATTTTTCCCAAATTACGGATACCCTTGGATATCCTACGGAAATCTTGTTTAAAAATAGTCCTAGAATTGTTTGCAGTAAACAATTTTGTAAAGAAAATATGCCTTTTTTATTTCACAATGTATGTACCTAAATGTTCAAGAAAAAAAGTCATAATGAAAAATTTTAAAAATAATTATAAAAAATATCAAAAATCATTAAAAGTATAAATCCTTGAAAAGGCATAACTTGCTTAAAAATAGTCGTACAACCTTATACGGTAGGATAGACTATTTTAAAGGTTATAATTGACCTCTCTTCCTACTAAATGCACCATTGCATATACCTAGAAATGCGAACAAAAAGGTTCCGGGCCAAAAAAGTTACAGAACAATGTTAATAAAACCTAGACACTTCTACCAAACGTCATTTTAAAGACGAAGGATGGAATTCGAGTTTTTATAAATCCACCCCTAGAATACCCTCCACAAACTGCTACGGAAGCTTGTGTTACAAGCTTGACACATCGTTCTACACATTGTTTGTGGGAGTGATATTTCTCAATCTCAATGTTAAAAGGGTCTAAATTAGGATTTTTAATAAAATCTCCAGATTATCACTCGAAAATCTAGAGAATAAAGGGGGTTCTGTAAGGTGATATTCTTGTTAGTTAATTAAATCAAAGTAGTCGTTTAAATCAAAATTTTTATAGGAGTAAGTTTGAATACCCTCACGTTTTTTGATTTGGTCACTGGCAAACTTCTTTTCTGTCAGGCCGTGGAGTTGGGATGTCTACATTGTAAAATTGAGTGCATCCTATCATCCATGCTATGGCATGCTGGACGAGCCATACAGCCTGTAGTGAACACCCCGAAGTATGAGCGGGAATACAAGGTGTAGCAATACTCATACGCTTATGAAACGCACCTGGCGGATCGTAAGGGCCTTCACATTTTACTTATTTTCAACTAGTCTTGAGTGAAATGTCTTTAATCTTTAGTATCAGCCTCTCTTGGCTAACTCTTGTTTCTTCCGACCCCGAATGGCTATTAGGTTTCCGAGGGCAGACGGGTCACTATATTTCTTTCTACTACATACTTTTCACCGAATGATTGCCGGTATAAGCAATCCCCCACTTACTGACCAACGGCTTCGGGCGGATGAGTTGGTAAGTGGTAGGGCACTCTTTTGTCCTAGGGTCAAGAAATTGGCCCTAAAGGCGGATGAACCAATGAAGTGGTCAACGGCATAAGGATACGGAAGGGAACGGAAAACCACTGTATTAAAGGTCTAAAAGGCATTCCTAGACAACCATAATGGCATTAGAAAAAGCCCAAAAACACCTTACTGATCATGGAAGTCGGAAACCAAGATCCGGCAGGAGAGGTACACTTGAAGAATATGAGTCCTCTCAGGTCGTTAGCAAACGAAACCCTCATAATCAGAAGGAAACCAAGAAAACCATTGGTTTAGAAAAAATAGAAAAAGGAAGAACCCTAAGACTGGCAACATGGAACGTGAAGAGTTTATATCAACCAGGTAAGCTCGATAACCTAACAGCTGAAATGGATCGCCTTAACATAAATATATTCGGTATCAGCGATGTTCAATGGCCGGATTCAGGAAAACTAACCACAAACAACGGCATGATGTATTATGTTGGTAACAATGATTCAAGACACCGATATGGAGTTGCCATACTTGTAGACAAAGAGACAAACAAATCTGTCGTTGGTTTTACCCCCTACTGAGAGAAATTGATTATGATTCAGTTGCAAACATTCTCTAAGAAGATAAACGTTGTCCAAATATATGCACCTACTGCAGACAAAGATGAGGCCGACATAGAAAGGTTCTATATGCAATTGAACGAAATCATAAGATCCACAAAAAAAGATGACATATTGTTGGTCTGGGAGATTTCAACGCCAAGATTGGAAAAGGAAAAGTGGATGGATGTGTGGGAGAATTTGGCTTGAGAGAAAGAAATGAAAGGGGGGACAGACTTGTCGAATTCTGCCAAAGCGAGGAGCTGGTAGTAATGAATACATTATTTAAACTACCTAAAAGAAGACTTTATACCTGGAAATCACCGGCGGATTCGGAAGATCACATTGTAAGAAACCAGATAGATTACATTTTAATCAAATCTAGATATAAAAACATTATAAAGTCTGTGAGAACATACCCCGGAGCTGACATAAATTCAGACCATAATCCACTAGTAGGCGTAATGAAGATAAAATTAAAAAAGATCCAAAAACAAACAAATGTACCACGATTCGAAAAGATAAAAGAAGAACCTATACGTCAGAGTTTAAAACAAGAAATAAATGATAACTTAAAGAAAATCAAACAAGACGTGATAAAGACAACAGATGTTAATGACAAATGGAACATGATACAAGAAACGTTAGTAGAGGCAGGAAAGAAAATATTACAGACAAAAATAAGAAAAAAACAGAGATGGATGACTTCGGAAATCCTAGAGTTAATGGAGGAAAGAAGAAAACATAAAGGCAGGAATAAGGCAAAATACAAAGAAATACAGAGGTTAATAATAAAGAAAATAAAAGAGGCCAAATCCACCTGGCTGACAAATCAATGCAGTGAAATAGAGGAATATTCTAAAAAACATGATAGCTTTAATATGCATAAGAAAATAACCCGTGTTGAGCTGCACCCCCCCCCCCCACTTGCAAAACTTAAAAAACAAATAGCCCTGATTTATGAGCTATTTATGAGCTTTCATATTCCGCAAACTAAAAATTTTGAGCTCAGGAATTTAATACTTTAGTGTGGGGGCTGAGTCAGCCCCCCCACCACTACTTAAAAATAGGAATATTGAATCGATTTTTGCGGCAGAATTACGAGCTATTTATGAGCTCTTGAAATTATATAGTTTCGATTTTTGAGCTCATCCCCTTCACCCCCAAACAACCCTTTAATTGATTTAACTTAAGAGAAAAATGCTGAGAAAACTTAAAATATATCGTATTGCGGATATAATTCCTATAGCGTATATACTCTAAGAATAAACTATTAAACCACGTGCATTTCGAGTATTGAGCTACAACCCCTTCGCAAGAAAACCACCCTATCTTCCCGGCTTAAGAGAAAGTTGTACTTAAAATGCATTAAATTAATTATTTGGCGACTACATATAATTTAATAATTTATAAGCTTCCAAATTACGCGCATTTAAATCAGTAAATTGCAATTTATTTTGTATAGTGCAGTCACTGAAAGTAAAAATCAACGGTTACCTTCAATTTCGGTGAACCTTCATCGATTTTCACGAAAATTGGTCAGTGGTTAGAGGATACCTCAAGAAACAAAGGTGACATGGTACCACCTTGCGCCTTTACCCTGAGGGTGGATACCGCCCCTTCTCGGGGCGAAAATTATTTTATAAAAAATAATTGCACAAATCTATAAAAGAACAAATTATAAGCAAAATTTATTATATAAAGTTATTAAAATAAGTCAATACTTTTTAAGTTATTAAAGATCAAAAATTTTAATTATTCGTGAAAAAAATGCATGTTTTGAAGCGGTTTTTCGTAAATCACTGAAAAACTGTAAGTTTTTACAAAAAAGTTAATAGTAGTTTTATTCGTATAGCTTATATTCTAAGAATAAACTCTTAAATCACGCGCCTTTCGTTTATTAAGCTACAACCCCTTCGCAAGAAAACCATCCCATATTCCCGGCTTAAGAGAGAGTTGTACTTAAAATAATTTAAATTGATTATTTGTCGACTACAGTAGATAACCAAAGCTTTTACGACTATAGAGATAGGGAAATCAATGTGTTAGAGAGAGAAGTACCTTCCCAATGAGTAAGAGTGAGATAGATGCTGACGTCACAAGGAATCTTCCATAATGGAATCTACCATAGTTATTTTCCGCTAGATGCCACCAATTCGCCATTTTTATTCCATTTCAGTATTTTTAGATGGCGGCATAGCCAAAACGGCACTAAAGCATATCTCCGTTGTTATTGGTCCGATCGTGACATGTGAGGTATCATAGGAAAGGGGAGGAGGTAACGAATACGTTAACACAAAAAAAAACAAAGATGCAGCATAGCCAAAATGGCACTAAAGCATATCTCCGTTGTTATTGGTCCGATCGTGGCATGTGAGGTATCATAGGAAAGGGGAGGGGGTAACGAATACGCTAACACAAAAAACAAAGATGGCGGCATAGCCAAAACGGCACTAAAGCATATCTCCGTTGTTATTGGTCCGATCGTGGCATGTGAGGTATCATAGGAAAGGGGAGGGGGTAATAAATACGTTAACACAAAAAACAAAGATGGCGGCATAGCCAAAACGGCACTAAAGCATATCTCCGTTGTTATTGGTCCGATCGTGACATGTGAGGTATCATAGGAAAGGGGAGGGGGTAACGAATACGTTAACACAAAAAAAACCAAGATGGCGGCATAGCCAAAACGGCACTAAAGCATATCTCCGTTGTTATTGGTTCGACGTGTGAGGTATTGGAAAGGAGCGCGTTGGCTCGTGACGTACAAAGGGATCGTTGGAAAGAGGCACGTTGCATATACTATATTTTATCTACGACCATAACACAATATGTTATTTAAACCAATCACGTGCAGAAATCTAAGCTTAACGAGTTGCATGCTATATTTTATCTACGACCGCAACATATTCGGCATTTTTTTTTCCAATTCGCCATTTTTATTCAAATTCACCATTTTTATTCCAATTCACCATTTTTAGTCCATTTTTCCTTGACATTACGTCGAAGAAATCTACCATAGTTTACCTATTAGCCGCTAGATGACGCCATTGTTAGTCCATTTTTATTTAAATTTACCATTTTTATTCCAATTCGCTATTTTTATTCCAATTTGTCTTGATACCGATATTACGCTGAAGGAATCTACCATAATTCGTTCTAAATATGATCTCAAATAAAATCCCTTACATAAAACAAATTGAATTCATCGATATGAAAAAGAACTTCGACTGAGTTGACAAAGACAAAAAAAATCTAGAAGGAAGATATTTAATAGAAAAAGATTGCAAATTTTCAAAGCAAAAGTCTTTTAGAGTAATTCGATTGAGAAAATTATATATACACAAGTAAAAAGAGAGGCATAGACAATAAAAGTTGTAGGTATGTAGTACCTAATGACAAAGACAAAAAAAATCTAGAAGGAAGATATTTAATAGAAAAAGATTGCAATTTTTCAAAGCAAAAGTCTTTTAGAGTAATTCGATTGAGAAAATTATATATACACAAGTAAAAAGAGAGGCATAGACAATAAAAGTTGTAGGTATGTAGTACCTAAACGGCTTAACGTAGAGAGGCATATATTTTATCTACGACCGTAACATAATTTATGTGTAAGCGATGGTGACATCTCATTAGCATTGGTCTGATTGGAGATTGTGGTACGTTAAAGGTGTGGGGAGTATCGAATATGTTATTTAATCCATAAACTAACCGTTACGAGCTGCATACTATATTTTATCTACGGCCATAACATTTGGTGCCACCAATTCGCCATTTTTATTCCAATTCACCATTTTTATTCCATTTCAGTATTTTTAGTTAAACTCGCTATTTTTATTCCAATTTGTCCTGATACAGATATTACGTTGAAGGAATCTACCATAATTCGTTCTAAATGTGATCTCAAAATCCCATACATAAAACAAATTGAATTCATCGATATGAAAAAGAACTTCGACTGAGTGCATTATAAATGACAAAGACAAAAAAAATCTAGAAGGAAGATATTTAATAGAAAAAGATAGCAAATTTTCAAAGCAAAAGTCTTTTAGAGTAATTCGATTGAGAAAATTATATATACACAAGTAAAAAGAGAGGTATAGACAATAAAAGTTGTAGGCATGTAGTACCTAAACGGATTAACGTAGAGAGGCATAGACGTAAGGAGAGACGTGGACAATAAAAGTTGTAGACATGCCTAAATGGCGTAACGTAGAGAGGCATAGACAATAAAAGTTGTAGGTATGTAGTGCCCAACGGTATGGGCGCACAAAAAAATTTCCTAGATCTACTGACAAACTGGGCATTTCGCAACATCTAGCAACAGCGCCTCCCATAAGAGTCTGTGTATTAGAGTTAGATAGAAAATCAATTTTTCCCCAGATGCTGGGGGAAATTAAAAAAAAATTTAAGGTCCATTCTGCTCATTTTTGTCTCGTTTTGTGGTGGAGGCCCGACTTTTACGTCACGATTGGACCAATAAAACAGAAGATATAACTAATGCCCTTTTGGCTGTATCCTGAAAATACGTAACTAATGCCCCTGATAACGTATAAGATATAATAGAAGCAGTATTTTGATATGTCCAATCCATCCCTCTCTGAGAGATATGCGAGGTATCATGTGATTTAACAAATTGAATAATATAGAAAAATTAAACATAACATCATGCCATAAAGACATTAGATACAAATGATTTAACCACCAGACACAGAAAAATCAAATAGAGCAGAATGTTAAAAAGGAGTTCTGTATCTTCGGTCCTCTTGGTGCAATAGGGACATACGAATTCTCAAATGATACGATTTAACCAATAGATTTCAGTGACAGAAAAATAAAATACATCATGTCAAAAGGGTCTTAGATACGTATTTTCCGTCCAATCGCAACTTACAGTACCTCAACCAATAAAATACAATGGCATAAAAATCAAATACATCAGCATGTCAAAAAGGCTTTAGTATTTTCTTTTCTACTGAGAAACATCCAAATCTTTCGTAAAATATTATACACGGGCGTTCTTTCTATATGTCCAAACTAGTAAACCTCTTATTTTTAACACGCAACTCTCAATATTTACATTATTTCTTCCTAGAAAATATCAGTGTATCAAAATGGAATACAAATATATGCAAACCACCAATTGCTAAATCTATCATTATATCGCTAATACCTAAAATACATATCAGATAAATTCTTTCGCTAAGTCCAAACCACCGATATTTCTCACATTATTTTCAAACCAGATTTAGAGTTCTAGTCAAGCATAAAAATCAAATACATCAGCATGTCAAAAGGGTTTTAGTATTTTCGTTTCTACTAAGAAACATCCAAACTTTTCGTATACTATCGTGTTGTATACTTTTGTACACTATTGGTTTTTATAATTTGTTTAAATTTTTTTAATAAATGTAGCAATAACTTCGAAATTATGGCATTTAGTTGTAGGGAAAATAACATGAAAAATAATCAGTATTTCTTTAGGACTTCAAAACTCAAATAACGACTTCTTGTCCTATTAGAAATACGGAATTGGATTTCCAGAAAAACGGAAAATCTGACAACAATGTAATTGTCACTATAATATAGACCGCCTCAGAAAATTCATACCCATCAAAATCTATAAAAATCTTGCAAGCCGTTTCCGAGATAATTGAGTGTTTCCATACATAAAACTCACTCTGTATGCAAACCAGATTTAGAGTTCTAGTCAGACATAAAAATCAAATACATCAGCATGTCAAAAGGGCTTTAGTATTTTCGTTTTTACTGAGAAACATCCAAATCTTTCGTACTCTATTATACACAGGCGTTCTTTCATTATGTCCAAACTAGTAAACCTCTTATTTTTACCATGCAACTCTCAATATTTACATTATCTCTCCCTAGGTGCAAAATGTCAGTATATGAAGCATAAATATATGCAAGCCACTAATTGCTAAATCTATCATTATATCGATAATACCTACAATACATATCAGATAAATTCTTTCGCTAAGTCCAAACCACCGATATTTCTCATATTATTTTCAAACCAGATTTAGAGTTCTAATCAGTTGGAGAATACAAATTTTTGTTATAAAGTACGTTTTAAATGTGATCTCAAATAAAATCCCATGCATAAAACAAATTGAATTCATCGATATGAAAAAGAACTTCGACTTAGTGCAATATAAATGACAAAGACAAAAAATATATCTAAAAGGAAGATATCTAATAGAAATAGGTCGCAAATTTTCAAAGCAAAAGTCTTTTAGTATAATTAGAGTAATCCGATTGAGAAAATTACTTATTATGGGTATACACAAGTTAATAATAAGCAAAAAATCGAACTTCTATTGATCCAATCAAAAAAAAATCAAATACATTTGTACTATGAGAATGATCTCCGAAAGGGAAATCGATAGGTCAAAATAAACTAATTTTAAAGTAAAAATGTGGCTTATTCACAATAAAAATAATAAATAATAAATTTTCTTGCGCTCCTTATTGTTTTACGAAAGATACAAAAAAAAACACGAAAAATACACGATACGTAGGTAGAAAATAATGTCATTATTAATTATGACTTAATCATTCTTTCGAATGTTTTTAGTACGCATGACTCTAAGAATTTACCCTGGTATGATTCTGGTTTCGAAGGATCTTTGGACGGTTTTAAAATAATTCGAACTAGGTTTCGAAGGATCTTTGGACGGTTTTAAAATAATTCGAACTAAATATATTCTTACCAACCATCTGGAAACTTAAGGTGTGTGTCGATATAATTCTTTATTTGCACTAACGCCATTACTACAATCGGAAATTTTCTTAATCATTCTATAAGTACAGTATTTTAATTGCATTTTAAACAGGTTTCTAATTCACTTATGGAAAAATTAGAATTAGAATCAGAATCAGATTAGAACTTTCATATTGTGATACATTTGTCTATGGAAGAAAATAATACGGTATGTACAAGATACAAAATTCAAGCATTGGAAAAGCCATACAAGAGGCACACCAAATTCAAAAATCTTGACCATTTAGTCTAAACATGAATTAAAATTTCTAGTTCTATCTTCTAGCTTCTCATCCAGCTTGAAATAGGATATTAGTATTCATATTTATTATTTCAAAAATTTTAAGATATCGTGTCTTTTGTTGTAGGTATACTATCACATTTTCAATACATATTACCCAATTTTTACTTACCCATCATCGAGTTAATTTATAAATGCAATAAGTAACTCCTTAAGATATTATGCTTTCAAAAAACGCTACCAACCAATCTCCTTCATATTGGCTAGTTTCAAATGTATTTCTACAATTACACCATTATTTACCGAAATATTTTAAAGCAGTGTCGACAACGTCTAAAAAACTGTACATAATTTGGTACATAAATATCAAAAATGATGATCAAAATTGCTTTTATTGGATGATTATTAGCTCTCTTTATCCAGCTAAAATAAAATAAATAAAGAACTTACATCGTCATATCCATATACTGTTTTGAAAACCGAGGACTTGGAAGCTCCAATAAGTCATAACTCGAAGTTTGAAATAGTAAATAGTATATCAGTGAATGTTTATGCTTTGGAATTAAATCAAGTTAAGGAAAAATAATTTTACGAATTAGTGCCTGCTTGCCTAAACAAAACAAACTTGATAGACATGTAAATTTGAATCTTATTCAGGATAAATATTTTCTAAAGTTAAATGATTACCTACGACTCTCATCGTAGTGACGATGGAAAAATTGAAATAAAATATCATTACTGCTGGAAAAAAAAAGGTGTCTAGGTTGTTACACTATATAACCAAAAAAAAAACTAATTCACCCAGATTTATTGGAAAAATTTACTGTTTCACCGTATCATTAAAATCTTACAAAAAAGAAATATCGAATTAAATAAACAATACATAATAGAACTAAGAAGTAAATTACGAATATCAGAGTGCATGAGATACGAAATAAACATCTTACAAGCAAAACTATCGATACAACAAATACATATTATATACATTATTCACTTGAAAATTTTAAAGTAATGTTGGCTGAATGTCCAAGAAACTGAGTATATTTAGCCTCTTTTACAATATTTCTGAAAAACTTCAACGAATTTGTCTATTTAGCGAAAAAAAAATCTAATTCACGCAGTTTTATCGGAAAACTTTGCTATTTACCATTTTTATTCACTGTCTTTTTAATCTGTTGAGTAACATGTTTAATTTATTTTGATTCTTAAGAAGTTTTCTAACCTCCTCTAATTACGATTTTTTGTAGAATTTGGACTGGTTGTATTGAATTATGATAGGTATGTGTATCTGATCACGCAATAATTTCAAAGAGACATTCTTTGTAGCTTAGTATAAATTGGTCTTCTAATACTAAAATATAAAAAATAATAGAGTAAACCAATACAGGAGACTTAAAAAAGGTTTAAAATCTCATGAAATCTTGTTTATTTAGTCTAAACATGAATTAAAATTTACATTGTTCATACTTATTATTTCAAGATTTTTAAGATCGTTTCTAATTATCCATCATCCAGTTAATTTATAAATTATGAAATAGGTATCACTATGATATATTATGCAGCAATAACTATGTTTTCAAAAACTATACCAACCAATCTCTTTCATTCTGACTATTTTCCGATGTATTTATACAATTACAACATTATTTACTTAAAAAGTTTAAAGCAATGTTGGCTGAATGTCCAAAAAACTGAGTATATTTAGCCTATTTTACAATATTTCTGAAAAACTTCAACGAATTTGTCTATTTACCGAAAAAAAAATCTAATTCACACAGTTTTATTGGAAAAATTTACTATTTCACCATTTTATTCACTGTCTTTTTAATCTGTTGAGTAACATCTTTAATTTATTTTGATTTTTATGAAGTTGTCTAACCTCGTGTAATTACGATTTTTTTGTAGAATTTGGATTGGTTTTATAGGATTATGATAGGTATGTGTATCTGATAACACAATAATTCCAAAGAGACATTCGTTGTAGCTTAGTGTAAATTGGTCTTCTAATACTAAAACATTATAAAACATAATAGATTAAAGCAATACAGGAGACTTAAAAAAGTGTTAAAATCTCATGGCACAAAAAAGAAAATGTCTCGAGTGTGAATTTAAAAATGGAGTTACTACAAAAAAGAAGATGGTACATACCTTTGAATATTAAAAAATATTTGAAAAATTTTAATTTTTTTTTTGTAGATTGTGTAGTTAATACTAAAAATTAGTAAGGAAATAAAAATGATTATAAATTAAAAAAATCTTCGACGTTTGTTCTTAGAGCATGTGAAACATTAATAATTACCAAAAAATTTCAGTAGGTACCTTTAAATATTAAAAGTATTTGAAAAATTTTAATTTTTGTAGATTGTGTAGTTAATACTAAAAAATTAGTATGGAAATAAAAATAAATATCAATTAAAAAAAATTTTCAGCGTTTGTTCTTAGAGCGTAGTTCGAGTATACCCGAACTTTCCCGATCCCCAATATATCTACTTCTTCTTCTTGTAGTGCTCATCCATTTTGGATGTTGACGATTATCCTAGAAATATATACCTTGCATACTAATGCACTGAAAAGATTTGTAGTTGTTGTGCTGCACCACATATATAGATTTTTTAGCCAGAAAATCCTTCACCTTCCTGGTTTTCTTCTACTTTTCTCTGTAACATTAGTTGCAGCAGTTCATATCTTCGCTCTTTCTTACAATGTGTCGGATGTATTCGATTTTAACTGTTTTATTGTGGGTACCAGCTCTTTTTCTTTTTTATTCTTAATAAAATAATCTAATTAGTAACGTGATCGGAATAAGATATATACAAAAATAAGAAAAAAAATGTTTTATTTCTTTGGAATAAAATAAAAAAGCCAGGTTGGTTGACTGGTTTAAAGTATTGCAGTGCAGGGGATTTGAACCTATGATCCAACACTTACTTATTTTCAATGCAATGTAACAAAGTCTTAAATCACTCGACCAACGTGGCTTTGGAACTTTGCTCTAAAAAACAACGATGATATTCACATGTTATGACATTCCTATTGACAATAAAAAGAAATAAAATGTTTTTCAAATAATATTTTATTCAAAATACTGTTATTTAGAGTGTGAGCTTTATGATTATAAATAAAAAAAATCTTTGACTTTTGTTCTTAGAGCATGTGAAACATTAATAATTACCAAAAAATTACGGTACCTTTAAATATTAAAAGTATTTGAAAAATTTTAATTTTTTGTAGATTGTGTAGTTAATACCAAAAATTAGTGTGGAAATAAAAATAAATATCAACTAAAAAAAAATTTTCAGCGTTTGTTCTTAGAGCGTAGTTCGAGTATGCCCGAACTTTCCCGATTTCCCAATATTAGCTGTGAGTTTTGGCATAGGATACCCATATAAAAAGCATGGAAAACGGAAAGTTTCAGCGTTTGTTCTTAGAGCGTAGTTCGAGTATGCCCGAACTTTCCCGATTTCCCAATATTAGCTGTGAGTTTTGGCATAGGATACCCATATAAAAAGCATGGAAAACGGAAAGTTTACCTTGGACAAGTGACGCGCGTCACTTGTCCAAGGTAAACTTTCCGTTTTCCATGCTTTTTATATGGGTATCCTATGCCAAAACTCACAGCTAATATTGGGAAATCGGGAAAGTTCGGGCATACTCGAACTACGCTCTAAGAACAAACGCTGAAACTTTCCGTTTTCCATGCTTTTTATATGGGTATCCTATGCCAAAACTCACAGCTAATATTGGGAAATCGGGAAAGTTCGGGCATACTCGAACTACGCTCTAAGAACAAACGCTGAAAATTTTTTTTTAGTTGATATTTATTTTTATTTCCACACTAATTTTTGGTATTAACTACACAATCTACAAAAAATTAAAATTTTTCAAATACTTTTAATATTTAAAGGTACCGTAATTTTTTGGTAATTATTAATGTTTCACATGCTCTAAGAACAAAAGTCAAAGATTTTTTTTATTTATAATCATAAAGCTCACACTCTAAATAACAGTATTTTGAATAAAATATTATTTGAAAAACATTTTATTTCTTTTTATTGTCAATAGGAATGTCATAACATGTGAATATCATCGTTGTTTTTTAGAGCAAAGTTCCAAAGCCACGTTGGTCGAGTGATTTAAGACTTTGTTACATTGCATTGAAAATAAGTAAGTGTTGGATCATAGGTTCAAATCCCCTGCACTGCAATACTTTAAACCAGTCAACCAACCTGGCTTTTTTATTTTATTCCAAAGAAATAAAACATTTTTTTTCTTATTTTTGTATATATCTTATTCCGATCACGTTACTAATTAGATTATTTTATTAAGAATAAAAAAGAAAAAGAGCTGGTACCCACAATAAAACAGTTAAAATCGAATACATCCGACACATTGTAAGAAAGAGCGAAGATATGAACTGCTGCAACTAATGTTACAGAGAAAAGTAGAAGAAAACCAGGAAGGTGAAGGATTTTCTGGCTAAAAAATCTATATATGTGGTGCAGCACAACAACTACAAATCTTTTCAGTGCATTAGTATGCAAGGTATATATTTCTAGGATAATCGTCAACATCCAAAATGGATGAGCACTACAAGAAGAAGAAGTAGATATATTGGGGATCGGGAAAGTTCGGGTATACTCGAACTACGCTCTAAGAACAAACGCTGAAAATTTTTTTTAATTGATATTTATTTTTATTTCCATACTAATTTTTTAGTATTAACTACACAATCTACAAAAATTAAAATTTTTCAAATACTTTTAATATTTAAAGGTACCTACTGAAATTTTTTGGTAATTATTAATGTTTCACATGCTCTAAGAACAAACGTCGAAGATTTTTTTAATTTATAATCATTTTTATTTCCTTACTAATTTTTAGTATTAACTACACAATCTACAAAAAAAAAAATTAAAATTTTTCAAATATTTTTTAATATTCAAAGGTATGTACCATCTTCTTTTTTGTAGTAACTCCATTTTTAAATTCACACTCGAGACATTTTCTTTTTTGTGCCATGAGATTTTAACACTTTTTTAAGTCTCCTGTATTGCTTTAATCTATTATGTTTTATAATGTTTTAGTATTAGAAGACCAATTTACACTAAGCTACAACGAATGTCTCTTTGGAATTATTGTGTTATCAGATACACATACCTATCATAATCCTATAAAACCAATCCAAATTCTACAAAAAAATCGTAATTACACGAGGTTAGACAACTTCATAAAAATCAAAATAAATTAAAGATGTTACTCAACAGATTAAAAAGACAGTGAATAAAATGGTGAAATAGTAAATTTTTCCAATAAAACTGTGTGAATTAGATTTTTTTTTCGGTAAATAGACAAATTCGTTGAAGTTTTTCAGAAATATTGTAAAATAGGCTAAATATACTCAGTTTTTTGGACATTCAGCCAACATTGCTTTAAACTT